>NC_140594.1:859270372-859870372 GCF_964204655.1 Triturus cristatus
ATCAATACTCCTACTCATAAAGATAAGTTTCCAAGAGACCATGGACTCCCTGATCAAAACATTGTCTTAATTTCTTAATCACGCTAAATGGTTCAAGAGATATATACATTTATAACTTGTGCTGCCAAATATTTACACACAAGACTGGCTGTCTAGCTATATTTGGAGTTAGTAATAGGTTAATTAAAGACTTCCCAATGTGGATGTTGCAGTGTGTAACTACAACAACAGTACAGCTGTTAATAGCCAATCAAGGAAATGTCAAACCTCTCTGGACTTTAACATATGGTGGTGGGAGCTGATCTATATAGGTAGTATGGGATGATCTATTTATGACAAAAACAATGACTCCAAGAAAAATAAATAGATGGGAAACAATTGGTTTAACGTTGTATGACAATACTGAAATGTCTAGCAAACTATTGTATGTTTATTTGATTGCATGGTTGATGCGCTAATGACTAATACCAGGAGGTTCGTTTTTTCTATACCCTAAAGAATGTAAAGAAATACATCTTTATTACAATCTGGTTCCTAGGTTAACCATTGTAGGAAGCTGGCTTTTTATGTGGTAGTGTCAATGTAAGTGCACAATATTAAAAAAATACCGGCGACCCTTATTGGTTTACAGGCCTTAAATTAATGATCCCAAGTGCTCTATTTGTTGTAGTATGGTCGAGCAGTTTAGGCTTATCAGAGAGTAGTGTTAAGCATTTGTTGCACACACACAGTCAATAAATAAGACCCACACTCAAGAAGAAATTTGAGAACAAATTTAGAAAAATAACACTGAATTTTATATAATTTTAGACACCAAGATCATTGGATTCAGTTAGGTACTTTCGGAGATAGGATTTTTATAGTAAAGCAAAAATATAGGAAAATAAGTGTTTTAGAGGTGTGAGCCTTGAGCGCAGTAATGTTATCCAATGGGAGAAGAAAACACAGCATACTCATACTTGCAAGCATTTCTGGAGGGTACATTTTGGAGCTAAAGGTGCTTAGGGGCCAAGGTCCGAGAAACCACCAGCAGTTCGGTTTTACCTGCGCTGGTGAGTCCGGATGCAGAGGTGCTGGTGACGTTGGTAGCCTCGAGCGCTATGCGTAAAAGTCAACAGCGAAGTACCAATGGAAGAAAGGCTGAAAGGGGGGACTTGGGGACAACTCCAGCAGAATCCAAAAAAGAGGCTCTGCTCTTGAGGGTCTTTGGGGCAAGGGGGCATCCTTGGTTTACTTGAACTCCGATTTTGAAGCTCGGTGCAGAGGTGTTTTGTCTGGCGGGCAGCTTGCTTCAGAGACTAACTTTACTTGGGTGACCTGGAGAGGGAAATTAAACAGAACAGCAGGGCCACTCTCGGTGGAGACCTCATTTATCCTGAAGTCTCTCGTCTGCAGGTTGGCATTGGCGGTGTCTGGGCTGGACACTCAACAAGCCTTGGTTGCTGCAAATGTTGGTGCTGTGAGGCTCCTACAGGGTCTAGCCTTTCTAAACTCACTGGAGGGACGGGGACAACCTCCTAGAATCACAGTGATCTCCTTCTGGTGAAATGTTCCCTTGGTAGACCCCGTGGTCAACAAGACGGAGTATCGGACAAGTGCATTCGGTGCCTGCAGTGCAGTGGCTCATCTACCCCAAGGGAGATGCTGGTAGGTTGTTGAATCGCTGGACCGCACTCCCAGACTTTGGGAGGATGCACAGCTTCTGTAAGAGTCGGGTCTTTGCAACTGTTTGGACAGCAGCAACCCGGCAGGGTTTGGCGCCAGTATCAAAGCTGGTCCACAGTTCTTGCAATGTTGGCTCTTCTTAGTCCTTCTTTGGTTCCCAGGTAGACAAATTACAATTCCTGGTGTCAGGGAGACCCCAAAATACTGAATTTAGGGGCATTTAGGGGAGTGCAAATGGGCTACTTAACCCTGTGGTGACTACACCCCCAAGATGACCACTTCCTGTGGAGAGTGGGTATAATCCTAACCCAGAGTTCATAGTTTCACCAAATTCAAAATGGTGAAACCCTTCCTTGGCTGTCCACTTCAGGTGGCCCACCTTAGGGGTGTGCCTAGCCTGAAAGTGCAACATGCCTACTATCTAATTTCTCGCCTGTTCTGATGCCAAATGGGCCCTAGGGAAGTGGGTGGCATTCCCCAGGTCCAGGGGGAAGCCTTTGTCGCATATCAAATGATTTAGGCCCAGACCTCTGTACTGGGGTGAATGTATGACATTTTTCTCCATTCTGTCCATCAATTGTTCATTTTGCATATCAAATGCGGCACAGGCTTTGAAGCCTCTGGCCTTGACATGCTAAGTCACTAGCCATCCTGCTGGGGGAGCTGTGATCACCTTCTGCCAGAGCAGGCATTGTTTTTTAATTCTGAGAGCACGGGCTCTCACCTACAGGGGGTCAGAAACTCATGTGTGGTAGCTGGCTGGGAGATACCAGTCAACCAGCACACTAGAGGACTAGTATGTTTTCAGGGAGCATCTCTAAGGTGCCCTCTGGGCGCATGTCATGATAAATCTAGTACTGGCATCAGTACAGATTTATTAATACAAGGAGTTTGATACCAAACACCATTAGTTTCAGTGTAGCCATCATGTAGCTGAGTAACTTGTAATGACCAGTGCCCAGTACAAGTCCTTAAGAAAGCTGCCTGATCACTTGCAATATCAAGTAATGGAATTCGACATCACAGGGGCCTACCTGCTCCTACAGATGTTCCCTCACTTGTAATATAATGCACCTTGCCTTAGGGCTCTAAGGCCTGCTGCAGGGGTGACTTACATATAGTATATGCAGTGTACCATGGCAAGTCACACAGGGAGAGTGCCATGTTGTGTTTTCAATATAGTTTGCCTATTCCACGCCTCCAGCAATGGCAGTCTGCATGCAGTTTTTAGTGGGTCCCTGTGGGAGGCATAATCCATGCTGCAGCCTACAGGGACCCTCTTAAGTACCCATGCCATGGGAACCCGGGGTACCATTTACTAGAGACTTACAGGGGTGCCAAAGTACTTGCCAATTGGGTTACAATTAGAAATGTAACTTGTTTTAATGGAAATAGCACAGGCGCTGGTGGTCTAGTCAGCAGGCACCCAGTGCATTCTCAGTCAAAAAGCATCAGTACTAGGGCAAAAAGTGGGGGTGACCATGTCAAAAAAGGCACTTTCCTACACCCGTCCCTAGTAGAGGTATAAGTATTGAATTATTTCTTTATCTCTCATGAAGGTAAGGCATCCGTAACAACAGTAACATCACAGGGTCTCTTCTCTCCTGGCATTATCCTAATATGTTGGCATGTGTCCCTTTATCTGTACCCTACACTTTTCCTACTGCTTACCTCCATGTGAGAATTTGGGACGTCTTTTCCAGTACATTGAACAATTTGTTGAGAAAACTCACCTCGCCCTGAACCTCCCAAATGAGACAGATCACTTTATGCACCACTTCAAGCTTTCATTTTTTCTTTTATTTACAGTCTTATATGGCACAAACAGGGATGAGAGATCCTTTTACAATGGAAATATAATAAAAGTTATAGATGTGCTGTACAGATAAAAATAAAACAAATGCTATGCAGAAATAAGACCATATTAACAACAATTAAAAGACCATAATAACAATTAGGCAGTGAATAAGAAGATGACTTATTCGGATATAAGGAGTTAATCCACGATTAAGAAGTAAAAACGACAACTGTGTAAAAGCTACACAACCATCACAAAAAAGAAGAAGTAAATCGATAGCAACATGAGATAAAAGCAAAACGTCTACAAGGCAGGGAAAAGGCAATGTTGTTGAATGATTTCTAAGAGGGGGAAAGGGACAATAAGGTCAAGTGAAGGAAGAGAAAATTGAGACAACTGTGGGAATTACGTCATCAAATACAAACATGTAGAAATAGGTTCTATCGAGTAAACATTGAAGGGGGAACCGAAAGAGTATGTTCAACAACCAACGACAGTTACAAGGACCTAAATGGGAAGTGTCTTTGAAACAAAAGCGGTTTAAACTCCTTCTTAAATGACATTTGTGAAACAGGGATGTGTACCGCAGGCAATATATAAGCATAGATGTCATTTAGGGGTCACCAGGGGTCGCAGCATGCCTAGTTGTGACCCCTGGCACTGCCTTTACGAACCCTAGCGTAAGCAGTGGCAAAATCGGTGGCAGGAACAGGAGCAGCTCGTTCTTATGGACATCGGTGGGGGCTTCACTCACCTCGTTTTTAGGTCTCGCCTGACACAGCGCATGCGCTGGTCTGGCGAGACTTATTGAGAGGGCTCCAAAAAGTGCTACCAGGCCAGCCTAGAGCTACAGTGAATGTGCGCGCGCGCCGTGCTTTACCGTGATTACTTGCGGCCGCACAGCCGCTTTGATGTTTGATCGTGATCGCGATCACTTTCACTTTCGCGGCTGCACGGCCGCTTTGCATTGCCAATAGGTCTCGCTTTTGGGACCTTATAAGTATTTAGTAATGCAACTGTTGCATGGCTAAACACTTATAAGGTCTCAAAGGCGAGACCTATTGGCTATGCCAATGCTTGTTGTCATTTGTGTATTATACTAATAGTGAATAATATTACATTAGTCGCTATTAGTTTAATAAACAAAATAGAGTGGAAATAACTGCAATATGACTTTCCTGGCAGCTGAGGTAAGTAAAAATGCTTTTAAATGTATGTATGTTGTGTGCATGCTTGCAGTTTTTTGTGTGTTTAAGTAAGGGAGCGTGTGTGTGTATGTGTGAATGTGTGTGCGTGTGGAGGCAGAGTGTGCATCTATATGTGAGTGTGTGTGTATGTGTGAATGGGTGTGTATGTATAAGCATATGTATGTGTGAGTGAAAGTGAAGGTCAAGGGGCTTGTGAAGTCACTTCCGCTGCCCCTGCATTTTGGTGAATTGACGTCCATGAATGTAATTCAAAATTTTCGTGGCAGTCATGGCATGATTGAGGCATATAGTATGCCGAGGCTTCCAATAAAAGGGCTCCTTGCTGCGTATGGACACTGGCTTCTAGACATCCATTTTGGGACCAATCTAGCTATTGCAAGAGTCCTTGGTGAGCCCTGAGAAACAATGTCCTTTCAGCACACTACCTACTTAGCTTGTTCTCATTTAACCATCTTGCATCGCATCATATGCTGTGCTTCAACAATCTCCCTGTTGCTTTACCTAGCTTGGGATTGTGCCCGCTCTTCTCATTCTTATAAGCCAATGTTATTTTCTAAGTGCACTTGCATAGCGCTGTGCAGTTTAACTCTGCACCCACAAGGGGGTGACCAGATAGTTCCATGTCACTGGGACACTACTTTTCCGTTCTTTGTTTTATACATCGATGCAATCTGAGATCTGTAAACTTAGTTCATTCTGATTGAGCCAATTGGACCAACACACTTGATAACCATGATATATAAAAACAAAGTCTAGGAATGCCGCTGCCCGCGTCCCACGCAGTGGGACATCAGCAGGGCAGCTCTCTAGTGGCCGCCCGTCGCAGCCTTCCCCCTCCCCCTTCTTCTGCCTCGCGCGCGAGGCCACGCCCAGGGAGGAGATCTCCCAACTAGCGTGTAGGTGGAGGCGGGCCGTTTGGGGGGGTGTGGCTAGCCCCCCCCCCTACTTAGGCGTCCCTCTCGCCCAGTTCCTCCTCCGCTTCCTGCGCGCCTCTCCTGCTCGGACACGCGTATTGCCTGCCGCCTGCACCACGCTACTTCGATCGGGGCCCCCCATCAGCGTCGTCGTGCTTTTCGGGATACCATCAACTTTCGGTGAGTCTTGCTAACCTCTCCCACCCCGGCCCTGTCCCTGGGCATGACCAGGTGGACGGGGCCCTGTGGCCCGGATGGCCATGGGTGTGGGGGGCGCAAGCAGTGGCCCGTGTCCCTGCGGGGCGATGCGGGTGTTGCTGGGGGGGCATTTTTCGTGGCGCGCCTGCGGGGTGGCAGGGTAACGGGAGGTCCAGTATCGGACCGGGCGGATGGTTGCGAGTCGTCCAAGTGTACGCGTGTTGTAGGCACCGCCCCCCCCCCCTACACTGTGCGCGGCCATTTTGCCTTGGGTCCATCGCGTTCGAAAGGTACAAGGTCCTGGAAGGTATGCGTGACACGGCGCAAGTCGGGCCGATTCCGGGCAACAGGAAGCATCGAGGGTAGAGTGGGGGGGCCTCTCCGCAACATGGCGGGCCTCGTGGCTGTCGGGTATCGGTGTGGGCGTCGCGTCCACAGATTTGCTTTGGCGCATCGAGAGCAGATGCTCGCACTGCATCAGTATGCCGAATCACAGTGTGGCAGTATGTACATTTTCTGCCCAATAACTTAACCCCCCCCGCCCGTACCAGTATGTGCAATGTAAGGCGCGGTTAGTGCAATCGATCCGATTCGGGGGTCTGAATCGCGTTATATAACATTACGCAACACAAATAAGAATGCTCCCTTAGCCCGCGAAATATACGCGGGCCATCGAATGATGTGGCGCGTTTACGGGCCGCGGGGGGTTGTGAGTCTGTAGGACGTCGCGTCCCATCCTGTGATTTTTTGGGCAATAACTTGACCCTTTCCCGCATCCTGAATTTGTAATGTAATTACGGGGATCGTGTAAACCGCTCCAATATCCCGGGTTGAGTTGCGCTATATAACAAAACGCAATAACACTAACAATGCTCCCTGGCGCGGCGAAAGCTACACAGGCCATCGGACGTTGTAGCGCGTGAACAGACCTCGAGGGTGGTGGTGCAGTTTGGACGTCGCGTCCACATCCAGGGATTCTGGCCAATAACTTGCCTCCCTCCAGCACCTGTATGTGTAATGCAAATACGGTGATCACGAAGAGCGTGCAAATACCGGCGGGTTAGGCTCACGCGATATATATTACTGTGTAATGTGACGCGCCTGGTTCGATCCCTGGTTCGGCAGACACCTTCATCCCCAGCGAACGGATAGGGCCCAAGGGAGAGTGGGGAGCGGTGCCGGTTTCTGAGGCTGGGCGTAGGGACGGGAGCGGTGGGAGCATCCCTGTCCCATGGTGTGTCCTCCTGTGCGGGACCTTGTCCGCCCGTCGTGGCATCTCCTCACCCCCGCCGCACTGACTCAGGGGGTGCGAGGTCTTCGAGCTTCGGAGCCGCATCCGCATCGCGCGTCGATAGGCCACCCTGATTCCGCTCGTAGGGAGCGAATGCGTCTGTCGGCTTTTACATCGGTGCTCGGGTACAGCGCTTTCAGACCTTCGCGATGTACAACTATAGTGGGGTTTTGATTTGAATAGCGGATGGCCCTGACAACGATACAGGGTACTTAACCAGGGGCAAGCCGCGAGGTCGCGTCGACATTCTGTGATTCGGGCCAAATCATTTAATCACCCCGTGCCTAAATGTGTAATGTAAATACGGTGATCGTGTAAAGCGCGCCAATACCGGCGGGTTGGGCTCACGCGGGATATCACTAGGCAACAACAATAGGAATGCTCCTTTTCCCGTTAAAGCTACACGGTCAATCGACGATGTGGCGCGTTTTAATAGACCTCGGGGGGTTGTGTGTGGGTTTGAACGTCGCGTCCACACCCTGTGTTGCGGGACAATACGTGACCCCCTTTCCAGTACCAGAATGTGTAATGTAAATACGGTGATCGTGTAAAGCGCGCCAATACCGGCGGGTTGGGTCCACGCGATATGTAATACGCAACAATAATAAGAATGCTCCTTTCTCCCGTTACATCTACACGGGCAATCAACGATGTGGCGCGTTAAATAGACCGCGGTGGGGTTGGGGTTGGTTTGGACGTCGCGTCCACATCCGGTGATTCTGGGCAATAACGCGACCCCTTCCTGTACCTGAATGTGTAATGTAAGTACGGTGATCGAGTAAAGGGCTCCAATACCGGCGGGTTGAGTTCACGCTACATATCAATACGCATCAGATTAGGAAGGCTCTCTTTCCCGCTACATCGACACAGGGCACCGATCGATGTGGCGCGTTCACGGACCTGACGGTCACGGGCCCGGAGCGCCACGTGCGGGTAGCTTGCAGTCACGTGGCCCCCGCTCGGACAGAGCGATAAGTAGCGCTCACCGCCCACCCAACTGTTGGTGTCTTCTTCTTTATGCAGTTCATGCACAAGGTTTCCTGGCCATGCCAGGGCTGGGGGTTGGGCCGCTGGGGGAGGTCATTTACTGTCTTAATTCAATGAGACGGCCAACAAACCAGGTCGGACAAAGGCCAGGCTGCGCTTAAGGGTGTTCACAGATGCTGTTATCATTGTACTTTGAGAGGGCAGTTTTGCGACACGGGTGGACACAGGCAACGCGGCGCTTGAGTGTGTCGGGTTACCAGCTGTGTGGTTATGGGTATATTTATTGCATTGCCTCTCCCTTCGTTCTAACTCCGCTCCTTTCCCCATTTACAGATCCGGTGAGGGACAGCCCGCAAACGTAGGGCCAGGAACCAAGGAGAAGGCGCAAGGGGGACGCGCGCTAGCTGTGATTTCGGAGTAGCTCACCCGCAATGGAGAATATCGGGACACCGGGTCCACTGTTCTCCCAAGAGACGCAGTCGAGCGCACCGCAAGAAGGGGTCTGGGCGGACTTTATGGCGTTCGCCCGTGAGAAGGGCACGGCGTGGGCCCAAGGTTTCCTTGAGGGTCGCAGGGTGGAGGATTCGGGCGTGGTCGTAACCCCCCCCCCCATCCGAGGGCGTCCCCGGCCTTTCGGGGTCAGTGCCCTGGAGGTCCACCAGGGTGCGTAAGCCCACATCTAAAGACATGCCCGAGGCCCTGCCGGCCAGGAAACGACAGGCGACCGCACCACGTACCGTCCCCCCGGCAGTCGCAACACCACCGGTTCACGACTCTGCCACAGGAATCACTGACATGGCCCAGATGGGCAAAGCCATGGACCACATGCTTAGCCTCATGTCCGTCTTTCAGAGCCGCCTGGACGCATTAGCTGCACCGCCACAGTTGCCCACAGCGTCGGGGCCCGCACCAGCCCAGGCACCCGTGCTCCAAGTCTGGGCTGGGCAGAGTACGGCCGTGGAACAGCGCAATGGTGAGCCTGGGGGAGTCCCGGGGTTGTCACCTCCAGGGTACACAGGTCCCTCCGCAAGTACTGCAGCGAGTATATCCTCGGCTAGCGCGTTGGCGTCCCCACCACCCGCACCGGCGGCTGCTGCGCCCTCCACCCCTGTTGCTGCTGAGTCTACGCCCACCGTGGCACCGGGTGGTGCTATGTCAGGAGGGGAGGGCTTGTGCCAGGTTCCTAAGCCCCTTGTCACCCAAGCGCCATTGGCATCAGGCCGCTGTTCCCTGGCATGGTTGGTACCGCAGGCCGCTAAAAGAAGGGATATGGAAGCGAGAGTATATAGACATTCTGACATTACTTATGCATGGTTCGGCAGGGGTGGACACGAGAAAGATGGGGCGTAAGGAAGAGGAAAGGGTCAGATATCAACGATGGCCGGACAAGACGATCGAAAATTGGACGTCTGCATTTAATATATTGGCAGCTGTAGTAGTGCAGAAATTTCCGGAACAGAGCGAGGCCCTAATGCAGTATGCCAGCACGATCCAAGAAGAGGCGAGGCTCTCTGGGGGGTTGGGTTGGTTCTATTACGACCAGGATTTCCGTAAAAGAATGGCCATATGCCCGGACCTGGGGTGGGATCAGAAGGAGATTCAACTTTGGATAGAACACATGTGCCGACCCACCCGGGATAAGAAGGATCAGGCATATAAGGGGCAAGGGGAGGCAGTCGACAGAAAGAGGGATCAGTTTCCCAGGCGCCCCTTTAAGCAGCCTTTTCGGGGTGGCAGGGGGCGGGGGCAGCGGCAGGGTAAGCGCTTCAATTCGGGCACATGCCGCCTTTACAACGGGGGAAACTGCACCTGGGGGAGGTCATGCAAATTCTCACACAGCTGCAGCAAGTGCGGCGCACAACACCCTGCTACTGCTTGCCCCCCCAGCCAGGGCGCACCACAGCCTGCTGCACCCAACAGGACAGACTCTCAACGGCAATGAGTCCACACATGTACCACCCCCCCCGTCAGTCCTCCCCACCAACTCCACCGCCCCCTGCGTCCCTGGTTTCACCACAAAGCTCCCCAGCCCCGCGAAGGGTCCTTCCCCCATCATCCTGGAAAATATCCTCCCGCTAATTAGGCGTTATCCAATGGTTCAGGACGGGGCCCTACTGGCGGGTGGGTTCATTGATGGTTTTAGGATCCCCTACAAGGGGCCGCTGGAGTCCAGGGATGCACAGAACCTGAAGTCAGCTAGGGACTTGCCCGGGGTGGTGGACCAAAAGGTACGAAAGGAGTTGTCAGCAGGAAGGGTAGCTGGGCCTTTTAGTAGCCCACCCATGGACCATTTCATGGTGTCACCGCTGGGAGTGGTACCGAAAAAACAACAGGGCGCCTACCGCTTAATTCACCACCTATCGTACCCCGAGGGAAATTCTGTGAACCACTGGCTGGACGAGGGGCTTTGTTCCGTGGCATACTGCTCCCTGGACATGGCCATTGACATGGTCAGGAGAGTAGGGAAGGGGGCGTGGTTGGCGAAGGCGGACATTGAATCCGCGTTCCGCCTGCTGCCGGTGCATCCAGCTAGTCAGCATCTGTTAGGCTTCAAGTGGGCGGGACAGTTCTTCTATGATCGCTGCATGCCGATGGGTTGTGCTGTCTCCTGCGCCTACTTCGAAGCCTTCAGCTCGTTCCTTCAGTGGGCCTTGGGGGACCTTCACGGGATCACGCAGGTGACCCACTACCTGGATGACTTCCTATTCTTCGGTCCGGGTGGGACGGACGAGTGTGCGGTAGGCTTGAGTCGGTTTGAGGAGCTGGCAGAGTTTCTAGGAGTTCCCCTTGCCCCGGGTAAGACCGAGGGGCCGGCGCAGGTCTTGACCTTTTTAGGCGTGGAGCTAGATACGGTAAAAGGCGAATCGAGGCTCCCCGCCGATAAGGTACTGGGCTTGTTGCAGGACATCCAGGCGCTGCTGGGCAAGGACAAAGCGACCCTAGGGGCTGTCCAGAGCTTGATTGGCAAATTGAACTTTGCAGCAAGAGTGATTCCAGCGGGCAGGGTATTCTCAAGGAGGCTGGCAGGGGCCACGGCAAATGTAACTCAGAAGCACCATTTTGTACGATTGACCGCCGGCTTGAAGGCTGATCTCGCAATGTGGGCAGAATTTCTCATTGGTTTTAATGGGACGGTGATTTGGAGGGCCCCGTGGATAGCCAGCCAGGAGCTTTGCTTGTTTTCTGATGCGTCTGGAAGGGAAGGTTTTGGTGTGATCCTGGGGGAAGAGTGGTGCGCTATGAGGTGGCCCAATGCGTGGCGTAGAAAGAAGGTGATACAGAACATTGCGGTGTTGGAACTCTTTCCAATTCTAGTAGCGCTGCATCTCTGGCGGGCCACACTGAGCAACATGAAGGTGGTCTTCTGGTCAGACAACATGGCGGTGGTGCACGCCATCAACGGCCTTACTGCCTCGTGCCCGCTAGTCCTGAGTCTGCTGAGGGAGTTAGTCAAAGAGGGTCTGCGCAGCAACATTGAGTTTAGGGCGCGGCACATCGCGGGTGTACGGAATGTGGCAGCTGACGCTCTTTCTCGCTTTCAGTGGCTCCGGTTCCGAGAGGCCTGGCCGTGGGCAAGGGCGGAGATGACACCATTCCCGGACCACCTCTGGCGCTTGCTTCAGTGGGGGAAAGACTGAGGAAGATGGGGGAGAGGTCCCTGGCGCCAGCGACGCGGAGGAAGTACGACTCACAGTTAGCAACGTTCAGAGCAGTGGTGGAGGCGCTGGGTTGCTTAGCCTTGGGGACAGAGGATCAGGTAGAGGCTTTTGTGGTGTGGGCCAAGGAGAACGGCAGATCGCACTCATGGATTTGTGGTCACCTGGCAGCCGTGCGCCATGACGCCAGGTTAGATGGGAGTGTCGACCCAACGGGGTCATCCAAGATTAGGGCGGCCCTGAAGGGCTGGGCCAGGGAGGAGGTTAGACAACCTGACACCAGGGCACCCATTGAATTCATAGACCTTCAACTCCTCCTGGACACGGTACCTCTGATTACTTTCTCCCCGTTCGAAGCTAGGCTGTTTTCAACGGCATTCTGCCTGGCATTCTTTGGCGCATTTAGGGTCAGCGAGCTAGTGGCAAAATCTAAGGCTGACCTGTCTGACACAACGCTGGGGATTGCGGATGTGGCCCTCAATGCATCGCTGGAGCTACGGATTCGCAGATCCAAAACAGACCAGGCGGGGAGGGGGAAGACAGTTGTGCTACAGACCCTAGGGGACAACAGGTACTGCCCGGTTCACATGGTCAGGGAATACCTGGCCTTACGCCCAGCGTCCCCGGGTCCCTTCCTGATTCATGCAGATGGATCCCCCCTCACCAAGTTTCAGTTCGACCGTATTCTGGGTGCCACCCTGTCCAAGGCTGGCCTATCGGGGAGTGGGCGCAGATTCTCCTCGCACTCCTTCAGAATTGGCGCTGCCACTTCAGCGGCAAAAGCCGGCCTGGGCCCAGAGGGGGTAAAAGGGGTGGGGAGTTGGGAGTCTGATTGTTTTAAGAGGTATGTTGGCCCTTGATGCTGTATGTGCAGATCCGACTATTCCCGCCCTGGGTTTGTTCCTTTTGGATGAACGTATCTAATTTTGTGTGTAATAAAGATACGACTACCTAAAAGCTGCTTCATCGTTTCATTGACAGGTCACCAGGTTTGGTTGATGGGACACTCCTACATCACGAGGCTGGAACGCTGGGCAACACACAGGAACTGGTCGCAGAATTTTGCTAACACACAGTTCGTGTGGTTGGGCTCCCCGGGGATGAAATGGAGTGAAGCCCGGGGCATAATTGAACAGCGTCTGGCTGTTGTGGGGGTTCACCCCTCCATTATTATCTTACACCTAGGGGGTAATGACCTGGTTTCCAGGGGAAGGAGGGCCCTGCTCATGTCCATGCAAACTGACTTGCCAGCCATTAGCCAGGCTGGGGGGTCATGCGAAGTCTGGTGGTCGGAAATTGTACCCCGCAGGATTTGGAGGGGGGCCAGGTCCCCGGCAGCAGTAGAGCGGTCACGTAGAAGGGTCAATAGGTCCATGCAAAAATTCATGGAGCGCAGGGGCATGGGCTTCATCAGACATGCACTGATCCAAGAGAAGGTTGAGGGGTACTACGAGAAGGATGGGGTGCACCTGTCCAGGGTAGGGATGGACATGTTCCTGCTCGACGTACAAGAGGCGCTAGCTAGCAAAGGACATCAGTAACACCTATGGAGGGAAGGGGGGGCTCTGGCAGCGACGGTAGCCTCCCCAGAGCTGTGGCGGAGTTACAGGGCGATCTGGAGGCAGACGGGTACAGTAAGGGTACCTCTGCGACAGGCGGTACAGTAAGGGTACCCCTGTCCGGCACAGTAAGGGTGCCCGAGCCAAGGTCCAGGAGCCGAAGGGGGTTCTGGGAAGACCGCGACGGCGCCCCGTTAGTCCTTCGGGCGGTTGGGGGGCCTGACCAACCGGGGGTGTGCCACAACACGCTCCGCCCCTGTCAGAAGGGGCGGGAGTAAGGAGACAGATCACGTGACCCAGAGGATGATCTGAAAATAAGTATGTGCCGCACTGCCGGGCATCGACCCACCGTGTGTGCTGGCTCACCAGGCGGGCGGAGCAGCTAGGGGCTGCTTGCCCTGGATCGCCCGTAAGATAACCCATTTATCGTCATACTTATGTTGTATGAAATAAACCTGCAGCAGTTCTTCACCCACAAAGAAAGTGTCAGTGTAATCCTTGGGTGACGTCTGTGCATGCGTGTTGAATGAAGCGGATGACGGTGTGGTCACTATGCCGCTGCCCGCATCCCACGCAGTGGGACATCAGCAGGGCAGCTCTCTAGTGGCCACCCGTCGCAGCCTTCCCCCTCCCCCTTCTTCTGCCTCGCGTGCGAGGCCACGCCCAGGGAGGAGATCTCCCAACGAGCGTGTAGGTGGAGGCGGGCCGTTTGGGGGGGTGTGGCTAGCCCCCCCCCTACTTAGGCGTCCCTCTCGCCCAGTTCCTCCTCTGCTTCCTGCGCGCCGCTCCTGCTCGGACACGCGTATTCCCACCCTTTCCTCTTACCCTGCGTGGCGGAGACAGCGCGTTATTGGAATGTTTTAATGTTTTTCTTTTGCGTTGCAGGCGGAGTTACAGGGCGATCTGGAGGCAGACGGGTACAGTAAGGGTACCTCTGCGACAGGCGGTACAGTAAGGGTACCCCTGTCCGGCACAGTAAGGGTGCCCGAGCCAAGGTCCAGGAGCCGAAGGGGGTTCTGGGAAGACCGCGACGGCGCCCCGTTAGTCCTTCGGGCGGTCGGGGGGCCTGACCAACCGGGGGTGTGCCACAACACGCTCCGCCCCTGTCAGAAGGGGCGGGAGTAAGGAGACAGATCACGTGACCCAGAGGATGATCTGAAAATAAGTATGTGCCGCACTGCCGGGCATGGACCCACCGTGTGTGCTGGCTCACCAGGCGGGCGGAGCAGCTAGGGGCTGCTTGCCCTGGATCGCCCGTAAGATAACCCATTTATCGTCATACTTATGTTGTATGAAATAAACCTGCAGCAGTTCTTCACCCACAAAGAAAGTGTCAGTGTAATCCTTGGGTGACGTCTGTGCATGCGTGTTGAATGAAGCGGATGACGGTGTGGTCACTATGGAAAAGAGATGTCCCTTGACATGGACCCCAGCTGACAGGCTTTCATACTGGTAGATAAACTGCCACAATCCTTTCCCACACTTTGACCAGTGTTTAATTTGAGCTGGTGGTGTCGGTGCTCGGCACCTGCACTTAATGGTCAACACTGGTGCTTATAATAGTTTGCCACAAGGTGGCACTGTCTGTCTAATTTACAGATGAGCCTAACAACAGTTGTATATTCATTCAATAAATATCAGTTCTATTTTAATTCAATAAATATTATAAATGGCTGATACTTGCCACTCAGGCCACACTCGTAGCTTTGGGGGCCCGGAACAGTCTGAGTTGTCACACTTGTAGGACTGTGATGCTTTGTAGGTGTGTTGGCACTGTAATTGGCAGCGCTGGAAGAAGCAGTGGGTAGTGCGAGTTGCAGTTGCTCCTGATGAGGACCCAGCCACTTATATATTTTTTTTTTTTACAAATTAAGCAGTGACTTTTTCCCACACGATAACGGGTCCAAAATCTTAGTAAATAACACCCTTATGTTCAACTTCAACAGAATACAGTTTCTGCAGCGGGTTTCTGTGACATTCGCCACTCACCCCTCACTGCGCATGCTCCAGACACGTGCCCATTGGCCCGGTCACTCCTGAGGCGAACTAAAACGTTCCATAAACACCAATGCTGCGATCACGCCAGCGCAGAAATAATTCCCGCTCGAATGCTGCACCCCAGACCGAAGGCAAATAGAGATGGAGAGAAGCTTAATCAAAAATAGATATGTATTTACACAAGTCACAAGGAAACGCCTAACGGAAAATCACAGAGAGAAAGTCAATGAAGGGATAAAGCGAGCAAGTACCTGGTATGAGGACGTTGGAGTTTTGGGGTTTGCATGGGGCGAGTGAAGAACTTGGGACCTGGCGTATCTAAGGGTTTACCCGCTCTGTGTGTATGAGGAAATGGGTTGATGCATAATGACCTTAATCTCTGTTAACCAACAGATACCAGGGGGCCTATAGAAGCAACTTCACCGAATGTGCTTTGTCAGTCAGTGAACTTCATTCCACTCCAAGCACACATGCCGCGTGCGCTGAACTACTAATCACGATTCACGCAAGGCACCAGCGCACTTCCTGCGTAGGCCACGCTCACAAGCCACGCTGTTCCAATCAAACACAAGTATAACTTAAACACACAGCTGGTGTTTACCCATTAATCCCCTCGCCCTCCCACCCCGCCCCCTTATCGTCGCCCCACAACTCAGTTAAGCGCCGTCTTTGCCATCACACAGTCTTCCACCCTAGAGTGTTACACGTCTGCTAATGCACCTCGACACCTCTTTAGGTTAAGGAAGCGCTATATAAAAGTAATTCAAATACAACGAAAATTACAATGTTTCTGATCACTTAACAGCGGTTTGCTGACACAACAGGTGAGTAGCCAGACTCATTGAATGTAATAAGGAACATTTATATAGCGACCACCACCAATTGAACTATCTGTGGGCACTTGCATGATAGGTGCCATTATAATCCAAGGAAGCTCATGTTATCCGCACGAGCCCTCAGAATGATGACACTCTAAATTGGCTGCGTCACTATTTAAGCCAGCTGCCTGCCGGCCCGCGAGTAGGTGCATAGCCCACTGGGCTACGTTACCATCTGCCAACACAGCTATGGTGACTGATGGAGAGACGGATCTATATGGATGTGGGTAGTTTGTTTCTCGGTGTTGCCTCCCTTTCACCTCGCCTCTGCCCATACATTCCTTCCACCTGGCGTTACCCAATTACGGCTATGTTCCAAATTGCGCAATGACTAACAATGTCACGAATCATTTTTCCTTCCCTTCCTCGAACAGAAAATATTTTCTCTTGTCTCATCCTTTCCAGGGCTGTCGTGTATACAGGAAACGGCGAGACTTCCGCTAGCCCCCAAACGACTCACCTGATTTTCTGAAATGAACAGTGAGGACACGTATTGCAAATAAAAAAGTGCTTCCCAGACTACACAACCACGGTTTCCTGAGGGATGAGTAAAGGGATGAGTAAAGCAAGCTTTGGCAAAGCCAAGGGCTCTGGAATTGGCCACCAGTCTTTTTTTTTAAGTCAGTGTTTGTTTTGTTTAGTCATGGTTTTTGCTCAAATATTTATTGTTGGGCAAACTGCTGGGCCCTTATCAGTCTAAAATAAAAAATTGGCTGAAATATTCTTTTGGTCTCAAAAAGTACACATTTTCATAGAACTCCATGGCACTACTTTAAGGGCCTCATGTTTGAGGCCCTACTGGCACTATTGCGCCACCGGAACGCCACTTTTTTTACATTCCGGTGGCACAATGTGCCACTGGCATATTTATAAGGCCACGTAAAGCCAAGTTACATGGCTTTTCATGGTCTTATAAATATGTGCCCTTTTCACACAGAAAACTGCACACCCATGGGTGTTGCTGGGGGCATAGCTAGCAACATCCATGGCTTTTTGACATTGCCCCAGATTTACGAGAAATCGTAAGTCTGAGGCAGCACCAAAAACTTACGCCGGGAAGCACAACAAGGAGAAATATCTTTATTCCTCCTAGTTTTTCATCTTTCTATGTGAAGAGAGAGGAACAAGCCTTTTGTGACTGTTTTTGTGCAGGAAGGTTTGCCAGGTAATAAATATCTTCTATTTCTTCAGTGATTCTCGCAAATGGGACCCCCAAGTATGTTGTTTTTACTGGGTCTTTCCCCATCTGTGTTTTCATGTAATCTTCGTCTTCTATGTGTTGCCCCCTGGGATACATATTCACCTGACTGTGGAGTTAGGCTGATCCGTTCATGAAGAAGAACTTGAGAGTTATGTGAATTCAATATTTCAGGATTCAACGTGATAGCTGACACTTGTGTGGTTGCTGATAGATGACACTCTGCAGCTGCTTTGCGCTCACCTCCTTCTCTCCTTTCATATACAACTTTGCTGCAAAGGTCTCCACAACAGACCAGTTAGATGCCGGATCCCACATCTGTCCTGTTATCTCGCTGAATTCTGAAGAGATTTATAAGACTCAATGTGAGAAGTTGGCCTGGTATATGATGTCCATTAATTAAAGTGGGCACATTGCACCAGTCCAAACAACCACTTATGGTGATTTAAGAGGTGAAAGATAACCTTAGAAAGCTCTCCAAGTGGTAGCTGTGGAGAACAGCCTTCAGGCTTAGTCTTGAAGGAATGTTAAGCAGCTTGTTTTACCAGAATGCAACCTTATTGTATTGGTCAAATGAAAGGAGAACCACACAGTAGTTATACAAATATGTATTTATTATTATAACACCTTAAATACCTCACATTATCTGATACACGCAGATAAACACATAGCACACAATACTGTAGCACAGAAACAAACATAAGTAGCACTAATATACAGTGGGCTCCAGGAGGAGACCAAACCATATACTAAAATAGTGGCATAAGAACCACAACTTGAGTCAAGACAGTTTCTAGAGGTTGTAGAATTGCTGGGACCCCAAGGAACCACCAAAGGTGAATAAGGAGGGACCCCACGGAGGGCGGGTGCAGTGTGAGAACACGACCGCGTGCTAAGTACAATTCAATGGGAGAGTCGCGGTTGCAGTTTTAGTGTTTAAGGACCCTTCCCAGTAGATTACGAAGAAACCCTTTATAACATAGAAGGTTGGAGAGCCACCCCACACGTGGATACCGAAGTATCAGTTACCTATCTCAGAGAAGCCGGGTGCATAGGGTCGAAGTGGCGTCGGAAACCGCCGTCGCTCTCAATGGGAGGCTTCAAAGAAATGCCACTGTTGCAAAGAACAAAAGTGTCCAGTGGAACCCACAGGTGGATTCTTGAGGGAAGGAACCTGAAAGCAGAGGGGACAGAGTCTGGGTCACTCAGGAGTGACCAGGGGCTCGGTAGATGAAGGCCCACAGATGTTGGTTTCTTCAGGTGTAAAGAGGGAGACCTTGACTCTGCAGCCATGGGGACCAGGAGACATTGAGGACGACCAGGAGCCGTATACGAGCTGTCCCACAAAGGATGTAGAGTGTAGAGGGGTCGGTGTCCGGCGGGAACACCCACAAGCCTTGGCAGGGCAACCCCCGAAGGTCACGCTCTAGCCCAGCAAGGACCAGGAGACTCACCACAGCAAGGGGAGTCAGGGCAGGCCTGGAGCAAACTGGGGAGTCCAAGAAAATCAGTGTTGTCCCTCAAATGGACCCACACGTCGAACGCACAGGAGTCGCGATGGGACCTCTAGCAGTTTCACAAAACAACAGCTTGCAGGACATAGAGTGTGAGGAGGCCGAAGTCCTTTGTATGAAATGTGCGCAGAGGTTGGGGTTATCGATAGCCCAATGCACTTGGTTGGGGAACACCAACAAGCATATGCACTGACAAATGTACGCGGTGCAGAGGGGTTCGAGTTATGTAGTCCCCAAGAGGGATAATAGCCTCAAACTTGGTTAGAGGGCAGCCCGACCTCAAAGAATGTAGGAACACACCTTCTGTGTTGCTGGAGCCTTCGGAGTCCACAGGAGCTCAGGATCAGCAGCCCAGTGAGGTGCGTTACAGTGCCTGCGAATGTAGGGGAGGGACTCCTTCTCCCAAAGGGAGATACTTCAGTTGTCCTTGATGCTCCACAAGTCCTGCACAGAGCCTGTATGCTGCACAGTCACAGACGCTGCTTTGGACGGAGAGGGAGACGAAGTCGGGCCCAGTCGAAGTCCAGAGCGCCCAGACGGTCGAAGGTCAGTGTTTTTTTTAAAATCAGAATCTTGTCCACCTCGAATCTATGGTCCTAAAGCCAGGTAAGCCCTTTTGTTCCCAGTAGAGAGGGTTGGACTGATTTAGGTGACCCTCCCAGGGGAGGGTCAGGACAGTGGGGAGGATACTCCCCAGTCCTTCGTCCAGTTTCGCGTCAGAGGAGGAGCCAACAGCTCCCAGGACTGGTTTGAACTGGACTATGCACAGGGACACCAAGTGAGCCCAGATACAGACTTTAGGGCACTTTGGAAGTGCACCCACCAAATCCTGTCTGGGAGGTGCTAACACCTCCCTGTGACAGGATGTCTATTGTCCTGCCTTCCCCTGCTCGAGCTTGGCTCAACAGCAGGAGGGCAGAAATGTGTCTCTGGTCGGCTGCAAACATTTTGTGCTGCCCGGGTCGAGAAGGCTGGTAACGGGAAGACCAGTGACCCTATGAAGCTTGCTTCAGAAGGGTGGAATCATACCTCCCACACCGGTTACCGGTGTGGAGGTATGATTTCAAGGTGTTTGATGCCAAACACGACATGTTTTGTTGCAGCCGTTTTGGATAGCATTTTACGCGAGCATATAATCCACCTCTACCTATATGTCAGGCTGCGTCACTGACAAGCCGGGAGAATGGTCTCCGAAGGTTGCAGAGAGGCTCTGCTAATGCAGGGGCACCCTCTCACGTAAAACCCAACACCCTGCCTTCAGGATTGTCAAGGCCTGCTAGAGGGGTGACTGAGAGGTTTTAAGTGTTGTGACCTATAGATATAGTAAACCTATTGTGAGGCCCGGCCTCGTGGCGTGGGCCTCATTGACCACTAGCCCCCAGACCCAACCCATACACCACCCCTGGTCCCTGGTTATAGCCGCCCGTCCTTCCCACCCCGTAGCCACCGAAGACCCCTGGCCACCCTGTCCCGATGGCCGGCCTGGGGCCACAGCGAAATCTAGACCCTGAACGCGCCATGCCCGGCCAAGGGAGAGGGAACCCCCCCCAAGCAAGACAGGGAGGAGTAGTCTCTGTCACACCTCTGACCTCCTCTCAACAGAGGGTTTCGATCGCCCTCCGGATCCCCAGGGAGCTGGCTCCCCGCATGCTGGGTGTCTGGAGTCCCTCCCAGGCCAACCGGAAAGGATCAAAGAGCCGAGCGGCAGGAAATCCCAACACCGCTCCCAGAAGCCAAGACCCCTCTCTGTGTGGACGCCGGACTTCAAAGAGAATGAGGCGTATAACAGGGGGTGCTGAGGGGACTGGGGCAGGGAAGACCTGGAACTAAGAGAGCCCTGCGGACCTGGTCGCGGCTTGACGAAACTGCACAGAAGGACGCTACCTGATCCTTGGATACCATCTGAGCCCTGCTGACGTCATCGCGGCTCCCAAGAACACTACGACCCCTGGGGCCTGCTGAGAGACTCGCGGCTACCCCTGACCCTAAGACCCTCGGGGCCTGCTGAGAGACTCGCGGCTCCTCCTGACTCTAAGACCATCGGAGCCCGCTGAGAGACTCGCGGCTCCCCCCAACTCTAAGACCAGCTGAGCCTGCCAAGTGAATCGCGGCTCCCCAAAGATCTCCCGATTGACAGTTCCTTCCTACCGGAGCCTGGCGGACGTGGTCGCGGCTCGAGAATACACTGGTCCGGCTGGACCCAAGACTGTACCATGTTCCCCGGCTCGAGGATTGAGAGCTGTGCGAAGGATACTCGGCATTGACTCTACACCTAGAACTGTCCCGCTACCCCAATCCCCTTTGTCAAAGTATTACCAAGTTTGTGGTATTGACCAAAGACTACCTTGCGGATCATAAAGATCCAAAGAATCTTAGATAAAGATCTCCGTTTATTGAATCCTACTGTGTGGTGTCCCTTTGTCAAGTAGTGTCAGCTCAGCGAGTGCGATCCTAAAGTACGAGACCCCTTCCTGGAAGGGCCTCCCCGCCGGTGCTCGGCCTGGTTCTGGGAGAGGTGGGTCACGGGGTGGTCAGGATCGTGTTCTGTAACCCCCCCTGAGATCGCCCCTTCCAACACCTATATCTACAGTAAGTGGTGCATGCACCATCTTACACAGGCTGCAATGGCAGGCCTGTAGTTCCTTTTTGCATGGCCTCTCATGGGTGGCATAATACATGCTTCGGCCCATGGGAGGCCTCAGGGGTACCTATGCCCTGGGAACATGTGTACCATATACTAGAGACTGACAAGGGTACCCCAGTATCCAATCTGGAGTGTACCCAAGTACATAAACACAACCAATTTAGGGAGAAAGCAGATAGACTGAGTTCCTGATTAGCAGGATCCCATTCAGACTAGTCAAAAACCAGCAAAACAACCGGCAAAAAGTGGGGGTAACCATGCAGTCAGATCCTACCTTCCTACACTCTATCTTTGGATACATTAATTAGGGCAGAGTGAAAGACAGATTTCAAGCCTTTGTTGTTCTCTTTCTTTGGTAGTGTAGTCCGTTTAACCCCTCTGATTTAGAAAGGTACTAGGGCTTTTCCTACATGGGATGGTGGCAGGCTTGGCATTTAGCATTTGTGACTAAGTGAAGGAAGCCCGCCGGCAATAAAAAGGGACAACAACACCACAATGTATCAGTTCAGCAGATAATAAACAACTGACAAGAAAATAATATTTTGCTATTCTATTAATTCTAGTCCTCTACTTCCACTAGTATTCTTGTATTTAGCCCCTTCCCCCACCGGCTAGAGAGTTTATACTTTTATACTTTAAGTTCTTTAAGTTATCTTGAAAGGAGATCTTTTTCAGTCACTGTATCTCATCTCCATTGTCAGTACAAGGAGAGCCAAACTCATTGGTATGCGCACAACTGCCTAGCACCAAATTCAGGGAAGCAACGCCCCTCATTGACATTGGGGCAAGTGTAAGAGCAAATGGCAATACAAGGAGCCACAGATAAATCTGATTGTCAATGGTTGCTCAAACCAATCAAAATCGTTTTGAAGCCAGTAGAGTGCCACCTGGCCTCTACTATGTCCTGTTGGAAATACACATCCGGAGGGCCAGGTACAGCGCAAAGGTATAAATAAAAGTGGAGCGAATGCTCGTGGTTCACTCAGTGACACTAGTAGTATAGTGTGCATGTATAATTACAATCCAGCGGTGCGGCCTACTCCAAAAGCGGACACCGACCACACATTAGCGACAAGGCAGGTCGGCCATTTACGCGTGCAGAGACACTGTCACCCCGTCATGGCTTCGCCCTGCCCTGCGGTGCCCAAAACCACTTGCATACCACAGGCCCGCAGCCGTGCGCATTGCTCCCCGTCAGGAGAAGAGTGCTCACCTATGACTCGAAGAGCCATGTCTGCTCCTGCTAGGTAGGAGGTCAGTGACCTGCACCCTTGCCTGCTCCTGCGCCCACCCATGCCTGTTCCTGCGTCCACCTTCACCTGCTATGGAGCCCCTCTGCTGCCCATGGAGCTCCTACGCTCCCTGTCTGTGCTGCAGAACAGCTGGCCACAAGGTCACAGTGCCACCTAGTGGCTGCACGCTGCATCACAGCCCCAAAATCGGCACGTTGGCTCCCGCTTCATCTCTGTTGGGAAAGAAGCGGTGGCCTGGCATCCCCGAGTGTGCCCAGTCATCTGGACTTTCTGTGTGTGAGCCTCTCTGCATCTTAAGCCTCCCCAGCAAAGTCATGCGACAATCACCGCTGCCCTGCCCAGGAGTGGTGTGACCAGTGTCTGCACCTGCTTGTTGCCTGGGTCATTCTGAGTTGGGTGAGGCCCTGTTGCTGTGTCAACCATAAGGATTCTTCCCTGCTGACTGTACTGGTGCGTGCACTCACACTCACCAAAGGCAAATTGCACCAGCAACTATGTGCACACACCCTGCCCCGGTGAAGGTACCAAACATGGTGTGCACAAGAGAGACTCTGGACCTCACCACCCTGCTGGCCCCTGCGGTGACTCACACCTGGTGATCACAAAGGAGGTATGCCTGCCAAGCCATAAAACGCACCACCACCTGCCCCTCAGCGTGGCGCACAGGCCTCTGTGGCCCCTATTCCACTGTTCAGCCATATGGTGGACCCAGCTACAGCCCCACCAAGATGGCGCCAGAGGACTGGACAACTCCAACACTACTTTTGCGCCAAACACAATCTGATTGCGCTATGAAACGGTCCATGATGTTCTATGTGGGTGGCGCTAAACTATGCAAACTGTTTGACCAACTGCCCAACACTGGAGGGGATGATGATTTTGATGCAGCGGTGGCAGCCCTAAATAGATACTTCAACCCACAACTGAACCCGTATTATGAGAGGTTCAAATTGCAATAAGCTCTCCAGATGGAAAGTGAGTCAGCGGATGCATTCTACGCGCACCTGCGCAAGCTGGCAAGCACTCCCTGGCATCAATCAGATTGACAGGATTAGGGCACAGATAATCCAAGGACGTTGATCCTCCACCCTGCGCAAGCTAATCCTCTGCCAGCCAGGCATCTCCCACAATGAAATCCTAATCTTAACCAGGTCACACAAACTGGCAGATTCCAGGGACGAAGATATAGAAGGTGCGCTGACACGAAGTGGGACCTTATCCACAACATTGCGCAAATGGTGGAGGACCTCAGGCTAGTGTTCTTCGCCCGCCAAGTTCATGACTCTCACGCAGCA
The DNA here is from genome assembly GCF_964204655.1 of Triturus cristatus. Classification (NCBI taxonomy): domain Eukaryota; kingdom Metazoa; phylum Chordata; class Amphibia; order Caudata; family Salamandridae; genus Triturus; species Triturus cristatus. The sequence continues at coordinate 859,294,429 of NC_140594.1, forward strand.
AGCATCCTCGAGGAGTTGCCGCAGCTGTTCCTAGGCCTGGGGTGCCTCCAGGGCCTGAAAGTTAAACTGCACATTGACAAAATCATCTGACCCAAGGCACTTTTGCACAGAAGAGTACCTTTTCAGCTATGCCTGCTGGCAGAAAAAGAACTGGACCAGCTCGAACAGCTAGGAGTCATCGAGAGAGTGGCCGGACCCACACCATGGGTGTGACGCCTAGTCATAGTCCTGACACCGCCCCCCAAGCAACCAGGTGCCATCCCGTTGTGCGTGGACATGAGGCTGCCAAAGAAGCCAATCCACCGTGAGCGAGACACCACCCCCACCATTGAAAAGATTGTTACACATCTCAACAGAGCTCGCTGGTTTTTGAAAACAGATCTGAATGCCAGCTACCACATGCTGGAGCTTGATGAAGTGAGTAGGTACTTTAACACCTTCTCTACCCACATTGGACTCTGCCAATACCGGCGCCTAAACTTTGGGATATCGTCTGCAGCTGAAGTCTTCCAAGAAGTTGTCAGAGAAACCCTATCTGGGTTAGTAGGCGTGATCAACATGAGTGATGACATTCTAATCTACTCAGATACGCCTGAAGATCACCATGTGTGCCTAAGAACTACGCTACAGAGACTGGCTAATAGCAATCTCACCCTCCACAGGAAGAATTTTTCCTTTTACATCAACTCAGTCGAGTTCTTCGACTACCGGTTCTACAGCGAAGGGCCACAAGTCGACCCAAAGAAGGTAGATGCCATTAGGATTGCGGCCATCCCACATAATGCGTATAAAGTCAGAAGCTTCCTGGGCAAGGCAAACTAGTGCGGTTGGTGCATCCCCAATCTGGCTTCCAAATTGGAACTGCTACGTGCCCTGACCAATCATGCCCGCCTCTGGGACTGGGAGAGCCGGGTGGAACAGGCTTTCAAGAACGTGATAGAGGTGCTCCTAGCGGACGCCACAATGGCCTACTTCAACCCTCGACACAGAACTGGTTGTGGTCGCCAGTCCAGTGGTCCTGGGTGTAGTCTTACTGCAAGAAAAAGAAGAAGGCTCCCGTCACATATGCAAGCAGGACACGCATAGACATCTAGATGTGGTACGCCCAGATCAAGAGGGAAGCATTGGCGATCCAATGGGCATGTTGGCACTTCCACTTATATCTCTCTGGAAAGAAATTCCGTGTCATGACCAACCACAAACCCCTGGTCCTTCTCTTTACCGGTACTGCCGGGAATGGGTCACCTCATATCGAACAGTGGGCTGGGCAGGTCAAACCCTACTCCTTCAAAATCACGTGCTGGTCTGGCATAAACAACCCAGCGGACTGTCTGTCCCATCACCCGGCAGCAGCACCAGACTCCTGAGAGACAGTTGAAGGGGCCAAGGAATTCGTACAAATGGTAATGCATGTATCTTTCCCAAAAGCCCTATCGCTATATGAGATCTGTGTAACCACCAGAGACACCAGTACAGTGAAGGCCAAGGAAGCGCTGCACAGACGGCAGTGGAAGAACTTCTTAGATGGTGCAAAAACCTTCATGACCAATGAACAAGCAGCCAGGAACCAACTATGGAGAGTGTGCAAAGAACTCAGCACAAGCAGCACTGGTGTCCTACTGATGGGACACCAAATAGTGATGCCACAATGCTTGTGGGCCCAAGTAGTAGAACTGGCTCACAAGGGACATCAGGGGATTGTGAAAACAAAGGTTCACCTCAGAGAAAAAGTGCGGTTCCCAGGGATGGAAAAGTGGGTGGACGAACAGGTCCGCAACTGCCACTTTTGTACCATCATGACTGGGGACCCACTAAATGATCCAGTAAGCACGGAGGAAGCCTGCACCGCACAGTGGTCACGTGCCAGCATGGGCTTTGGCAGCTTCCCCTATGGCAGGCTTGCTGCTGTGATGATAGACAGTCGCTCAAAGTTTCCAGTGGTAGCGCTTGTCCAGTCAACCTCATTTTTGAATGTCAAGCCAATGCTCTAGAAAGTATGCACACTCCTGGTACTCCCCGAGGAAATGAAAACAGACGAAGGACCCCTTTGAAAGCTGAGATTTCCAGACATACCTCCAAAGCCTGTACATCAGACACAGGAACATAACCTTACAGTAGCCTCAGGCAAATGACGAGATTGAGCGCTTCATGCGCACCCTTAACAAAGCACTCAGGATTGGGTGGTGCGCAGTGAAGATGCAGAGTGCTGCCTTCACCATTTTTTGAGAGCCTACCAACAGTCACCTCACAGCACCACAGGGTGCGCTCAAAGCGATCTATTACTGAGCAGGCACGTCAAGACATCATCCCAGCCAGGCCAAGCTGGAGCCCAGCAAAAATAGACATTCAAGCCACCCAGGAAAAGCGACAGGCCACCAAAGACAGGGCCACCAAGGATCGAAGAGCAATGGCCCCCGCCCATGCTGTCAGTGACCTGGTGGTGCTGAAGGACTGTCATCCCAGATGGAAGTTTTGCACGCCCTTTGAAAAAGAAGTGTGGGAAAGGACAGATATCAAAGAATCAATGGTCACCGTTCGGTGTGGACAGACCACAGTGTCACGCAATGTGTCATGGTTCAAACAAATCAAGAATCAACCGAATAACCAAAGCAACTACCCCACACAGCTGAAGAGACAGACATGTCAGAAGCTGATATCTTGAAACCTGTCATGAACATGGCACTGTCCAGTTCGGAACCCACAGAGGGAGCTGCACCAAGCCTGAACATGGTGCCCACCATCTGACTAAGTGGACCGGAACGACAGGCCCACCGAGAGCCAGGGCCAGAGGTATGGTCTCTGGCCCAATCCAGTGCCCAGCTAGAGACTGAAGGACTAAACATGTGATATTTAAATTTTCATGCCTAAAAGTTTCACGCCAGCAAAAGTTGGTAGGGATGTAAAGTGCAACCCGTCCGCTACTATATACTGTTGCAAATACACAACCGAAGGGCCGGGCGTGTCCCAAAGGTATAAATAAAAGTGGAGTGAACGCTTGTGGTTCACTCGGCGACCCTAGTAGTATAGTATTCATGTATAATTGTTGTCCAGAGCTGCAGCCTACACCACTTTTTCTGACAACATAAGTGACATATTGTGAGTCATTACAACTGGAAGTTCAATGTTTGATAAGCCAGCACATTCTGAATTTCCTGTAAAGGGAAACATGGTTGCCCCTCGCTCTTAGCAGGCAGGTTATTGTCAAATCAAGTGCAAATGGTGTTTAAGACTATTTGACAGTCTGAGCTGTACAATAATTTTGCACCAACTTCATTTTTTTCCCCACACACATTTTGTCAGGTATTACCTGCCAAAACTCTTCAGGGGAAAACTAAGGAAAAAGGGGGGAAATGCAGTTTTATCTTATGGTAAAACTATAATCACAGGTTAGCCATTATTCTGGCATACACATCTTAGAATCGGGAGGTAAGGCCACCAGGTTTGGTAATTGAAATTTACTCATGTGGTTTTACCTTCTAGTATTAGTGCCCACTCAGTATTGAGGCAGCTAAGAACCACATAAGAGACATTGTAGTAGTTGAGTCAAGACTGAGCATCTCTGTGACCATTGCTCGTTTTGCAGCGAACCCCCGAGGCACTGCAAAGACTGCGTAGGACCTTATTTAGAGTTTGGCGAACAGGGTCCTCCGCCACAAACGTGGCTGAGTACCTGTCTGCCACAGTTGCAGTTCCACTGGTTTTAAAAAAATGATTTAACAGTTGCAAGAACTGCCATGTTCTGGTGGTGCAGCCTCAGCTGGCTCTGCAGGCGTAACCTTTGACCGACAGCCAAATGACATTTTGGTCGTCGGGCAAAGTATTGCAGACCATTCTCTCTATTTAGGGCAGACATACCAACATATTTCTATCCTGTTTGAGACCTCCATGGAAAGTCTGTCAGCCCCTAAAAGGAAAACAAAAGCATTGGCATAACCAATAGGTCTCGCCTATGGGACCCAATAAGTGTTTAGCCATGCAGTACATTATCTTGGGTGCTGTTCTGCCTGGGACTGAAGAGCTATACAATTACTAAGCACAAGGTCATGCACTCTGATTCAGGAATCCATGCTTGCCTCCATAAACATTTATGGACACATTCCAAGGCTTTTTAACATTACAGGCAGAAAGACAAATGCCTTGATGCAAGTCAACAGCACTATAACATTTTGTGTGACAGCATCACACGATTATTGAACAGCTTGAAAAATCAGCGTCAGGGGCAAGTTATGCGTAACACAATATGACGCCAGATTTTACACACCTCCCGCTGAAAACAATGCACTGAATTTAGAAAAGCCCAATTGTTTGAGCAGTGCACGAACCTTGCTATACGTGAGTTCATGGACTGCCACCCTTCACTGCATTGTATTGCAGAGTGCTGTCAGTAGTATTAAAAGACTAAAGGGTGCTGTCAGTAGTATCAGAAGAGTGTGAGAGTGCTGTTAGTATAATAAGAATGAGGAGTGCTGTCAGTAGTATCAGAAGAGGGTGCTGCCAGTAGTATGAAAAAAGTGTGAGAGTGCCGTCACTGGCATTAGAAGCATGCTGCCAGTAGTATCAGAAGAGAGGCGTGCTTTCAGTAGTATTAGAAGAGTGTGAGAGTGTGGTCAGTAGCATTAGAAAAGTGTGAGAGTGCAGTCAGTAGCATTAGAAGAGTGTGAGAGTGCTGTCAGAGGCATTAGAAAAGTGTGAGAGCGCTGTCAGTAGCACTAGAAGAGTGTGAGAGTGCTCTCAGTAGCATTGGAAGAGTGTGAGAGTGCTGTCAGTAGCATTAGAAGCATGCTGCCAGTAGTATCAGAAGAGAGGCGTGCTTTCAGTAGTATTAAAAGAGTGTGAGAGTGTGGTCAGTAGCATTAGAAAAGTGTGAGAGTGCAGTCAGTAGCATTAGAAGAGTGTGAGAGTGCTGTCAGTGGCATTAGAAAAGTGTGAGAGTGCTGTCAGTAGCATTAGAAGAGTGTGAGAGTGCTGTCAGTGGCATTAGAAAAGTGTGAGAGCGCTGTCAGTAGCATTAGAAGAGTGGTGTGCTGTCAGTAATATTAGAAGAGTGTGAGAATGGTGTCAGTAGTATTAGAAGAGTGTGAGAGTTCTGACAGTAGTCTAGAAGAGTGTGAGATTGCTGTCAGTAGTGTGTGATTGCCAGTCTGTGAAGTGTGCATCAGTAAGAATTCAAAGATGCGGAGGAGAAGTGGTAATGTTTTGAATAAAAAGAGATGGCTCCGAGTGGAGATAGGGAGATGTGAAGAAACCAGATCAGCCTATAACAAAGGGCCTATAAATAAAAGGAGGACCGGAAGGGTGGGTGATATGATTCATGAGGGAAGGGAGGAACTGCAATTTGCACCTCTTCTGCAGTGTACTATTCAAATATAGTGCCGGAATTAACACAAAATAAACACACAATAGGACATACTGTTGTTATGGAAAGATGTGAAAAGAAACATTAAAATCAAGTTGGAGTGGAAGCTCTGTGAGTTATATCAGAAAAGAAAAAACACCCTGAAGCTTCTAAAAGTGAGTCCAGAGAGGGCGTTCGCAAAGGTTTATGAATAAAATGTGCAGAAGAGTAAAACTTGGGGTGGGGGTCAAGCTATAAGAAAGAGTCCGAAAAGTCAAGAAACAAGTGCTTTAAGACACATTTGTATTTTCAGGTACAGTTATACAGCAGTTCTTTGAGACATACTATCGCTTTCAGTAGCATTTGAAAAATAACAAATATGATGTTTTATTGCTGACTAGAACTTTTCTGAATTTAGGACACCTCCAGCTAGTCCAGGCTTTTTTGCTTTAAATTAGGTTGCATTCTGGGACTTGTATATTCTCTTTTACAGCTGAAGGTACCATACATGATATGGGACACTTGTCACTATGAAAACTCTCAATGTTTCACAAGCAGAAAAAGAATCAGATGCTCAATTAGGTTTGGAGTAGCTGAAAAACAAACTCTGCTGTCGCGTTGTGAAGCAATGATAAAGAAGGCTGTGTATGGTCAGAGGAAAGGGTGGAAGGATATGCTACTGTGAAGCAGGTGAGGCACTCCACGCCGAAGAAGTGCCCATCAACCCAAAGTCCTACTGTAACAATACAACTAAAGCATGGGTGGCCGTAGCAGGAGCACACAAGTAAAATCCCTGCCTTTTGAGCAGAGCTCACAGGAAAAGGCCAATGTTGTGCTTAACCCTAGGGCCCCTTTGTTGGACATGCTATTCAGTCCTGAATAGATTACTGCTGAGTAGTTTGCCATGTGTAACACCTCCAACCAGTCCAAGCATTTTAATTAGCTTACACCTGTGTTCTGTGACTTATTGATAACTATACTGGCTCCACCTAAGAGCAAGCCTCATCGGGCTGGTACTGGTGGGTGCCATGCCGTTTATGTGTTTTGACAAATGCTAACCTTGTTAACAGGCGCCGCTACCACTGCAAGTCCCTGCCTGTAGGAAACTGGGATTTTGTTGCAGTTATCCCCCCACTTTTTAGCTACTAGATGCTGATTTGCGCCTCTGACAGAACACTAAGACCTGCTAACCAGACCTCAGTGCTAGTGTTCCTTCCCTTAAAACAAGGTGTTGTCTAACTGTGCTACAATTGGCTATGGACTTTAGCACCCCTGCAAGTCACTAGTAAATGGTGCCCCAGGCACCTAGGGCATGAGTGCTAAAGAGGGTCCCAAAGGGCTGCAGCATGTCTTATGCCATCCTTAGGGACCAGCACACAAATTCCATACGGACTGCCATTGCAGGCTGTGTTACTTGGTGCAAACTATGGGTGAAAACATGACATGACGCGCTCCTGTGTGCCATGCCAAAGTCACTGCAATATATGTAAGTCACCCCTACAGCAGGTCTTTGAGCCTTAAAGCAGGGTGCATTATATTTTATGTGAGGACATATCTTCATGAGCAGATATGCCCCTGTGATGTCTAGTTCTATTACTAGGCATTACAAGTGAGCAAGGAAGCCATCTTAAGGAATGTACTGGGCACTGGTCAAAACGAGTTCCCCAGCTACATAATGGCTTCACTGAAACCTATTGTGTTTGGTATCAAACACTTCATATTAATACACCCACACTGATTTCAGTGATGGATGTATTGATGAATGCACCCAGGGGGAATCTTAGAGGTACCACCTGAAACATACCATCCTTCTAGTGTGCTGGCTGACTGGCCCAGTCCAGCCTGCCACCACAGACGAGTTACTGACCACCAGGGATGAGAGCCCTCGCTCTCAAAAGGTCAGGAACAATGCCTCTTCTGGAGGCTGGTGTTTTACAACTCCTCCAGGAAGGCTGGTAGGTTAGCATCCCAAGGCAGGGAGCTTCAAAGAGCCCACCACCTTTGGTATGCAAATCGGACTGCCCTCAGAGGTGAGGGCCCATTTGGTGCCAGGACAAGCAGGAAAATTAGTAGTTAGAAAGGCGTGTCCACCCTCAGGCTAGTTCCACCCCTAAGGTGCGCTACTTGATGTTTATACAAAATTTTAAAGTCTGCCATCTTGGTGATGACAGAATTAAGAACTCTGGGACAGGATTATGCCCACTTACCACAGGGAGTGGTCATAAAGGGGGAGTAGTGATCCCAGGGGTAAATAGGCCATTGGCTACTACCCTACACTCCCCTAATACCCCTAAATCTAGTATTTAGGAGAGCCCCTGGCACCAGTAAATCAGATTCCTGCCAACCTAAGAAGAAGGAGGACACCAAATAAACTTGAAGATGTGGAGAAGAAACCGACTTGGCTCCAACTCTGCCAGCCTGTCTGCTGTTCCTGCCAGATTACGCTAAAGGTGTCCCATCGGCAGCTGCTGTGCCTCCAAAAGCCTGGGAACACTGCCTGACTTCAACAAGGACACAGGAACTCCAGTGGAGTAGCATGGCTGCTTCCCTGCACCCCGTAAGCATTCCAAAAGAACTGTGAGAACTTCAGACCACTGCAAACCAGACCCTGGAGAGCACTACTGGACATGTGCCCCTTAGTCCGAGTTGAAAAGGGCCAATGGTGCCAGCATGGTACCCTGACCCTCCAGAGACACAGCCCACCGTGGGTTTGCCCACAGTGGACTCACTGATGCCACCTGCAGCCTCTTTGTGCAGGTCCCCTCCACTGCGAGTGTCTCCGGTGACGAAAACCAGATGCCTCTGAACATCTCTGCACCCGGCCACCCTGGTTAGCGAAGAAGACGACTAAAGGTCTCCCCACGTCCCTGAGCATTGTGAGACTGAGTCCCCTCGTTGGTTCAACCTGACTGGTCTCCCAGTCCCAGCTTGCAGCCTCTTTGCAACCGGACCATTCCTTGTTAAAGTGAATGAAACACCCAACGCCGTAACGCACCTCCGCATCCGAATGCCCCAGAGCCTCCCGAAGTGACCTGTTAGTGTGGCCTTGGATCTTGCCCCATACTGACTTTAAGTCCAGGAGATTGGTCCTGTAAATTGTTGTGAAGTGCTCGAATCCAGGACATGTTTTACCCCATACAATAACATTGGGCACCTGACACTTAAAAGCACCTCGGCGCCCAGCCACCCCATTGCCGCCTGAGGTGAACTGCTGATGCTGCCTTGGACCTTGCCCCATACTCCCCTTAAGTCCAGAAGATTCTTCCTGTAAGTCGTTGTTAAGTGCTCAAACGCAGTACATTTTTCTCTCATTGGATAACATTACCACTCCCAAAGATTGCACTGTCAGCTATTGAAAACTGTAAAAATACATAACTAGAAAAGCACTTACCTGATTCCAATGATCTTTATATCTAAATTAATATAAAAGTGTGCAATTTTATAAATGAGTGTAGAATTTCTTTATTGAGTGTGCAATTCACTTACTGCCTTTGTGTGTGCTATAAATGCTTAGCATTACCCTTTGCTATGCCCAACTGCTCGCCACACTACCACAAAAGAGAGCATCTGGGGTGTCATTTGTGTCTTTGTAATTCCTTTGGGGTTTTTCTGGACTCTTTACACAGTGTACCTCTTTTTGGTCCACTATATAAAGAGGCAGCTTCCTACATTGCCTCATGCACACGGCTGCCATTCAGCAGAGGCCTCAATATAACTGCACCACAGTGCTGCGTGCTTTCCTTCTCACTGTCCACAGACCGGTATGCACATGGAGCAAATGCAATATGACCACTGAATGCAAATTAGAATCTCTGAGCCTGCAATTGACGGGTTGCCCTGTCTCTTAATGACTCTCATAAAATGGTAATAAAAGACGGCTAAAATTACAGGCAACACCAACATAGGAACCAGGGATGGGGGCACATGCTCGGTGCAAGAAAAGGGTCTTAGCAGATGGGGGGGGGGGGGGGGGGGGACAGACACCAGGGTGGGTGGAATAGGGACAGGTGGTGGAAATACAGCTACACTGTACACAAGAAAAGATTTCACCAAGGAAGCATGTGAAACAAGGGTGATATCAGGGTCATGCTTCCAAATATTGCTTAAAACGTTGTAGAGCTTATCAGAGCAGACCATGCTTCCAAAGCCACAACAAGCTGCAGCACATTCCTTACTAACTGCCCGCTAGTGTGAGATTGAGTAAAACCGGTCTGAGTGCAATTCAAGCATTGTGGTAAGAAGAGATCCTCCAGGAGAGAACCACTGTTGTGAGTAAAGAGAACCTGAGATCCCTGCAATCAAACCAAGGAGAAGTCTACATTGAAAACACCAACACTGGCTAACATGGAAGGGAGAGCCAGCATGGGATCAATAAGGGTGATCCAGCACAGAATTGAGTAAAAGTAGACCCCGAAATGGGGTAAAGTTGCAGGGGGTCTCTTAGCATAGAACTAAGAAGGGGAGATCAATAAACACCTGTCTGACAATGTCAAATCCACCAGAAGCCTTGATCCTTCTCAATCTGGATTCAGGCCAAAGCACAGCACTGAGTCAGCCCTGGTTGCTGTCACGGACAACATTAGGCTGTCCCTGGACAGCGGACAATCAATGCTACTCGTGCTGCCTGACCTCTCGGCCGCATTCGACACAGTCTCCCACCAGATCTTGCTCAGGAGGCTGAAGGAAATTGGACTCCGAGGACTAGCCCTTCAGTGGATGGCGAGCTTCCTCTCCTCCCGCTCCCAGACCGTTAACCTAGGTCCTTTTTGGTCAAAGACTATGGGACTGAACAAGGGAGTGCCTCAGGGCTCTTGTCTGAGCCCAACCTTGTTTAATATATACGTCGCTCCCCTGGTTGACCTACTTAGGACATTAGGTTTCACTCTCATTTCATATGCTGACGATACTCAGCTTCTTTTATTCATTTAATAAATCCACTCTTGCAGCCCAGTCCACTTTCTTCACAGGTATGATAGCCATTTCCAACTGGATGAGGAGCAATTTCCTTCAGCTGAATGCAGGGAAGACCGAGATCATGCTCTTCGGAGATGCACCACTGCTGTGGTCACCAGACTGGTGGCCGGTGGATCTTGGCGACTCCCCTGTACCTAAGAATGTTGTCAAGAATCTTGGCATACGCCTAGACCAGGAAGAACATGCTGCCTGTACTGCTGGCTCTTGTTTCCAGGTGCATGGTCTGTTACGGTGAGTCTTCCCTTTCCTCCCGGAGTCCACACGCAAAACTCTCATTCAGGCATTGGTACTAAGCCGCCTGTAACGCTCTCCTGGTCTCAGCCAGAGTCCTCTTTGTGCAGACTGCAGGTAGTCCAGAACACCGCGGCGCGCCTTGTCTTGAATGTCCTACCCAGAATGGCTTCCCTTCCCCTTCTTCAACAGCTTCACTGGCTCCGGGTACACAAACAAATTAAGTTCAAAATCTGTTGCACTGTCCACAAGGCCGTGTATGGCAAGGGCCCCACCTACCTTGCAAAGAAACTCAATCACTATATTCCTACAAGGTCTCTTTGCTCAGGAACTATCTCTTCTCCTTGTTCCTTGGTTTAAGAAATCAAGGATGGGTGGGAAAGCTTTCTCTCACCTTGCCCCTCTCTATTGGAACCAGCTCCCCACCCATCTGAGACAATGCCCTGACCACCTTCAATTTAGAAGGCTCCTCAAAACTGTACTGTTCTAATGTATTCCTTCCTTTGGCCTACTGGTGCATGTACACAGCGCAGAGATACCCCTTCAGGGGTGATTCAGGAGCTATATAAAACATATTAATAAATAAATAATATCTTGCACAGTGCTTGGAAGGAAAGCAAACTAATGGAAAGAAAACATATCTTGCCAACCCATTGACCACAGCCATTATTCACATAACATCAGGCACGGGCAATTAACATCAGATGAAACAAATGATTAACCAGACGTGATTGTATCATCATAGTGGTGAGAAAACTCACAACATAGCTACTTGCATAATACAATGCACCTATGAATCTAGATGGTCTTCTGTGGCTTCCAGCAAAATTCTTTATTCTAGTAAGGGGACTTCTAACATACACCTGTCACCCCTTTCCACCTTTTATGGCTGCAATATATGTTTTCCTTCTTCCCCATTCATGACACCACTACTAATCATCTGCCTCTTGTCATCTCATATGTGAAAGCAGCCACAATAGCTACACAACTAGATTAAACCTGCACACTGATCAGGAAATCCATTAAAAACAGCCATCATGTCACTCAAAGTTTTGGAAACTGGACCCTGAATACCTGTAAAACGGATTAACTCCTTAGGCAGCAGAGAGCCTCCAGATCAGACTGGATGACTATATAAAATACTCTCTGGAGCCAAGGAATGCACACAGTCTCCCTTGCTTTTCTATTCAACATAAAACCAATGTCTTTTAAACTACACACTTCACACCAATGGTAGCTAGTCATCTTTCAAAGCAGTGAAGCATTAATACCTGCCTCAAATTCCAAAAAGTGAACCCAACTTACGCTAGAGAGTTCTGAAGAAGCTCTCCCATTTGAGTACATGTTATGTTATACAACTGTGCCAAATAATGTATTTTCCAGTACAATTTTCATCTAATTATTACTAAACGTCATAGATTCTGTAAAGGAACTGATGAACTATTCCAGTACTTTCTTGTTGTAACAAGCAAGCCTGATTCTCCTCACTATTGTTGGAAGTTCATTCACCCCAAGAATATTAGATAAAAGTGTGTAAATAAGGCACATTTTAGCCCAATTTCAAGACAACATGTGGCTTCCTTTAATTAAACAATATTATGCCAGAGCCATTATTAAACTAGGTGATAGCGTCATCTTAGTTTAAGTGCTTTGTAAAGCATGGTGTTTACCCCAAAGAAGCTAACTCAGACCTCAGAGATATCACGACCAAGAAAATGCGAAAAAGAATAACTAAAAAAACGTCTAAACATCCAAACAACAATCCTGGGATGAGGATGTGGCGTTACAGCCAGAGCTGCCCACTTTGGAACTGGGAAGCCAGGTTTGAGTCTCGGCATTGGATCAACATTCTGTGATCTGGGGCAAATCACTTATGCCCCCGTGACTAAAAAAATGTATGTGACCTTGTGTAAGGTAACTGGTGCTCATGTAAAGCACCCAAAACGTTCAGGTTGTGTTTGCGCTATATAAAACTGCAAAAACAAAACATGTCTTCAATTCCCTCTTTAAGAGCTTGCTATGGATACTCACAATGTGTCAAGAATTACCACCACTATGCCAGCACCAGCATTTTACCAAGGGTGGGCATCATTAAGCGATGCATCAGCTTTATAAAAAGGGTGAGCATCATCATGCCATTGATGCCCCAATAAGCCAAGAATTGCCATCATTATGCTGTGACAAGCACTACATCAAGGGTGGGTATTATCCCTTGGATACTCACTAGAAGACAAGAATCAGCATCATTATGCCAAGGTCAGCATTATGCCAAAGTTAGGCGGTAGGAACCGTGATGCTATGTTTGCTCACAGTATGCCAAGTATTACACTCCTTAATGCCAGGGTCACCATTACACTAATGTTGGGCATCATCATACCATGGATACCCAAATTACGCCGCAAATGATCACCATCATGCCTGAGCTAGCATTATACTAAGTGTGGGCTCCATTGCGCCTTGGATGCCCAAAAAATGCCAAGAACTATCAACATTATGTCAGGGCTAGCATTATACCATCGAGCCATGTGTTTCCATAACGTATCGGAAATATTCACCACTATGCCAGCAGTGCATCATGAGGGGGCACACTTACACATACATGCACTCGTGTTCAAACACAGGTACACGCAGAGATGCAAGAGCTGCTTCAAAGACTTTGAAAAAAATGACTTACCGTCAGATGGCTGGCTCAGTTGAACACATTCCACGCTTGCACTCCCTTGTGATCTTTTCCTACCAGCTCAGTTGTTCGGCAGGCCATGCTTCACAACTGCAGTGTGCATGACGAAGTAGGCCTTAGGTAGGTCGTGCAACATCAAGACTTCTGTTGTGCCTACAGGAAGCACCAGAGCAGATTGTGAAAATGTCCCATTCTGCTGAAGCCGATGGATACTTTTGTCACTAGAGGCATAGGGGCAAGCAAGTTGGTTTGGAGTTTTTCAATTTATTGATTCTCCTGGTCCTGTCCATGGTACATAGATGTTACCAGCAAGCGTCCTTTCCCCAGCTGGAACTATTTCATCAGTTTCTAGTTTTGGTAAGCTCTTGGAGAAAGTGCTAAAGATGACTAACAGTACATTACTGGAATGTGTTTCACACAGGGGTTCTGAGTGACATCAAACAGTCACGAGAATGAAGCTCGAGTTGTCTATGATGTCACTCAGAACCCCGAAGCGCAAAACATCCCAGTAATTCACTTTTTACTCATCCACAACTTTGTTAAGTATGGCAGACAAAATTATCTGTCCTTGCTTTCAAATACTGTGCAGGGGCAGAGGAGTAATGGGAGAGCCATATGTAACATGGCCTCTATTATGTTTCATTTCCCAAAAGTTGAAGAAAATAAAAATCCCTGCCATCCTCGATGTACCCCAACAACTTCCCTGCATTCCTTCCCCATTTTGCAGGGGTGCTTTTACTGCTGGCCATCTAGATAAAATTATAGTGCACACACATGTCTGAGAAGTATACCACATAAGCGTACCTATTCCCCAAAGACCCCAAGGTGACCTATTTTTGTTAAACTTGCAACCAATGACCTTTCTGAGAATTCTAAGTGTTCCCTCTGCCTTTCGGACATGTACATTTCTCTATTAAGTAGACAACTTCAATTTGACCATTCTAGTAAATTATGACACTTGACAATTTAAGTACCTGATGACTTTTCTAATTTCCTTTTTCAAGGCCTTCCTTAGGGTACTTCCAGACTGTTTTTCAAGATATTGGCTTTTTAGTTTCTCTCAGAATTTTTTATCACGGGCTCTACTCTTCCCTACAGAAGTAGTTGACCCTTTCTCTACTATGGTGAGCCATTAGTCCTTGCTGTCGCTTCACTTTGTTCCGTTCCGTGATAGAAGGCGCTTGAGTTATTTCCTCCTCTGAAGAAGAATCCTCATTTTATTCCTACATCATTGTATCAGCGGAACCCCAGCATTCCCATCAAGCTATGGAGAATTTATAAAACCAGGGCAGCAAGGTCATCAACTTTCCCTTCCTCCTTTGTCTCAAAGGAAAATGGTGAGTAACTTTCATCGGCCCTCTCATTGAGGTTTGCTTGCTTCTCTGTGGTGGTGTGAATTCTTGACTTGGGTAAAGCCAGAAACAGTAAAGCTTGGGATGAGCACAAAAGATGGGGTAGCAATGACCTGTTTACTTACCAATAATCTTTTGTACTCCGAGTCTTGGTCTTCCTCTTCACAGTTCTTGCATTTCCATCCTACCCCGCGTTGAATACGTTCAGACGCAGCATCAACTACATGGATTGGCAAGCTGTGTTGTGGAGGGGTGAGGTTAATTCTAGATGAATGGAAAGAGGTGCCCTGGTGGTTCTTTAAAAAATTCACAGGGTAAAACATTTTTAAGGCTAGGGGCAAGAGTGTTAAGGCTAGTGGCGAGAGTGTCTGTCTGCAAAGGGGGACTTCACCAACAGTAGTAATGGCCTGGATCCCATTTAATCTCATACTGAACCCAGCCATCGGCGCCCTTGTCGATCATTAGCGATCTCTGACCTGGTTTTGTAGACGCGTTTGTCTATCTTAATTAGTTAGCACTATTTGAACTATTCCTCTGTGTCTTTGCCAATTGTTGGGCCGACTGTGCTACAGTCTGGATGGAGTCCATGCACTCAATGCTTCAGATAAGTTTTCAAGAGAGAAACTAGTTATATATGCAGACAAATGGGTAACTCGTGCCATTTTTAGAAGCCTTACTATATATCTACGAATAGGATGCTGGGAAAAGGGAAGTAGGTAAATGTATTTGCCTCAGCTATTGTTTACCAACAGTAACTATTTAGATGGGAGGCTCCCGAGTTTCTAAACCAATATTGGCTCTATTTTTAGCTTTCTCCCCGCAAAGCATTCCCTCACCTTTTTTGGGAAACCTCACTCTTTTTCTGTTCCCAACTGTTACTATGTATGCATATGTCAACTTTATTAATGTATTTTGGCGCTTCTGCCCTCCAGAAATAAATACTGCAGAATATAATGTTTAAAACGAATGTCACATCCTTCACAAAATGTTTAGCGATAAGAGAGGGTTTCAGCCCGTAATGAATACCTGAGGCTTCACATGTGAGAGTGTTGTTAGAGGCAAGCTGCAAATTATGGAAGCCTCTCACTTCCTGGGTTCTCATTTTAAATGTTTTTGGACTTTTCTGTGCTTAAACACACCCAAAGTTGTCCAAAAGAAGCATTGCTGTGGCTCACCGGCGGTCGGAGTCTTGCTCGGCAGTGCGCCGTGTGCGTTCCTCGTGGCTGCGTTGGGCTCCTTGCGTCTGCGTCAGCGTGGGGGCCTGTTTGTTTGTGGGAGGGCTGGCCTTGCAGGTCGCCTCAATGCTCTTTTGTGTGCAGGCAACAATCCAGAATTTTAACACACTCTGCACACATTCAACAGGCCTGCGGGGAAAATCGCACTGGGTCGGCATGGCGGGCAGTCGGGACGGAAGAGCAGAGGCCTAAAATCGGGCCAGTTAAATTGGCACCGCGTCAGCCACCTAGACAAGAATAAGCAGCGTGTCAGGAGGGCGTTGAAGCCAGGATCGGCCCGCTAGGGTTGTGAATTACTGTGAATTATTGTTAACAGAACAGCAGACCCTCGCCCTGGTGCTAAGTAGTTCCGTTACTATTTACAACCGTTTTTAACGTTCGGATAGTTTAGTGTGTCAGTAAAGCATAGACCTTTTTATTTTACTTTTTGACTCCATATTGTTTTTAAAGGGGGCATCAACACTTTAATCTAATTCATGTTGATTAAAAGGGAACATAATGAAATACAACTCAAGAAGATGAACTCTTCTGTCACACGCCCCACACTTGCCTATACCACTCTCTTGGACCTCAACACCCTCCCTGTTTCCTCTCCCAGCATCCTCTGCGCCTGGTCCTGGGGAAATCTCCCAACGTTCCAGCGGGTTAGTTGAAGCCCTCATAAAACAAGAAGGCCCGGAGCACAGTTTGTATTCTAGACTTGCAGTTTTGTTTTTACCATATTAACACCGACTTAAAAGTCAGCAAAGTGTGCTTGGATTAAAGCCAGGACTGGCCACTGGTGGCACACATGCAACTTGGCAGCTGTCTACACGTTAATGGGCATCCAATGGTACAATCTGGGGTGTATTTTCAAAAGGAAGTAGCTAAACCATAGTGAGGAAGGGTTTTGTTATTAATTTAGATGATGTTGTCCATCGAGTCTCAGTCAGCAGAAATAGAAACTGTGCTGCTAACATGTTTATTTAGGAAGAATAAGGTCTTAATCACTTTTCTCAGCCTACAATGGTCGTTTTTGAATGACAGACCAAGAGGTATGTGGTGTCAGTTTGAACCTAACTTGGCACTCTGCTATAAGCTAACCATACAAAGTGATCCCACACATTCGACACCATTACTGGGTGATGTACGTACATATGTGAAAAATTATGGCAATCTCAGCTAACTCCTAGTTGGTGTGCTTTGCCATTTTGGTATTGGTGTGCCATCATTAAAAAAAACACCTCACCAGTTTAGCACATTCAGAAAATAAACTGGTTGTGCCTCAGAGGACAAACTGGATATCAAGGCTGAGGAAAGAGTTTCCTCCTCTCCTCCCCTCCCTTTTCCTTTGCCTCCCCTCCCTTTCCTTTTCCCTCTCCTCCTTTCCCTCTCCTCCCCCTTCCCTTCCCTTTCCATCTCCTCTCTTCCCCTCCCTTTCCCTCCCCTCCTTTCCCTCTCCTCTCCCTTTCCTCTCATCTCTTCCCCTCTCATCTCTTCCCCTCCCATCTCTTCTCCTCCCATCCCTTTCCCTCCCCTCCCTTTCCATTCCTCTCATCTCCTCTCCCTCTCCTCTCCTTTCCTCTTTCTCCAAAGCAGCTGTATCAAATCTAGATGCACTTTCTGTTGACATGAGATTCATGGAAAGAGATTCCCATAATTGTGTTTGTGGATTTGTGTGATAGTTCTCTGACCTTACTGCATAGTTTCTCGTTATATGAATCCATATTGATTCTCTAAAATGAAATAATAATCCCCAATATTAGAACACAGAGCTACATTTTCAGAAAATCGTGATAAGTCCAAGAATACAAAATATCTTTTTAATGGATTGCTCCAACAAGCAGAGCCGTGTGGACTGTGGATGTCATGCTAACTACAGAAGGTTGTTAAATCACTTCATGATGGCAGGACAAGTGTGTTAAGTAAAGTGGCTTTTTTGAGAAAACAAATAACAATAAAAAAACAGAACGGATTGATTTGTTAATGAAAATTCTCGCAAAACATGGTGCATGCAAACAAGGAGCGATCTGTCAGTTGTATTGGTAACACTGCAAAGACATAGCCCTTGCAGAGCAGAACATATGCTGACTATCCGCACTACTGATAATTCCTATTGCCCCCTAACCGAAGTTAGTATTGTATTGTAATTGCATTTATATTGCGCATACTACCAATGATGAGGGGTCGAAGCGCTTTTTCGGCAATTAGCACGCTTCTCCAGAACCCATAAAAGATTAGTGGTGAGTTAGTGTAGTGAAATATGACAGTAATTGGAGCAGTGGAAATGTTAGTGATTTGTATTGAGAAGGATAGTGGAGGGATAAAAGAGGGAAAAGATTTGCATTTATATATAGCGCTTGCTACCCCTGAAGAGGTGTTGAAGCGCTTTTTCGGCGAGCCGCATGCTACTCCAGAACCCATAAGGATAGTGGTGAATTAGTGTAGTGAAATATGAAAGTAACTGAGAGTGGTGTATGCTAGTCAGTTATTTGGATTGAGAAGAATAGTGGAGGGATAGAAGAGGGAAAAGGTTTGCATTTATATGGCACTTGCTACCCCTGATGAGGTGTTGGAGTATACGAAAATGCCTGGGTGACTATGTAGACTGTCACCACTCCCTGCAGTGGGGCAGTAAGCAGAACTTAGCCATTGTCTTTAAAGGCAGTCAGGTTTCATTTAAAAAGTAAGGCTTTTTTGTTTAAGTGTTATCAATGGCCCCGTGAACCACTGCCTATTCCTCAACAAAGGTTTTTTTTAAATTCACAAACTGGAAAGAGTGCCAAGGCAACTTCCATTTTGTGAATGGGTGACCACCTCTTTTGAGGTCTATGTAACTTTTCAATGTTTTGTGAACAAATTTCGGTCACAGACATTGGTACATAAGATACCAATTCGACATTTGAAATGGACATCTACAATATGCCCCTTCCAGATACAGAACGGGTATCAATTTGCAATCCCTCTTTTGGAGTCAGAGAAACGTTTCCAATTTCTAAAATGGTAATGGTAAATCGTAAAAAACATTTTGCAGTCGCAAATGGTGACTCGGAGTGTTTGTGACCATAACGAAGTTTAGAACATCTGGCCCACACTTCTTAAATTGAAAAGTATTTATTTACCAAATCCAAATATTGAAAGGGATGCACTAAATTGTTTAACTTTTATAGCACATACCAATGTGTAGAGTTTGATAAGTACTTTGACTCCTATTGAGAGTTTGGCAGTTCCACAGCTCTTGCCCTGCCAAACTCTAGTGGCTGAGCCTCATTTAGAGTTTTTGGGGCATATTTACAAGGGGATATCGCCACCAGAACATCACTTTTAGCAACATTCTTGTGGCGATATCCCCTTCTCCCTATTTACAAAGTGGCGTTAAGACACTTAACGTGGCTGAACACTGCCTTGCAAATAAGGTCCCTTTTCACGCTTCAATTAGCATGAAAGGGGCGTATAATGGGTTTTGCAGTGGGTGTTCCACCGCAACACCTATTGCTTTTTGACACTGCACCATATTTACAAGGCTGGGGCAGTGCTAAAAACTAAGATCAGGGAATACCTGGTCTTAGACTGGTGATACGAGGAGCAATTATTAATTTCTCCTTGTTTTTTGCTCTTTCCGTGTGTGCTGCATTCTGCCTGCGCTGGCGGTAGGCAGTTTTGCCATTGCCAACAAAAATACAGGGGTACACTGTATTTTTGTAAATACGGCACATCCTTGCATTTTAAAAATGTCGAAGCACTGTGTTACCTATTTTGGCGTAACACCACGCTCCGACATTTTTTTGTAAATATCAGCTTTAGAATCAGGGGAAGCACAGGGTTTCTGGTAGCAGAGCTTCAGCCGGCTCCCCAGTTTGGAAACATTTGACAAGGTGACCTTTTTTGCCACAGAGCTGCCCATCCTAGTGACTATCACTGGTTTACCATTTACGGATCTACTATGCGAGGCACGGTGGTCCCAGGCAGAACAAATAAACAATGGCTTTATGTGCAGGGATACATCTTGTACATCAGGGTCATTGCTATCTTATTTTTCACAAACGAGCTCCTGTTCTAGGAGTCGATTTGTGATAAACAAATTAAATGTTGGCAGAGCCAAACATGGTTGTTGCCCAGTATTTGTCTGAACCTTAAGTGCTTTGGATATACTGGATGTATTTAAGACTCAGAGATCACTGCAAGGCAAATATGGAATTCTAAGAAGGGTGGGTGATCAAGTGATCAACGTCTAAGGCAGTAATACTCAAAGTACAGCCCGGGGCCGCATGCTGACCTTAACAAGAGGCCCTCTGGTCAACAGCAGCACTGGGATGCTATTTACTCGACTCAACATAACATTTAAAAAAAAAAAGCTAAATAAATGGGCAAAAATTTATTTCATGGTTAACTGAAGTTTAAGAAAGGAAGTAACTAGGGTGCACTGCACCGCTTAACTTGTGAAATATCTTCTTCATTTTTAAAGACATCTTGCTGCAAAAGTGTAAACATATTATAAATTATTTTCAAGATTGAAAAAGTGTGTTTCATTAACATCCAGAACTGTTTCGCCTTAGAACATCAGATTATATCAGTGCATTGAGAAGTATTTTTTAAAAAGTGGTAATTTTCAAACATGAATTTAGAAACTTTCATTTTTCCCCCACCCTGACAGCAATGCCAATAGTGAACTAAGAGGCAAGTCAGTTGTTATGGGCACTCTTTGGATGGCTGTGTTTCCATTATATATAGACATTATAGTTTATTGAAACAAACACAGAAGTTTTTGTAACACATCCTGAAATCATGTATGTGATAATAAAGAAAAAGGAGGTAAAGTGAAATAAAACAATTGCCTAGGATCACACAATTTGAAGAGAAGCCTTAATTAATCCCAAGCTTTGAGTTTCACATTGTGCTATTCAGACACTAGATGTAAATGCTTCGCTTCCCCTACACCCACCTTGCTTCAACCCTCCGGCCCCCTTTGTCCCCCACTTCTTGATCCCCACCCTGCTGGCATCAATGCAGGCCTCGGTCACATCACTGCCCCTGGGAGTATGTTTGCAAGTACCCATGGTCTAAGGGATGGAATTGGGTCTCCATGCCACAGAAAGCATGGCAAGCTCCATTCCTTTCTTTAAATTAGGCTCTTTATTTCTGACACCCTGTTTACAGCAAAGAACTAAATATAGCACTGAAGAACCAAGAGTAAACTGTTAACCAGCAATTGAATGCTGATAGGAAATTTAGAATACTAACAAGAGGTGGCTGATAGGGAACGGGGGGGATGAAAAAAAATAAAGAAAACATACCTGCTGGTCGCATCGCCAGCCTCCGCCTCTCCTCATCGCAAGAGGCACCCGGGCTCTCAGGTTCCCTAAGCCAATGACAACTCTGCAATGTAGCATTGGGATTTTCCCCCTAAGTTAATCACAACACTGCATTGCAGAGTTGTGATTGGTCTGAGGGCCGTGGTTCGGCACTCAGACGGGACAGGAAGCCTGTGCATGTTCCCTAAGAGGCTGTGTAATGAAGCCTGGTGGGGAACATGCAAAGTGTGCATGAATGTTTAGCTGGCCCAAGACTTCCGGTTAAATATTCATGCTCACATTAAGTGTGCTCGCCACTCCTTCCACGGCCCCTGTTCTGGCCAGCCCTGCCCTTTCGCCACCTAGGAACGGAAAAATAAAATAACGTTTCGTTATAATAATTTTATTTTTCCTCTGCACGGCTCTTAGTGGAGGAGCCACCACTGCTCACATTGCAGCATGCGTCGAGACATTTACAAACAGCTCTATGACTCACAAGAGCTTCAAGACAAAGACAGTCAGGTGTTTTGCTATAGGGCGCATGTACCACATGCCTAACTCTGCAACAAGCAGAGTCGCAAGAGAAACCTATTCATATATAGGAAGTAATTATGACCATCTTAGACCTGCAATCTCTAAACTCGGACGGTTTCTTCCCCTTGTTTAATAAACCCTTCTGCCAGGCCCTGACCCCGATCGTTAGTAGACTCTACAACTCCTTCAGGGAAGTAGGGACCCTCCCTCAATCTCTGCTCAAGGCCTCTTTAAAAGTACTCCCTAAACTGGGGAAAGACAGACTTCACTGCGGCTCCTACTGCCACATATCCCAAAGGTCAACACAAGCTTTTTACTGGTATCCAAGCAGCCCGCCTCAACCTTGTTATACCCTTCCTCATCGATCTAGACCAGTCGGGTTTTATTCCCCATAGACAGTGGGGGGAGTCAATACTAAGTGGATTCTGCACCTTATAGACGAGGCCAAGTGCTCTAAGGGAGAGTATGCTCCTCGCGGTTGACACGGGTCAACGTTCGACAGAGTACATTAGCCCTATCTCACAGTAACTCTAATACACTTCAACTTCAGGAGCAGATTTAGTGGGTGGATACTGAGTGATAACTGGGCTCCATTGGCCACAGTGAGGATCTGGGGGTCTGCTCAGATGCCTTTCCAAAACTCAAGGGGCCAGGGCAGAGGTGTCCGTTGTCCCCATTGTTGTTTTCACTCTATATGGAGCCCTAGGCACAACTAGTGCAGGACGACCCGTGCATCACCTGAACCCCTTTCGGTGGAGACACCCACGCTCTTATAGCCTTTACGCCACTGACATCCTAGTGGCGCTTAATGACCCCCTGCATTCCCTCCATGCCTTTCTGGAGGAGGCACAGGTCTTTGACAAGGCCTCCAAATTCAAAGCCAAACTGCAGAACTCCCAGGCGTTCAACATCACTGTTCTGTCACCACTTCAAGAGTAGCTAGCAGCCCACAATTTATTAACTTGGGCCCCTCCTCTATTACATATCTGGGAATCCAGATTACAAATACACTTCACAACACAGTAATGCTCAACTACTCTTCCCTTTTATGCCAGCCCAAGGTGGCCCTTTCTTTATGGAAGAATTTTGGCCTCTCGTAGCTCGGATACATAGCAGTCCTAAAAATAACAATACTCCCAAGCCCCACCTATTCCAAGTCCTTCCACTCACACCCTCGCCAGGTACGCTCAGGGAGTTGCAGGCAAAACTTTGAATTTCATGTTGAATGGCAAATGCCCACGCATGCTCCGCACACTGGCCGGCCAACATGCAGTGGATGGGGGCCTGGGGGGATTCCCAACCTGCTGAGGTATTTTCAAGCTATGCTGCTCCATTTCTTGGCATCGGAGTGAATCAGAGGCGCACATGCACACAGCAGTAGCTGGGATGCATGTCTGGAAACTCCTGTGACTGCCTTGCAAACATAGACCCTGGGGCCTCTACTCTTCGCTTTTCACCCTCATGACCTGGAACTCCATAGAGACCAGTAGGGGCATGACCAGTAGGGGCATGACCACTTTTGACACCTATTTTTAGCAACCCCGACTTCTCTCCCGGCATCCATTACCACAGCCTTCACAAAATGGCAGTTTGTAGATCAGTGGTATACTTCCGTGACAACAGTGGGATCATTCCCATTGGTGTCATGTCCACAGCCACCCCCAAGAAACAGCTGGTGTTTGCTTCCTTCTCCATGAGTCCCACAGAGATGTCTCTGGTTGAATTGTGGAAATGCAAATACGGGTCGCCTGGGGACCCTTGTCTATCTCGGCAGATCAGGCTACTTGCCGACTGGCTTAACCCAGTCCATAATCACATTTGGAATATCTCACTTTGGTCGGGGATTTTCCCTTCCACTTGGAAACTTGCCTACCTATTACCTGGAAGAAGGCCAATGCCAACCCGGAAGTTCCCAGCAACTTCAGCACTCTCTCCCTACTACCGGCTCTGGCCAAAATACTAGAGAAAATGGTCCATCTTCAACTAGCCAACTTTGTGGAAATCAATGAGCTACTGCATAACTCGCAATCAGGCTTCTGCACAGGGATCGGCACGGAAACTGCGCTGCTTGAAGTAGCAGATGCCATTCACCTGTCTGTGGATGGTGGCTCTTTGCCCATGCTGGTGCTCCTCGACCTTTCAGCAGAGTTCGATACTGTGTTACACTCGATCCTGCTAGAAAGACTGTAGCAGATAGGGGTTCAGGGGACGGCTTTGAAGTGGATTACCTCATATCTTTAGTGCCGCAGCCAACAAGTCTTTCTCCGCCCTTACACCTCCTCTGTCAAACCGCTTAGATGTGGAGTTCGCCAAAGCTCTGCCTTGAGCCCGCTACTTTTCAATATTTATCTTGACTCTTCTGGCAGCTCTCATCGCTAGGAGTGGGGTCAAGGTGATATCCTATGCGGATAACATACAGTTTGTATTTTCCTTTAAAGATCACTCTACTGCAGCTTTCGATTCCTTCAAAAACTGTCTTAAAGACATAGCGATCTGGATGAACTGAAACTTCTTAAAACTTAACACCGATAAAACTGAGGTCTTATTTTTTAACCAAGACTCCCCCCCCCGCCCGCAGGCAGAACTCAGCGCCCCACCTTTCCCTAAGGACTCGGTCAAAACCAAGATGTAAGGTGGGACAAAGACCTGACCCTTTCGGCTCATGTCCGACAAGTCTCCGCTGCCTGTTTTGGAAAGATAAGAACCATCAGAAAATTCCTGGACTTCCTGCCGGAAGAAAGCCAAAGGACCACGGTGCATGCCCATGTGACCTCTCACCTTGACTACGCTTACGCCATCTTCCTGGCTTGCCTAGGTGTCTGATCAGAAGGCTGCAAATGGTGTAGAATGCTGCAGCGAGGCTTGTACGCAGGATCCACGCTGCGCCATCAAATCTCCCCGCACCTCATACTACTCCATTTGCTCCCAGTCGCCAGAAGGATTGAATTCAAGGACTTGACAATTGCGTTTTGTGCCAACCAGGTTAGAGGCCTTTGCGATCTGAGTAAGAGACCTCGCCCGTACCACCAAGAGTGGTCCCTAAGATCCAATCACGACGTTACCTTACTGTCCTCCACTTCTCTAAGGCTAGGCGGCAGGGTAGGTTGTTCTAGGTGGGGACCACTAAACTGTAGAATGACTTGAATCCCCACCTACGCATGCTAAACTCTGAGCAGGAGTTCAGAAAGACACTGAAAACCTGGCTCTTTAAGCTTAGGGATTAGCGGTCCGGTTTATCTTCTCTGCTGTCTGAGGCACTATCGCCGGGACACCTCGCTCGAGGTAGCTGTGCAATTTACAAATGCCCTTTAAAAAATTCCCTTTTACCAACCAAAGGCAGACTATGGCCTGCCAGAGACAGAATGCCTTAGATACCTCCAAATTTGACACTGGGTCACGCAGCCTTCTGTGTGACCAGGCGCGCAGAGATAACGAACACCCTTCAAGAAGTGGCTTCTCATGAAAGATGGAGACTAGTGTACATTATCTATACCATCCTCACCTGGGCTACATCAGGGGAGAAATCCTCATTGAAACTGTTCAAGGAGCAAGAATTAGGTGACACTGTACACCTCTAGAATGGGATGACATACATTACCGCACTGTGGTCAGCTTCAAAAGTGCCATAAAAATAGCAATTTACTGGTATCTCGTGCCAGTCAGGCTTCATCGGGGTTACCCGGCCCATAGCACGACTTATTGGTGAGGCAGTGGAGCCACAGGCACCCTATTGCGCCTTGTATTGTCCTGCTCCAAACTGATTAGTTACTGGGAGCAAGTTTTGAGGGACATTGATGCTTATATGGAGATTCAGTGGCCTCGTCTCCCAACATATATTGTACTCGGTCTCCCCAACTGTTTGACTTATCCATTGAAAACAAAAAGAGGGTGTCAAATCGGCTTAGCTCTGGGTGCAGCACTTCAGGCCATTCTCTTTCAATGGGGAATGGACAAAATCTCTACACACAACTCATGGCTTCACAGGCTGTGCCTGATCCTAGCCATGGAAAAGCTAACACTGGCGGTAGAGCACCGCCCTGACCCCTAATAAGAACTCTGGCACTTGTTTAGTTACCTCCTCTCCAAGAAGTTAAGCAAGTTGACCATCACTAAATACCTGCAAGTCTTGTTCTTAGTTCTACGCGGGAGTGCAGATTCACCAGGAGAGACCTCCAGGGGTGCATTTTCAACTACAGAACCACGCACCTGGACAGTCGGTCACCCCCAGTTACCACCAATCCAGAAGCTAGTAAAGGGGGAGGGAACAGTTACATTCTTTGTTTTCATGAGGTTGGCCTATGCATAAGGCCAGCACAGCTGTTTTGTGTTTTGCAGTTAAACCATTAAAAGTATGGCAGGCTTAGGACCTGAATATAATACCAGTTTTAACTATGCAACTGTCTACTTCCAACAGGCATACATGAGCCATATCTGATCTTTCTTTCCTATATCATTCATCTTGCTGACTTTGTCAAGTGAAAAAATAGATGGTTTGTGTTAGGCCTCTGTCATGACCAGAAAAGAGTTGAATACACATTCCTTTTCCTAGCCTGCGAATGCCTAGATTCTGCAAGCAGGCATATTGGATAGGATTAAGGGCAATCCTAAAAGAGAACTGCCTCCGCCTGTGGATATTTTAATCCAAGATACTCTACTTATTTCTTCATTGTACTAATAAAAACAAACTCTCAAATTTTAAAATATTCCTCCTTCTCCGTTAGAAGCTTAGGCCTAGATTTATTAACACTTTGCAACAGGTTTGCCCCCCAAAAGTGGTCTGGAAAGTAGCCCTAAAATACCAGGGGACCTCAGGATTCAAGGGGACTTAATCCCCCAACTTAAAACACGCCACAGGGCGCGTTTGCACAGTGGTGAAGGTAGGGGGCGGGGCCTGAGGTGATATGTGTGCAAACACGCCCTGTGGCGCGTTTTAATTTAGGGAATTAATTCCTCTTCAATCCAGAGGTCCCCTAGGGGCCAACTAGCCCACCAGGTACGTCCAGGAAGCGCCACGGAACTGCGTTGCAGAGTGTTGTAAAAAGGGGCCTCTGAACACCGCTCTGCAACGCAGCTCCCTGACGCATACTGGAGGTACCTGGTGGGCTAGTTGGCCCCCAGGGGACCGCAGGATTGAAGAGGAATTAATTCCCCAACTTAAAACGCGCCACAGGGCGTGTTTGCCCACGTCAACTCAGGCCCCGCCCCCTTCCTTTACCATTGTACAAATTTTCCTCTAAAATCAGCCGAACTACGAATTCCGATTTACTCACCTGTTATCAGGAGAGAACCCAGGGCTGCATCTATTAGCCCAGCACTGACCCTGAAAAATAATTCTAAGCGTACTTACCAGTAACTTGTATTTCCTTCCATAGGAATCCATTGTGTGGTTTTCAGCAGAAAATTTTCTAAGTGTCCATTTTTGAAACATACAAATATTACTCTGAAATCAGCCGAACTACGAATTCCGATTTACTCACCTGTAATCAGGAGAGAACCCAGTGCTGCATCTTTTAGCCCAGCACTAACCCTGAAAAGTAATTATAAGCGTACTTACCAGTAACTTGTATTTTCTTCCATAGAAATCCATTGTGTGGTTTTCAGCAGAAAAGTTTCTAAGTGCCAATTTTGAAACGTACAAATATTCCTCTAAAATCAGTCGAACTACGAATTCCGATCTACTCACCTGTTATCAGGAGAGCACCCAGTGCAGCATCTTTTAGCCCAGCACTGACCCTGAAGAGTAATTCTAAGCGTACTTACCAGTAACTTGTATTTCCTTCCATAGGAATCCATTGTGTGGTTTTCACCAGAAAATTTTCAAAGTCTCCATTTTTGAAACGTAGAAATCTTCCTCAAAAATCAGCCGAACTACGAATTCCGATTTACTCACCGGTTATCAGGAGAGAACCCAGGGCTGCATCTTTTAGCCCAGCACTGACCCTGAAAAGTAATTCTAAGCGTACTTACCAGTAACTTGTATTTCCTTCCATAGGAATCCATTGAGTGGTTTTCACCAGAAAATTTTCTGTGTCCATTTTTGAAACGTAGAAATATTCCTCTAAAATCAGCCGAACTACGAATTCCGATTTACTCACCTGTAATCAGAAGAGGACCCAGTGCTGCATCTTTTAGCCCAGCACAGACCCTGAAAAGTAATTCTAAGCGTACTTACCAGTAACTTGTATTTCCTTCCATAGGAATCCATTGTGTGGTTTTCACCAGAAAATTTTCAGTGTCCATTTTTGAAACGTACAAATATTCTTCTAAAATCAGCCGAACTACGAATTCCGATTTACTCACCTGTTATCAGGAGAGAACCCAGGGCTGCATCTTTTAGCCCAGCAGTGACCCGGAAGAGTAATTCTAAGCGTACTTACCAGTAACTTGTATTTCCTTCCATAGGAATCCATTGTGTGGTTTTCACCATAAAAGTGTCTATTTTCACAAACTAAAATTATTCCTAAAAAATCCTCTGTATGACTTAAACACATTCTTTCAAATGTTTACAGGAGGTTGGCCAGTGCTGGATCCAGGATCCTCCACTGAGTAAGAAAAAGTAATGATAACACTACTTACCTGCTAAATGAATTTTCTGCCATAGGATAACATTGGTGATTCTATGTGAAAAAATTTCTAAGTGTCAACTTTTAAAATACAATAATATTCCTTAAAAATAACTACTGTAACCAAAGCGCTTTTACTCAACTGTTTACAGGAGATGTCCAAGGACTGTATCTAGGATCCAGTCCTGTGGTTAGAAAAGTAATCCATAAAGTAACTAATTGCATTTCACTAGAAATTCACATTGAGCTCAATGTTGCTTTGTGTTTGAAATTGTGTTGCCCATTGCAACAACTGTAACTACTGTACTTAAAAGTCTGTTGCCTATTTGCCAAGTATTTAAACTAAAGTAATTCATTCTGAGAAAGTATATTTTGTATTGTAATGTATAATGTAATTATAATGTAATTACAAAAAAATATATCTAAAAGTAAATAGTTTAAAAAATATATTAAATCAGTATCAAAAAAATTAGTATAACAATTAATACATTCAAAATTGTCATTTACAAAACCTTTGAAATTCACTGAAAAAACCATAGGTTTCAGGCCTGATATAGTTAGGAATTAGCATTTAAAAAACCTTTGAAATTCACTGAAAACACCATAGGTTTCAGGGGCGTTATAGTTAGGAATTGGCATTTAAAAAACCTTAGAAATTCACTGAAAAGACCATAGGTTTCAGGGGCGTTATAGTTAGCTGGACATTTCCCTCGTACAAAACCCTAGAAATTCCCCCGTTATAGTTAGTTCAGCTAACTATAATTCGCGCCCCCGCAATGCACTGCTGACGATGTCACATATTGCATCATTCATGACATGGTCAGTGACATCACTGATGACATCTCAAATGACATGATGACATCAGTGATGTCATTTGGGATGTCATCAGTGATGTCTCTGACGATGTCATGTTCTATTGTTTTGTACGAGTGAAATGGCCAGCTAACTATAACACCCCTGAAACCTATGGTTTTTTCTGTGAATTTCTAAGGTTTTTTAAATGCTAATTTCTAACAATAATGTCTCTGAAACCTATGTTTTTTTCAGTGAATTTCAAAGCTTTTTTAAATGCTAATTTCTAACTATACCGTCTCTGAAACCTATGTTTTTTTCTAGTGAATTTCAAAGGTTTATTAAATGCTTATTTCTGTGTGATAGTAGTTATATCTATTTTTTGAGAGAGAAACAAAGAGGGGAGTAGAGAGGTACCACTCAACGAGTGGTGGAGGTGGATACTTCCTCCCAGTAAAGCGTACATAAACACAAGGATCCACCCACAGGTATAGTGAATCAAGAGTCTCCCGTTTATACAATATGTATCCCACAGTCGTGGAGAGTACACATCAGTTGTTAAAATGCCCCTCACACACCAAAAGGGCCCTTGGTGTCATGCTTCATCATAGGGGTCTTCCCGCCCCTCTACGGGACGGGGCGTGCTACAACCTACGTTTGCGTGGGAGCACTGTTCTTATTGAGACTGCTATGTGTGGTGCAGGGGTGTGCGAGGAAGGGTCAGGAGTGGATGGAGAGTGATTTAAAAAATACCTGGCTCTCTGGTCTAGGAAAATTTATTCTGCCGTCTAAGCTGGTATTAGTAAAAGGTGAGGGGGAGGAGGGTGTATGCCTCAATGAGCTAGGCCTCCTAATGGTGTCAACATGTTTCGAAGCTTCCCCATGCTTCTTCGTCAGGACCTTAAGGATCCCTTCCTACGACGCACTGTGATGTGTAAAAAATAACAACAAAATAGTGAGTGAAAAAAATCAAAATGGAAGTAAATAGCCTCCAAAAGTTGGTAATGCCCCAATGGGTCTTAAATACTCCTATTAACTTGCTGAAAAGAGAAAAGTATCCTCATGAGCTCAAATACCGAGTGGTAGGAGTGCCAAATAGGCTGCGCCTCCAAGGATCAGTGTCCTGCCCAAATAACCACCCCGGTCGGCTCCGCGACGGAGCCGACCGGGGTGGTTATTTGGGCAGGACACTGATCCTTGGAGGCGCAGCCTATTTGGCACTCCTACCACTCGGTATTTGAGCTCATGAGGATACTTTTCTCTTTTCAGCAAGTTAATAGGAGTATTTAAGACCCATTGGGGCATTACCAACTTTTGGAGGCTATTTACTTCCATTTTGATTTTTTTCACTCACTATTTTGTTGTTATTTTTTACACATCACAGTGCGTCGTAGGAAGGGATCCTTAAGGTCCTGACGAAGAAGCATGGGGAAGCTTCGAAACATGTCAACACCATTAGGAGACCTAGCTCATTGAGGCATACACCCTCCTCCCCCTCACCTTTTACTAATACCAGCTTAGACGGCAGAATAAATTTTCCTAGACCAGAGAGCCAGGTATTTTTTAAATCACTCTCCATCCACTCCTGACCCTTCCTCGCACACCCCTGCACCACACATAGCAGTCTCAATAAGAACAGTGCTCCCACGCAAACGTAGGTTGTAGCACGCCCCGTAGAGGGGCGGGAAGACCCCTATGATGAAGCATGACACCAAGGGCCCTTTTGGTGTGTGAGGGGTATTTTAACAACTGATGTGTACTCTCCACGACTGTGGGATACATATTGTATAAACGGGAGACTCTTGATTCACTATACCTGTGGGTGGATCCTTGTGTTTATATATCTATTTTTTGTACTGATTTTCTACAGTTTTTAACTATTTATAAATATTTTATTCATTAAATAACATTATATATTTTGCTGAAAATTGCAAAAAAAAATGTACAAAAACTTCAAACTGAAATATTGATAAATGTTTTTGTTTTCATTTTTTATTTTAATATATTTATATTATTTTCTTTGTAAAAAAATATTTTCCAATTTTTTTCCGGAGTCGCGCACTCAAAGCGTACACATCACGGTGGGTGCGCGGATTCTAGCCGCCATTTTAGAAACGTCGTGAAGGATCCGCGTATGGTGTGCGACGGCTGCGTGTTACGTCATATACATTTAATATTACGTGATGTGCGCGATTGGTATGCGACCAGTCTGCGACTCCTGCTCCCGCGCATTTGCGACACATGCACATTACGGTACGAGATGCTTGCGCGGTGGCGGGTCCCAAGTGACGTCATATAGGTGCTGGGGCGCGCTGGGTGTGCGACTCCTGCAAAACCAATTTGTTAGTTATAGTTAGGACCTATTATCCATAGGAAATCTGCAACATTCTATTTGGAATAACTTTGGCGCCGGTTGACGCATCTTCGCGAAATTTTCAAAACTGGTGGGGCGCTCCAGTACGCTCCTATCCTGAAAGTCTTGGGGTAATTCGTCAATCGGGGGCCAAGAAAAAAGGGGGGTCCCAAAACGTGTTTTCCCCATGCAATTTTCCATAGGAACCGTTAATCGCAGCTGCAGCCCGAACCAAAATGGAACTGCCAGAAGGCACGGGGGCGGGGACTCCCAGCTACATACAGCGCTTCCCTCTCTGTACCGGCAATGCCAGCCGATACTCATACGGTCCCCAGGATTGGCTCCTCACACCTCGCGCACTATTTTCAGCACTTTTTCTCTGCGTTATTTCTGCGATAAGCGGGCCACTCATCCGCGTCCGCTCTCTTACTCGCGCTCCACGTCGAGCGTCGTAACGTTGCCACGTCGTTACCGAGTCAGTCAGTCAGTCACACAGGAGCGACTCACATACACAAGACCCATTGTCACCTATTGCTTTTTGACACTACCCCATATTTACAAGGCTGGGCCAGCGCTAAAAACTAAGATCAGGGAATACCTGGTCTTAGACTGGTGATACGAGGAGAAATTATTACTTTCTCCTTGTTTTTTGCTCTTTCCATGTGTGCTGCATTCTGCCTGCGCTGGCGCTAGGCAGTTTTGTTATTGCCAGCAAAAATACAGGGGTTCACTGTATTTTTGTAAATACGGCACATTCTTTGCATTTTAAAAATGTCGAAGCACTGTGTTACCTATTTTGGCGTAACACCACACTCCGACATTTTGTTGTATATATCACCCTCAGAATCAGGGGAAGCACAGGTAGCAGAGCTTCAGCTGGCTCCACGGTTCGGAAACATTTGACAACGTGACCTTTTTTGCCACAAAGCTGCCCATCCTAGTGACTATCACTGGTTTACCATTTACGAATCTACTATGCGAGGCACGGTGGTCCCAGGCAGAACAAATAAACAATGGCTTTATGTGCAGGGATAAATCTTGTACATCAGGGTCATTGCTATCTTATTTTTCACAAACGAGCTCCTGTTCTAGGAGTCTATTTGTGATAAATAAATTAAATGTTGGCGGAGTCACACATATGGTTGTTGCTCAGCCTTCGTCTGAACCTTAAGGGCTTTGGATATACTGGATGTATTTAAGACTCAGAGATCACTGCAAGGCAAATAAGGAATTCTAAGAAGGGTGGGTGATCAAGTGATCAACGTCTAAGGCAGTGATACTCAAAGTACAGCCCGGGGCCGCATGCTGACCTTAACAAGAGGCCCTCTGGTCAACAGCAGCACTGGGATGCTATTTACTCGACTCAACATAACATTTAAAAAAATGCTAAATAAATGGGCAAGAATTTGTTTCAAGGTTAACTGAAGTTTAAGAAAGGAAGTAGCTAGGGTGTACTGCACCGCTAAACTTGTGAAATATCTTCTTCATTTTTAAAGACATTTTGCTGCAAAAGTGTCAACGTATGATAAAGTCTTTTCAGAATGGAAAAAGTGTGTTTCATTAACATCCAGAACTGTTTCGTCTTAGAACATCAGATTATATCAGTGCATTGAGAAGTATTTTTTAAAAAGTGGTAATTTTCAAACCTGAATTTAGAAACTTTCATTTTCCCCCCCACCCTGACAGCAATGCCAATAGTGAACTAAGAGGCAAGTCAGTTGTTATGGGCACTCTTTGGATGGCCTGTGTTTCCATTATATATAGACATTATAGTTTATTGAAACAAACACAGAAGATTTTGTAACACATCCTGAAATCATGTATGTGATAATAAAGAAAAAGGAGGTAAAGTGAAATCAAACAATTGCCTAGGATCACACAATTTCAAGAGAAGCCTTAATTAATCCCAAGCTTTGAGTTTCACATTGTACTATTCAGACACTAGATGTAAATGCTTCGCTTCCCCTACACCCACCTTGCTTCAACCCTCCGGCCCCCTTTGTCCCCCACTTCTTGATCCCCACCCTGCTGGCATCAATGCAGGCCTCGGTCACATCACTGCCCCTGGGAGTATGTTTGCAAGTACCCATGGTTTAAGGGATGGAATTGGGTCTCCATGCCACAGAAAGCATGGCAAGCTCCATTCCTTTCTTTAAATTAGGCTCTTTATTTCTGACACCCTGTTTACAGCAAAGAACTAAATATAGCACTGAAGAACCAAGAGTAAACTGTTAACCAGCAATTGAATGCTGATAGGAAATTTAGAATACTAACTAGAGGTGGCTGATAGGGAACGGGGGGGATGAAAAAAAATAAAGAAAACATACCTGCTGGTCGCATCGCCAGCCTCCGCCTCTCCTCATCGCAAGAAGCACCCGGGCTCTCAGGTTCCCTAAGCCAATGACAACTCTGCAATGTAGCATTGGGATTTTTTCCCCTAGTTAATCACAACACTGCATTGCAGAGTTGTGATTGGTCTGAGGGCCGTGGTTCGGCACTCAGACGGGGCAGGAAGCCTGTGCATGTTCCCTAAGAGGCTGTGTAATGAAGCCTGGTGGGGAACATGCAAAGTGTGCATGAATGTTTAGCTGGCCCAAGACTTCCGGTTAAATATTCATGCTCACATTGAGTGTGCTCGCCACTCCTTCCACGGCCCCTGTTCTGGCCAGCCCTGCCCCTTCGCCACCTAGGAACGGAAAAATAAAATAAAGTTTCGTTATAATAATTTTATTTTTCCTCTGCACGGCTCTTAGTGGAGGAGCCACCACTGCTCACATTGCAGCATGCGTCGAGACTTTTACAAACAGCTCTATGACTCACAAGAGCTTCAAGACAAAGACAGTCAGGTGTTTTGCTATAGGGCGCATGTACCACATGCCTAACTCTGCAACAAGCAGAGTCGCAAGAGAAACCTATTCATATATAGGAAGTAATTATGACCATCTTAAACCTGCAATCTCTAAACTCGGACGGTTTCTTCCCCTTGTTTAATAAACCCTTCTGCCAGGCCCTGACCCCGATTGTTAGTAGACTCTACAACTCCTTCAGGGAAGTAGGGACCCTCCCTCAATCTCTGCTCAAGGCCTCTTTAAAAGTACTCCCTAAACTGGGGAAAGACAGCCTTCACTGCGGCTCCTACTGCCACATATCCCAAAGGTCAACACAAGCTTTTTACTGGCATCCAAGCAGCCCGCCTCAACCTTGTTATACCCTTCCTCATCCATCTAGACCAGTCGGGTTTTATTCCCCATAGACAGTGGGGGGAGTCAATACTAAGTGGATTCTGCACCTTATAGACAAGGCCAAGTGCTCTAAGGGAGAGTATGCTCCTCGCGGTTGACACGGGTCAGCGTTCGACAGAGTACATTAGCCCTATCTCACAGTAACTCTAATACACTTCAGCTTCAGGAGCAGATTTAGTGGGTGGATACTGAGTGATAACTGGGCTCCATTGGCCACAGTGAGGATCTGGGGGTCTGCTCAGATCCCTTTCCAAAACTCAAGGGGCCAGGGCAGAGGTGTCCGTTGTCCCCATTGTTGTTCTCACTCTATATGGAGCCCTAGGCACAACTAGTGCAGGACGACCCGTGCATCACCTGAACCCCTTTCGGTGGTGACACCCACGCTATTATAGCCTTTACGCCACTGACATACTAGTGGCGCTTAATGACCCCCTGCATTCCCTCCATGCCTTTCTGGAGGAGGCACAGGTCTTTGGCAAGGCCTCTATATTCAAAGCCAAACTGCAGAAGTCCCAGGCGTTCAACCTCACTGTTTCGTCACCACTTCAAGAGCAGCTAGCAGCCCACAATTTATGCACTTGGGCCCCTCCTCTATTACATATCTAGGAATCCAGATTACAAATACACTTCACAACACAGTAATGCTCAACTACTCTTCCCTCTTATGCCAGCCCAAGGTGGCCCTTTCTTTATGGAAGAATTTTGGCCTCTCATAGTTCGGACACATAGCAGTCCTAAAAATAACAATACTCCCAAGCCCCACCTATTCCAAGTCCTTCCACTCACACCCTCGCCAGGTACGCTCAGGGAGTTGCAGGCAAAACTTTGAATTTAATGTTGAATGGCAAATGCCCATGCATGCTCCGCACACTGGCCTGCCACCATGCAGTGGATGGGGGCCTGGGGGGATTCCCAACCTGCTGAGGTATTTTCAAGCTGTGCTGCTCCATTTCTTGGCATCGGAGTGAATCAGAGGCGCACATGGACACAGCAGTAGCTGGGATGCATGTCTGGAAACTCCTGTGACTGCCTTGCAAACCTAGACCCTGGGGCCTCTACTCTTCGCTTTTCACCCTCATGACCTGGAACTCCATAGAGACCAGTAGGGGCATGACCACTTTTGACACCTATTTTTAGCAACCCCGACTTCTCTCCTGGCATCCATTACCACAGCCTTCACAAAATGGCAGTTTGTAGATCAGTGGTATACTTCTGTGACACCAGTGGGATCATTCCCATTGGTGTCATGTCCACAGCCCCCCCCAAGAAACAGCTGGTGTTTGCTTCCTTCTCCATGAGTCCCACAGAGATGTCTCTGGTTGAATTGTGGAAATGCAAATCCGGGTCGACTGGGGACCCTTGTCTATCTCGGCAGATCAGGCTGCTTGCCGACTGGCTTAACCCAGTCCATATTAACATTTGGAATCTCTCACTTTGGTCGGGGATTTTCCCTTCCACTTGGAAACAACCTACATATTACCTGGAAGAAGGCCAATGCCAACCCGGAAGTTCCCAGCAACTTCAGCACTCTCTCCCTACTACCGGCTCTGGCCAAAATACTAGAGAAAATGGTCCATCTTCAACTAGCCAACTTTATGGAAATCAATGAGCTACTGCATAACTCGCAATCAGGCTTCTGCACAGGGATCGGCACGGAAACTGCGCTGCTTGAAGTAGCAGATGCCATCCACCTGTCTGTGGATGGTGGCTCTTTGCCCATGCTGGTGCTCCTCGACCTTTCAGCAGAGTTCGATACTGTGCTACACTCGATCCTGCTAGAAAGACTGTAGCAGATAGGGGTTCAGGGGACGGCTTTGAAGTGGATTACCTCATATCTTTAGTGCCGCAGCCAACAAGTCTTTCTCCGCCCTTACACCTCCTCTGTCAAACCGCTTAGATGTGGAGTTCGCCAAAGCTCTGCCTTGAGCCCGCTACTTTTCAATATTTATCTGGACTCTTCTGGCAGCTCTCATCGCTGGGAGTGGGGTCAAGGTGATATCCTATGCGGATAACACACAGTTTGTATTTTCCTTTAAAGATCACTCTACTGCAGCTTACGATTCCTTCAAAAACTGTCTTAAAGACATAGCGATCTGGATGAACTGAAACTTCTTAAAACTTAACACCGATAAAACTGAGGTCTTATTTTTTAACCAAGTCTCCCCCCCCCCCCGCCCGCAGGCCTATGGTGGCCTGGGGAACTCAGCGCCCCACCTTTCCCTAAGGACTCGGTCAAAAACCTAGATGTCAGGTGGGACAAAGACCTGACCCTTTCGGCTCATGTCCGACAAGTCTCCGCTGCCTGTTTTGGAAAGATAAGAACCATAAGAAAATTCCTGGACTTCCTGCCGGAAGAAAGCCGAAGGACCACGGTGCATGCCCTTGTGACCTCTCACCTTGACTACGCTAACGGCATCTTCCTGGCTTGCCTAGGTAACTGATCAGAAGGCTGCAAATGGTGTAGAATACTGCAGCGAGGCTTGTACGCAGGATCCACGCTGCACCATCAAATCTCCCCGCACCTCATACTACTCCATTGGCTCCCAGTCGCCAGAAGGATTGAATTCAAGGCCCTAACAATTGCGTTTTGTGCCAACCAGGTTAGAGGCCTTTGCGATCTGAGTAAGAGACCTCGCCCGTACCACCAAGAGTGGTCCTTAAGATCCAATCACGACGTTACCTTACTGTCCCCCGCTTCTCTAAAGCTAGGCGGCAGGGCAGGTTGTTCTATGTGGGGACCACTAAACTGTAGAATGACTTGCCTCCCCACCTACGCATGCTAAACTCTGAGCAGGAGTTCAGAAAGACACTGAAAACCTGGCTCTTTAAGCTTAGGGATTAGCGGTCCGGTTTATCTTCTCTGCTGTCTGAGGCACTATCGCCGGGACACCTCGCTCGAGGTAGCTGTGCGATTTACAAATGCCCTTTAAAAAATTCCCTTTGACCAACTAAAGGCGGACTATGGCCTGCCAGAGACAGAATGCCTTCGATACCTCCAAATTTGACACTGGGTCACACAGCCTTCTGTGTGACCAGGCGCGCAGAGATAACTAACACCCTTCAAGAAGTGGCTTCTCATGAAAGATGGAGACTAGTGTACATTATCTATACCATCCTCACCTGGGCTACATCAGGGGAGAAATCCTCATTGAAACTGTTCAAGGAGCAAGAATTAGGTGACACTGTACACCTCTAGAATGGGATGACATACATTACCGCACTGTGGTCAGCTTCAAAAGTGCCATAAAAATAGCAATTTACTGGTATCTCGTGCCAGTCAGGCTTCATCGGGGTTACCCGGCCCATAGTACGACTTATTGGTGAGGCAGTGGAGCCACAGGCACCTTATTGCGCCTCGTATTGTCCTGCTCCAAACTGATTAGTTACTGGGAGCAAGTTTTGAGGGACATTGATGCTTATATGGAAATTCAGTGGCCTCGTCTCCCAACATATATTGTACTCGGTCTCCCCAACTGTTTGACTTATCCATTGAAAACAAAAAGAGGGTGTCAAATCGGCTTAGCTCTGGGTGCAGCACTTCAGGCCATTCTCTTTCAATGGGGAATGGACAAAATCTCTACACACAACTCATGGCTTCACAGGCTGTGCCTGATCCTAGCCATGGAAAAGCTAACACTGGCGGTAGAGCACCACCCTGACCCCTAATAAGAACTCTGGCACTTGTTTAGTTACCTCCTCTCCAAAAGTTCAGCAAGTTGCCCATCACTAAATACCTGCAAGTCTTGTTCTTAGTTCTACGCGGGGAGTGCAGATTCACCAGGAGAGACCTCCAGGGGTGCATTTTCAACTACAGAACCACGCACCTGGACAGTCGGTCACCCCCAGTTACCACCAATCCAGAAGCTAGTAAAGGGGGAGGGAACAGTTACATTCTTTGTTTTCATGAGGTTGGCCTATGCATAAGGCCAGCACAGCTGTTTTGTGTTTTGCAGTAAAACCATTAAAAGTATGGCAGGCTTAGGACCTGAATATAATACCAGTTTTAACTATGCAACTGTCTACTTCCAACAGGCATACATGAGCCATATCTGATCTTTCTTTCCTATATCATTCATCTTGCTGACTTTGTCAAGTGAAAAAATAGATGGTTTGTGTTAGGCCTCTGTCATGACCAGAAAAGAGTTGAATACACATTCCTTTTCCTAGCCTGCGAATGCCTAGATTCTGCAAGCAGGCATATTGGATAGGATTAAGGGCAATCCTAAAAGAGAACTGCCTCCGCCTGTGGATATTTTAATCCAAGATACTCTACTTATTTCTTCATTGTACTAATAAAAACAAACTCTCAAATTTTAAAATATTCCTCCTTCTCCGTTAGAAGTTAGGCCTAGATTTATTAACACTTTGCAACAGGTTTGCCCCCCAAAAGCGGTCTGGAAAGTAGCCCTAAAATAACACAAAGTAGTGCTCTGCACTGCTTTGCGTCAGGGAGGGAGGGGTTCTCATGAGTGATAGATGAGCATTCCCATGCAATCTTTGATGCAAATCACTATAGACTAAAAAAAGTGAAGGCAGGGCTTTGAGTGAAAAATATAGTCCTCCTTGAGGCAAGCGTAACAGTGGAGATTATTTTTTTGTGCTGGGTGTATGGGAATTTAACATTATATGGCACATTCCTGTCCTTTCCTAGCTCCGGTGCACCCTTGTGTCATGGTGCAACGGTGCCTGCGTTGTAGGCAGGATTGTTTTTGTGCTTTGAGAGGGTGGACAGAGCTGGAAAAAACCCTTCTGGTTTTAATGACATTTCCCAATGGAAAAAGAAAGTCAGGTTGTAAATTTGATTTTTGTTGATTTTAAACTTGTTCTTGCAAAGGCAGAAACAAATGTGGACAAGGACAGCCCACACGTGTTTCGCCCACAGTGGCATTCAGGCCTGATGCTTTTTCAAATGTAGGAGCTATTTCAGAGGCTAGTTGTGCAATCAAGAAGCAAGGTCGTAGTATTATCTTGAGAGTCAATGTGCAGTAGGTTCCGATTCAAAAATTGCTCAAGAACCAGGACATTAGCACACAAAGTATTGCAGTGTTGACTGTGGGCTGTGTAATAGAGGTCTGTCAATCAAA
Organism: Triturus cristatus; assembly: GCF_964204655.1. Taxonomy (NCBI): domain Eukaryota; kingdom Metazoa; phylum Chordata; class Amphibia; order Caudata; family Salamandridae; genus Triturus; species Triturus cristatus. Next base: position 859,334,074 of record NC_140594.1, read on the forward strand.
AGAAAACAAAATGTTGCGGTCCAGACAATTTGATTGACTGACCTCTAATACACAGCCTGCCGTCAACACTACAATATTTTGTGTGCTGACGTCCTGTTATTAGCTAACCAAAAAATCTATTCCCTATGGAAATTTGGTCCGAACTATAACTACATATATATTATCTACTGGCGGTCGCCAGTAGATAGTTATAGTTAGGACCTATTTTCCATAGGAAATCCGCAACATTCTATTGGGAATATCTTTGGCGCCGGTTGATGAATCTTCGCGAAATTTTCCAAACTTTTGGCCAGCTCCGCTCCGCTCCTACCCTGAAAGTTCCGTGGTGATTCGTCAAGCGGGGGCAGAGAAAAAAGGGGGGTCCCAAAACACGTTTTCCCCATGCAGTTTCCCATAGGACCTGTTGTCGCAGCTACAGCCCGAACTGCTGAACGGAATTGCACCAAATTTGGCAAGGAGGTAGTCCTCAGTTCAGACACGTGCCTTTTGCTTAAATGGTGTAAATCCGTTCAGTAGTTCCTGAGAAAATTAGAGTTAAAAGTTAGTGATATCTATGGCCGGGAAGGATCCGCGGATGCTCCCCGCACCCTCCCCGAACCCTCCCGAGCACGAGCTGAATGCTAATTGGCTGCCAACACTCTGAATCAGGAAGTGTTGGCAGCCATCTTGTGCTTCGGTAGAACCGAGGCACAAGAAAGCACAAAAACAAAGGCGCAAAACGCGACAAGGGGGCAGGGTAGAAACACCCTGACCCCCTAGGCCTGCTCAGGGGGTCCCCCAAGGACCCCCAGGGCCCAAAAACATATTTAAAAAAAAAAAATTGGCGAGATTCGCGCACCCAGCGCGAATTTCGGCCGAAAAAAAAAAAAAAGAAGCGCGGGGCTCCCGCGCTTCCTTGGTAATTGGCCCCCGGGGGGGGCCAAATCCCGGGGGCAGAAATAAAAAAGTGTGGGGGGTCCCAATCCCCCCCACACTGCCCTGGGGACCGCCACCCCCCAGGGCTCAGAGATACTATATGGGGGGGCTCACGGCCCCCCCCCAGCCCCGGGGACCACCACCCCCCGGGGCATATAGAAAATGGGTGGGGGGGCTCGCAGACCCGGGGACCGCCACCCCCCGGGGCTTGAAAGTATTTGCGAGGGGGGGCTCTCAGGCCCCCCCAGCCCCGGGGACCGCCACCCCCCTGGGCAACTTGTCCGTGTGGGAGGGGGGCCACGCGGCCCCCCTCCTGGAGCCAATGATGGCCCTGGGGACCACCACCCCCCAGGGCCGGCTCCTGCAGTGTCCCGGGGTGCCCACCCCGGGACACTGCTGTTTGCAATGACAGGGCGGGAGCCTCGCGGCCTGATGTGATACTGTGCAAACACGCCCTGTGGCGCATTTTAAGTTGGGGAATTCATTCCTCTTCAATCGAGAGGTCCCCTAGGGCTCAACTAGACCACCAGGTACCTCCAGTAAGCGCCACGGAGCTGCGTTGCAGTGTTGTAAAAAGGGGCGTGGCCTCTGAACACCTCTCTGCAATGCAGCTCCCTGGAGCATACTGGAGGTACCTGGTGGGCAAGTTGGCCGCTAGGGGACCTCAGGATTCAAGGGGACTTAATCCCCCAACTTAAAACACGCCACAGGGCGCGTTTGCACAGCGGTGAAGGTAGGGGGCGGGGTCTGAGGTGATATGTGTGCAAACACGCCCTGTGCCGCGTTTTAATTTAGGGAATTAATTCCTCTTCAATCCAGAGGTCCCCTAGGGGCCAACTAGCCCACCAGGTACCTCCAGGAAGCGCCACGGAGCTGCGTTGCAGAGTGTTGTAAAAAGGGGCGTGGCCTCTGAACACCGCTCTGCAACGCAGCTCCCTGACGCATACTGGAGGTACCTGGTGGGCTAGTTGCCCCCCAGGGGACCGCAGGATTATAGAGGAATTAATTCCCCAACTTAAAATGCGCCACAGGGCGTGTTTGCACACGTCACCTCAGGCCCGCCTCCTTCCTTTACCATTGTACAAATATTCCTCTAAAATCAGCCGAACTACGAATTCCGATTTACTCACCTGTTATCAGGAGAGAACCCAGGGCTGCATCTTTTAGCCCAGCACTGACCCTGAAAAATAATTCTAAGCGTACTTACCAGTAACTAGTATTTCCTTCCATAGGAATCCATTGTGTGGTTTTCAGCAGAAAATTTTCGAAGTGTCCATTTTTGAAACGTACAAATATTACTCTGAAATCAGCCGAACTACGAATTCCGATTTACTCACCTGTAATCAGGAGAGAACCCAGTGCTGCATCTTTTAGCCCAGCACTGACCCTGAAAAATAATTCTTAGCATACTTACCAGTAACTAGTATTTTCTTCCATAGGAATCCATTGTGTGGTTTTCAGCAGAAAAGTTTCTAAGTGTCAATTTTGAAACGTACAAATATTCCTCTAAAATCAGCCGAACTACGAATTCCGGTCCACTCACCTGTTATCAGGAGAGCACCCAGTGCTGCATCTTTTAGCCCAGCACTGACCTTGAAGAGTAATTCTAAGCGTACTTACCAGTAACTTGTATTTCCTTCCATAGGAATCCATTGTGTGGTTTTCACCAGAAAATTTTCTGTGTCCATTTTTGCAGCGTAGAAATATTCCTCTAAAATCAGCCGAACTACGAATTCCGATCCACTCACCTGTTATCAGGAGAGCACCCAGTGCTGCATCTTTTAGCCCAGCACTGACCTTGAAGAGTAATTTTAAGCGTACTTACCAGTAACTTGTATTTCCTTCCATAGGAATCCATTGTGTGGTTTTCACCAGAAAATTTTCTGTGTCCATTTTTGCAACGTAGAAATATTCCTCTAAAATCAGCCGAACTACGAATTCCGATTTACTCACCTGTAATCAGAAGGGGACCCAGTGCTGCATCTTTTAGCCCAGCACAGACCCTGAAAAGTAATTCTAAGTGTACTTTCCAGTAACTTGTATTTCCTTCCATAGGAATCCATTGTGTGGTTTTCACCAGAAAATTTTCAGTGTCCATTTTTGAAACGTACAAATATTCCTCTAAAATCAGCCGAACTACGAATTCCGATTTACTCACCTGTTATCAGGAGAGAACCCAGGGCTGCATCTTTTAGCCCAGCAGTGACCCGGAAGAGTAATTCTAAGCGTACTTACCAGTAACTTGTATTTCCTTCCATAGGAATCCATTGTGTGGTTTTCACCACAAAAGTGTCTATTTTCACAAACTAAAAATATTCCTAAAAAATCCTCTGTACGACTTAAACACATTCTTTCAAATGTTTACAGGAGGTTGGCCAGTGCTGGATCCAGGATCCACCACTGCGTAAGAAAAAGTAATGATAACACTACTTACCTGCTAAGTGAATTTTCTGCCATAGGATAACATTGGTGATTCTATGTGAAAAAATTTCTAAGTGTCAACTTTTAAAATACAATAATATTCCTTAAAAATAACTACTGTAACCAAAGCGCTTTTACTCAACTGTTTACAGGAGATGTCCAAGGACTGAATCTAGGATCCAGTCCTGTGGTTAGAAAAGTAATCCATAAAGTAACTAATTGCATTTCACTAGAAATTCACATTGAGCTCAATGTTGCTTTGTGTTTGAAATTGTGTTGCCCATTGCAACAACTGTAACTACTGTACTTAAAAGTCTGTTGCCTATTTGCCAAGTATTTAAACTAAAGTAATTCATTCTGAGAAAGTATATTTTGTATTGTAATGTATAATGTAATTAAAAATAATAAATCTAAAAATAAATAGTTTAAAAAATATAGTAAATCAGTATCAAAAAAATCAGTATAACAATTAATACATTCAAAATTGTCATTTACAAAACCTTTGAAATTCACTGAAAAAACCATAGGTTTCAGGCCTGATATAGTTAGGAATTAGCATTTAAAAAACCTTTGAAATTCACTGAAAAAACCATAGGTTTCAGGGGCATTATAGTTAGGAATTGGCATTTAAAAAAACCTTAAAAATTCACTGAAAAGACCATAGGTTTCAGGGGCGTTATAGTTAGCTGGACATTTCCCTCGTACAAAACCCTAGAAATTCCCCCGTTATAGTTAGTTCAGCTAACTATAACTCGCGCCCCCGCAATGCACTGCTGACGATGTCACATATTGCATCATTCATGACATGGTCAGTGACATCACTGATGACATATCAAATGACATGATGACATCAGTGATGTCATTTGGGATGTCATCAGTGATGTCACTGACGATGTCATGGTCTATTGTTTTGTACGAGTGAAATGGCCAGCTAACTATAACACCCCTGAAACCTATGGTTTTTTTCTGTGAATTTCAAAGGTTTTTTAAGTCGCGCACTCAAAGCGTACACATCACGGTGGGTGCGCGGATTCTAGCCACCATTTTAGAAACGTCGTGAAGGATCCGCGTATGGTGTGCGACGGCTGCGTGTTACATCATATACATTTAATATTACGTGATGTGCGCGATTGGTATGCGACCAGTCTACGACTCCTGCTCCCGCGCATTTGCGACACATGCACATTACGGTACGAGATGCTTGCGCGGTGGCGGGTCCCAAGTGACGTCATATACGTGCTGGGGCGCGCTGGGTGTGCGACTCCTGCAAAACCAATTTGGTAGTTATAGTTAGGACCTATTATCCATAGGAAATCTGCAACATTCTATTTGGAATAACTTTGGCGCCGGTTGACGCATCTTCGCGAAATTTTCAAAACTGGTGGGGCGCTCAGTTACGCTCCTATCGTGAAAGTCTTGGGGTAATTCGTCAATCGGGGGCCAAGAAAAAAGGGGGGTCCCAAAACGTGTTTTCCCCATGCAATTTTCCATAGGAACCGTTAATCGCAGCTGCAGCCCGAACCAAAATGGAACTGCCAGAAGGCACGGGGGCGGGGACTCCCAGCTACATACAGCGCTTCCCTCTCGGTACCGGCAATGCCAGCCAATACTCACACGGTCCCCAGGATTGGCTCCTCACACCTCGCGCACTATTTAGCACTTTTTCTCTGCGTTTTTTCTGCGATAAGCGGGCCACTCGTCCGCGTCCGCTCTCTTACTCGCGCTCCACGTCGAGCGTCGTAACGTTGCCACGTCGTTACCGAGTCAGTCAGTCAGTCACACAGGAGCGACTCACATACACAAGACCCATTGTCACCTATTGCTTTTTGACACTACCCCATATTTACAAGGCTGGGCCAGCGCTAAAAACTAAGATCAGGGAATACCTGGTCTTAGACTGGTGATACGAGGAGAAATTATTACTTTCTCCTTGTTTTTTCCTCTTTCCATGCGTGCTGCATTCTGCCTGCGCTGGCGCTAGGCAGTTTTGTTATTGCCAGCAAAAATACAGGGGTTCACTGTATTTTTGTAAATACGGCACATTCTTTGCATTTTAAAAATGTCGAAGCACTGTGTTACCTATTTTGGCGTAACACCACACTCCGACATTTTGTTGTAAATATTACCCTTAGAATCAGGGGAAGCACAGGTAGCAGAGCTTCAGCTGGCTCCACGGTTTGGAAACATTTGACAACGTGACCTTTTTTGCCACAAAGCTGCCCATCCTAGTGACTATCACTGGTTTACCATTTACGGATCTACTATGCGAGGCACGGTGGTCCCAGGCAGAACAAATAAACAATGGCTTTATGTGCAGGGATAAATATTGTACATCAGGGTCAATGTTATCTTATTTTTCACAAACGAGCTCCTGTTCTAGGAGTCTATTTGTGATAAATAAATTAAATGTTGGCGGAGCCAAACATATGGTTGTTGCTCAGCATTCGTCTGAACCTTAAGGGCTTTGGATATACTGGATGTATTTAAGACTCAGAGATCACTGCAAGGCAAATATGGAATTCTAAGAAGGGTGGGTGATCAAGTGATCAACGTCTAAGGCAGTAATACTCAAAGTACAGCCCGGGGCCGCATGCTGACCTTAACAAGAGGCCCTCTGGTCAACAGCAGCACTGGGATGCTATTTACTCGACTCAACATAACATTAAAAAAAAAAAAAAGCTAAATAAATGGGCAAGAATTTATTTCATGGTTAACTGAAGTTTAAGAAAGGAAGTAACTAGGGTACACTGCACCGCTTAACTTGTGAAATATCTTCTTCATTTTTAAAGACATCTTGCTGCAAAAGTGCAAACGTATTATAAATTCTTTTCAAAATTGAATAAGTGTATTTCATTAACATCCAGAACTGTTTCGCCTTAGAACATCAGATTATATCAGTGCATTGAGAAGTATTTTTTTTAAAAGTGGTAATTTTCGAACATGAATTTAGAAACTTTCATTTTTTCCCCCACCCTGACAACAATGCCAATAGTGAACTAAGAGGCAAGTCAGTTGTTATGGGCACTCTTTGGATAGCCTGTGTTTCCATTATATATAGACATTATAGTTTATTGAAACAAACACAGACGTTTTTGTAACACATCCTGGAATCATGTATGTGATAATAAAGAAAAAGGAGGTAAAGTGAAATAAAACAATTGCCTAGGATCACACAATTTGGTTAAGAGGAGACGCCTTAATTAATCCCAAGCTTTGAGTTTCACATTGTGCTATTCAGACAGTAGATGTAAATGCTTCGCTTCCCCTACGCCCACCTTGCTTCAACCCTCCGGACCCCCTTTGTCCCCCAATTCTTGATCCCCACCCTGCTGGCATCAATGCAGGCCTCGGTCACATCACGGACTAAAGTTTGTTGCCCCTGGGAGTATGTTTGCGAGTACCCATGGTCTAAGGGATGGAATTGGGTCTCCATGTCACAGAAAGCATGGCAAGCTCCATTCCTTTCTTTAAATTAGGCTCTTTATTTCTGACACCCTGTTTACAGCAAAGAACTTGCATCATCTAAATATAGCACTGAAGAACCAAGAGTAAACTGTTAACCAGCAATTGAATGCTGATAGTTAATTTAGAATACTAACTAGAGGTGGCTGATAGTGAACGGGGGGGGGGGGGAGAGATGAAAAAAATAAAGATAACGTACCTGCTGGTCGCATCGCCAGCCTCCGCCTCTCCTCATCGCAAGAAGCACCCGGGCTCTAAGGTTCCCTAAGCCAATGACAACTCTGCAATGTAGCATTGGGATTTTTTCCCCTAAGTTAATCACAACACTGCATTGCATTGCAGAGTTGTGATTGGTCTGAGGGCCGTGGTTCGGCACTCAGACGGGACAGGAAGCCTGTGCATGTTCCCTAAGAGGCTGTGTAATGAAGCCTGGTGGGGAACATGCAAAGTGTGCATGAATGTTTAGCTGGCCCAAGACTTCCGGTTAAATATTCATGCTCACATTGAGTGTGCTCGCCACTCCTTCCACGGCCCCTGTTCTGGCCAGCCCTGCCCCTTCCCCACCTAGGAACGGAAAAATAAAATAACGTTTCGTTATAATAATTTTATTTTTCCTCTGCACGGCTCTTAGTGGAGGAGCCACCCCTGCTCACATTGCAGCATGCGTCGAGACTTTTACAAACAGCTCTATGACTCACAAGAGCTTCAAGACAAAGACAGTCAGGTGTTTTGCTATAGGGCGCATGTACCACATGCCTAACTCTGCAACAAGCAGAGTCGCAAGAGAAACCTATTCATATATAGGAAGTAAATATGATCTTCTTAGACCTGCAATCTCTAAACTCAGACGGTTTCTTCCCCTTGTTTAATAAACCCTTCTGCCAGGCCCTGACCCCAATCCTTAGTAGACTCTACAACTCCTTCAGGGAAGTAGGGACCCTCCCTCAATCTCTGCTCAAGGCCACTTTAAAAGTACTCCCTAAACTGGGGAAAGACAGACTTCGCTGCAGCTCCTACTGACACATATCCCAAAGGTCAACACAAGCTTTTCACTGGCATCCAAGCAGCCCGCCTCAACCTTGGTATACCCTTCCTCATCGATCTAGACCAGTCGTGTTTTATTCCCCATAGACAGTGGGGGGAGTCAATACTAAGTGGATTCTGCACCTCATAGACGAGGCGAAGTGCTCTAAGGGAGAGTATGCTCCTCGCGGTTGACACAGGTCAGCGTTCGACAGAGTACATTAGCCCTATCTCACAGTAACTCTAATACACTTCAGCTTCAGGAGCAGATTTAGTGGGTGGATACTGAGGGGTAACTAGGCTCCATGGGCCACAGTGAGGATCTGGGGGTCTGCTCAGATCCCTTTCCAAAACTCAAGGGGCCAGGGCAGAGGTGTCCGTTGTCCCCATTGTTGTTCCCACTCTATATGGAGCCCTAGGCACAACTAGTGCAGGACGACCCGTGCATCACCTGAACCCCTTTCGGTGGTGACACCCACGCTATTATAGCCTTTACGCCACTGACATACTAGTGGCGCTTAATGACCCCCTGCATTCCCTCCATGCCTTTCTGGAGGAGGCACAGGTCTTTGGCAAGGCCTCTATATTCAAAGCCAAACTGCAGAAGTCCCAGGCGTTCAACCTCACTGTTTCGTCACCAATTCAAGAGCAGCTAGCAGCCCACAATTCATTAACATGGGCCCCCTCCTCTATTATATACCTGGGGATCCAGATTACAAATACACTTCACAACACAGTAATGCTCAACTACTCTTCCCTTTTATGCCAGCCCAAGGTGGCCCTTTCTTTATGGAAGAATTTTGGCCTCTCATAGCTCGGACACATAGCAGTCCTGAAAATAACAATAATCCCCAGCCTCACCTATTCCAATCCCTTCCACTCACACCCTCACCAGGTACGCTCAGGGAGTTGCAGGCAAAACTTTGAATTTCATGTTGACTGGCAAATGCCCACGCATGCTCCGCACACTGGCCTGCCACCATGCAGTGGATGGGGGCCTGGGGGAATTCCCAACCTGCTGAGGTATTTTCAAGCTATGCTGCTCCGTTTCTTCATGGCGTGGCATCGGAGTGAATCAGAGGCGCACATGGACACAGCAGTAGCTGGGATGCATGTCTGGAAACTCCTGTGGCTGCCTTGCAAACATAGACCCTGGGGCCTCTACTCTTCGCTTTTCACCCTCATGACCTGGAACTCCATAAAGACCAGTAGGGGCATGACCACCTTTGACACCTATTTTTAGCAACCCCGACTTCTCTCCTAGCATCCATTACCACAGCCTTCACAAAATGGCAGTTTGTAGATCAGTGGTATACTTCCTTGACACCAGTGGGATCATTCCCATTGGTGTCATGTCCACAGCCCCCCCAAGAAACAGCTGGTGTTTGCTTCCTTCTCCATGAGTCCCACAGGGATGTCTCTGGTTGAATTGTCGAAATGTAAATACGGGTCGCCTGGAGACCCTTGTCCATCTCGGCAGATCAGGCTACTTGCCGACTGGCTTAACCCAGTCCTTAATCACATTTGGAATATCTCACTTTGGTCGGGGATTTTCCCTTCCACTTGGAAACTTGCCTACCTATTACCTGGAAGAAGGCCAATGCCAACCCGGAACTTTCCAGCAACTTCAGGACTCTCTCTCTACTACCGGCTCTGGCCAAAATACTAGAGAAAATGGTCCATCTTCAACTAGCCAACTTTGTGGAAACCAATGAGCTGCTGCATAACTTGCAATCAGGCTTCTGCACAGGGATCAGCACGGAAACTGTGCTGCTTGAAGTAGCAGATTCCATCCACCTGTCTGTGGACGGTGGCTCTTCGCCCATGCTGGTGCTCCTCGACCTTTCAGCAGCGTTCAATACTGTGTTACACTCGATCCTGCTAGAAAGACTGAAGCAGATAGGGGTTCAGGGGACGGCTTTGAAGTGGATTACCTCATATCTTTAGTGCCGCAGCCAACAAGTCTTTCTCCACCCTTACACCTCCTCTGTCAAACCGCTTAGATGTGGAGTTCGCCAAGGCTCTGCCTGGAGCCCGCTACTTTTCAATATTTATCTTGACTCTTCTGGCAGCTCTCATCGCTAGGAGTGGGGTCAAGGTGATATCCTATGCGGATGACACACAGTTTGTATTTTCCTTTAAAGATCACTCTACTGCAGCTATCGATTCCTTCAAAAACTGTCTTAAAGACATAGCGATCTGGATGAACTGAAACGTCTTAAAACTTAACGCCGATAAAACTGAGGTCTTATTTTTTTACCAAGAATCCCCCCCCCCCCCCCCCCCCCCCCCGCCCGCAGGCCTATGGTGGCCTGGAGAACTCAGCGCCCCACCTTTCCCTAAGGACTCGGTCAAAAACCTAGATGTCAGGTGGGACAAAGACCTGACCCTTTCGGCTCATGTCCGACAAGTCTCAGCTGCCTGTTTTGGAAAGATAAGAACCATCAGAAAATTCCTGGACTTCCTGCCGGAAGAAAGTCGAAGGACCACGGTGCATGCCCTTGTGACTTCTCACCTTGACTTCGCTAACGGCATCTTCCTGGCTTGCCTAGGTGTCTGATCAGAAGGCTGCAAATGGTGTAGAACGCTGCAGCGAGACTTGTACGCAGGGTCCACACCGCGCCATCAAATCTCCCCGCACCTCACACTACTCCATTGGCTCCCAGTCGCCAGAAGGATTGAATTCAAGGCCCTGACAATTGCGTTTTGTGCCAACCAGGTTAGAGGCCTTTGCGATCTGAGTAAGAGACCTCGCCCGTACCACCAAGAGTGGTCCTTAAGATCCAATCACGACGTTACCTTACTGTCCCCCGCTTCTCTAAAGCTAGGCGGCAGGGTAGGTTGTTCTAGGTGGGGACCACTAAACTGTAGAATGACTTGAATCCCCACCTACGCATGCTAAACTCTGAGCAGGAGTTCAGAAAGACACTGAAAACCTGGCTCTTTAAGCTTAGGGATTAGCGGTCCGGTTTATCTTCTCTGCTGTCTGAGGTGCTATCGCCGGGACACCTCGCTCGAGGTAGCTGTGCGATTTACAAATGCCCTTTAAAAATTCCCTTTTACCAACCAAAGGCAGACTATGGCCTGCCAGAGACAGAATGCCTTGGATACCTCCAAATTCGACACTGGGTCACACAGCCTTCTGTGTGACCAGGCACGCAGAGATTACTAACCCCCTTCGAGAAGTGGCTTCTCATGAAAGATGGAGACTAGTGTACATTGTCTATACTATCCTCACCTGGGCTACATCAGGGGAGAAATCCTCATTGAAACTGTTCAAGGAGCAAGAATTAGGTGACACAGTACACCTCTAGAATGGGATGACATACATTACCGCACTGTGGTCAGCTTCAAAAGTGCCATAAAAATAGCAATTTACTGGTATCTCGTGCCAGTCAGGCTTCATCAGGGTTACCCGGCCCATAGCACAACTTATTGGTGAGGCAGTGGAGCCACAGGCACCCTATTGCGCCTCCTATGGTCCTGCTCGCTCCAAACTGATTAGTTACTGGGAGCAAGTTTTGATGGACATTGATGCTTATATGGAGATTCAGTGGCCTCGTCTCCCAACATATATTGTACTCGGTCTCCCCAACCGTTTGACTTATCCATTGAAAACAAAAAGAGGGTGTCAAATCGGCTTAGCTCTGGGTGCAGCACTTCAGGCCATTCTCTTTCAATGGGGAATGGACAAAATCTCGACACGCAGCTCATGGCTTCATGGGCTGTGCCTGATCCTAGCCATGGAAAAGCTAACACTGGCGGTAGAGCACCGCCCTGACCCCTAATAAGAACTCTGGCACTTGTTTAGTTACCTCCTCTCCAAGAAGTTCAGCAAGTTGACCATCACTAAATACCTGCAAGTCTTGTTCTTAGTTCCACGCGGGGAGTGCAGATTCACCGGGAGAGACCTCCAGGGGTGCATTTTCAACTACAGAACCACGCACCTGGACAGTCGGTCACCCCCAGTTACCACCAATCCAGAAGCTAGTAAAGGGGGAGGGAACAGTTACATTCTTTGTTTTCATGAGGCTGGCCCATGCATAAGGCCAGCACAGCTGTTTTGTGTTTTGCAGTAAACCCATTAAATGTATGGCAGGCTTATGACCTGACTATAATACCAGTTTTAACTATGCAACTGTCTACTTCCAACAGGCATACATGAGCCATATCTGATCTTTCTTTCCTATATCATGCATCTTGCTGACTTAGTCAAGCGAAAAAATAGATGGCTTGTGTTAGGCCTCTGACCATGACCAGAAAAGAGTTGAATATACATTCCATTTCCTAGCCTCCGAATGCCCAGATTCTGCAAGCAGGCATATTGGATAGGATTAAGGGCAATCCTAAAAGTGAACTGCATCCACCTGTGGATATTTTAATCCAAGATACTCTACTTATTTCTTCATTGTACTAATAAAAACAAACTCTCAAATTTTAAAATATTCCTCCTTCTCCGTTAGAAGCTTAGGCCTAGATTTATTAACACTTTGCACCAGGTTTGCCCCACAAAAGTGGTCTGGAAAGTAGCCCTAAAGTAACACAAAGTAGTGCTATGCACTGCTTTGCATCAGGGAGGAAGGGGATCTCATGAGTGATAGATGGGCATTCCCATGCAATCTTCGATGCAAATCACTATCGACCAAAAAAAAGTGAAGGCAGGGCTTTAAGTGAAAAATATAGTCCTCCTTGAGGCAAGCGTAACAGTGGAGATTATTTTTTGTGCTGGGTGAAAGGGAGTTTAACATTATATGGCACATTCCTGTCCTTTTTTAGCTCCGGGCATTTTTGGCTACCTAGCGATAACGCAGGCACCCTTGTGTCATGGTGCAACGGTGCCTGTGTTGTAGGCAGGATTGTTTTTGTGCTTTGAGAGGGTGGACAGAGCTGGAAAAAACCCTTCTGGTTTTAATGACATTTCCCAATGGAAAAAGAAACTTAGGTTGTAAATTTGATTTTTGTTGATTTTAAACTTGTTCTTGCAAAGGCAGAAACAAATGTGGACAAGGACAGCCCACACTTATTTCGCCCACAGTGGCATTCAGGCCTGATGCTTTTTCAAATGTAGGAGCTATTTCAGAGGCTAGTTGTGCACTCGAGAAGCGAGGTTGTAGTATTATTTTGAGAGTCAATGTGCAGTAGGATCCGATTCAAAAATTGCTCAAGAACCAGGACATTAGCACACAAAGTATTGCAGTGTTGACAGTGGGCTGTGTAATAGAGGTCTGTCAATCAAAAGAAAACAAAATGTCCAGACAAATTGATCGACTGACCTCTAATACACAGCCTGCCGTCAATACTACAATATTTTGTGTGCTGACGTCCTGTTATTAGCTAACCAAAAAATCTATTCCCTATGGAAATTTGGTCCCAACTATAACTACAACATATATATATATATATGTATTCACTGAAAAACCATAGGTTTCAGAGACGTTTTAGTTAGAAATTAGCATTTAAAAAACCTTAGAAATTCACAGAAAAAATCATAGGTTTCAGGGTTGTTATAGTTAGCTGGCCATTTCACTCATACAAGACCATAGAAATTCCTACGTTATAGTTAGTTCTGCTAACTATAACTCGCGCGCCCGCAATGCACTGCTGATGATGTCACATATTCCATCATTCATGACATGGTCAGTGACATCACTGATGACATCTCAAATGACATGTCATTTAAGATCTCATCAGTGATGCACAATCTTGCACGAGAAGAGTGCAAACGGATGAGAAACACTCCTGCTCCTGCGCCTTCCACCTCAGTGCATCCATCATCCCAAAACTTGGACATCCGTCCTCAATTTCAATATTTAAAAGTGCTCTGCACTAAGTGCAATGCGACTTTGTGCTACGGTGAGCAGTCGATCGATCTGATCTGCCGCCGGCAAGAAAGTCACATTTGCTAGTTTTTGTTTTTTTTTGTTCCCTGAAGTTCATTGTTTGGTTCCTCCTGTTTTGTTTTCTGTTTTTTTTTCTCCAGAAAAAACCAAAAAATCACAAAATATAAAAGAAGAAAGAAGAAATAAAAAAGTTCTTCTAAGAACTAACTTTCCTGGTTTAAAAAAATAGCTAAATTTCTTTGTTAGTGTGTGAAAGTTTAGATGAATGTATGTGTAGTACGTAATTGACTGAATGAATGCATTAGTAGCGTATGGTGAATGTATAAGTGCAGAACTATGAGGAAGTGCTGCAGCATCACACAGTAACCTCTTTAACTGCAGTGTGCTGTAGTACTTCCGAAGCACAGGGATGCAACATATGTACATAAATATGTTGCAAATCTATGCTTCTCTCTGCACGGCTGCTTAAACTGCAGCCATGTAAAGACACAGGCACCCTTGCACTATAGTGCAAGGATATCTGTGTCATGTGCTGTTTGTTTTTCTACAGGAAGACACACCTTCCTGCACAAAAACAATGAGAAAATGCATTTTTCTCCTTCAATGTATGCTGAACATTTCAGCATGCATTGAAGATATAAAAATGTGAAGAAATGAAAACAATTCTCCTTGTTGTGCTTTCCTACACCAATTTTAGAATGGTGCAGCATTCACACACATATCGAGATTTATGATTTCTGATAAATCTAGACATGTGTCTTGTTCTATGAGTATTCAGTGCAATCATGCACAACAACACTTATAGAACACCCTTTCAACGCAAAGTGGTGTGTATAATGAGGTTGTGTTCACATGGAGTATAAAAAGTGCACAGAGTGCCTTTTCCTCTCTTTGTAAATATGAAAGAGTGTCTTGCGCAATAACTATGTTACAAAAAGTGACATATTTCCGGTTTTAAAATTCCTTGCGAATGATAGAAGGTAAGCACAGAGTTTTGTCTGCAAAGATGTTCAAAGAAGAATGATTGAAATGATTGCGGCCCTTCAATAGGTACAATGGGAAATATTATGAACCCCTCAAATCTCTTTTTTTGCAGGTCACATGATATCTGATTATGGTCAGATTTCAAAACTACATAGGTATAAACAGAGTGTTTTTAGAAACGTGTTTCAACTTTGTAGCTTCTTGCAGACCTCCTCATTCTGCATATTGAGACTTAGTTAAACTTACCTTCACAGTAATAGGAATAAAAAATGGTATACATTTTTTTCAGATTTTCATTGCAATCTATATTCATATAAATTGCTTATTTTAAAATTTGGATCTGTGAAAGAAAATGAAAAAAAAATTATAACATGTAATAATAAATTTTTTACAACACAGCATAATTTCCACAAAGTAATTTGTTTGCCTTTTTTGCTGTTCTCAGAATATATTGAATTTCACTAGAAATAGTGATTTCAATCGTACTCATCACATAACAGCGGGCAAAAAAAAAAAACAATCAGAAAGATTGTTAAAAAAACAACAACATGCTATTCTCAGTAAAATACCACAAGATACTAATCACACATATATAAAATGCTTATGGCTAACAAAATTTTGTAAGTTTAACTTACAAAAACTGTAAAGTTGCCGCTTTAAAATATTCACCGAATCGGAGGATGAATTTTTGGAGGAGGCACCACGCCCACAACGTTTTTCTTCAGTGGTGTGGAAATGTCTTACTTTTTCCGAGGGGCAAACAAAGACCAATGCCACCTTGGTCACGTGCAAGATTTGCAAAAGAGTGCTGTCACGAGGGGATCCTAACAAGAAATACTTGTGCGGCACGGCAAGTATGATAAAACACTTAAGGACCCTTCATCCGAACAATCTTGCACGAGAAGAGTGCAAACGGATGAGAAACACTCCTGCTCCTGCGCCTTTCTGAGTTTCTTTTCTTTTTCTTTTTTTTTCTGGCATGATTTCTCTATTTTAACGTTGAAACACAGTAGCTGTAAAAAGGAATCACAAATAAATGTATATTAATAACTTTCAAATGTATACTATTCCATTACTGTACAAACACATTTTATATAAAAACTGACTAAGAAACTATAGCCCTGAACCACAAGTGTGACGATGGTTAAAACACTACATGCATAGTGCATACTACTTTGAAGCAGTTCATGCCCTAAAGCCTACCTCACTAAAAGACTACATGCTAACTGACTGAATGATTATAAGGATACGCACTGGGTGAGTAACAGGGTGTTTGCTAGAAGTGTATGAATACTGACTGGGGAATTGAAGGTGTGAAAGACAACTGTATATATAGTGGATAGGCGTTTGAAGCAGTCCATGTGCTATGGCCTGGCTCACTGCATGAGTACTTGGGTACTGACTGAATGATTAGAGTACAACAAGGAGAGTGCCTGGGTGAATGTATAAGTGGTTGGCTTTTGGCACAGTGAATGGATTAGTACTTGGTACTGAATGGGTCGCTAGAGGAGTGCAAAGGGAGTGACAGGATGTTTGCTGGACTGTATGGATACTGACTAGGGAATTGAAGGTGTAAAAGACAAATGTATAGCATGTTAGAAGACTGCATACATACTGCATAGACATTTGAAGCAGTCTATGTGGTAAAGTATGGTTCACAACATGAGTACTTGGAAACTGACTAAATCATCAGACTACTGCTAGGACAGTGCCTGGGTAAAACTTTTAAATTTTCAGTTCTGGCGCAGTGAAGAGAATAGTACATGGTACTGCACTTTAGTGTAAAACCCTGACTCATTTTATCAATGCATAAGCAAAGACTGGCTTCTAATGCTACTAAAACTTGACAACATGACCGGTTTTAAAACAGTTATCTGACAGCAAATACACGATGTTACCAAATGCTTCTCTCACAATCCTTACCCAAATGCACACAGACTCACAGTGTGATTTTAGACTAGCAACATTATCCGTAGCAGTTTACCAAAACTCATTCACTAGTCTAGAAGAGGTAAGGGTACTGCACACAATCTACATATTTAAGTACAGCACATTAGTGTCAAAGCATGACTCATTTTATCAATGCATAAGCAAAGACTGGCTTCTAATGCTACTAAAACTTGACAACATGACAGGTTTTAAAACAGTTATCTGTCAGCAAATACACGATGTTACCAAATGCTTCTCTCACAGTGGTTCCCAAATGCACACAGACTCACAGTGTGATTCTAGACAACAACCACTATCCCTAGGAGTTTACCAAAACTAATTCATCACAGTGGAAGTGGTAAGGGAGCTGCACACAATCTAAATATTTCAGGACTGCACTTTTGTGTCAAAGCCTGACTCATTTAATCAAAGCATAAGCAAAAACTGCCTTCTAATGCTACTAAAACTTGACAACAAGACAGGTTTTAAAACAGTTATCTGTCAGCAAATACACGATGTTACCAAATGCTTCTCTCACAGTGGTTCCCAAATGCACACAGACTCACAGTGTGATTCTGGACAAGCAACACTATCCCTAGCAGCTTACCAAAACTCATTCACTACTGTGCAAGGGGTAAGGAGACTACACAAAATCTACATATTAAAGTACAGCACATTAGTGTCAAAGCATGACTCATTTTATCAATGCATAAGCAAAGACTGGCTTCTAATGCTACTAAAACTTAACAACATGACAGGTTTTAAAACAGTTATCTGTCAGCAAATACACAATGTTACCAAATGCTTCTCTCACAGTGGTTCCCAAATGCACACAGACTCACAGTGTGATTCTAGACAACAATCACTATCCCTAGGAGTTTACCAAAACTCATTCAATACAGTGGAAGAGGTAAGGGGACTGCACACAAACTACATATTTCAGGACTGCACTTTTGTGTCAAAGCCTAACTCATTTAATCAACGCATAAGCAAAGACTGGCTTCTAATGCTACTAAAACTTGACAACATGACAGGTTTTAAAAGAGTTATCTGTCAGAAAATACATGATGTTACCAAATGCTTCTCTCACAGTGGTTCCCAAATGCACACACACTCACGGTGTGATTCTAGACAAACACCACTATCCCTAGGAGTTTACCAAAACTAATTCACCACAGTGGAAGTGGTAAGGGAGCTGCACACAATCTAAATATTTCAGGACTGCACTTTTGTGTCAAAGCCTGACTCATTTAATCAAAGCATAAGCAAAAGCTGCCTTCTAATGCTACTAAAACTTGACAACAAGACAGGTTTTAAAACAGTTATCTGTCAGCAAATACACGATGTTACCAAATGCTTCTCTCACAGTGGTTCCCAAATGCACACAGACTCACAGTGTCATTCTAGACAAGCAACACTATCCCTAGCAGCTTACCAAAACTCATTCACTACTGTGAAAGGGGTAAGGAGACTACACACAATCTACATATTAAAGTACAGCACATTAGTGTCAAAGCATGACTCATTTTATCAATGCATAAGCAAAGACTGGCTTCTAATGATACTAAAACTTGACAACATAACAGGTTTTAAAACAGTTATCTGTCAGCAAATACACGATGTTACCAAATGCTTCTCTCACAGTGGTTTCCAAATGCACACATACTCACTGTGTGATTCTAGACAAACAACACTATCCCTTGCACTATACCAAAACACATTTCTTCAGCTAGAAGGAGTACTACATTTTAGTGTAGAAACATAACTCATTTCACAAATTCATAAACAATGACTGGTTTCTAATTCTACCAAAATATAAAAACAGCACAGTTATATATCTGCAAACACATGAAAAACACAAATGCTTATCACAGAATGGTTTCTACATGCACACACACTGTCAATAAGATTGTAGAGAAAAAAAGTACTCCCTACACTTTAGCAGGAGAAATACATTAGTCTTATTAAAATCAAAATAGTCTACATACATTTAAATAACTCACCTTTCAAGTTGTTTTGTAGATTAAGAAGTATATTAGTCACACACCAGATATCAGTCACACACCAGATTTTCTTATACAGAATCTCTGCACTGTGCACCTCTCATGAAAACCAAAGAATGGCAAAGTTTCCCTTTCATTTTCCACACATATACATGTAAACATCAACTCACATTCCTTCACACATAAATTCAAAAGCAAAAACACATTTCTATTGGTTAAACATTACAACCCTTTCCAAATGACATAAATTTGAACCTTTCCCCCAATCTGCCTTCTGCCTGTTACCATAGAAACAGGTCATGGCACACTGTACTGAGCACACAGGTCACAAGTTCAGCACACAATGTTGCTAATCAAGACAGCAAGTGTGCTTGACTTTTCAACACATCAGCTTATCATATATAATGTTCCTTACAATCAGTTTTTGTTAACCAATAAGAATCATGCATTTAAAAAACAGAAACATGCACCCTACCTTTCAGTGTAGAAGGTGGCCAAACAACCAATGATTTCTTGTCTTTTTCAAAACTGCATCTTAGCCACCATTTTAGAAACATCTTACTTTCCAAACTGCCATTTCATTTACAGAGACCATCTGAGTGCATCCAGACCTCCTTTCAAGATGCTAAGAGTGTGGATTGTGGGACACAGCTATATTTTCTGGAGCCAAAGTTATGCAGAAAACAAAGGCATTCACAAAGACCTAGGTTTGCCAAATGTAGACATTAAATGGATTGGACAGAGAGGGTTAAAGTGGCACCAATTGATGCCATTGGTGAAATCCTTTATGCATATCCAACACCCTGACCTCATAATAGTGCATTGTGGTGGCAATGACCTAGGCACTTTGACTTGGGGTAGGTCTGGAAATCCTTATGAAGGACACCTTTGCAGAACTGATTTCACTTTTCCCCAAAACTGCCTTTGTGTATTCTAACATATGCCAAAGGCAGAAATGGAACTGGTCCGATCATTTTTGTCCACAAATTGAGAAAGCTAGGAAACATGTGAATAAATCTGTTTCTGCTTTTCTCCAAGACTATAGAATGGGGTCCATTTACAATAATATAATCTGCGCTTTCATATGCAAGAGATGTATAGGAGAGATGGAGTACACTTTACTGATGAAGAAAACAGAGTCTTCCTCAACAACTTTAGACTCTGTATAGGTACTTACTTATAAGTACCAAAAACTCTCAATGAAAAACAACGGCTCTTTTTAGAGCCACTCAAGAACAAAACACTTAAGCTTGATGTTTATCTCCCAAAAATGTCAAATTTATTCCTTGGATCCACGCACCCAACGCGCGAGAATCCGTGCACCCAACGCGTTAGGATGCGTGCACACTGCGCTAATTTTTTTAAAAAGGGGGCCCAAGGGGGTCCTTCTGGGACCCCCTAAGCACCTCTAGAGGGTCAGAGTATTTCCACTCTGCCCCCTTTATGTGTTTTACACACTTATTCCCCTTGCTTCTTCAGCCTCGCTTCTACCGAGGCAGAAAATGGCCGCCAACAGTTCCTGGTTTCGAATGTAGACAGACACTCGACAGCCAATTAGCATTCAGTGCGCGATCGGGAGGGTGCGCGCTCGGTTCGGGGAGGGTGCATTTACGGTGCGGGTAGGGTGCGCGGATCCTCCCCGGCCATAGATATCACTAGCTTTTTTACCCTAAATGTCTCAGGAACTACTGAACAGATTCACACCATTTATGCAAAAGGCACGAGTCTGAACTGAGGACTACCTCTTTGCCAAATTTGGTGTCATTCCGTTCAGCGGTTCAGGCTGTAGCTGCGACAACAGATCCTATGGGAAATTGCATGGGGAAAACGCGTTTTGGGTACCTCCCCTTTTTCTCGGCCCCCGCTTGACGAATCACCACGAAACTTTCAGGGTAGGAGCGGAGCTGGCCAAAAAAAATGGAAAATTTCGTGAAGATTCGTCAACCGGCGCCAAAGTTATTCCCAATAGAATGTTGCGGATTTCCTATGGAAAATAGGTCCTAACTATAACTATCTACTGGCGACCGCCAGTAGATAATATAAACACATACATATATATATGCATATATATATGTGCATCTGTGTGCGTGTGGAGAGAGGTAGAGAGGTAGAGGTGTAGAGGTAGAGAGTAGTAGAGAGAGAGGTAGAGAGAGGTAGAGAGTAGAGGATGAGTAATAGAGAGTAGAGAGTGAGTAGTAGAGAGAGTAGCAGAGTGAGTAGTAGAGTGAGTAGTAGAGTGAGTAGATTGAGTAGTATGGAGTGAGAAGTAGAGAGTGAGTAGTAGAGAGTTAGTAGTAGATAGTAGAGAGTAGTAGAGCGTGAGTAGTAGAGAGTGAGTAGTAGAGAGTAGTAGAGATTGAGTAGTAGAGAGAAGTAGAGAGTGAGTAGTAGAGTAGTAGAGAGTGAGTAGTAGAGAGTGAGAAGCAGAGAGACAATAGTAGAGAGAGAGTAGTAGAGAGTAGTAGAGAGAGAGTAGTAGAGAGTAGTAGAAAGAGAGTAGTAGAGAGTGAGTAGTAGAGTGAGTAGAAGAGAGTAGTAGAGAGAGAGTAGTAGAGAGTGAGTAGAAGAGAGTAGTAGAGAGTGAGTAGTAGAGAGGGAATAGTAGAGAGGGAGTAGTAGAGAGGGGGTAGTAGAGAGGGAGTAGTAGAGTAGTAGAGAGTGAGTAGTAGAGAGTAGTGGAGTAGTGGAGAGTGAGTAGTAGAGAGTCGTAGAGAGTGAGTAGTAGAGTGAGTAGTAGGGAGTAGTAGAGAGTGAGTAGTAGAGTGAGTAGTAGAGAGTAGTAGAGAGCAAGTAGTAGAGAGTGTGTAGTAGAGAGTCAGCAGTAGAGAGAGTAGTAGAGAGTGAGTAGTAGAGAGTAGTAGAGTAGTATAGATTGAGTAGTAGAGAGTAGTAGAGAGCGAGTAGTAGAGAGTGAGTAGTAGAGAGTGAGTAGTAGAGAGCGAGTAGTAGAGAGAGAGTAGTAGAGAGTGAGTAGTAGAGAGTAGTAGAGTGAGTAGTAGAGAGAGTAGGAGAGAGTGAGTAATAAAGTAGTAGAGAGTGAGTGGTAGAGGTTAGTAGAGTGAATAGTAGAGAGTAGTAGAGAGTGAGTAGTAGAGAGAGTAGTAGAGAGTGAGTAGTAGAGAGAGTAGTAGAAAGTAGTAGAGTAAGAAGTAGAGAGTGAGTAGTAGAGAGTAGTAGAGCGAGTAGTAGAGAGTGAGTAGTGGACAGTAGTAGAGTGAGTAGATTGAGTAGTGGAGAGTAGTAGAGAGTAGATTGAGTAGTAGGGAGTGAGTAGTAGAGAGTAGTAGAGAGTGAGTAGTAGAGAGTGAGAAGGAGAGAGAGAGTAGTAGAGAGAAAGTAGTAGAGTGAGTAGTGGAGAGTAGTAGAGAGTGAGTAGTATTGAGAGAGTAGTAGAGAGTGAGTAGTAGAGAGTAGTAGAGAGAGAGTAGTAGAGAGAGAGTAGTAGAGAGCGAGTAGTAGAGAGTGAGTAGTAGAGAGAGAGTAGTAGGGAGTAGTAGAGTAGTAGAGAGTGAGTAGTAGAGAGTGAGTAGTAGAGAGAGAGCAGTAGGGAGTAGTAGAGAGTGAGTAGTAGAGAGTAGTGAATTAGTAGAGAGTGAGTAGTAGAGAGTAGTAGAGAGTGAGTAGTAGAGTGAGTAGTAGGGAGTAGTGTAGAGTGAGTAATAGAGAGTAGTAGAGAGCAAGTAGTAGAGAGTAGTAGAGAGTGAGTAGTAGAGAGTGAGTAGTAGAGAGTAGTAGAGAGTGAGTAGTAGAGAGAGTAGTAGAGATTGAGTAGTAGAGAGTGAGTAGTGGAGAGTAGTGGAGAGTGAGTAGTAGAAAGCAGTAGAGAGCGAGTAGTAGAGGTTGAGTAGTAGAGAGTGAGTAGTAGAGTAGTAGAGAGTGAGTAGTAGAGAGTAGTAGAGTAGTAGAGAGTGAGTAGTAGAGAGTGAGTAGTAGAGTGAGTAGTAGAGAGTAGGATAGAGTAGTAGAGAGTGAGTAGTAGAGAGTAAGTAGTAGAGAGTAACAGAGTGAGTAGTAGTAGAGCGTAGTAGGGAGTGAGTAGTAGGGAGTGAGTAGTAGAGAGTGAATAGTAGAGTGAGTAGTAGAGAGTGAGTAGTAGAGTAGTAGAGAGTGAGTAGTAGAGAGTGAGTAGTAGAGAGTGAGTAGTAGTGAGTAGAGAGTAGTAGAGAGCATAGTAGAGTGTGTAGTATAGACTAGTAGAGAGTAGTAGAGAATAGGAGAGTGAGTAGTAGAGTGTTGTAGAGAGAGAGTAGTAGAGAGTGAGTAGGAGAGAGTAGGAGAGTGAGTAGTAGAGAGTGAGTAGTAGAGAGTGAGTAATAGTGAGTAATAGAGAGTGAGTAGTAGAGATTCATTAGTAGAGCATAGTAGAGAGTGAGTAGTAGAGTGAGTAGTAGAGAGTCAGTAGTAGAGAGTAGTAAAGAGTGAGTAGTAGAGAGAGAGTAGTAGTGAGTAGAGAGTAGTAGAGAGCGTAGTAGAGTGTGTAGTAAAGAGTAGTAGAGAGTAGTAGAGAGTAGTATAGAGAGTAGTAGAGAATAGGAGAGTTAGTAGTAGAGAGAGTAGTAGAGAGTGAGTAGTAGAGAGCGAGTTGTAGAGAGTGAGTAGTAGTGAGTAGTAGAGAGTAGTAGAGTGAGTAATAGAGAGCGAGTAGTGAGTAAGTAGTAGAGAAAAGTGAGTGAGTAGTAGAGAGTGAGTAGTAGAGAGTGAGTAGTAGAGAGTAGTTGAGAGTAGTAGTGAGTAGAGAGTAGTGGAGAGTAGTAGAGAGTAGTAGAGAAAACAAGCTACCATAATACACAATAACTAACAAAAAAACAATACCACAGGCAGCGCTTCCTTCAGCTTCTTGGTGCTTTTATCCAAAGAGGGGCGGGGCTTAAAGCCCTTTACTGAAAGCCCTCTAAATCATTAAATCGCGCCAGCGAGACTGCGCATGTGTGCAGCCCACGCCAGCCGAGACCTAAAAAGTTAGTAGCACCCTGAATCCCAACATATTAATTGCAGACCTTGGAATTTCCTGGTTTTGTAGAGGTCATGTGGGACCTTTAATGTTACCTTACCCTTTCCTACTGAATTAATAAGCTGTTTGAATCATGAAAAATTGCATATAGAGCAAAGGCTAAGTTTCCAGATTTCTGTTCTCCAGCAGAATATAATTATTTTCAGAGTTGTTAATCATTTACATTTTCCTTTCCTCCTGCCTCAATTTATCCTATTTCCCTGCCTGGAGCAGATGAATGGAACGCTACATTTTTATGGAGACCGTGCAAATTAAAAAAATATGGATGTAGATTACAGAATCAGTTTTCAAAGTATTTTCATCTAAACGATTTTACTTTTTTAATCAAATGCAGTTTTGAAGACTTTAAAGGACTTTTTTTCATCTTGTGCATGTGCAGTTTAATGCAAAATGCGAAGTCAATTACTGAGATTAAATACTTTTGAGATGTCAACATGGTCTGATTTATGGTAATGGGTACTGTTCCTTCCAGACCTGATCAGAGTTCAGAAGTCGCCTATTTACTTTAGGAGAGATGGAAACACTCATTGGTAGCTAAAAACAATAGGAGCACATGACTTGCTCTTTCTGCCGAAAGAAAAAACTTCCCACTACCGGGTTCTGTAGACAGACGTACTTTCAAAGCAAGGGGTAATGTTACTGATCACATATCCTGCAGTAAACGCTGTCATAGGTGATCAGCGTCCAGGCACGTCAACCAGATTTTGCCGAATAGAGTACGAACTGTGAGTTTGTCCCTGGTCCTGCGACTGTATGTGTGAGAGAATAGGTGTAAAATACCAACTGTAAAAATGAGCATTTAGTACTTGAAAAGTTACTTACATTTTTTGGTTTCAATCTTTTATTGAGAAATAATCAATATTATGATCACTGTCAACATAATGTTTGATAAGCTATTTTAATGTCTCAACAATGAATTATGCAGAAAAAGATACCGACTTGACTAATTCATGCATTCAATGGAAGAGCACACGTGCCTCTGACGCAAAGCTCCCATTATCTCCCCTGGCAGCAAAGCAGTCAAAACCGACAACAAAGTCGATTTAAATGTGATCCGCCAGCTTCCTTTTCATATTCTACAGGTAACATAAATAATTTGGCAGCAAAGGAAAACATTTTCGGAATCCCCATAAGCGTAAAGCTGACGTTGAAAGCTTGGCCGGGATATCTGGGTTTTCAGCGGCTCCTGAAGCCCCGCCGTCAGCTGCCTCATTAGAGGAGGCATATGGCCTGGAAATATGTTTCACATTCTTCATACCCTCCTCGTTTGCGCCTGGCAGCTATTTTCTTCAACAAGCACGGTCCACTTTCACTTTCGTCCGTTGTGAAAGCTTTCTTGTCTTTATGGGGCCATATGTTTGAAACACATGGCCCCATAAATATAAGAAACCTTTTGCGACGCACTGAAGGCAGACGAGCCCGTCCAAGTGGGCCGTCTCTAAAAGCCAAAAGTGAACATCACAAGGAGCTCTTTTCCATTGGCTGGCCACCGTTTAGCATAAACGGTGATGCCAGTCAATGGAAAAGAGGAGCGGGGCTTAGAGCCCTTTACCAAAACTCCTCCAAAACATTAAATCTCACCAGCGAGACTGCACATGTGCGTAGCCCACGCCACCAGAGACCTAAAAATGTACTCATCACATAGGATTCGGAAAGGTACCACAAGTGGCATTGACCAGGAATAAGCACTCAATATTTTGGGAGCAGTTCTTATTTTTCAGTCCTCAGCTTTGGCTTGGATCAAAAGAGAGAATAGTTGGAAAGAAGATAAACCTAGGAAAACACTGATAATGGAAAAGAGATGAAAAATAACATGCAAGATTGAGATAAAGAGACACAAAGTTTGTGGTGGTGAATAAAGGAAGATGAAGATGGAATCAAGACTAAGCAGTCTTGGTATTCAACAACCTCTACATTCAAACATCACTGGTAGCAGATTCTTTTAAAAAAAATATGGATCCTAACTACATAAAAGTGAAACCGACCAAATGTATTTAACAGATTAGAGATAGTTCAGAAGCAGATCAAAAAATCAGACATCAACATCTATTCACAAAAAATAGGGGTTCAAACCAGTGGCGGCTAGCCAAGGGAGTGCTGTGGGGCGGTAAGGAGGGGCAGAAAGGGGCAGTTTGGGGGGGTAGTGGAGTCCTTCATACCACGGACAGGAGTAAGATAAGTAATTAAATAAATAAAACAATTTACCTTGCGCACGCTGATTCGGTGATGCAGCTCACACAAGGTAAATTGTTGTCTTTATTTAATTTCTTACCTTACTCCTGTCCATCGTATCTCGGACTCGACTAAACCCTGCCCCTCCCCCACCCCACCCACTGCCCCGCAGCACTCTCTCGGCAAGCTGCCACTGGTTCAAACATGTCATTACCAAAAAACATAAAACTAAAAGACAATAAAAAGGGAAATCACACTGAAAAATGTTGCGCCTCAGGTATCGTGTGTTTCGACTGGCAGTTCCTTGCAAATCTATGGTCACTAACATACATATCTAAGAAAAGAAGAACCAGAAATTGCAGTTTCTCCTTTTAAAAAATAAATAAAAAGACATATCCCTCAAGTTAAGGTGGAAAAGAAGAAATAGAAGGGCAGATTTATTAATACTTTGTGGCCCCACAAATTGTTGATAAAGCGGAAAGTTTTCCTAAAAGTAGCTCAAATAGCGCTTTACGCTGCTTTGTGTAGTTTTAACTTAAATGGGCATTCCATGGGTGGTACCTGGGTGCTGCCACACTACAATCCATTGTTTTTTACACGTAGCCAGATCTACAGAGATTGACTCACACGGTTTAGCTTGAATAGATAACGCCCCCTTAAAATAAGGGTTGAGTAGGATAAATGTTGCGATTTCTCCAAACGTTGTAAACCATTGGATGTGGCTGCACTGTATAGCACACATCCAATGTGTTTAATATTACGAAAAAAATTGTCTAAGCATTGGATTTTGTACTGTAAATCTACCCTTCCAGTACAAAACCTGTGCTGGACAGCAGGCACACACCTTTGTGTTTGTGTGGTGCTAGGCAGGCTGTTTGTGCGCAAGGGTGTGGCAAGAGAGCAGCAGCAGGCCATATTTAGTAAATATGGCTCTTCAATACACAATTTTTTTTTGTAAATCTGCCCTAGAATATTTTTCCTATTTACCCCTGGAGCCACAGTGAAAATGAATAAAAGGCTATCATATACAAACATTGTGTTCATAAAACTGTAATATGCTTCTACCATTTAATACAGCCGTAAAAAAATCTAATATGAAGGAATTGTATTCCCCTCACTCCCCCGCCACAGAAAGGACTCAAAACCCCGTCTTGGGAAGTGTCCTTGTGCTAAATGCAGAGATGCACAATGTCATGTTTTGTGAAAGAAAATCGGACCATGTATGTGTGCCATCCATCCTGGATTTGCTGGGAGAGTCCCAGTTTTCCACCCTCTGTCCTGACAAATGTCAGCAAATTCTGCACGTGTCCATTTTTCAGAGAGGGTCGACTGAACAAAGGGAGGTAAAAGTTTTAAGTGTTGCAGTGAAGAATTAGTTAGCAGTCCCTAGCAGAAAGCAGCTTCATTCACATAACTTTGGCTGTGCACAGCGGGGGTTGTCAACAGGGCTTAGCCTACCGCGAGGGCCTGTGGTCAAACCCCCCCACCAGGCTGCCAACCCAACACCACAGTCAGCCTTTAGTGTGCGTGGTGTAGGGTTGGCCTTAGGGCGAAAACATATATCTTAAGGGGAAGGGAGCGTGCAGCTTGGCACTTCCAGAGCCTTAATTGGCCCCAGGGCCCCCTTCCCGGAGGCTAAAAATCAAATTAAAAAGGGGAGGGGCCATGTGGCCACCCCTCCCCGATCTTTAAAAAGATCTGGGGATCCCATATTGGGAACAAAGCTACAATTAAACAGGACGGGGCGTGTGGCCCCCACTCCCAGAGCCTTCTTGAGCCCTGGGGACAATATTCCTGGTGCCATATTCTAAGAGGAGGGGCATGTGGGGCTCCTTCTAAAGCCTCATTAGGCCTCAGGGACTTTATCCCTCTGGGCCAGCCCCCCCCCCCCCCTTCCCAAGCTTTATTAGCCCCTGGGGCCAAATTCAATTAAAGAAAAAGGGGAGGAGCCGCATAGCCACCTCCAAGAGCCTTAATAGGCTCTGTGGACCTCATCCTCCAGTTGTATTCTAAAGGGACTGGGGCAGGCGGCCACACCTCCTAGAGTCTCATCAGACCCTGGGGACCACATCCCCTGGGGCCAAATATAATTTTTTTAAAAGATGAGGGGCCTGGATGGCCCCCTCCCCGAGTCTTATTAGGCCCCAGGGACCCTTTCATGGGGCCAGATATAATAATAAAAAACGGGGAGGGAGCCACACAGCCCCCTTCCCTGAGCCTTATTAGGCCCTGGAGACTCCGTCCCCCAAGGTCTCCATTAATTATAGGGGGGTATCCTTGTGCTCACACGGGCACCCACCAAGGACTACGTTGGGGGCTGCCGTGGGAGCCCCAGAGGCTCCCGGCATGATGCGGGAGCTGGCATTGCCCATGGACAGAGTGAGCAGCTAATTATGCATTCTCCCTCTGGGAGGGAGCAATATGTGTTTTGTTTCCCTGTACATATCAGAATGGGCAGGGAAACAGAACACCAGCCAGTGGGAGCATTTTAAAATCTCCCACCGGCTGGGAGCAGAGTTAGTGTTTGCTCCCATTTGGCGAGAGATTTCAAAATGCTCCCGCCAGGCAGGAGCAAACACGCTAGTGCAAACAGGGAAACTCCTGGTGAACTGCCTTAGACACAGTCACTAAGTCGGCCCCAGGATATGGAGTCCCCGGGGCCTTGAGCGGCTCAGGGAGGGGGGACAGAGTGGCCTTCCTCCCATTTAATTAAAGTGCTGGCCCAGGAGATGGGGACCTTTTTAAGGCTAGGGGAGGGGGACCGTGTAGCCTGCCTGCCTTAAATTTACATTTTGGCTGCATGGGTTGGGGTCCCCAGGGCCTAAGTAGGCTCTGAGAGGGAAGCTGCACACCTTCTCCCTATTTTTAATTACTGGACCCCTGGCGATGGAGTCCCAGGGGAATTTTTAGGATTGGGGAGTGGAGCCACATGGCCCCTCTCCCCTTTTATATCATGTTGGTGCTGCGGTCCATGTGGCCTAATTAGGCTCCGGAGGGGGCCACGCCCCCCCTCCCTTGTTTTGTCTCCTCAGCCCTGGGGGATGGGGTCCCCGGGGCCTCTAAGAGGGTTGGGGAGGGGGGCAATGTGCTCTGCTCCCTCAAAAAAATAACATACATCACCCCTTCAGGGCCTGGCGCTCCCCAAAAGTGTTTTGGCCCCAGGTGGGGTCCCTCGGGACAACACCAGCAGGCCTAGGGGGTCAGTGTATCTGTATCCTCCCCCCATGTGTTCTTTTTTCCTTTTTGTCTTCTACCTTCTTCTCCTGCACAATCATCAACTTAGGTTCTCGCAGCAATACTCAATGGCACCACAGCAACTGCTCCAATCAGTAGTCGTCTAGAAAGTTGCTATGTGGGTGGGCTGAAGCCTGGGTTGGTAGCTCTTCAGGTAGCCGGTGCAATTATAAGGCAGCTGTACCAGGGCCTGCGGTGATCTCTTCTATGCAGGCCTCTAAAAGGTCCCGGTGAGCCCTGTCATCTAAGCCAATCAGTGTTGAGGTAGAGGGCTGGCAAGTAGGCTGTAGATCGGGTCAAAAGCAGTCCATGCTGGGGATTGTTGTGTCATGCAGCCAAGGACCCAGGGGGCGTTTGGTAAGAGGAGTGCATTATCCACTCCAGCGCGGTGCCATTGTGCTGGAATAAGTCTGGGCCCCCAGGTGGCACTTGCTTGGGACTCAGTGCTGCCAAGGGGCCTGCAGTACGACCAGGGCTCAGAGGCCTACCCTGGGGAACTCAGGAAGTGCTGCTGCATCGTGTCCAGAGCCTGGGCAGTTGCGCCCATGGGATGGCACCTGGAGAGGGCCTCTCTCTCCTGGCCCCTACTGCTCAGTGTCAGGCCGGGGGCGAGGTGGCTTGTGTGGGTGAGCACTGACGCAAGGAGGTTTCGCTGCCGTGTAGTAGTCGCTGTCCGGCGGGCGGATTCTATAGTCTGCTGTTCCCGCAGAGATGCCATTGATACTCATGGGCCGGTCACTCCACTCCTTCTCACCAGGATGGCCGCCATCTTGGGGAGTCGGCATCCTTGGTGACAAACTTCGCCGGCCTGCCGCCTTACATGTGCAGCGCCCAGGTACAAGGTTAAGGGGCCAGGCCAGCTGAGGACTCTAGGAGGGGATTCTGCCTCACAGTCAGGCTCAATGAGGTCACGCCGCAGAGTGGCAATTGCAGCGAGAGTGTTCCTATGGCCGTCAGGCCCACAGGGAGTTTGATGCCCCTCATAGATAAGCTACTCCGCTTCTCTCACTCAGGGCAGCCACCATCTTGATAAAGTGAGGTCCTCGCCGGCAGACACCGTTGTCCCCACTGACACTCCTGCGAGGTGCCCAGGAGCAATTCCAGAGTGACACTTTGTCCATGGTCTCTTGGAGGGGCTTCTGCCTCGAAAAGGGTGGTTGAGACTTCCTGGGAACCTCGCGAGAACAGGCATTTGCTGGGTGGGTCAGTGGAGGATGACTCCTACGCTGTAACAATCTAGGCCAAGCCTCTGCCATGCTGTTTTAGACATGGGAATTTGGACTCCTCTTTTTCCTCTCGATGACTGAACTGGGACCAACCCCTCTCTGTCTAAGACCCAGTTCCCATTACCCAGAGAAGGCAACTTCCAACCTGCTCAGCATTCATCTGATGGACTAATGCTAGGGGGTATCTGCAAGATGACACTTTTTCACTCCGCAATTCTTAAAAAAAAAAAAAATGGGACTGGTGCATGTTCCGCGAAAAAACAGTCTATGTGTCACGAGGCTGCTCCAAGAAATGGTTGCAAATATGGGGCAAATGAAATGAATACAGAGGTAATATTTGTCAACCACCTACTATGCCGATGCAACCCTCCTTAGTAGAGTCAACACCCTAATAATTCATGTTTGCTGGTAACATTGTAAAAGTATGTACAACACTGTATGCTAAGTATTATTGATTTCGCATTGTTCCTCTGAATTATAGTAAGTCTGTGACCTTGTTTTTGTTCTTAATAAAAAGAAATTAAAAAAATAAATAAATAAATGGACACGAAAGACATGGCAGCTGACAGACTGGGAAAGAGACACTGCACCCACCACTCTCTCATGCAAATCCCTCTCCAAGGCATGGCTGGCTTCCTCTGTTGCATGACTTTCCTGACCTCCTTTCATCTTGGTATCTCCTATTCTCAGGGGTGGAACACAGGTTCCTGAAGCCCTTGAGGCGCAGGGGAGCCTAAACCCTTCAGGGGGTCTCCAGTCTTTCAGTAGAGTCCTCATTCACCTCAAGGCTACATAATATCTGTGAGATATCGGATACTCAAGGGCCCCTCATCACATTCTGCCAGGGGGCCCTATCATTTTGTGTTATGCCCCTGCCTACTCTATGTTCTTGCCTCAAGTTCTGAGCAGCATTTCTCCCAGCACTTCACAGCAGGTCATGTGTCTCCCTGTTCGCTGGCTGTCTAGAACCTCCCACCTTACTCTTTAGCTTTCCCACTGAAACATGTTTCTCATTTCCTGTCTCCCTCTGGTCTTTGCTGCCCACTGGCCTGCTCTATCCCCCTCATTTCCATGCATGAATGGTCTCCTGTTTTACTCTGGATTTCCCACAACCATTCTGCGCATGAAAAATGTATAAACTTATGAGGGGATCTCTTATGCAGGACACTGCACACATGCCCGGCAGCACAGATATGCCATATAGTTAGGTATAATGTTGCTCAGGTGAGCACATTCTAATCACGTCACATACACAACCTACAACACTGGATATTAGACAGAACATTTCACAAATAGCCACAAATGACAGGTATATCTTGTAGTTGGGTTTTATTGGCACCAAAGCCCTGTCCACTTGGAGACACCATGCACTGTTGTACATCAGATAACATCAGGACAGAACTTCAGACATAAAGCAGAGCCCAAATATACCTGTAATTCTCTTTCACAGCACCTCTTCTCACCAATGGATGTACATGATAGATCACCACCGGGGAGTGGCATGTCTGCCATCCTAGTAGATGTGACAATGACTTGCTTAGCAGTACCAATACCAAGAACATGTACCTACAACTCACTGAGGTCCAAACATGCCCTAAACATACAGAATATATTTATTCACTCGAGTGATAACACATCTGCAGGAGCCAAATCAAGACTCTGGCCGGTGATGGAAACAGTGGATCTGTTTGGAAACTCGCCCCGAACTACTGGAAGCCTTGAGAAAACCTTTTTAAATGGCAGATTTGTGTACTATAAAAAAATGGCAATAGCATACCAAAAAAAGATCACTATCATGTTGATAAAAAATTGGATGACATTATGATTAGACCTAAATTTAGTGATAGAGAAGCACTCTTGAAGCTGAGTCTAGGGAGAAAGCAGCCTGATAGCTGAGGGGATACACAGAGGTCCCATGGAGATTTTCCTTGCCACCTTCAAAAGTAATATGTGGCAAAAGAATCACAATTGTGCTCCTTTACATATCAATATGAATAGTGAGTCAAATGAATAAAAAGGAGGCCATGAACAAAGTCCAGCAGAAGAGGGCTACTTACACACTGAGGGGCACAGCTATCAATATTTCAGGAAATGCAACAATACATACTGCTGCGCTGCGGAAGAGGGCAATAATGCACCATAATTAGAAAAATGTATATGGTGTTTTCCTGTCCTCACCTTACGTTGGCGCACAACGTGCTGCCTTGCACTAATGTAAGCACCGTTGCAGGCAGGATTGCTTTCCTGTAGGAAGGAACACCTTCCAGGCACAAAAACAATAATATGAGGCTTTTTCTCTTTCTGCGAGTGCTCTAGAATGCAGCCAAAGTATAAAATGAGGTAAAAACTACTAGTAATAAAGATATTTCTCCTCATTACATCTCCCCTTAGTAGGCACAGCATTTTGATGCATTCGCAGGTCTACCACTCATGGTAAATCTGGGCATGAGCCAAAATCTATGGGTGGATGCGTGGGAACACCCAGACTCCACCCATGAAACGCCTCCCTGGGGCAGAGTAACGCAAGGCAGCCACTGGCACTGCCTTGCACTACTCCAGATTTACCAAGCACCACATGTCCACGCAAGGTGGCCTTGCGTGACTTGGTAAATCTGACTTTAGTGTTGCGTGGTTCTTGCTTTATCTTGTGTGATGCAAGGGTAACGCTACACTTTGATAATTCTGGGCATGGCTTGATAAATCTGACTTTAGTGTTGCGTTGTCCTTGCATTACCTTGTGTGACGCAAGGGCAACGCAACACTCATTTCATATCTATTTATTTATTTACATCTGGCCATGATCCTCTAGACCTCCAGCAGCTAGGAGCATCAATTCAGTGCTGAACCAAAGGGATAATTACAAGTTTGGAGGCATAACTGCCGTGGAAGCCTGATAGCAGTAGAGTTGTTTCTACAAGGCACAGTCGGGTAACCAAGGAAGAGAGTTGATTGCACTCGTTTCCATTCTCGAATGTCAGGTAAGATAGAGAAACCTTTGGGTACCGCTCTCACACGAGTAAATCCTTAAATAGGAACGTTCCTGTTCCTGTCTGGAACTGAGTAGTCAAAGCATAGCTTGGAGCTCAGGTAGGAGAAAGTATCATATTTGTTTACCAGACCCTGATGACTGATTGAGAGTTTGCTGAGAAGATAAAAAGCACAGCAAGCAAGAACAATCTTGTTATGAAGGAAAAGTGGCATTGTGTCTTTAAGAGGCAACAGGCTTTAACGGAGATCCTGTGAACTGAGATGAGAACCCCAGTGATGAGATGGAACCAGTGAGTGCCTTAAAACCAGTTAGTGAGGTGTTCCTGTTGTCCATGGACATGACTAGAGCCTACTCCATTGTTTGAGGGTCTTATTCCAATATATAGTCCTCAATATTGTCATCCGGCATAGTTGGTATTACACACCTTTTGCTATGCTTTTGATGTAGACGTTGAGGTGAAGTTAACAGATCTTATTCCCAGTGATTAGGCACTGGACACAATTATAGTGAATATCACCACTAGGAGGGATGAGGTTTCATGCTTATACTTGGGTTTCTAGTGGTTCAGTTTTAAACAGGACTGTAATATCGATTCATGGATAGTGATCATGCATTTAAAGTGGTTACCAATATCAGGGGCCATATTTATAATGTTTTAACGCAACGCAGTGCTGCAATGCTTTTAATGGAGAGGGCAGGAATGTGAGATATCTATCAAGATATGGAACATTCCTGCTCTCTCCTTGTTCTGGTGCACTTTTGGCTGCCTAGCACCAACTCAGGCACACTTGCACCATGAAAGAAAGATGAAAAAACAAGGAGAAATAAAGACGTTTCTCCTTGTTGCGCCTCCCTTGGGAAGACGTAGCATTTTGACGCATTCTCAGGTCTACCACTCATGGTGAATTATGAATGCACCATAATCCATGGGTGGATGCATGGGAACACCCACGCTCCACCAATGGAACGCCTCCCTAGGGTAGAGTAACGCCAGGCAGCAACTTGCGCTATCTTTCATTACTCCAGATTTAGCAAGCATCACAGGGCCATGCAAGGTGGCCTTGCCCGGTATGGTAAATCTCACCTAGGTTTTGCACCACCTTTGCATTACCTTGTGTGGCACAAGCACAACACAACACTTTGAGATACGATTCAGTTTCATAGCATATGGATATACCAATCGGCATCAAAAAAACAAAGTGACAGATGGGATACTTGAATTAATGCTTCCCAACCCAACATGCCACTTCAGTTTGGCCCCAGACATGCAAATTAGCCTTGAACCTGCTAAAATGGGAACAGTTCAGCCAGAACTGCCAGGCCAGGTTCTCCATGAACCAGAAGGTAAGTAACCCAGTACTGGTTTTGCCCTTATTATGGGTGATCATCAGCTGTACCTTGATTTCAGTGGCACAATGAGCAGGGGACCCACGTCTGGTAATACCTGTCACACTTAGGGCATTAAAACACATGGTTATGGTTGGAATGCTTGAATTAGTCTCAGCAAAGGAGATCGCTTAGGGCAGCATTCCAATCCATCATTTTTTGGCAACCATGCCACCTCGGTTTGCACCCAGCCATATGCAAATCAGTCTTAACCCTGCTCCAATCAGAACAGTCCAGTATGAACTGCCTGGACAGGTCCTCCCTGAACCGGAAACAAGCATCCCAGCACCAATTTCGCCCTTATTATGGGGTCATCAGCCAGACATAGCTTGATTCCAATTGCACAGAGAGCACGAGACCCACGTCTGGAACATGTTTAGGAAGAACAGACAAAATGATTAGTCAAGCAGGGGAGATGGAACCTCAGAAAAGAGACATTTATAAAGGCTGTGCAGAATAATGGTTTGAGCATGAAATGGTTTCCCCTAAGTGCTTCATTTGTTATAAAAAAAAAAAGAAAGAAAATAAGCTCAGGGAACAAAGTTCTTCTTAGTTTCTCAATAGTAGCAGTGCCGAAAGCAAGGGGTGCCAAATACCAACGCTCCCTGTCTTATTTCAACCTTATTTCCCTTTGGTCTAGCACACTACTCTTCCTGTATCTCTATGAAACTATTCCAAGTCACATTTCATCTCAGCCTTTTCCCTTTTCTCATTGTTTTCTTTTCTGTCTTCTTCATTTGTGTCTTTTGTGCCTTAAACAGCAATGGAGATTGCTATTGCCTTTACTACCCCTGGTGGACTGTTCAATTCACAGCTCATCCCTTTCCTTAACCGATAGTAGTCATGCATTCTAATTTACCAGTCGGCCTTTCAGTGGTGTTTTATTTATTTTTATAACCATAGTAGTTTAGTACATTTCAGTAGGAATGATACATTTGGATACAGAGCAGAAAATGATAGCTGGGGTGCTCACTCACACCACTATCAATGATGGTTTGCTACGTTCTATAAACAAAATATATAAACAACCTGCCTAAACTCTCCCTTCCTTCCCCCGGCTCATCTTTAATCTAATCATGCATCATAGGGTCTCTACTTTTTATGTCATTTGGGTGATTCGCAGAAAGCCTCCTGTAGTTGCACTTCCCTCAGATTGAGAAAAATGGCAAAGCCCTCAACTTTGGCAGGTATTACACTAAAAAAAAATTCCCACCATCAAATATTTCACTAGTAGGCCCCATAGTGAGCCGGAGTCCAGCGCACTCTCAGACGTGTGGGTTGCAAGCTTTACCATCGCCATGATGTTCCAGAGGTGGTAATGCCAGTGTGCGATGTCCAGGGGTTCCTTTATCTTCCAAAAACCCGCCACGGTGGTCTTTGCAGCTCCCAAACAATTCCATAGAAACATACCTGTTAGTTTGAAACCGTATTTCTTGTATCCAAGCCCACAGAAGCAGACACAATAGCTCCTCTGGGATAAGGCACCTTAGTGTAGACCCCAGACCTGCCATGACGTCACTCCAGAAGGGTTTGATTTTAGCCCATACCCACCAAATGTGGAGCATATCCCCTATTATTCCGTTAACCCTCCAACAAAGCAGACTGACAGTGGGGTAAAACTTGTGTTAGCAGGACTGATCTACCAGTTGAACAGCAATGTATAATGAGCCTCCCTGCCCAGTATGCTATGTGATGTCTTGCTAAGACCTTTCCAGATATGTGGCCATTGCCCCTCTGTGAGTTTCTTTCCTATGAGGATCCCCGATTTATATTTGCTTGGGTGCGAAATGTCAATGGATACTTCCATAAGAAGCTCATATAACGTGGAAATGACCCCCTTCGTTCCTGTGGTATGTTGGATACATTTCTCTACTGAAGAAAGTTCTCTTATTACCATTCGTGATTGATCGGATGGGAATCCCAGTGCCGCAGTTGTGGATAGCGTAACCTTTCTTTTCTCTCACTTTGAATTCTTATTTACAGTCATTAATGTTTCAATCACCCCATGTGTTACATGTCAATCACCATGAGGCAATTGCCCTTACGCCAGGCGTTAAAAAGGCCCAGGGCAAGTGCCGGGGTAAAACAAACAACCTTCTTGGATTGAGGGGTACAGAGAGGGATAAGTAGTCAGATTTAGTAAATTATTTACTGTGCCCCAAACAGTCAGTGTGGTGCCCACTGGGTTACTAAAGGGTTAATATGTTGATCTGTCATGTCTGGGTTTCCAGATTAGGTACCAAAGTCTGAGACCTCCAGTAGCTGTGTTCATATGCACCCACATTTTTTCTGATTCATGGGTAGTCCATTCTGCCAGCACCCTCAGCTGTGTTGCCCTGTAATGTGTGTACCTATCTGTCAAAGCCAGCCATCCCCTCTCGCTAAGCTAAAACAGTACTTTATCTGGGTCTCCTTCCTTATTTGCAATTTTATATAGTGCGGACTTGGCCCGAAGACATCAGAGCACTTTACAACACACAGGACACAGGGTTACAGTAACAGTAGTTAAACTTGGATGTTTACATCAGTGAATATGTACAGGAGCTACCACAAGAGAAGGTTACAACAATTGGGAAGAGGACATACTCAGTTAAAGCATTGATTTAGATGGTCAGATTATATAATGAAGGCAGATCAGGGCGCAGTCGAGATCGGACTTAAGTCTTAACTAAGATGCCTGTTAAATAGGAGGAGCTTGAGGTCCTTGATAATGGTTGCTAGGCAGGAGGTTAGATGGAGTGAGGGAGGCAGAGAATTCCAGATTCTAGTGGCACTATCAGAGAAACAATGGTTCATGTATTGTTCTCAACTGAAGGTGGGGGGTCCTAGGAGCAGGGATTGGGCATTTCTGGAACCCTAGGAAGGTGAGGAGGAATGCAGCCCTGTGGGGGTAATGCAAGCGATTTTTAGTTGGGCCCACCATTCAATGAGGAGCCATTGGAGGGTTAGCAAGGAAAATGTCGTCACATTTCTTGAGACCTGAGAGGAAGTATGCTGCAGTATGCAGTGTTGCTTTCAGTGGGCCTAGGTGAACTTTGGGAATGCCTGACAGAAGGGCAATTCCATAGTCTAGTTTCGAGAGAAGAGGTGTTGTGTGCTGTTGGCCATGGCTGCAATGTGGCTGTGAAGATTGAGACGATAATCAAGGGTGATGCCGAGTGATCTGCCACTCTGGACAATGGTGGGCCAGCCATCCAGGGCTGGAAAGTAGGTCATCCATTCTTGTACTGGAGTTGTTGCTTTCAGAGGGGAGTTCAAAAGAAATTATGTTTTTGTTGGGTTTAGTTTTAAATGGTGGTTAGACATCCAGTTTTGAATCTTTAAGAGTGTATTTGAAAGCAGGGCAACTTTTTCTGGGGATGAGATTTTCAAGTATATTTGTGTGTCGTCGGCAAAGAGGGGGAAGAGACTCCCAGAGTTACTGAGAATCACACATAGTGGTTCTAGGAAGAGATTAAAGAGGGTTGGGGATAGGATCGAACCTTGAGGGACCCCTTGTTGAACGATAACTTGTTTCGAGAATGAATTTTCACAATTTGGGAATGGTTGGCTAGGTAAGAGGACAACAAGTTTAGGACACTGACTCAACATCCCATGCGTAGTTCAAGAATACAATGGAGGTCGAGATGGTTGACAGTGTAGAACGCAGCAGATGAATCCAGGAGAAACAGGAGGCAGGAGTTGCCGAAGTCTATGATTCTAAGGGAGTCATCGACTATTTGGAGATCGCAGATTCTTTACTGTAACCTTGGTGGAAACCTGATGGGAGAGTGTTTAGGAGGTTGTTTGTTGAAATGTGTGAGGCTAGTTGGGACACTATGCAACTTTCAATAACTTTGCCTAAAAATGGGAGTGTGGGGACTGGGCAGTAATTGTTCAGGTTCTCTAGATTGAGAGGTTGTTTTTTTTAAGAGCGCAGTAATTTGACGCATTTTTTGTCGTTCTGGGAAGAGGCCCTGTTTGAGAGAAGAATTGACCATGGTGGTCCATAGGGGGAGTAGGTGTGTAGCAAGAGATTTGCTGATAAGAGCCTGGAAAGACATCCTGATGACGGTTTGAGGGTTTTAATTTGGAGATAGTTCATTGTAAGTCCTGCTTAGAGATTGAAGCGAAAGAAGACCATGATTGTAGTGCCTTGCATGGTAGATCTAAACTTTTTCGCGGGAGTCGTTAATGGAAAGTGAGATTTAGATGTCTTTAACTCTTATCAAAGAAATCCACGAAGTTGTTGCAACGGCTCACGGATGACTTAGGAGCCAAAGTGATGAAGAGATTAGTTAACTGTGCAATTACCTCGAACAGGGCTCGTATATGGAAGGATTTGGCTCTGACGATTAGGTCTTTGTTTTGTTTTCTCACATAGCGAAGGTTAGTCATACTCAGATGAGATGGAACTTATCTCCACTCTCCCTTGCATTTTCTGAT
Source organism: Triturus cristatus (assembly GCF_964204655.1). NCBI lineage: Eukaryota > Metazoa > Chordata > Amphibia > Caudata > Salamandridae > Triturus > Triturus cristatus. The sequence continues at coordinate 859,373,094 of NC_140594.1, forward strand.
AAGCTTTCTTTCTTCATAATGCTCTTTTGAGAACCAGGGCCTAGAGTGTTTTGGTCTGGACAATTTGAATTCGAGGGGTGCACATTTGTCAATAAGAGATTTCATGCAGGAGTTGTGCTTGTCGGTAGCCTTGTTAATGTCAAGATGAGGTATAATCGAAATTAGGGTGGGAAAAACCATGATTTAGAGGGAAATGGAGATTATCAGATCCAGAATTGCGCCTTTGAGGTGTGTAGGGTTATGGCAGTGTTGTTGGAGATCATTGCATTGAGAAAGGAGGTAAAGGTGTCCACGTAAGTGTTGCCGACATCTCTCCAGAGGATGTTGAAATCTCCAAGGAAGATATTGTTGTCAGAGCTGATAAGTTGAGAGGTGAAGAAATCCATGAAATCCTAGAACGTGTTTTGACCTGGTAGTTGGTAAAACACATTCAATCTGAGGTTGGAGGTAGATGATGTTGACAGTTAATCCAACATGCATTTGAAGGACTGAAAGTGAGTCATTGGGAGTGTTTGGCATCTCAGAGAGTTTCGGTGATTGATTGCGATACCTCCACCTTGTCTATCTTCCCAGGCACGACATAAAATGGAATCCTCGGGAGGAAGAAGAAGGATGTCAAGAGGATGGTTAGATGAAACATTAAGCTACATTTCAGTGAGGATCAGGATGTCATAATTATGGGTGAGGATCGAGTCTGATATCACTGGACAGTGTTTGATTGCAGATCGGCAATTGTGTAGCATGCATTTCAGGAAGACTCTGTTGTCTTTCTGACTTGACTGTTACGAGAGGGTAGTTGGGATTTGTTTCAAGAGAGGATGAGAGTGCCCTGGGGTGGTGTGTATGAGTTTGAATGTGGTCAGAGATGATGGTGGAAATCGGGCAGGCCCTTATAGGAAAATAGGAGGAGGGAGTAGTGGAATTAGAAGCTGCATAACTCTATAGGTCAGTGTTGTGTGTGAAGAGGAGGAGGTTGGTTTTGAAGGAGCATTGGCGTTGGCAGTGCTATTGGTGTGCGAAGAGGGTTTCTGAGAAGTCTCTCAAGGTCCTGTGTTACAAGTTTTTCAATGCGTGCTTATAAAGATTGGGGGGGCATTTGATCTTGAAAGCATTGGCTCCAGATCTAGAAAGGGGCGATGGGGGGAAACCTGATGGCAGCAGGTGTCGTCAACATGTTGGAGGCTGATGTCAGTTGGGAAGTTATAGATATTGACCTAAGTAACCATTGCTTGGGTAAAGATTGACGTCACAAGGTCGTCCACAGCCATGAAAAGCACACTGGAATTTTAGGGAGAGACCTCATTTGACAGATTTAGGAAGAGCGGTGATCATTTGAAACAAAGTCGTTTTGAATTTGGAAGGGGTACTGATGAAAGTTTTTCACTCGATACATCCATGAGCAGGTCCTCTGTTGTTATTATTTGATGAGTGGTGTGCGACCTGCCCATTTACCCCCTAAGCTCCTTATTGTTGATGAATATATAAATCTAGAACATTCAGTGTGATCTTCCCCCTAGGTAAATAATAATGCCTCTTGAAGAACTTTTAAAGCTTGTGTGCTCTTTAGCCAAATTACATGCCTCTGATATCCTCATCATCTTTTATGCAATTCACTAGTGGTTCAACGCTCAGGACAAATAAGAGAGGGGACTAGGGACACCACTGTTGTGTTCTTCTCCCCAGCCCAAATAGCTTAGACACCCTAAAATTAAGCACAACCCTCAATGTGGGTGTTTGGTATTCTGCTAGAGCTAATCCCATGAAATTCAGACCAAGGCCTCCCCAACTAAGGGGTATATTTACAAGGGGATTGAGCCACCGCAACGTCACTTTGATGATCCCGCGCTGCAATGCCAGGCACCATAATTACAAAGTGGCATTAAGCTTAACGCTGCTTTGTAACTATGGTAACCTTTCATGCAGGTATCTGCATGAAAGGGCGTGCAATGGGTGTTGCTTTTTGACACTGCCCTAGATTTACAAGGTGGTGTCAATCTGAAGCAGCACCAAAAACTAACGCCATGCAATAGCAGGCATTAGAATGGCACAACGAGGAAAAATGCTTCTAGTTCTCCTCGTTGTTGCTTTTTCTTTGTGTGCTGTATTCTGCAGCACACATAGAAAAAGCAAAATGCTATTAATGATTGTTTATGTGCAGGAAGGAACACCTTCTGCACATAAGCAATCAATAAATAATGGAGATTTGCTACTTCTGCGTGTGCGGCAGAATGCAGTACACATAGAAGTAACAAATCATCATTATTGATTGTTTATGTGCAGGAAGGGACACCTTCCTGCACATAAACAATCATTCCCTGAAATGCCGGCACCCTTGCACTATGGTGCAAGGGTGTCTGCGTTGGCACCTGCGGGCAAGCCCTGCACCCAATCTCCCACAAGCGCCCTATCTCCTACAGCCTTTTGGTATGCACTGCAGGCGGTTGGTCTCGCAGGTCCTGGCCACACACAGGCAGAATTACTGACTTTGTGAGAGTCACAAAACCAAACTATAAAATGTGGGCCTGATGACTTTATTAAAGGGCAAGCATATCAATATATAAAGCATATCTATTACCATTGCCCAAAAATCACCAATATTTTTAATCAAATGCATATATAAGTCATTCACAAAATTCAATGTTTATTAACAGTGATTATTATAAAAATGTTGAATAAAGATTTAATTAAAAAAGAAAATCAACATGTCTGTGAGTCTTACTTTTCACATTTCTCAACCCACAAAATGCAATCAAAAAAGTAACCACAAGAGGGACTTGCATTCCAGCTGAGAGTGTTTAAAAAAAATATGGTAAGTTCTCCTGGGGACATGGATTTAATGACGCAGAAAACGTACTGGTTTTTTAGCGTTGCTTGTGGGATGCTGCACACCCTGCAGCCCCCCACAACATTAAAGAAAACATTTACGAACCTATTTATGGCACAGTTTGCGTCGCTCTTGCACCAACCAAAGTGGTGCAAGAGCTACATAAACCTTAAGTCAGATTTTCCAACCATGCAAAGCCTCTGAGTGGCTTCAAACATCTGGAGTACTGTAATACAGCACAAATCGCTGGGTTGCATGACTCTGCCCTGGGAAGGGTTCCATGGGCATTGAACAGGTGTTCCCACACAACTCCCGTGGATTTTGATACATCACCAGATTTACAAGAACTTGTAAACTTGGGAATGCGCCAAAATCTTACACCTTCCCAGGGGAAGCATAGTGAGGAGAAATATTTTCTTTGAGGTGGTCTATCAACCCGAGGTGAACAACCCTGCAAACTACATCTCCCAGCACCCCCTTGCACCGGATGTGGCTCGGCAGGCAGAGGAGGATGAAGGCACAGAGGGTTTAGTAAGAATGATTGTTGAGGATGCTTGTCCACATGCACTATCCCTGGCTGAAATTCAAGAAGCAATGACAACCGACATGTGCATATTGAAAGTCAATGAAACGCTCCAGAGGCAACAATGGTGCAATTTCCTGGATGGAGCTTGGACACTCACTGCAGAAGAACTAACAGCCATGAGCCAGACCTGGCGAATTTGTGATGAGCTCAGTGTGAGTGAAGGTGGGCTCCTGCTGCGAGGCCGCCAAATTGTGATCCTTCACAGTCTATGGGCCCGAGTCATCGAACTGGCCCACCAAGTACACCAAGAAATCACCAAAACCAAAGCCCACCTCAGAGACAAGGTATGGTTCCCAGGGATGGATAAGTGGGTTGGGGAAAAAGTGAGAGTCTGCCACTCATGCACCATCACAAGTAGAGACCGAACAACTACATCCCTGATCACTGAAGAGGCAAGCCTACGCCTGCGGTCGTCTGTCAGCATGGACTTTTAAAGTTTTCTGGATGGGGGGGCTCACTGCCGTCATCATCGACATCCACACCAAATATCCCGCTGTGGAACTGGTGAGGTCAACAGCTTTTGGAAATGTCAGACTGGTGGTGGAGAAAATACTTACACTACTGGGCATAACTGATGAGATCAAAAAAACAATCCTGCTAACAACACTGGAACCTGTGCACCACAGTGGAAGGGTGCCTGCATTGGCACTAGGTTGGTGAAACGGCGCCGCTTCGGGGGAAACAGGAATGCACTGTATTTGATAAATACTGTGCATTCCTGCCATTTCACTTTGACATAGGGTAGCTCAGGAAGGTGACTTGCTGCGCTTCTTATGCCACATCCCTACAAATGAGGCCCTAAGTCTAGTCATGGATTGCAAGGGGAGCCTTCTGATTGGCTGGCAAGCTCTAAACGTTCTACTCCAGTTTTAAATAGAATGTTTTGTTCCCAACTGTTTTCAGAATAACTTGGCTACTCTTCAATGGCTTTACATATTCGATGGATTCCCTTTCCTGATGCTGCAGATAATGGACTGTTTGCAAATGTTATGCTTGTAAGACAATGTGAGCATGTTAGGATAGGAAAAGAATCCAGATGCCCCAACTGGGCAGCCACCACAATTAAATATGCAGCGGTGGCTCCTCCGTTATTGCGGAGGAGCGTCACCAGACTAAAAAATTGCCCCAGATATAGAAAAATAAAATGGTAATAAAGTTAATTTATTACCATTTCATTTTTCAAAACCCCATCCCAAGCGTCGGGATGGGGGTGGGGTGCTTTCTGATTTTTGCTACCAGTCAGGCAGCAGTAGAAAGCAATGATGGGCAGGGCACTTTAAGTTTAAAGTGCACGTGTCTTTTTGGTCGGCTACGGCCAGCCAGACATGCGCATTTTAAACCTCTCTAACTGAGCTGTCTTAGACAGATGGGTTAGAGAAAGCATAGGGCTCCATTGTCCTCGGGAGCGCCAAAGGAGGCCGCTCCCTCCAATCCTGGCACTGCTTTCAATTTGCATGAGAGCAGCACCAGGATTGGTTAGTGCAGTTTCCTGGGTCCTGCTGAAGCTTGCCTGCCTGGAGAAGACTGGAGTGAAGGGGACGTTGCGCCAGGAAGGTGAGTGGAGTTATTTTTTGTTAATTTATTTTTGTACTTTTATTTTTGTCCGCCCAACCCCACGACCCTCCATACATGACAGCCACCACTATATATTTGTGAACAAAGGAATCAAAAGCATGTCAAGTGAAGCCAGAATCTCCGACAAAATAGCCTGATAAGGGAAGCATGGAATTTAGCCAGACTAATAGTGACAGAAGAACAGATGCAAGTTTCATCTTGCCCCCCCAAACATACCAAAGAGAGTTCTTTGTGTAGAAGCAAGCATGAAAATGAACGAGGAAGACCAAAAAGCCTTCTCCGATATTTTTTGGGGCTCTTGCCAGACCCGATAAACCAGGACCCTGGGAGATGGGCGATACTTTTTTTTAGTTGTAGATCTTTAACATTGACTGAAGGTGCTGCCCCCACTCCTCGTTTCTTGCAAAACTAAAGAGACCACCATTCACCATGGCCAGTGGAGAACTCCTGGAAGTAAGTTATGGGGCCCTAATTACACCTTTTGTCAAACTCGATACCTAGCTAGGGAAAAGAATTGACTTTCTGCAAAGTGTAGATGGGAATCCCAAGAGGCCTACATTTGGTGTTATGAGCCCGAAAAAATAAGAGCTTTGATTTGTTCAAATTTGCGTTTACATTCAAGGAATCAATGTAAGGCACACAGTTGCAGACCAGGGAGACTAGACCATTAGCCATTTGGAAATGAGGCTGCATCTTCTGCATATAGCAGGAGTGGCAATCTCCTATTGCCAATTTAAAGAGGATGACAGAGATCCTTGACAAGTTCATCTTCAAGGTTGTTGATGCATAAAGTGAAAAGAAAAGGAGATAACACAGAAAATAGAGTATTCAGTACCCTATTCCCTAGGGCTGTACCAAACTGGCAATTAAAATTGCTTGCCCATGCCCTGAATTAAGCGCACTACCTTAAAGAGAACACCCCAAGGATCAAAGAAATTGACAATCCTTGGGCCTGTCCAACAAGTTGAATGTGGAGGACCGGCCTGTAAATGCCAAGTGAACAGTCTCTCTGCTGATGATGTATTTGCTAATTATCAAGTAAGGTCTAAGACACTGTCTTCTGATACTTAGACCCTCCGTAAACCCCAGCTAGACATCTGATAAGAAGTACCTGTCTTTAAACGAGTTCTAAAGCTGTTCCCCTAAAATCAGGCCAGCCCATTTCACAGTATAGTCAAGGGAGGAAATGGGTCTGTAGCAGTGTGGACCATTCCTTTGGCTCTTTTTGGAAAATTGGGATGGCCATCGGTAGGTCCCAAGTTTGCAAAGTTGCAGGAACTCACACGTAGAGTTAAGTACTGTTATCCAAAAAGGGCCTGATAAATATAAATCTGGGTTAGAATTTAAATTGGGGCAAGGCTATTGTCTGCTCTTGTCTAACGGTTAGAAATTTAAGAGGATTCAAGCTTCATGCAGGTCCGGATTTATCCACATTTACAATGTTGATATGGTCAGAAGTATGGGAAATGAACAGGGTGGGGGAAGTTCAGTTCATTCTATTACAGGAATGGCAGGGCTGCTGTTAGTGCTGATGCCACTATATCTTCTTGTTTGCCAGTTTTCCTGTAATTGAGTCTCAGCTGACAACCCTCAACGCGCTTTCTAAAGTTTTCTAGGGCCAGATGTACGAAGCATTTTACCGCAACTGGTAAAATGCTTTTTGGCAAGTACCAACCCTATTTTTTGAGTCGATAACCTATTACTGATTCGTAAAATAGGGTTTGCAAGTCGCTGTTTGGAATTAATCAATCAGTATTTGTGAAGCACGACTACACACCCGCTAGGCGTTGGGGGGAGGTGGGGGGCCTGCAGGTCCTACTGTGCGCTGAGGTTCAGTCGAAGACCAGGTCTTACGATGCGTGTTAAGGGCGTCCCTTCCTAATAGCGAGTCGCACTGGTATGTAGGAAACTTTTGCGACTGGGAATGCGGTCACAAAACATTTGCAGGTACCACCAAATTCAAGTTGATGGTAACCCATTCACAAAGGGGAAAGGTTCCCAAAGGGACTCCTTCCCCTTTGTGAATGTGGGTGCCAACATTTTTTAAGAGCAGGCAGTGGTCCCACGGGCCACTGCCTACTCTTAAAAAATGAAGAGGTTGCTTTTCTTTTTTATTTTTGAAACGCATCCCGTTTTCCTTTATGGAAAACGGACTGCTTTACAAAAACAATTGCATTATTTAAGAAGCAATCAAAGGCATGGTGGTCTGCTGACCCCAACAGGCCACCATCCCTGTGATTGTAGCCATTCACAATGAGTCGCAAATTGCAAACTGCCTCATGAATATTGAATGTGTCAAACACACTGTTGTACATCGCATTCTGTGATTTCCTAGTAGTGAATCGCTAAAATTCGCTATTAGGAAATCGCAAACACGATTTTGTACATTTGGCCCCTAGTCCCTCGTCCATGAGTGTTGTATTTTTCAGGACCTGGAGTGACCCTGTATCAATGTTCTCCAATCCTCTCTCAGATCCCCAGTCTTCACTCAGATCTCTCCATGTTAATGTGTATCAGTATTGTCTTAGATTTCCTCTCCATAATGCCACTCGAGGCATTGATGCCCTTGAGGCTCCCTGTACTCATCTCTGCGTCTTTCCTGTGCTTGATCTCCTTCACTTATCAACTTCTAACCAGAAGGAAACTGCATCTTCCTTATTCTAAGAAAGAAGGCCTGCACCGGTTCTCACATTGCATTCTGGTAGGTGCAGTTCATAGTATTTTCGAATTACTCACAAGTAGAAAACTGTTTGCCACCAGTGTTGGCACAGCCACTGCTTCTATTCCTGGACATCTGTTTCCAGGTTCTTGCCTGCCTTCAGAAGAAAGGAGCAGGTAGGTTTTGGGTGCTTGAAATACTGCTAGTTTAACAGGTAAAGTACCACACCAAAGCATGCAAGTGCATCCTGTGGCTCATCAACCAAATGACTCCCGGAGGAGCTTAACTATCAATGGTCAAGGGAACACACTTCCAGCAAGCCATCTCTCATAATATGAGGCAGTATCCCTGACCCTCTTACAAACAGGGTGACATGTGGAGAACAATGCTACTAGTAAAATACCTCAGGGCCTGAATAGGATGGCTGTCGGACCGCCACCGACAGGCAGATGGTGGCAGTCCGACTGACACCCTGCAGGACGTTCTGACCGCCACATTATGATGCGGCCGGTCGGACCGCATCTGTCGGAAGACCAACCGATGCTACAGACAGAATCAAGCAGCCTATCGATCGGATTGTATTCTTTACAATAGGGGCGGTGCCTGCCGAGGCACTGCCTTATTGATTACAATGGCCCTTTCCGAGTGACTTTTTATAGGGGTCTGACTACATGGTGCCTGGCACACTGTGCATGGATGTACTCAAAATACATTTTTGAAGTGCGGCTTGTGCTGTTGCCCTTTTCCTGGGCTGCAGCAGAAGCTGCAATAGAAAAATGCATTTTACGATCACCTGCACGGTGGTCGTATAGTGATAGGGAGCGAGGAATCGCTGAACGGTTCCTGCTCTGAATCAATGGTGGTCAGATGCTCGTCCGACCGCCATTGCATTTAAGCCATCAGTGAGTTAAGCGCTAGCAGCTGAGGAGTGTATGTGTCTCCTACTAGTAACAGATTTAAAAAGTGTCAGGGCTGAGCCAGCGTTTGTGGCTTTTGATGTCCACAAATCGAGTTCTATGGAACTTAGTAGTATTGATTTCTGTTAAGAAAGGAATAATCTTACTATATTGCATGCGGTATATCACATGATATATTGCATTGCAATAATATTATAGCTTTTAACCACAAAGTTAGCTCATGTGGCGTTAGGCGCTGTAAACATATATATTTACAATGATGATGTAGTGGTAAGCGATTTAGTGGATGCAATATTTTAGTAGGTCAAAATTGTTGATCATGACAAACTCAGTGAATGTCAAATTTCAAACCTTTGTAACAAGCTCAATATGACAACATAAGTTTTTGTCACCTCTCATGTAAATGTAAATGTTGTAGACTTGTAAAGCGCACAGCTGCCCCAGCAACGGGGCGTCCCGGCGCTGTAGACCGCTGGGGAACCCGTCCTGGCTATCCCTGTGAGATGGTCCCTTTCTGGGTATCTCCAAGGTGAAACCAGGCATCCCCGGCGTCTGTGGGGGGCCGTTGTAGAGATGAGGCAAGCTTAATGCCCAGAGTTGCCGAGTGTGTTCCTGGTTAGAGTAGGTACCGAGGCGAGAATTATCGAGTCCGTTTTGACCCTGGTCCACGACCCTGCCGCGTCGGGAATTGAACCCTGGTCCCTGGCCGATTCTCTGCTTACGGGTCTGCCACCTCTAACTAGTGAGTCACACCTCTCATAGGTCTATCGATAGCCCTGTGGCTCGTTGACACAGGAGACAATAACCCAGTGTTCATCTCCTAACGAGCAATAAATGCCGCTCTGATGTGATCCCGGTATACTGCCATGGTTATACAGACCATCCCTTAATTATACACCGAAATCCCAAACCCGTATTGACCCTGCTGCTCCCTCACCCCACCCAGCCCAGACACTGACACGCATACATACATAGCCTGCTTTTCTGTAAACAAGTTAGTTTAACATTTAGTAGTGACCACAGAACTCTGTCCTCGTCCCCCAAACGATGAAGCCCCGGGCAGCACAAGCCGCCCTTTGTGCCCAGGTAACAAGGATGCCTTCATCCTTCCACTGGCCCACTGCCTACCGTGGCTACCTGGGGCCAGGCGCCCGCACTGCCCATCCGAGGGCAGCCAGCGAAAAATATAGATTTCTACAGCACCGCTAGTGCTCTCTGTACCACCCTCCTCTGCAAGGGATTAGTAACTTCGGTGAGCCGAGAATGGATTTCACTAAGGGTCACCTCTGCCAGCCTCGACCCGTGCCATCCGTGAAGCAAAGGTGGGTGTATATTGCAGCTTCGTGGCACTATGCCCAGCTTCCATGATGCGCTCACTAATATTTTCGGCTTATGTTTTTAACGCCCCCAATTCTCAGCAGATAAGGACACCAGGAGATAAAAGTGGTTTGCCCAAGATCAAGCAAGCTGATCCGTTTCCGTAGCTGGGAATATTAATGCAGGGCCCCCGGTTCTCCAGTCCGTAACGTTACACGAAGAGTATGTGGTGTCCAGTCCATCATGTTCAATCCGATAACTCTTCGGTAAAATTAAATGAAGTAGGTAAAATACACTCAGAGGGAAAAAACGTGCAGGAAAAAAATGGTGTGGTTCCAGCAATAATAGGGACGTCGTACTATATGTGATACAAAATGAAATCACAAAAAAATCGACATCCGAAAAAGCATTTGCAAATTTAGGATTACGCTCGATTCGTAAAAGTGATAAAGTAGTTGCCACACAGTGAGTGACAAATTGACGATCACGCGTAATTACTAACCTTTATGGGCGGCGTCCTTTCTAGCAAGAAAGTAGCTCGAAAATTAAATCAGCACCCACTTGAACCATACCTCCAATCACACTGCGCGTTCAAAGAGACCAAACTCAACCCTTCTTAGGAGAGTTGCTTTCATCATCCTTCCGTTCCTCTATCCAGCATCCATGCTTTCCCCCTTCTATTCATCCTTTCACCAGTCCATCCCTTCTCCTTTCAGTCACTGATCCAGACATGCATACATGCACCCATCAATATATCCATCTATCCATCCCTTCATCCATCTATTTTTTCACTAATTTCTATCCGTCCACTCTTCATCCTTCCAACCATTCACTCTTTCATCTCCAGGGGCAGCTTTAGCGCTGGTAGCGCCTGGTGCGACAGTCTTTTTTGGTGCCCCCCCTTACCTCCCTCTCCACTAATGCCCTCACTACCACTCTCCAACAGTGCCCCTCCCCTCTCCATTGCCCCTTTCTGAAATACAACGTAATTTTATTTTTAATAGCCCTACTCATAGTTCACTCACACTCAATTAGGTGAGCTGCATGGTACACGTTCTTTGCAGCAGGCCCATTAACCCTCTGCGCTACTTTATGATGAGTAAAAACTACCACTAGACAGAATTCTGATTTCTCACCAGCAGTAACATTAATCACCAGTTATTTTGACATTTTTGTTGTTGCCTGAAAACTGCAGGACACACAAGGAAGTTCAGTTGCGTTTAAACCCATGTTATTTTGAAACATAGCGCCCCCCACCAAAGTCAGCACCAGGTGCCGCTGCACCAGTTGCACAGCACTAGAGCTATCCATATTCACCTCTTCTTCCTTCCATCTAGCCACCCTTTCACCCTTCCATTCATTCACCCTTCCATCCTACCTTTCACATTGTCTTCCTTTCATGTTGCCGTACTCTTACACTTTGTTTCTCCTCCCCTTCTTACTCTCTGTATCTAACCATCTTTCGTCTCTCTTCCTTACATTTTCTTTCTTACTGTTCTCTATCTATGCTCACTTTTTGTCCACTTATTTATATTTTCCCTATTTTTATCATTGTTCTTTCTCCATTTCCTTTGCTGGTCCTGTTACTCCAGCCTACACCCCCCTAAGTCATGGCATTCCCTAACAATGTTATTTATAAGCATTTTATCTGCAGGCAGAAGAGGCCCATAAACAACCAATAAGCGTTTTAGTGGGGCCCAGTTCACAAACCAATCAGGCCCAGAGACAGTCACTGCTCAAGTGGGGGTTCACTGGGCCACTGCTTCCTAGATTCTGCTTTCCCTCTTTGTGCTGTGTTTTGGGATGTCTTGGCTCTTCTGTTGGAGTAGGAGCACATTAGGCACTTTTTTGTTGTTGCAGTTATATATAGCGTGAACTCGACCCGGTGATACTGGAGCACTTTACATGAGCACCAGTTACTTTACACAAGGGCACATTCATTTTTGGTAGGCACAGGGAGATTAAGTGATTGGCACAGGATGTTAAGCCGACGCCGAGATTCAAGCCTGGTTTCCTAGTTCCAAAGGCTCTGGCCCTTACACCCAGGGCCGGACTGGGAACCTAAAGCAGCCCGGGCAATTTTCTCAGACCAGCCCCTGGAGAAGCTCTGCCTTTCCTCGGGAGGCTGGAAAAGCTTGCACGCTGCTTTTATTACTGGTGGTCAATATTGCAGCACCAGGCCCCAGTAACAAAACCGGCCCCACCGCTGCAAACCCGACATCCACCTTTCCAGCGTACTGGCGAAATAAATGCCCTATACCGGTATGGCCAGTCCGGCCTTGGTTACGCCACATCCTCTCCCCTTCTTTTTTACCTGTACATGATCAGTCCAATAAATCTTGAAAAATATTCTTGCATCTTTTTTGTCTTGAAAAAACTTGGTCATCAAATTTCAAAATGCGAATATATTCTTTTACCCGATAACCTCACGGGCCCTTGCTTTTTGGTGTCACTCCATTCATCTTCGCCAATGCGACTCGCAAGGTGCTCTCCATCAATGCATTACTCTGAAAACTTTGGAAAGGGTAGCAGCTGATGGATGTCATGCTTTAATTAGCTAAGTTAATTACTTCCAGGGCACAAGTCCTAAAAAAAGAAGTGGGGGGACTAACCAGGTTAGGCAGTATGCAAGTGAAATCATGAGAGATGCCATCACAGCGCATGATGTCGCGACGAGTGACATTGCACGTGACATCACAGTAAGTGACCTCACAAGAAGTGACATTACAAGAAGTGACATCAGATATTAAGACCTCAAACATGTTTATCAGGTATATCATGAGTACATTTAGGCACATTATGAGATTTAACAAATGAGATTTGGCGTCGGGGTTGTGCCAATAAAGTGGCGCAATCCAGACGCAAAATCTGGGCCTCAACTAATACATTTATTTTTTCAAGCCCAGCCACAAAGCAATAGGCAACAAGGAGAAGCATGGCAGTATATCTATTATGCTTAATTGGTTGCAAAGTCTACATTCTAGAATAGTTGTTTGTGTTAAGGCATCTGCTGTAAAGGTGCCCAGTAAATCTCAGGGAATAGTAATAATGGTGAGATAACTCTGGAGTTTAACGCATTCGCTAAAGGGATCTGTATTTTGTGAAGTTCCAGATTTGAATCAAAGTAGTATAAGGTTAATGTGCCTCCCGCAAAGCACATCACGTAACATGCATATGACATTTTTAGGTCTCGCCTGAGCCAGCGCATGCGCTGCTCTGCGAGATATTTAGTAAGTGGGTTTTGAAAGTACTACCACAGGCTTTTTCTGGCCTTAAGCTTGCGGTTACACGCGTGTGCACATGCGCAGCTGCCATCTGTCTTTCCTCCATCACGGGTCATTAAGTGCATCGCGATCACTTTCACTTTCACGGCCGCGTCACTTTCACAGCCGCGCGGCCAATGCTTGTTAGAATGCCTTTCCTGTGCTCGGATTTGTATTCAGCAGCCAGTGAGCCTCCGTATGCCCACAGCATAGCCGCATTTTCTTGACACCCACTCTGCTTGATTTTCTTGGCGCGCACGCGCCTGCTCGCTAACTCCCATTCACAGAACTTGGCTCGCGCAGGCGGCTTCAACGACATCTTGAGAATGTGAGTCTGTGCCACAGGGGTTGGAGCTGAGGTTACACATTTGTGTGAGAGCAGAAGCGGTTCATTTAGTCGCAGGCCAGTATTCGGCAGGTGAGAGGCCAAAGCCGTGGCAACAACTATATGCTACGACCTCTGGGGTTCTGAAATACTTCACATGGCTGAATTATACATGTTCATTACCCGTGCACAATTATTCATGTTTTTTTATTTCCCAAAATTGGTATGCAGTCAATGCAGAGTTATGTATGTTTTCAGACTGTGACTTTCATCTTTGCAGACATCGCACTGTTGGTTCGCTGGTCTTGTTGGCCAACCCCAACACTACAACACATATAACAAATCACCCCTGGCAGGACACAGAGTTCACACACATTGAACAGAGTACCTGCGTTACTTCTCAACATTGTGAAGCAGCGCATCACTGTGGACAGCATTAGAAATGGTGGCAAAGTTATAGTTAGCAAAGTCAAAGACGCGCTCATGCTCATCTCATGTGAATTCACACTGCTTTTCATGCAGATCTTACGACCCACTCCTCCTGGTCATTTTTTTTGCTAATCAAAACATGCTAGAATGGAGCTAGCCATGCTCATTGTTGCATGACTGGAAAGTGTCTTTAAGTGTGCAAATATTTTTATTTTTTTCTGTTGCATGCCTCAATATCAGTCACCTACGCAACTTGCTTATAAAAGCACAGATTCACAGAGTGTATGTCCTGGGAGAGTCCTATCTTTATTTCTAACCCTTGTGAGGACCTCATCCCTTCAATTCCCCCCCCGCACCACCTCTGGGCTTTCATTGTTGCATCGCAATTCCCAAGGCGCTATCTTTGAAACTAGTTTCTTTCGCGATCAGGCGCCATCTGGCTTTCCTGTCGTCTTGCTCTCCCAAGCGCCTCGCTCCGCCCCTCCCCCACCACAGAGGCGATCTCTTTCGCAGCTGCGCGGCATTAACACATGCGCTTATATCTGTCCTAGGCTGTGTTTTTTGAAAGCATGATTTGTATGGTGGCCTGAGCGTCTCTACAAAGGTGAGTTTAGATTACAACTGAAGCTTTTCGAGGTGATGAAGCGTTGTAAATTAGCTTAGTACACTGCCCTGGCCTCATCAGATATGAAGACGATCTAGGCCAGTCAATCTAGGCCAGTTTTAACCTATGGGTAACCTCTAATAGTCCGAATTGTCACTCACAAGTGTGATGCTTTTGTGTTGATAATGGCAGCGCTGGCAGAGGCGATGAATGGTCCAAGCTGCAGTGACCTTTCGAGAAGGGCCCTGGCATTTATTGTTCTTTGTACGAATTAAGCACTGCATAAGACTTTAAATAATGCCTGGCTGTTGGTACATCTCCAGGGACTTCTTGTGCCATTGATGTGTGCATTCCTGGTCTCGTGACTGTGTATGGTGTCCTGCACGTCTGGTGCATGTTCGCCCGCAGGAGTTTACCCCTTTCTGTACATGGGCGTAACATAGGTCCCTGGTTGCCCTCTTCCCATGGACCATTCAACCTAAGGCCAATGTACCTCTGCGCGATACCCATATCCTAAGTTTCCCTCACCAGGTTTGCAGAGGGCATTGCTACTTTTAAGTCTGGCATCACATCACAAGGACTCTTGTAAATAGCATATTGGTAATAATTCTTTAAAATATGCATAGAGTTGACTTGGCTATTTGGCGCATCACTGGCCATGGGAAAGTGCTTTCTTCAGAATGCGCGAGGGGCTATTTTACATTTGACAACTACAACCAATCAGCATGCTGTTACATTCAATTTTAAATCGTCTATATGCAGTCAGTTCAGACACGACTTCTTTATGCTAACCACCCCCACTCCAATTTGGCAACACTCACATTCTGGGTTGAATGTGTGCATGCAAATACAATATATGCCCCTTTGTATGAGCACTCTGAAGCCAGGCCAATGCTTGTTTGTTATTCCATTACGTCTGGGCATCCACGAGACCACCCCTCACTCACACGGATGCCTACGCCGCACGCTGCCCTGGCCTCAGCCCACTCGTCAGTGTAAGATACAAATGTTTATTGAGTTGAAACCGAGGGGTTAAAAATGGGGGAACTGAAAAAGGTTATTTTACAGAACAGGGGCGGAACAAGAAGCTGCCTGGCAGCGCTGTGTCATGAAAGCGATCGTATTTGACTTTTTTTGTGAGTCTAACCTCATGTGTCACTTCATTACCACAGCAAGTCAACTGCGAAAAATGATCCTGATACAGTTATAATTAACTGTTATCTGGCTGATTATTAGAACACGCATTGGCATAGCCAATAGGTCTCGCCTTTGGGACCTTATAAGTATTTAGTTATCCAGCACAATATCCTTACTGCAACAACATTAACTGTTGCATGGCTAAACACTTATAAGGTCCCAAAGGCGAGACCTATTGACTATGCCAATGCTTGTTATTTTATGTAGATAGGTAAGTGGGTTACTACTTTAAACACAGAGATCCTTTTGTTACCTGCAGTTTATAAATTGTAATTTTTGTAATAAGGCACAGTGAGCTATGAAAGACATGTGACTCACACACCTTGTAACCCTGTCTCATGTAACTCATCTTGTACATTGATTTACACATGTACATGATTTATTGTCAATGTATAATGTATGTTACATAAAGAGCTCTGACACCCTGCGTTGCATAGCGCTATAAAAGAAATAAAATACTGCTATTGAAATTGTTATTTGTGTAAATACTGGGACAGACCAACACATCTGACATTCTTACAGTGCATGCATCTCTTCTATGCAGGGAATGAACAAAGGCAAAAGCTGCCTCTCTTAAGTACCTGTGAAGAAATAACAAGCTGTGTGCCTTTGTTTCCCCTCCTCTGCATTTACATTTAAGTGTGAGGTTCCAGGCCGCCTCCAGTCTGGATATTCAAACAAAAGGAGGCCTAATGGTACCTTAACTTCGGGCTAGCTGGAGGTGAAAAAAAAGCTCCCTCGCAGCCTGCACATTGCTGCTGGAAATGGAAAGCAGACCAGGTGCTGCTGAACGTGTCCGGAATCTGAAAATTACACTGGGACAAGTTCAGCATATTTCTATGAGGCCCAAGTTCATGGCAGGAGGGACGGCATCCACCCTGTGGAAATAGTAGGTGGACGCCGTGTACCTGAGTGTACCCCCGGCTTGTGCCCTGATTACTTCACCCTAACAGCCCTGACGTGGGTCCTGTGCCCACTGTGCCCTAGGACTAGGGCAGCACCCTATTGACCTGGTCCAACAAAGCCGTACCACTTCCGGGTTGTATCTGCTGCCCTTCAGGGTGGAGGGGTTGTTTCTATTGGAACTGGAGCTGCTGGTATCCGTACGGTTGCTCCCTGTCTGGAGTGGCACAATTAGGGGCGGAGCTTGATCAGTGAGATATGGCGGGGAAAGGTATGACCTGAGGTTTCCCAGCAGTCACCGAGGCCTGCCCATCCAAGGTCCCAATTTATTATTATTTAGCACAGACGCTTAAACGACGCTAAGCTATAGATACGTTGCCCTGCATACACCACTATCAATCAAACACAGTGCAATGTGGCTTTTTGGCCCACAGCATCCACCTCCCAGAACACAACAGGAGGAGAACAGTGTAAACATCATTATAATTTCACACAAATCCAGACGCTTGGAATAGTAAAGTCTGGCTTTGCATTAAATCGCAATGTGAAATCCAACCAGGCGCAAACAAGGGGCAAGCGGACTATCACATATTCGCAATCGTCAACTGAAACATCCACAAAATTGGATATTTCGTGTCAATTACCCCTGAACAGTTGCCATCACTACAAAATGTGTACAGGAGGGTGTACCTCGAGTACAAATTCACACAAGAAACCAAGGACTTGAATTTGTATTAATGCTTATTATCGTGTTTTGTGCAGTTGATGACTCTGTAAATATGGCATTGGGCTATGTTTCCCCATCATTCGCCCCATAAATATCGCCTCATTGCTGCACTGCGTGAGGTTTAATATATCTCAGTCCACAAGAGGTGATGCAATGAGCTCACCATGGGAGCTTAATGAGTTGGGAGGGTAGAAGGTTGGGGAGTGTTAGTGGAGAAAAAGTGATAATTTCACAATTAAACAACAGTCTCGACTTTCAAAGCTATTCAAGCATTGAGGTATCTGAAAGGTGTACAAAAACCTGCAAACACGTCATCAATCGCACATCAGAGATGGAGATAGCACCAATCAGATGCCCACAAAATCCCAGAGAGTAAAATCCAGGGGGCAGGATTTGCCACAGAATTTTTACAGGTCACGCTGGGAAGATGTCGGGCTTGGGTGTATTCGCTTGGACTCGCTGAACGCAGGAAAGGGGGAGATGGCCTGTCACCCCAGCAGCCCAACGCACCAATGGAAGTCCTGTGGATACTGTCACAGGATGGCGGGGGCGAGCCCTGGATGAGGGAATTGATTGAAGTTGCAGGCACCAGCAGCAGGTGGTACCAGCTGCTGGATGTCCACGAACTCCCATCTGTCAAACTTTCACAACCTCGACTTTCCACCATTCAATCGCATCAACACTCGCACGCGCGGGATAGTTGTTAAAGCAATAAGGCAAAGCAATAAGGCAATCCTGATGTAATCCTTTGGGGGAGAGAGGCCGTGCAGTAGTGAAAAACAAATTTAAGAGTATTTCACTACCAGGACATGTAAAAGGCAAAGTGCATGTCCTACTTCTTAAATACCCTGCATCTTGCCCGTGGGATGTCCAGGGCCTACCTTAGGAGTGCCCTATATGCAATAAAAATGAACGTTTGGGCCTGGCAAGTAGGCTAACTTGCTGGATTGAAATGGCAGTTTAAAACTGCACACACAGACACTGCAGTGGCAGGTCTGAGCCATGTTTAAAGGGCTACTTAAGTGGGTGGCACAATCAGTGCTGCAAGACCACTTGTAGCATTTGATATTCAAGCTCTAGGCACATGTAGTACACTTTACTAGGGACTTCTAAGTAAATCAAATATCCAATTCTGGATAAAACCAATGATACCATGTTTAAAGTAAAGAGCACAAGCACTTTAGCACTGATTAGCAGTGTTTAAGTGCTCAGATTCCTAAGGCCAGCAAAAACAATGTCAGCAAAAATAGGTCAGAAGGCTTAATGTTAGGGGAAACTACGCCAAGGATGCCAGGACTAACAGAAAAGTTTGAGATGACTTTATTATACAACTTGGACCCTCCTACTGAGTTGGCTGGGTGTAGTGGGTTCGGGGATACCGAGGGGACCTATTCTTAGATTTCGGCTGGTATGCCTGCAACTAAATTTGGCTACTACAGGATATAGTTCCCAGAGTGAGGAATAACTACGTAGCCTGGGAATAAAGAGTGAAAACCTGCATATTTTTTCAGATTCTGGGGACTAGTCCACTGATATTTTCCATCTCATCTGAGCAGTGTGTAAATGCCATCAGGGGCTGGCAGCATGAGGACGTCTGGGGCAACGAGAGTAGGTGGCCTGACTTGGGAGGGGGTGGGGGGGTGTTGTCTGCTCCACAGTGCTGCCGGAGGGACATGAGGGAGCGGCCTGTGCCTCTGCCTGCAGCCCCTGCCCTTATCCAGAAAGGTGTTGATCCTCCCGCAGTTAAACCAAGTTGGTGTTTTTCTACCCAGTAATCTGGAGTTTGGAGACACCGGCCTCCTGGAGTACAGTTACAGCATCTGTCCGTACAAACAAAGGCAGGTGTGTCTCTTGATGATACTTAATGTAATGTTTAATCGGTCAGTGCAGAAACTGACTGACTATTAGCTAAGACAAACGCAGGTGCTCTCTCATTAAAAGCATTGTGCCCCTGCTGAGAATTGCTGACACTTTCCTGTTAAAATTAAAGTGGTAGGTCCTGGCCATTTCAAGCAAATATGATGAGATAATAGGAATGAAGTAGTAGACTGCCTTTGAAAATCAGGGATTTCAGAAACTTTGCAACATGTAATGTGGATTAATTTGAAAGATCCAGGCACTTTTTGGGAAACATTGAATCCGCCAGGCTTAAAATGTCATCCCAGTGTGATAATCTGGTGTTTCCTTTAGTGGATATAACAAAAAGTATAAGATATCTCAAGAAAAATGATTCGAAGGAACACCTCCTTTAAATGTTTAGTTTGCATTGTTGGAATGCGTTTACTTTACTCTAAGCAATAAAGTGTATTCACAATTAATTTTACATTGGAAATGTCTGGTAGGACCACGAACAAATATTTTTGATACCCTTGAGTTCTTGATATGGATCATTGACACAATGTCTGGGGTCCAGGGAGGCGCAGCAGGGTGGCATTAGCTAAGCTGCTGCTCCCGAGCGGCGCAGGTGGTGTGGGAGCACCCGACTTTAGGGCATATTGCATTGCTGGTCAGCTGCAGTGGTTGGCCTACTGGCTGGCCGGGAAAAACCTGTTTGAAATCGGCTACACCCCGACCCAACTAGCGCGTGGTACCTTGCAGTCACTGTTGTGCCCCGGTGCCCCTAGGCCATCGGATCCCCCGGCCCTACTGAAGGTAGCACTTCACTATTGGACGAGGGCATGTAAGTATGCTAAAATCCATTTTCTCCCAATATGCCATTGTGTGGCCTCCCCACAAGGCAGGGAATTCTGAGCGCCGGGCGATTACGGACTTGGACGCAACAGGGTGTGGAGACAATAGGAGCCTTTTTTCAGGAAGGCAGTTTGATGCCACACGTGGACTTTGTGAGGGTAAATGGGGTACCCGATACCCAGTTTCTGCTCCATGCGGCGATCTCCCGGTATATCCGGGCGCAGTGGCAGGCGACACCTGTAGAACCCTCAACATTCCACCTCCTGCGCTCCCTTAACCTAATGGGCCATGGGCGTTTCCTGGTTCGTTGGCTGTACCGGGGCCTCCGGGAACACCCACAGATCTCCTTGGCTCCTTTCAGGCTGTGGTGGGAAACAGATTTGTCCCGGGCATTTAGTGATAGAGAGTGGACCTCTATACTGGAGTACCCTAAGAAAATGCCCCGCAATTGCAGGTTGAAAACTATTCAATTGTTTGTTCTCCACAGGGCTTACCTTACACCCCACGCACTAAGTAAGATGTACAATACAGCAGTTGTGGCATGTCCTCGTTGCCCGGCGCCGGATGCCGACCTGATGCATATGCTGTGGCTCTGCCCGGCGCTGCGGGGATACTGGGGTAGGATAACGCAAATCTTAAGTACAATCACTGAGCGCCCCTCCTGGGACGCAGCAGAGGCTTGTTTATTGGGCCTTTTACCGCTCCCCCTTAAAGCGAAACTGTTGCGTCGTTTTGCCAATCTGACATTAATGCTGGCAAAGCGCCTGATAACGCAGCGTTGGAAATCTCGTGCCCCACCGCGGGTGGAGGCCTGGGGAGAGGAGGTGTTGAGATGGTCGGTGGTGGAGCGAGAGGCCCTGTACCGCGAGGAGAGTCGGGGGCTGCGCAAGCGTCCTATATCCCTAGAATGGGCACACCTGACTGAGCTGTTTAGGAATGAAGTGGGGGGAGATGGAGGGGGCTGCAGGGGCCGCTCCCCAGAATCCCCCTGTATGAGCCGGGATGCATGTCGGCGGTGGGGATTGGTGACTGATAGAACCTGTCCCCTGGCACTGAGTGATGACGTGTCCTGAATGATTGAGGCCATTTCCCGATAGGTGGTGACCTGCGCCTCCCCCCTGTACTCCACTTGGTTCCATTTATTTAGTGCTCCCCTCTTGCTGCGTTGTTCAGTCGTCTTCCTTCCCCTGCCGCACGCGTGGGGTGTGATGTCCTTCCCCTCCTCTCTTTCCCCCTTGGCCCCCGCCTCTCCCCCCTCCCCTAGGGGAATGCTCTACGGCCCTAAGACTGACTTATTGTGGCATGGTTTGGTATGGTGGGTGGGTTCGGGGTGGGATTGGGAGTTGGGGAAATATTGGGCGGGCACTGCCCCCCGTGGGTAAAGTATCTTGAAGGATGGGTATGCAACACAACGCAATGTACATGGTTGGAGGACTTCAGGTCATCCTAAGGCATTTTATGAATGTATTGACGAATGTTATACATTATTTACAGGTTTGCACATGTTGCCTGCATTGTCTCCTCTACCCTATATATGCTTAATGTGATTTATGCAATTTGTAACTCATTACTCCTTCTCATGTGAAAACTTAACTGGATCATTGACACAATATGGAAACCAAATATATCCTGATACACAAATATTATGTCAAAAATATCGATCACAAAAATAAAGGTTTTCTATACTTATAATGGTGAGTACAAAAATATCCAAAATAAAATATTGTTTACACTAATATCACAAAATATATAAAATAATATTGTTTTAGAATATATAGTTAAAAACAGTCAATATTAATTATTTTAACATAACATTAAAATATTGTAAATTAAACATGTTTAAGTGATATTTAAACACAAATACAAAATAATCTATATTTTAATTTTCTCATGTGTAAATATGGCTATATATATATATATCTCAAAGAAAACAATCCTGCTCCAACGAAGAAGAGGCACGTACTCTAGGTATGTGTGGATAAGGCTAGTGGATAGGGCTTCTTTATTTTTTGTCAGGTCTCCCACGACCCCGTATTGAAAGAGTTGCGTTTTATCAATCTAATTGGCGCCATAGAATTGAAAGAATATATATATATATATATATATATATATATATAAAATTAATAAAAAAATGTTTTTCATTCACATACAGTTAAAAAAAATTTAACAAATAAACTAGGGAAACAAGTTACATATTTCTAATTTAATTATACAAATTCAGAAAGGCGTTGTGCCAAAACACGTGTCAGTGCTTTTTGGGGCTTGCACATTAAAGCACTTTGCTATCTACTTTCCTGTGAGTGCACTCATTTTTGGTGGTTTGATTCAACTGCCTGTGTGGACGTATCTTATAGCGGCTCACCACCCTGGAGTTCTGCACCCGGGACGCGAGGTGCGATGGGAGGTAAACCTAATGCATTGAATATAACTATACATATTTTTTTTTTTTACATACACATCATTTTTTTAAATAAATGTAACAAACTGCGAAAAAAGTTACATATCTCTAATTTAATTATACAAAAAACTCTATATATAAAAGTTCGTTTTTACAAAAATGTAAAACATTACATGAATTTATATATATATAAAATGTTTAAATTAAATACATAAGTACATCATAATAATAATAAATATGTAAACAATACTAAAAAAAAACGATTAAACTCCAAGAATAATACATTTACTATTCCCACTCCAATATATGAAACAGTAGGCAAGCGTAGGACTCAGGAGGGGTAACATTTACTATTCCCACGCCAGTGTGTGCAACAGAAGGGAAAGCGTTGGACTCAGGAGAGGTTACATTTACTATTCCCACACCAGTCGGTGCAATAGTAGGGAAAGCTTTAGACTCAGGAGGGGTAACATTTACTCATCCCACTCCAGTTGGTGCAACAATGGGAAAGCATTAGACTCAGAAGGGGTAAAATGTACTATTCCCCCCTGTATTCACTAGTGCAGTACAGAGAGAGTACTTTACTTCAAACAAATAACATTTTAACAACTTTATTGAATATAAAAATTAAATGTCTTTCAAAAGTAAAAAATATAAAAATTGTTAATAATCAATTAACACAAATATTAATGTAATAAAAATAAAAACACTATATTCCCACAAACATAACAGTCAACAATAAAAATGTAATAAAAACAAAAGTATAATACAATTAACATATTAATATTATTTTTAAATACATGATTTTTTAAATATTTATAATTACTTTAATTACTTTCCCATCCCTCTATAATTTAACACACCCCAAAAATATAACTTAACAAATATGATAGGTTCACAATTAACATGATCAATTAAATTATACTTTTGCAAATAGTTATCAATAAATTATTTCTACATTAACTTCCCACCCTGTAACCCGAGAAATACAACCCACACCTGACATACAATTAAAAACATTTATCAATTAAATAATAATTTAAATGAATTAATTATGATAAATGTATATCCCACCCTGTATACCCCACAACCCCTACCTAAAAATAATTTGAAAATAAATGATTACATAATTTACATAATTATCAATTAAATAAATACAAATGAATTAATCAAAATGAATTTACTTCCCACCCTATACCCCTACAATCCCCACAGCCCCTTCTTACACAAAAACAATCCTGTCTGCAACACAGGCACCTGTGCCCCATTGTACAAGGGTACCTGTGTTGGTGCTAGGCAGCCATTTGTGCGCCAGAGCAAGGAAAGGAGAGGAATGCGACGAATAATGTTAAATATAGTGCATTTCTGCCCGTTCACGCAGTGCAGCGCATTGCAGCAAAGCCAGGTGGCTGCTCAGCCAAAATTGCCAGGTCTGCTTTGGGTTTCCAGCCCGGCCCTGGGCAGGGTGTGTCTGGTAGTTGATTAAAGAGGCATGAGGTGGATTTAAGATTATGCACCCTTGCTGCGCCAGCGTTCAATTGCATAAGCCACCGGCTTGGGGTACTGGCACTTATTCTTTTACAAATTAAGCACTGTAGGCAGTTTTGATATTTTGAAAGAAGGCATCCTATGGGAGGTCAGGTGAACTGTGTTCGACGTCTGGGTTATCTGCTAAGAGTTGGAAGGCAGCTACCTTCTCTTTAAATTTAAGGGTAAGTAGGGTCCACTGCCTCTTTAGTGAATACTGTTAAAAAAGCGCCTCTGCAAGAAGGAATACAGGGCAGATCCATCAAGGTCAATGCGGCATCTTGGGCGGGTGTTCCATCGGCAGATATCTGCAGCCTGCAGATTGGGCGACTTCTCATGCTTTCATTAGTTGCTAACAGATTCAGGTGAGGAACTTCAATGCTTTTGAATCTGATGTGGTCTTGACTCACCAGTAAGGACGGGGACAAGAAAAGAGGATGCAGGGTATTTGCCAGTAATATTCTTACTACTTTATCCTGCTCTTCCTGGTCACACTTCGCATGTCTAGTCAGCCCAGCTACAGTGATAATGGCGTTGGACCAAAATGGGAATTTTAGCATTATTAAGACGATAAAGAGCAATGCTGGCTCTCTTATGGTGGCAGAAGAATATCTTAGGTTTAAAAATATGTAGCCAAGAGGTTGGTTCCACCTCGCCGATAAGGACGTGGAGTGAAGAGAATTACCAGAAAACACCCTGGCACTGACGGATCAGCATCTCCACTCAGGCGTCCATCTTAATCCCACCACAGATAGACACAGCCAGCCTGGAGAGGCAGAATTCATTACAAGGCTGGTAAAAACATTAAAATACTTCTTTTATATTATGTAATTACTAGACTTAGAGAAGGTCAGGGATTTCCTTAAATTGTTTGATTGATGAAAACATATGCAAAAGAGAATTCATCACTGAAATATAAATAAAACGTAACTATTCCTACATCTTGCAGCACACCTTTTATAAATCTATTACTAAAGCATGCTGTGGTAGTGCTGGAGCGGGTAAAATAAAATATTTTGGTATACCCAATCCATTTATATATGTTTATATTAAAATGACTAAACGATAAATCTTAATGATTAAACAGTATGCTGTGATGAACTAACCAACCTTATTAATCAAGAGAACATACGTGGGAATGCATTTGCATGGCTAAAATAATAGGTGAACTAAGATTGTACGCATATTAAAAATTATATGTTTAGCTTAAGCAACGTTTATGTGATTTGCGCTTAAATAAACCAGCATTAACGGCTTTTAATGTCGCATATGGCTAGATAAATGCATACACATAAGGGTTTTAGCAAGGGAATAACATTGTTTTATTCATTTCCATGTATTAATTACGTTTTGTGTTTCTTTACCTTAAGTTGACTATTAGGCCTGCTAAAAGATGGCCGCCAACTGAATCCACACTAAAGTACAGGACTTCATGCAATTGACAGCAGAGGAAGGCGTCTGCACTGACTACGTAGCAACCTCTCCTTGAACCCCTGAACCAGGTCCATGAAGACTACTCTGGGCGAGATGCCAATGTCCCTGAACATGGAAGAAATGTTGCCATTTGGGAACCAAAAGCCACCTTTTCACAATAGACTGATACTTTCCTGACCTGGGAACGATTTTCCCATACGCCTAGTTTAATACATCATCCGTATGTGAATTTGTAAATTGTTGCTTAAAATCTTGGGACGGGGCTGAATTCAGCCAATGAAAACCCTAGAAATTATGAAATGTTTCGATTATATGTAAAATTTCAGTATAAATATTAGTAGTCCAGAGAGGGAAATTAGGTTACCACCCTACGATCTTGAGACGCACCCTGATCGATGCTATTCACGACGCTGACAGCAGAGGACGGGACGCTAGACTCTTTAATGATTTTCTGAGGACCCGATTCTGACTTAGAGAACGACAATTAGCCAGAATAGGTAATTATGACTCAAGATTCTATTGCATTTGTTAGGATTTTGACTTGCAATTTTAATTAGATAAAGAAATTAATTGTTTGAAGAACTGTGTCGGGTGGTTATTTGTTGAAATGTATATTTTATTAGCATAAGAATTGCAGTGTTTATCATCAAATCACTAGTACAACTAAATGATCCAATTGGCCTCCGGATGGAGGAATTGTCAGGATAAATAAATAGATGTGGTCTCCTCCATCCAAGGGAAATAAAGCTGTAGTTCGGAAGGGAATTTGAAACCCAATCTCCCCTGTAGGCACGGATAGATTGATGAGAATGAATGTCGGTGTTATGGGCCCCACCAGCGTATGATGTATGAATGTGTGTGTGACTGTGGAATCGTTCCGTCCGTGGAAGTAGGAGGAGATTTTTGTGTTCTGAACTGCACCAGTTTTCTTGGTAGCAAGATGATGGTTTTTATTGTCTAGGTTTGATGAGTTGTATATATATATAGTTACCAGTATTCTGGGTAGCTAGAGGTGTGTTTTATTGTTCTAGTTGATGATTTTGGCATGTATATATAGCTTATTGATTATCAATTGATATTGATATATGTATTAACACTATATGTTGAAGTCGTATTGAGTTCTATGTAGTCTGTACGGCTTCTGGGATGTAAGAAGTCGGTGACAATTCTGTAGTAGGACAGAGGTAAGCGCTGTTCTAAGTTGCGCGTCGCATTGTCTGGGTTCGAGTCGGTGGCATCGCTGGGTGTCGCCATTAGAGATAATTTCTGTGTGAGAGAAGTGTATATGATAGCAAAGAGTTATTTGTGAAATTTCAGTCTAAAGTACCAGGAAACCAATAGGTATGCCGATAACGCTTTTTATTGAAAAGGTAGCAGGTGTTCTCTGAGCTTGTTAGAAGGACAGAGTAGAGGTAAGTGCTGCTTTGTTAACAAATGTTATAATTCTGTAGTAGGACAGACTGTACGCTGTTCTCGGGAAAGCAGGATTCTGTGTGAATGAATAGTACTTCTTTGTGTGAAAGTGCGTGAATGAAATAGCATTTGAATTAATTGCGGAACTCTGGTGTTACTTCTCAGGAGCATTATGTTTCCAACTATGTGTTTTAATTCTGGAGAGAACAGTTAATTAATGCGTGGTAGAAGGGTGAAGTAGAGGGATGTGCTACTTTGCCAACGGACGTAATAATTCTGTAGTAGGGCAGAGGTAAGCGCTGCTCTCGGGAAACAGGATTCTCGTGGGAAAGGTCTTTTGCTATTCTGTGGTTAGCGGAGCAGACAATGGAGATGTTTGTACGTTGTAACTAACCAGTATTGTAAATTTGAAACAAAGTCTACCGAGTAGTTTTGTAAAGGAGGGGTGGACTGAGGACAGGAGTCAGGAGTAGAAGCCGCTGCAGCGACTGTAGGCGTCAGAAGGACCGCGCTGAGATTGGACAGCTAGTCAGTGACGTAGACGCTCCAGGATTGGTGCGTTAGTGTGAGTCGCGCAGGGATTGGAAGTTGTGACAACGACGTAGACGCTCCAGGATTGGTGTGTTAGTGTGAGTCGCGCAGGGATTGGAAGTTGTGACAACGACGTAGACGCTCCAGGATTGGTGCGTGAGTAAGAGTCGCGCTACTATTGGATTAAAGATCATACCGAGGTATAGAAGACTAAACGAGTTCACGAAAGACAGGGAAAATGTATTATCATTCACCTGAGAGAAAGAAAAAGTCTGTGTTCAGTAAATTGAAAAATTTATTTGTAAAAGACAAGAAAATTGTGACTAGGGAAGGACAGTTACTCCCTCCGGCAAAGACCCCCGCATCCTTTATGGTTGCGAATTATGGGTACCATACCTGTATTTGGTTAGACAATTGGGTAAAGTATACAAAGGAAGACGGAGTTCTAGCGTTTCCAGAGGATGGGTCTTTTAATTTGGCCATATTAAGGAACTTACGGGAAAGGATGATGAGTTTAGATCCGCGACCTAGGCCTACGCAGTTTGAGGCATTGACAGAGTGGGAAGATGAGATGCATGAGCGAGAAAAGCAGAGAAATGGATCTAGGTACCGGTACATGTTCGGGCGGCCAAATGATCGAGAAACTCATAGCGATAGAATGAGGAGGGGGCGAGATGCCAGTATGACAGAAGGATTATTTCCTCTTAGAACGGAAGGAGAAAGTGGAGGAAGAAAATGTCTAGAAAAAAGAAATCATGTAGAAACCCGGAGGTATGGGGCTAGTGACACAGATGACGATGTTTTAGATGATATGTTTTACAAGAGCCCGCCTCCATACAGACAGGAACCAGAAACGCCCACCACAGGAACACCAGTAAGGGAGACTCTGAGAATCATTAAAACAGAAGTTATGACTCCAGAAGTAAAACGGAGAAATTCACTTAAAGAGAAGGGGACTAAGGTTGAGAATGAAAATTCTAGAAAACTAGCGGAAACCACCTTAGAATTGACTGAGAAAATAAGGGAACTAACGAAAAATCTAGAAGCAGTTACAGTCCCTGTGACCATAGGTCCTGTTATGCCTATTTTTGAGAATCAGAAAAACAGTGAGCAGGGACTAATCGTTCCGTATGTAAACCAGAAACAGGCAGAACAGCCCCTGATGAAAACGAAAGAAAATTCCTGGGGATATGCTATGGGTAAAAGTGAATTACATGTGTCAAAGAATCCATTTTATTGTTCTGATACTGTTGAGAGAAACTGAAGGGTAGAGGGGTCAATGTTAAAACCACAGAGACTGACAGAACCAGGAAATATAGAAAAGTCAGTAAGCATAACTACTGAAGATTTGAATGACTGGCTAAAAGGTTTGCAGAATAAAGAAAAAGAATCACATACCATTGATGTTGCAAAACTAAGGATGGTGTTAGAAGAACTGATAGTAGGGACAATTCCCACAGAAAAGCTGAAAAACTACCAAGATGAGGCACTACTGTTCCTATGCAAGAGCATCACTTGGAAAGCGAAGAATTTACAAGACAGACTAGCAGAAATAGCGAGTGAAATGGGAATTGACATGGACAAGGTAAAGGCATTACAAAAGCCCTACAGAGTGGATTTTACAGAAAAAGACATTGAGAATCTGAACGCTGCAGGACGAATAGGGCAGATTAGGGACATAATCACAGTATTAAGGAAATGGGGAGATGTGGATAAATGGAAGAGCAGGTGGCATAGAAAGCGAGATGACATCTCAGACAGAACATTCCCAGCGTTTCCTGTGAGAGAAAAGGAAAAAGTGGTAATGGAGTTACCTATGAGAGAGATTCTAGGAGGAGGATATGTGCATGTCCCATGGACCAGACAGGACATTTTGTCATTTACCAATGACTTCCCTCGATTGCGGGAAAAGCCGGTCGAGTGGTACAGACAGGTAGACAGATTTGTGAAATTATCAAAAGTGCTGTGGATTGATTTGAATAGTCTGTTTGATATAATAGTGCCAGCAGATTTGTGGGCAGAATGTAAGATAGTCATAGATTGGCCCACCAAAGAATACCCGAGGGATCCCAAAACAGGAGCCCCAGACCCAGAGGTCATGAAGAAGTATGAACAGGTCATGGTCTTCTTGAAGAATAAAGTGCCCCCGAAAGAAACAGATTGGGTTAAAATAGATCGAACACATCAAGAAGCGAAAGAGTCAGTCCATGCATACTATGAACGGCTAATTCTGGCGTTCAAACAGTTCAGTGGGGATGATAGCCAGGGAGAAAAGGACCTGAGTCATTTTGTGTACAGATTTGTGTATGGTCTGCGTCCTGAAATTGGGGACATGATCAAGCAGCACACTGTGGACTGGCAGAGCAAGAAAATAGATGAGATCCTGAGACATGCTAAATACTTTAGTGATGAAATTGAGGCAAAACAGCGGAAACTAAAAGAGAAGGCAATGTGGGCTCAAGTAAAAGTTGCTGAGAGGCAGGAAGCTCAGCTAATAGAACAAGCCAATAATCCAGGCATAAAATCAAAGTTTGGTCCAGGAAAGGGAAAGGGTAACATTGAGGAGGCCAAGAAGAAATTTCCTTGTCACAACTGTGGCAGGTTAGGGCATTGGAAATCCGAGTGTAAAAATCCACCTCTTGCTAATGATGAAAATCCGTCATTAAATCCACAGATGCAGTGTGAGGGGAGTGGCCCATCGCCGCAACAGCAGAAGGCTGTCGGTCTACAGAATCAGGTGCCAAAACCGCCCTTACCACAGAGCCGAAGTACACAGAGGTATAGCAAGGAAACGGGATTCTACAATGAAGAACAGGTAAACAAACCGCAACGCGTGAGCGCTGTGTCACAATATTGGATGCACAATGATGAAAGTGAGCCAGAAGAAATCTATTGATGGTGCCGAAAAGAGGAAGCGAGTGCGTACTTGGCGCATCTCTAGAAATAGATCAGACAGGACCATTTGTAGATGGGAAAGTTAATGATGAAAACATTACTTTCTTAGTAGACACTGGAGCTACACGATCCACTGTCAGATCAGCAGATGTGAAAAATCTTCCTCTTTCGGATGAAACAATCCAAGTAGTTGGTGTGTCAAACACCCAGATAAAAACATACCTTACTGATCCTGTAAAGGTCAGAATAGGGAAATTCTCAGACATGCATATATTCGTGGTGTGTGACACCAGTCCTGTGAATCTATTAGGGAGGGATTTGTTGTGCAAAATGAATTGCACCATATTCTGTACACCAGACGGAATAGCTTTTGAAACACCAGATGAGGATGTCCTGTATAAAATGACCATAGCTAATCGAAAGTGTGAGGTTGCTGGAACCTATGCAGTATTCAATCCAGATGAATTGCCCCCGGAATTGAAACAGACAGTGAAAGCAGCGGTCTGGGACTTCACTGGGGAAGATGTAGGCCTGATGAGAAATGTAGACCCAGTGAGAATTGCTGTAAAAGAGGGAGCTGTTTACCCCAACATTCCACAGTACAGACTGACCCCAGAAATAATAGCAGGGGTAACCCCTTTAATTGAGAAGATGATCCAGCAAGGAGTGCTGAGGGAAATAATGAGCAGTCCATGTAATTCGCCTATCATGGGACTGAAAAAGCCAAGTGGGAAATTCAGGATTGTGCAAGATTTGAGAAAGGTTAACAAGATTGTCGTTTCCTGTTGTCCAATTGTTCCAAATCCCTCAGTGATTTTATATCAGATCCCACATGATGCAGAATGGTATACAGTAATTGATTTGTGTCATGCTTTCTTTTCCATACCTTTGCATCATGACAGCCAGCCACTTTTTGCATTTAGGTTTGGAAACCGTATTTTGGCATGGTGCCGAATCCCACAGGGATACACAGAAAGCCCTTCCATTTTCAATCAGCTGTTAAAGAAATCTCTGGAAAGCCTTACCATGCCTGAGAATTCAGTTTTGGTCCAGTATATTGACGACCTATTGGTGGCGTCAAAGACACGTGAAGCTTGTGAAACAGACACCATAGCTTTGCTAAATCATCTGGCAGATGGAGGACTTAAGGTATCTCCAGCAAAATTGCAGTACTGTAAGAAGGAAGTGACATACTTGGGTCATAATATTGAGAAAGACCTGAGGAAAGTAACCATAGACAGAATCCGAATCATTAGAGGAATGAGAGCTCCAATGACCCAAAGAGAAGTAAGAATGTTCCTAGGAATGGTTGGGTACTGTCGTCAGTGGATAAGTAATTTATCCCTGATTGCTAAACCATTAGTGAAATTGACAAAAAGTGAGGTGAAAGACCCCCTTGAACTGAACAAAGAAGAATTGGCGGCATTCAAACAGCTGAAAAACAGTCTTTGTGAAGCCCCTGCACTAGGTATGCCAGACTATGAAAAGGAGTTTGAGCTATACTGTAGTGAGCGAAATGGGTGTCCACTTTCAGTGTTGATACAGAAACATGGAAGACAAAGAAGGCCAATAGCCTATTTCTCATCAATGCTATATCCAGTGGCAATAGGTCTGCCAGGATGTCTGAAAGCGGTAGCGGCTACATGCCGAAGCCTAGAGCAGAGTGAGGGAATTGTGATGGGGTATCCAGTAAGAGTGTTTGTACCCCATAGTGTGGCGATTCTTTTAACAAGGAGTCGAACACAGTTCATGTCACATAGTCGGCTGACTAAGTATGAAAAGGTCATTCTAGGTGCAAACAATGTGAGTCTGGAAAGATGTGTGAATGTGAATCCAGCTACACTTTTGCCTGATGCAGAGAGAGTGGAGATAAGAGAAGAAGCTGATCATGATTGTCTGGATGTGCTTGATTATTGCACGAAACCTCGTCCTGATATAAAAGACCTACCACTGCCAGAGAGTGATCATGTGTTTTTTGTGGATGGATCCTGTTTGAGAACGGAAGAAGGAGTGTTGAGTGCAAGGAGTGTTGAGTGCAGCCTATGCAGTGTGTACAGTTTCAGCAGTTATAGAGGCATCACCCTTGAAAGGAGTTAGATCCGCTCAAGTAGCAGAAATAGTGGCATTAACCAAGGCATGCAAAATTGGAAGAAATGCAAGAGTGACTGTGATGACTGACAGCCAGTATGGCTTCGGAGTTGTCCACGATTTTGGCCAATTGTGGCTGCAAAGAGGTTTCCTGACCTCAAGTGGAACTCCCATAAGGAATGCAGAAGTGGTTGGAAAATTGCTTGAGGCAATACAAATGCCCAAAGAATTGGCTGTGGTGAAATGTGCTGCTCATGGACAAGGTAGTGATTACATCACCACCGGAAACCGGTTTGCCAATGACATGGCTCAGTATTGTGCCCGAAACAAATATTCGATCAATCGATCTAAGGAAAAGGAAATGTCTTTTTGCTCCATAATGTTTACTAACGTTGTGGGAACATGGGATGAAGTGAGGCAATTGCAGGATGAGGCAGGGGACGAGGAAATGAGGCAGTGGGTAAAAGCAGGATGTGCACCCAGAGAAAAGGATCATGTGTGGGTCTATCGAGATGGAAGACCAGTAATGCCTGATAGCATGATGTCAACCATGGCACGGATGTATCATGGTCAAGGACATCTGGGAAGGGATGCCATGATAAGGGCCTTTAAACAGACCTGGTATAATCCAAAATTCAGACTGATTGCAGAGAGTCTCTGTCAGAGATGTTTGACATGTCAACAGTACAATCCAGGAAGAAAAACAGTGGTGAGTCTGGGTACCATAGGTCGGGAAGGAGGACCTTTCACTAGAATGCAAGTAGATTTCATTGAAATGCCCCCTTACAACAAACTGAGGTATGTTATGGTGGTAGTTTGTCTGTTCTCTAGGTGGGTGGAGGCATACCCAACCAGAAGAAATGATGGAATCACAGTGGCCAAGCTATTGTTGAGGGAATTCATCCCAAGGTACGGGTTCCCAATAACCATTGAATCAGACAGAGGAGGACATTTCTACAATGAGATCATGAAACTAATTTGTGAAGCATTGGGTGTACAACAGAAACTGCATTGTGCCTACCGACCAGAGGCTTCTGGTGTGGTCGAGCAAATGAATGGTACCATTAAAAATAGTATTGGAAAAATGTGTTTGGCCACAGGGCTGAAATGGCCTGATGTCTTGCCTCTGGTTTTGATGACCATTAGGTCTACTCCAGATAGAACCACAGGTTTGAGTCCACACGAGATCATCATGGGATGTGCCATGAGACATGTGTTTGTGCCAGTCAACAAGCTGATGACTATAACTGATGACATGATTTTGGATTACTGTAAAGGCCTGGCTGACGCAGTTCATTCTGTGTTTCACCAGGTTGGAGCGGATGCCACCACACTTGAAAAGAAACCAGCCCATGATTTGAGCCCAGGGGACTGGGTAAGGATAAAAGTACACAGAAGAAGAAACTGCCTGGTTCCAAGGTGGGGAAGGCCAAGACAGGTCATCTTGACTACAACAACTGCTGTGAAGTGTGCAGGACTGAAAAACTGGATACATGCTAGTCACACTCTGAGAGTTCCAAATCCAGCAGACGGCATTGGAAAAGAGTACTTTGACGAATCAGAATCAAGTGATGAGTCAAGCAGTGAGAACACAAAAACAAAAGAAAACCCTGAAAGGGGGGAAAATGAGCCAAGACTAGTTCAGACCCCCAGAGAGGAAATTCTGAGGAAAAGATTGCAGATCTCAGATACTTCAGATTCTGGAGATGAGCAAAACGCAAATGGTGAACACAGAAAGAAGAAAAGGAAAGAAAAGAACATTCAGTCAGAAGTAACATTTACACCAAATGAGAGAGTAGAAGAAATTCCACCTGAGAAAATATTGGAAGAAGAAGAAGAAGGGACAGTTGTAGAAAGAGAGGGACAGATTGCGGAAGATCCCCGAGGAGGTGTAGGGAACTGCAACATCCAGACAGGTGAAGGGACAATAAGTCAGCAAGAAGATTGCGTGCCGGAGACCCGAGGAGGGACAGAAGTAGGGCCAACCCAAGAGGTGGAAAAGGAGACTTCTGAAAAAGAAAAATCAAATGAAACAGAATCTGAAGACAGTGAAACAGAGATACCGGAAGGTCGAGTTCTGAGAAAGAGAACTTGGATCGAAGAAAGAAACGGCAAAGACGGCAAACCAAGAAGAAACGCCAAAGGAGATATTTGGCCAAATAAAATTAAGAAACTAAGATACAGATTGACACGAGCTAAACCCTCAGAGGCTGAACAAGTAAATGAAGTAACCAGTCAGCATCCAGAGAAAGAGGGAGAAACAGAAGTGTCAGAAGCAAACAAACGATCAAGAAAGCCAAATCAGAAATATAAGTCACCTGAATGGACGTACGTGGCACTGCCTGAACAAGGAGAAGAGGCAGATAGTCAAGGAAATCCAGAGGAGACTTGGCTGAAACTGATAAAAGAAGAAGAAACTGGGGAAATCCTGAGAGTTATCTTATCCGACATCGGAGAAGAAGCGGAGGATCAGGAAATCCTGCATGTGGATGACGAGAAGGAAGTGAAAGACGACGAAGGGCCAAGCTGAGTAAATTTGGACGATCCTTGTAGGAATACACAGGATTGAATACGATATTTGGACAACCTGATACGTTTTAGCTTTATAAAGCTACAAGAGGTGAAGTAGAAGAGGCTAAGTCAAAAGACACGGTTAGATCTAACAAGATGGCTAACATAGATGATAATAAGAGTAGATGTACCTTCATGAGAAGATGGTGCAAGACATGTTGCTGTTGTACAGGACTATTAATGCTTCTTTGGAGCGTACTCACTCTTTTGATCTCTTTCAAAGTAACTTTAGATACATTAGCAGGACATACTGAGAATATGAATAATATAGTGAAAAACTCACAAAAAGTAATACCGGTTAGAACAAGCATAGAGCATGTGCATCAAGATAGGTCAATAAATGATTTCTCTAGTAATGTGTTTTCAAAATTGTTGTATGAATATGTTAAAACAATGGAAGTAAGGGATTGCTACGTCTGCATGCAATTACCTGCATCTGTTTCAGAAGGGGTGACTTATCATCACCTCCCAGCAACTTATGGAATAACATGTAGCGTCTTGACTAGTATATTTTATCAAGTAGGAAAATTAGAGTATAATTTGTCTAACATAGATAATATTCTTGGACTATTGCCCATGAATAAAGAATTAAATCCGGCTAAAGATGCTAATACATTAGGAGAAATTTTTATAGAAACTAAAGGACTAACTTTAGAGTATATTTTTAAGAACAATTTAACTTGCAGTTTGAAATCAGAAGAGAAAACATTCTTGGATATGGTTGAGGAGAGAAGATTGAAAATACACAAGAATGCAGAAGGACATAAAGAAGGGGAAAACATTTGGGCAATAGATGGGAACAAGGAAACACAAGGTGATGTTAGACCAACCATAGCTATAGATTCACCACAGAAAGGCAAATTATGCATCATGAGAGAAAGATCCCAGTATGATTACATATATATAGGGACAAGTGAGTGTCATGATACATACTTCATTGCATCTGGATGGGGATTTAGAGGTGAAGACCCAGTTTTTCCTGGATTGTATTATATTTGTGGGAACAAGGCTTATTACAGGTTGCCTGACCATTGGTATGGCACGTTATGTAGGCCTGGTCTTTCCAAAGATTTTTCACATGGATAGAGTAGAAAATAGTGGACCAAATAACCTACTAGTGCGTAGCAGAAGAGACACCTGGTTAGAAATTGTAGGTGATATTTTTGGAGCCTTGATACCAGCAGTGGGAATATCTTTGAATGCAAATAATATTCGGAAGCTGTCCACCATAGTGGATCGTTTGTCAACAAGCACAGCTGGAGGATTTCTATTGGTAAACACTGAATTAGTTGCCATGCGTGCTATGATTATGCAAAATCGACTTGCCCTTGATATTTTATTGGCAAAAGAGGGTGGAGTCTGTGGAATGCTGAAAGTTCAACATTGTTGCACTTACATTCCTGACGAAAGCAGAGATCTAAAAGTCTATATCAAAAATATTACAGAATTGCATGATGAAATAAAACCACTGGAGGTTGAAAGTATCTGGACTAGAATTAGGAATAAGATGGCTGCTATAAAAGCTTTCTTCATTAACCTGTGTGATTTTTGTATTACTATTACTTAGATTAGGATGCCTGTGTTGTAGATATAGAAGAAATAAAAAGAAGGTTAAAAGAGAAATTACAAAAAGAGAGAAAAGAAACCAGAAAAAGATCTCAATGAAATAGAAATGGAAGAGTGGAAGGAGAGTATGTATGATAGAACCCAGAGAGAAGATGAAAGGGAAACAGAATTTTAATTAAGCAAAAATACATTTCAAATTTCTGAAAAGGGGAAACAAATTGAAATTTGTGGGTTGTTTGCTGGTGATAAAATCACCAAAGGGGGGATTGCTGGAGCGGGTAAAATAAAATATTTTGATATACCCAATCCATTTATATATGTTTATATTAAAATGACTAAACGATAAATCTTAATGATTAAACAGTATGCTGTGATGAACTAACCAACCTTATTAATCAAGAGAACATACGTGGGAATGCATTTGCATGGCTAAAATATTAGGTGAACTAAGATTGTACGCATATGAAAAATTATATGTTTAGCTTAAGCAACGTTTATGTGATTTGCGCTTAAATAAACCAGCATTAACGGCTTTTAATGTCGCATATGGCTAGATAAATGCATACACATAAGAGTATTAGCAAGGGAATAACATTGTTCTATTCATTTCCATGTATTAATTACGTTTTGTGTTTCTTTACCTTAAGTTGACTATTAGGCCTGCTAAAAGATGGCCGCCAACTGAATCCACACTAAAGTACATGACTTCATGCAATTGACAGCAGAGGAAGGCGTCTGCACTGACTACGTAGCAACCTCTCCTTGAACCCCTGAACCAGGTCCATGAAGACTACTCTGGGCGAGATGCCAATGTCCCTGAACATGGAAGAAATGTTGCCATTTGGGAACCAAAAGCCACCTTTTCACAATAGACTGATACTTTCCTGACCTGGGAACGATTTTCCCATACGCCTAGTTTAATACATCACCCGTATGTGAATTTGTAAATTGTTGCTTAAAATCTTGGGACGGGGCTGAATTCAGCCAATGAAAACCCTAGAAATTATGAAATGTTTCTATTATATGTAAAATTTCAGTATAAATATAAGTAATCCAGAGAGGGAAATTAGGTTACCACCCTACGATCCTGAGACGCACCCTGATTGATGCTATTCACGACGCTGACAGCAGAGGACGGGACGCTAGACTCTTTAATGATTTTCTGAGGACCCGATTCTGACTTAGAGAACAACAATTAGCCAGAATAGGTAATTATGACTCAAGATTCTATTGCATTTGTTAGGATTTTGACTTGCAATTTTAATTAGATAAAGAAATTAATTGTTTGAAGAACTGTGTCGGGTGGTTATTTCTTGAAATGTATATTTTATTAGCATAAGAATTGCAGTGTTTATCATCAAATCACTAGTACAACTAAATGATCCAATTGGCCTCCGGATGGAGGAATTGTCAGGATAAATAAATAGATGTGTTCTCCTCCATCCAAGGGAAATACAGCTGTAGTTCGGAAGGGAATTTGAAACCCAATCTCCCCTGTAGGCACGGATAGATTGATGAGAATGAATGTCGGTGTTATGGGCCCCACCAGCGTATGATGTATGAATGTGTGTGTGACTGTGGAATCGTTCCGTCCGTGGAAGTAGGAGGAGATTTTTGTGTTCTGAACTGCACCAGTAGCACAGTGTCATTTACAAACTGCACAATTTCCATTGAAATGGCCGCTACATTTGCACAGAAATGCAATTTTACTAATAAAACTAATGAGTGCACAAACGATAATGTGTGGAAACTGGATTTCAGTGAATATTAACATTTGTGCATCACCATGTAGTGTCTTGATTTGTTTTGATCCTATTAAAATCTTTGTTTCCATCACGCCTCGGAGTTACAAACAAACGTGCTTCATTTGTGCTTTCCTAATGGCTGATATATTTTGAAATATTTTTACATTACAATGGCAGGTATTTAAATGTTGTTGATTGTTAGTAAACAATTGACATCATATAGCCTTGCCTTTCATACTCCCTCTACGCCAGCAAGATTGCCACATATTTCACTTTACAAAATTCTCTTAATTTGCAGGCAGAGAAAGAAAAGTAAAAAACATTCTCCACCTTAAAAGAATGAGCAGTAATTTGTCAGAAGACATAACTTAACATTTGACCTCTATTTTTGAACACACAAAAAATGTGAGAAGATTAAAACAAAATTTAAAGTCACATTTATTGCTCATACACCTTGTGAACTCCGGCATGCTTATTTTTGAGGTGCTGCAGCACCCCCTATTTCAGCACCTATGATGGCTGTAAATGCAGAGGTGGCGGCCTGCATGGGACAGCAGACCTCTAGGTCTGCATTCACATTTGCAGCGTACTCGTAAATGACCCCTGTCTTTAATATGGGTCACAATACCAAAATAGGGTCACATTGCGAGAGGGCTGTTGGAACAAGCTTGCTGTGGTCCGTGGCACCACTCTGTGATCTCTCAGATGCCCACAGCAATCCACTCACAAAGTGGAGGCTGTCCATCACTGTTCACTTCGGCAATATTTGATGACCGACAAAGGCAGTCTGTAAACCTTTTTAATGTTATGAGACTGACAGAGTATTCAAAATCACCAATACATTTTCTTACGAGTCAAAAGGGAGGGGAACACCCATGTACCTTGCAAATCATTAGGATTAAGATTGCTGATGTTGAGAGCTGCAACACAATTTAGACTAATTGGGGAATTCTTTAAAAAAAATCATGCAGCGCAGCAGGTCACCTTGCTGCGCTGCGCAATAGGGAAAGGACCGGAATGTGCCGTATCTAACATTGTACCTGTCTTTTCCCTGTGCTGCCACACAATGTGCTGCCTAGCACCGACGCAGGCACCCTTGTGCAAGGGTGCCTGCCTTATGAGCAGGATTGTTTTTGTTCAGGAAGGAAGGAAGACCTTCCTGCACAAAACCAATCCTGAGAGGCATTTTCCTCTTTCTAATGTGCTACAGAATGCATCACACATAGAAAGAGGAAATAACAAGGAGAAATAAAGATAATTCTCCTAGTTACACCTCGCCTGTGGAGATGTAGCATTTTGACGCATTTCCAGGTGTATTGTAATGGTAAATCCGGGATTGCCCCCAAAACCCATGGGTGGATGAGTGGGGACACTGGTGCTCCACCCATGGAACGCCTCCCTGGGGCAGAGTAATGCAATGCAGTGATTTGTGCTGCATTGCGTTACTCTAGATTTATCAATCCACGCAAGGTGGCCTTGAGTGACTTGATAAGTCTAACTTAAGAGTTGCGCCACTCTTGCGCCCCATTGCGTGGCGGAAGGGCGGCGCAACTCTTTAATAAATATGCCCCATTGTTACCTTAATTACATTCCAATTTGGTTTTCCCCACTCAAAGTTTGCCACTTTATGCAGTGCAGTCTTTGAAAGTAAAGAGAAAATACCCTTGGTACTTGGGTGCCTTATCTCAGATAATAGGACACTAATCGTCTTGCTATTTCAAAATCTGCACATTAGTCACTACTTCTAAGGACTGAAAGATGAATAAGAAACCTTGGAGGTGGAGCAGCCAATCATTAACCTATTAAGGGAAATTTACAATAAGTCCACTGCAAAGGTCAGGTTCAGCTTTAACAGAGAATGTTCGGAAGAGTTCTGCATAGCACAGGGTTCGGAGTTGGGCTGGACTGTTCCCATTGGGCACAGGGTCAAGACTGGTTTGCACATGGCTGGGTCCAAACTGGAATAGCATGAGGAGCAAAAGAACAATGGATTTAGACCCAGATCTCTGTACGGGGGTGAATGTATGACATTGTTCTTCATTCTGTCCATCAATTGTTCTTTTCGCATTTGTCACCCCGAGTGGGACAGGTATGCCCAGACGTGGGTCCCGTGCTCTCCATGCCACTGGAGTCAAGCTATCCTGGCTGATGAGGGCTGAAAGCCCGAAACCGGTCCTAGGATGCTTGTTTCCAGTCCAGGGAGGACCTGGCCTGGCAGTTCGGGCTGGACTGTTCCCATTGGGCACAGGGTCAAGACTGATTTGCACATGGCTAGGTCCAAACTGGAATGGCATGAGGAGCAAGAAAACGATGGATTTAGACCCAGATGTCTTTACTGGGGTGAATGTATGACATTTTTCTGTATTCTGTCCATCAATTGTTCTTTTTGCATAGCACAGGGTTCTGGCAGGGCTAAGTACTTGCACCTTTTTGCTCTTCACCCTCTGTCTCAATAACTTGGATAGGGTATTAGTTAAGAGTTGCAGTAACATGCCCCTGCTAAGGCATTGTCCTAGTCCTGCCCTTCTTTATGTGGCTGATGCGGTACTAATGGACAACATGCCAAAAAAACGCCCGCAATCCCGCCTAAATAATTGTGATGAGTTCATGGGCGATGTGGACCTCAGAGTGAACCTGAGTAAAACCTTCATTATGAGCCGCGTCTCTCCCTCACCCACTTCTTGCCATGGTAGAGCTAAAGATGATAACTTAAAATCTAAGCAGTGTATTTGACCTAGTGGACCATTCCATCTTATGGCCTTTCCTGTTGGAACTTGGCGCACCAGAGGCTATCATTTCTTTCTTAGCAAGATTATATGATAGAATGCAAACATGTGTGCGTTTCGGGGCAGGAGGGGAGTGTACCCCAAATTTTGACGTAAAACGTGGGATAAGACAGGGCTGTGTCCTAGCTCCTTTTTTGTTTACTCTATTTATTAATGCCGTCGATTCGGTCCTGAAAACAGTTAAAGCAGATGCTCCCCAGATTGGTGGAACAGGCGTCCCAGTTCTGCTTTATGCGGACGACGCTGTGCTCCTGTCCCGGACCCCGATAGGTCTGCAGCGACTAATGGACCAGTTCTCAGACTTTATCAGTAAACGGAGGCTAGTCATTAATAAGAGTAAAACTCACACTATGGTCTGTGGTACCAGAGGTCAAAAAAATCATGCCTTTTTTATCGATGGGGTGAAAGTTCAGGATGTGGACAAATTCTGTTATCTGGGTGTTATCTTCTCTCATGATGGTAGTTGGTCCCATGATTTAATGAATGTTAGGTCCAAAATGAAGAAAAGTGCCTATGGTATTTTTAAATTTGCCACTAAGATCGGCGACAGAAGAATCAGGGACATGATCCAAATATATAATGCCAGAAGTGTTTCCATCGCATTATATGGGGCTGGGTTGTGGGGCCATACTAATGTTGACTCCTTGAAAAGGGAAGAAAACTGTTTTGTCAAAAAACTGCTTTGTGCCCCCACCTCAGCCTCCACTGATTTAATCCATAGAGAAGTTGGGGTTGCCCACTTAAGTGACCTGATTTTGTTAAGGCCACTAATGGTATGGCGTGCAATCTGGACTAAGGAGGAGTGAGTTTTTAATCAGTCTGTCATTGAGGACTGCCTTAAACTGGACTATTTTTTGAACATACCATGGCTCAATTATATTGTGGATAGCTTTGATACTATATTTGGACTCGATATAGCGGCAGATCTTGGTTCTGCTGGCAATCTCTCTAAGTTAGATATGAAAAATACTTTCATGACGTATCGAGCCCAAAAACGTGCAGTTTTAAGTGGACGCCTCACTTCAGTAATTCTGTACAATAAATATATGTATAATGATGGCTTCCAACTGTATTTGAGCCTGGTAACTAAACCAGCTCATAGGTTTGTTCTGACTAGACTCAGACTTGGGATGGCCCACGGGTTGGTGGCTTTTCCACAACTAAAGAAACAGCCAGTTGGACCGTGCCCATGTGATGGTCACTCGAAACAGAGCACCCTGCACTTTATGACAATTTGCACTCTTTTCTTGAACATGAGGATTGTTAATCTAAAACCAATTTTTAAAAAATATGCTATTTTCAATGTGGAGGATGCTATGAAATTGATTTATGAATTGAATTCTCCGGACAAATGTTTTTTTATTGCCACGTTTTTATGTAAGTCTATTCAGCTTAGGAAAAGCATGATTTTTTAATCTTTTATATGTTTCTTTTTGTACAGCATTTTGCTTGTGTGCTTTTATGGTCATTGTTTCTTTGAATGTACCGAATAAAGCTTCATGAAATGAAATGAAATGAATGATAACTTAAAACAGATAGGTACCTTTCTTATTTGAGGATTGTAATTTGGCTGAGGCAGTACCTGGAAACAGCAAATAAACATCAGGAACAATCAATTTGTGAAGGCATTAACAGCATTCTTCTCGTTTTCATCCAAACTGGGGAACAAACCCAGGAGGGAAATGGACATAATTTACCAAGCCAAGTGTAGGACGATGGCCAATTAAGGGGTCGGTATTACGGGGCGTGCCAATGTCACAAAGTTATAGGTTTCCAAAAATATTTGTTTAAGGAGACTTCTGTCAGTACCATTAGCCACTCTTCTTATGTGTGCAACAAGGAACTGGGTGTAACATATTTGGAAGATCTTATTAGACTCCACCCCCTCCTTTTGTGGTGCAGGGTCTGGAGGAAATGGGAAGCTCACCTGGATAGAGATTCTCCAGGACTGTCTAGCAATTGATCTAGCACT
The DNA here is from genome assembly GCF_964204655.1 of Triturus cristatus. NCBI lineage: Eukaryota > Metazoa > Chordata > Amphibia > Caudata > Salamandridae > Triturus > Triturus cristatus. Next base: position 859,416,037 of record NC_140594.1, read on the forward strand.
CCCTGGTTCTCATACATTAAGATTATTCGCGATAAACTGGATAGATCTGATTTATTCGATGATCTGGCAATGATCACCCAGGTTACCATTGAACAACTCAAATCATGTACCTTCAGCATTTTGACGAAGATAGATACAATCTAGACAGAAAAAAATCTAGTGTTATTTCGCATTCCAACTTCTTAACTGATGAAGGCTTACGATCATATCTAGATCATATCATAAACAACCAGCACAGGATTGTACTTGCATGATTTAGATTTAATATGGTTTATCAAACTAGGACGTTTCCATGTCAGAAAGATTGGCCAAAAGGCCTTGCAAATTGTCCTTGTGACTGTCTCTTGAATCAAAGCATGATATAATTTTTTTGACATTCCTAAATCAATTTTTATTAAACCCTTATTACAGAAATACCATTTTAGATAATGTAGACCAGCTCTAACCTTTTTTGAAACAATTACGGTGAGCAGAGGTTTGTTTTCCTCTTACATTTGGCACTCCATACATTTTCGAAGGAGTCTCAGTGATTGGCAACTACACCCTGAAATATCTTTTGGGAGACGTGAGAATGGGGTTAAAAAGTGTGTTATTTATTTTCGCTGTACGGCGCATTTTAGCTTTGATTATTTTAGTAACTTTGAGTTCTAATTATGTTTTAGTAAATGATTGACTAAATTGTATTAAATTGTAGATTATAAAAGTGATATCTGTTTTGCACTCTTATGGTTTTATAATGCAAAACAAAATAACGTTTTGAGAAGAATATGGAACCTTGTACCCTAAAGTTTAGCTTATGCTAACCTTCTCTTGAAACTGCTGCAAACCATACGCACTATTTGGAAAACCTTGGGACAAGGAATAATCCAAGATTTTCTGCGAACCACTATGATTCTTAATATTTTAGAAAGTCTCATGGATACTGAAATAAACATATGAACTACAACAGTCTTGCCAAAACACAAATACAGAGGACATGTTGGTCTTTTGGCGGATCTTCAATATTCTTTCACAATCAATTGTAGGTTATAATTATTCTTAAACTGCAATGCGTAACGACAGTTACAATGACAGTGAAATATCAAAAGGTAAATACATAAAACATGATTACAATGGTTATGACAACTATCTCAAAAACTCAACTATTAAATGCATAAAAACTGGGGGGGAATGTAACGCCTCTATACTGAGCCTAAAGTGTACCCTCAACATAACCCTATTCTTAAAACGTTGTCTAATCCTAGCCGTGACCCTAATCGATATGCTAACCCTAAAAATAACATTAACCCATGTGCTAACATCAAGGTTTCTGCAAACACCAAACCTCAAACCAAAGTCTGAGTGCAACATTTGTTGTAAACTATCTCAAATTTAGTTAAAAAAGACTTAACATGTTTTCAAATAAGTCATTTAAAAAGGAAACTATTTTATCTTTAATTTTTTTTAATGTTTCTTTAATCAAGCTGGACTAGGGCTGGGCTTGCAAGTTTTATATTTATTTTTTCACTTGCCCATCTTTTAGATATTTATTTTTTGCTTATTTTTATTGATGATGGCTTGATTAATTATATTTCTTTTGTGCTCACTAGCTTAGGATCACTTGGAGTGGGTATTTCAGTTATCCTAGAAAAAAGTTGTATTTAGTTCCTTTTGGTTTTTGGAAGGAGCCAAGGGAGGACATTTTTCAGATGTTTCTGGGTAGAAATTGTGCGAGAACAGATATTTTGCCTTTTGACTTGAGTTCCACTTGGGGTGTTAGGGAGTTTATATTGCTCCTTGGATATTGTACATGAAGATTCTCTGAGTTATATAGCAGGAAGAAAGCGTGTGAATACATTTGAAGGCATGGCAAACTATTCTGATGAAAATACGACCTATGGCTGAGCCAGTGTAGAGCCTCCTGCCCTCCGTAATATGCTCTCTTACCCTAGACCTGAGAGCAGATGGACCACTGCATTTTGAGTTCTTTGGAGATTATGGAATTGTAATGCAGGAAAACAAGCACAGACTGAATTACAGAAGTCGATACTAGCACAACAAGTAAAACCGACTGGTACTTAGCTTTGGTTATTTTTTGTTCCTATAAAAAATATAAGATTGCGTGTAATATTTTTCTCTATTTATTTAATGGGTTGAACTGTAGACTCAGTATCGCTGCTTTTATCGAACAAACTGCTACAATAATACCTGCTAATGTTCCCCATTTCAGATTCTTACAAATAAATACATCTAGAGTTCTAATAGTTTTTTCCTGTATTTTTTTATTGAAATCATAAATATAAATGAACTGCTCGACCACTGTCCAGCTAATGGTGAGAGATCTAGTTGTTTTAACATTAAGAAAGGAACGCAATGAGTATTAATGACTGCATAACGTCTTGGAGAACATTACAGATTAATTTACAAATCCTATGGAAGAACATGGGCAAATAGGGAAGCATTAAGATTATCCCCATTGGTTCAACTGGTGTTAATGGGGAAAGTTGCACTCTAAGGCCTGATGTATCGAGGGCAGTTTGCAAACCGAAATGAGTATGTTGCACACTGAACGGTTTGCAAACTGCTTTTCATTTTGCAATGCGACCGATGTAGTAAAAGTCGCAGGGCATAATTTGTAATCGCCTTTGAATGGCTGCAAACACAGGAGTTGGGGCCTGTGAGGCCAGGGACAGTAGACCCCCATGTAAGCACGAACAATCCATTCTTTAGTGGAAAAAACAGGTAAGGAAGACTTTCGGAGATGGTAGTGTGGGGTGGAAGGGACAGTGTGCAGTAGAATCCTAGAGCACAGTCTACTCTTCCCCTGAAGCCACCCCCTCCCAACATTATTTCCAGAGAAGAAGCCGTCGCACAGGGCAGGCTGCCTAAAAAATTATTAATCAAAACAAAGGTGGATTATGTCGTCCAAAATATTAGGACGTTAATTGATATTGAATCCTATGATCCTTGTACATAATAAGTTTGGCGACCACGGTGGTAAAGGATTTCAAATTTTACAACAAAGTTTATGACTACATGTTTTGAGCATTATGTAGCAGTGCTTCATTTGTAAAATATTAAATGCCAGGGCTCTGACCAGGAGGCCACTGCAGCTTGCACCACCCATCGCCCCTGTCATCGCTGCCAAAACAACTACTAACCCTCTACTAACCCTCTCTCTCGCATGTAAATGCGACAGTAAAGATTATTCCAGGTCCCAAAGCTAAAAGAATGGCTGGGGGAAGCAGGTATTAGTCATTTTTAGGTCTTGCGCCTAGAGTTGCAGTGCGCAGCTCTGCTCGCGCAGCACGAGACCTCATGGAGGGGGTTCTGAAAACTGACCACACGCTTGTGCGTGTGCTTTTGTTTTCGTCAGCTGCTATTGGCTTTTGCGTGCGTCTTTGTAAAAAAGGCAGCACGCCATTGGTGAAAGGCGTGTGCATGTCCCAGCTTCTTTAGAAATGTAACCGCCCATTTCCCAGTGGTGTCTGTTACGCGCAGCAGCGGCATCTGAGACCTAATACTAAACATGTGCTTCTAATTAGCGCGCGTTCGCTTTGCTGCCGCGTTCCCTCGCCCCCACTCCTCTGTGGGGCGCGCGCACTACTGGTTTCGATTCCGTTCTTTTTAGGTCTTGCGCCTAGCGTTGCAGTGCACAGCACTGCTCACGCAGCGAGAGACCTCTTGTAGGGGGTTTCAAATCTGACAATACCTGTTGCTGCTCCCGAGTAAAGTTGCTAGAAAGAGCAGTTTAGTAATGTAGGAGTTTTTGCGACGCATACCAGGGAGGCTCTCGCGGCAGAGAAGAGGATGGAGGCTCCAGCTGGCCACTCTAATGGAAATCATTACCGCACAGACATTTGTGATCAGTTAAGAAGCAGAGCTGCTCCACAAGGCGAAGGCCGGTTCAAAATAAAAGCTCCCTGCCCAGGTTTCCATCAGAGCACGTCTAAACGCATGCTTGTCTTAGGTGCGACTTTTACTATTCATGTTACCAATTCACAAATTATTTTAATTATTAAATGCACCGTCATAGGGACATGGCGCCGTAATTTTGCATTGGAATCTGTACGTACAGGTCAGTGCAAGGGCAGCATCTGGCTTCCGATGTATCGGTGGCCCGCAAGAGTGCTGACTAAAGCACCGTTCAAAGTTTTTAGGTTGTAGATGTTCAGAAATATAGTGGTACGTTTTATCGTGCTCCCCCACTTCTGTCATCTCATGTTTCTCCCCTTGAGTCTTCTTTCTGGCAGTCATCATCTCTTCCTATTTCTCTTTGCCGCATAAAACTCCCCATTAACTTTAACTTTAATTCACATTCTCCCGTTCACACCGCCTCCGCTCTCCTCCTCTCTGTCTCTCTCACGTCTCACCCTCAAGCCTCGCACAGATGCTCAGAATAACCCAGGAGGCCGTGATGAGGTCTGATCTGAGCCAACATGTAAACAACATTGTTTTACTCTCTTGAATTAATGTTCTCTTAAATTCCTGCACATTTCCTTCTTGCCAGGAAGGACTAAACCTTCTGTTTGTGGGCACCTTTTATCGCCTTATTTAATTATTCTGTGAATCGGCTTTGAGAAGTTGCATACATTTCGAGTAACATTTGACCAAACAAATGTTTTAAAACATTCAGCAACCTCCCTAAATGAAGAAAGAAATCCTCTCAAACGTGCATGCTCAAATAAATAGTTGTAGCTACACAGCGGTTCCGTGTTGTTGTGTGCCCTCTTGTGCCTCTCCTGGCCGGATAAGCAACAACGTGTTGCATTCCGGGACTTGCAGTTCCGCTTTTTGCATTGCAAGTATGGTTTAAATAAATCCTAATATGGAAAGCGTTGGGTAAAACTCTAAAGTGGCTGATGATGACACAAATGAGCAGGGCACCTTGGTAAATGTTCATTATTTATATGTTTTTAAGTTTTTGGGGGGCGTCTTGTATCAGTGCTATGCTACCCCCCCAGAGCACTAAATCATAAGCTAAACAGATTTGTAGAAAATAAGCATTGGGGAAGCTAATCGAATTGAAGTGCTATGGGGTTTGCCAATGATTGTTTGTGTACTGGGGAGCAAGCACAGACAAAAGCATCTGAAATATGAATGCATTAGGAAACAAGCATTTGCAATGCAATAGGTCTCGCATTTACGCAAGTTTAAGCTATTGGCATTGTAAATGACAATGCCTTTTATTTACATTTTAAAACATAAATTAAAGTCATTGTCATTTACAATGCCAATAGCTAAAATTTACGTAAATGCGAGACCTATTGCATTGCAAATGCTTGTTTAATGTATATTGTTTCCCTAAATAGCTGTTATACTGCTCCTCTCTAAATTACATGAGCAGCGCCACCTTGTGGCAGACTGCCCTAAGTGTGGTGTTGACAATTAGGTGCCTATGCCAAGCACCGGAAACCAATTAAGTGCCGGTGCTCAGCACTGGAAAGCTCCGGCTCAAATTAAGCACTTTGTAGTGCAATATCCTTCAAATACCGCAAATAGATATACATTCGGATCAATGGGTGTATAGTTGCGCAATCAAATTTTCACATCAGCAAGCATTCAGTCAGACCAACGAATGTAAAGGTTCAGAAACTAATGGCATTCATACAATATGCGTACCATATCACATCTAAAAGAGTAACATAAAAAGCACAAGGGAAACGGACATAAAAGAAGCCATGGTCCATATTTATTAAGCCCCTGCATCGGATTTGCGTCATGCAAGGTTTTAAGTGATATTTACTCAGCCACGCAAAGCTACCATGTGTGGCTCTTTGCTGCTTAGTAAATCCAGAGTAACGCATGCAGCGAAAATCACTGCCTTGCAATACTCTCTGCTGGGAAGGAGTCTCATGGGTGCTAGGGTGTCTGCTTTGGCGCACTAGGCTGCACACAGAGTGCAGCACTAAGACATAGCACTAAATATGGTGCATTCCTTCTCTCTCTATTTGGCGCAGCAAGTTGTCTTGCTGCATTGAGTAAAATGTTAGTAATTCTGACCCCTAGAATCATTCAAGTCAAATACAGTATTCTGCATTATTGTCTACGCACTTAGGAGCAAAATTTGCCACCTCACACATTTTTGCTTTTCTGTAACTCTTCTGGTGATTAACTTGTCATCCTCAAGTTCAGTTAAGGTGCGCCACATGTTTATTTTCCTCGCTGTACAGAGCACAAGGTTCTGCTGTTCTTGGTGTACACCACAAGTGTACCCCACCCACAGTGCATGTGGTTACTCTTCCCCCACTTGGCTAAGGAGAGACTGATGGCTAGATGGTGTCAGGATCTTTAGAGCCGAGGCAGAGATCTTTTAACCTCCATTTTTGGGAGCGGTCTACTGACCCCCTGTGGAAATTCTACTCAGTCACAGCGAGTGAGTCTCTTCACTCATCCTTGCGTCTATGCGGTGCGTATCCTGCATGTTCCATTTGTGCACTATTTGTTTGGATGTGAATAATTTGTGTGAATGTTGTCCTCTGAGAAGAAACAGCAATGGCAATACACGATTAAGACTGCCCCTCAGGTTGTTTTTTTTGTAGCAACCGCTTTAAGATCTGTAGCCCAGAACGGAAACATGAAGAACCACATCTTTATTTATTTTAGTTGAAAAGTTTTATATAGCGCTGGCTAGACCCGAAGGTATCAGAGCGCTTTATATGAGATAGGACATTGCATCAGAACATTGTTACATAGTTACATCAGTTACTTATTAACGCGTACACATGTCTTATGGGGAGTGGAAAGGTAGAGGCGAGAAGGCGAACAGGGGTAAGGAATGCAAATAGTAAACACAACGGGGAGGCGAGGAGAACAATGTCCGATGTCCAGCTTGGTAGGTGCCGGCCAAGGAGTGAACCAGAGCCAAACTCCTCTTTAGCTGCAATAGACAGCTCAACCGGGCATCAGCCAAGGTTGCTCGGGCACCGTGGAAAATAAAGACAAGTTCAGGTTTCCGCCCATGAGGCATCGTCAAAACTACCATCAAAAGTATTGGTTAAGGTGTTGTTGGAGGGTAAATGTCTGAACTGGAGATCTCGTTAGGGTTCATTGCCTTGGGATTGGTGGGTTTGTTACCGTAACTCAGTTGCAGGTCTTCCTCATTAAGGTCAGGCAGACCAGTAATCATGTTTAAGTCATTGGGTGCCTTTTTTGAGGCCATTTTGAGGTCAGGCTGTTCTCCAGTAAGAGCTTCTTGAATCAAGAGCAGTAGAAAGTATGCCCCTGACTTCAAGGAGATTATGTTTCCTTGTTAAGATATCTGTAATGGGGAGACAGAGACTTATTCCATGCTCTCTCCGATGTCCGCAATGTAGATCGCAGTTTCAGAAGGACTACGTGCTCTCAGATGTGCTCCCCCATTATGTAGCGCATCTGCTCACTAAAAGTGGGGTGATTGGCCCGCAATGGGATGGTGCGCAAATTAGTGCCGGTAACAATATATTCCCCAGCCAAGGCTCCGGTCTCTGGCGGGGGCCCAGTCGCGGGAGGGCAGCAGACTCAGTTTCGCGGGCCCCTCCCCTCCGGTTGTATTCGTACCTTGCTGATGGTGCAGGCAAGTGGTATTCCCGTCCAGGAGTTCTCTCCCCCACTCAGCTGGCAGAACCCTGCTTCGAAAGAGGGCGGGGGGGAGGCCGCTATCGGATGTAAAAGCGGCAGCCGGCGACATGGCTGTAAACTTCTCTCGGCCCCGGGATGTCTTCTCACAATTCCCCGGGCGCCATCTTTGTTCGTTTCAGTGCAGAGATGTCGCGGATCATATCTCGGCGAGGCGGGAACACAGAGAGGCGGTAAAGTATTCAGAATGATCCGCCAGTGTTCCGATTGCAGAATTGTTAAATTAGGCAGGATTAGGACGTGGCGAGGTGCTGCTCTAGATGCCGGTATGTGGGTTCATCACAGAGCTTCAACACCGAGCGGCCATCATGGCCATGGCTCCTCCTCCCCTCCCACATCAATGGCCTGGCAGGACAAACCTGCGCTGAAAAAGAAAGGACTGACTATAATTTGTTTTGCTGCTTCGGCATCTCTGCTCTGGATCTGCCTATTAACTGCCTACCCTTTGATAGAATGTCTAAATACACATTTGAGTGACCAACTATGGCCTTCCTCTTTTATTGTGCTCTGTGTTGTCTGGAACCAGTAGAGACCCTGTTCGGGATGTCTGTACCTGTCTCAATTGTATGTGCCCTTTTACCATTCAATGCTGTTCCAAACCTCCAGTGGAAAGATGTGAGTGGAATAGGATCTTTTGTTAAGGATATTTAACATTACATACCTTGTGATTGCCCTGGGCATCCTACCAGTGACCTCCTGAACTGAACAGAAACTGGTCCTTCAGAGCCGTGTTCATATATTCGCCTGAGCCTCAGAAGAAGCTATGCAACACCAACTGGGGGACATAATCGACCAGAACATGAATTTTAGAGGCTGAAGCCCTTATTGAAAGATGCATGTCTGAAATGCCGACGAGAGATTGTGAGCGTCCTTAACCAAAGAAACATGGACAGATCAGTTGATCATTAGATCAACTGACAAACTGCATCAAGGATGACTGGATAAAATGATCCTTCCCATTAGCTCAAGAATATGCAGTCATGATGGCTCTGTCTGAACCTATGTTCTGTTTCACACATGGGTTTAGTACATACTGGGACCATCAAAGGATGGCACCTCTTGGGTGTTCATGCACTGATCTATCACCAGACTAAATCTAACAGAGAATGTTTCACATGTTTTTAAGAATGAGATTGTTTTGGGGCTTCCCTTATAATAGGGTACGCAATATGTGTCTTTGGTTTAAGAAGATCAATATGATTTTAGAGCCACTTTAGAGTCCAATAGACTCCATTTCTAGTCCAGTGTTTCCACAACTTGTCAGTGAGAATCATCTGGCCTAATGTGACTCTCAGATTCCATATGAACAATTACAAATGAATGTGGGCCCTAATTCTAAGGTACCGGCGGGGGAGCCCACTGAAATTCATTCATAGCACAAGGTGTTTCCATAACATTGACTTGTGACCAGTTAAGATTGGTTAACCACCAAACTCCAGTGGACACATTAAAATAGCTTGTGAAATATGACTTTGGACGGGTTTCTGCTTACCAACCAGAATGTTATCTTTTTGCTTTTTGAGAGAGCATAATTGCTGGGCATCTTTGTAAATATGGAGCATTATTCTCTCTCCCTTAAATGCAATGCAGCACAACAGCTTTGCTTTCCTAATTTTTTTTTCCAGCTGTCCTACTCTCCAATGCCATGTTGTATTACACACTAGACAATATTTTGTCTTGTTGAGATCAGTGCCCTGGTTCATGCTCGACACCAAAGGGGGTACTAATGTATGCTTTGACTGTAGGGTATCTGCTTCTGGTACCCTCTCTTCATTTCAATTGTTCTAATAACATTGTCATATCGCTTTAACATTTGTTGTCAACAGTATGCAATTTGTGTTGTAATCCCTTAAATAAATAATTAAAGTAATAAATACAGGAAAAAAGTTTTCAAATTGTGCATGCTATCATATTTCAATCAATCAATCAATCAGGCATTTGTTAAGCACGACTACTCACCCGTAAGGGTCTCAAGGCGCTGGGGGGTGTGGGGGGGGTGGGCGGGGGGCACAGGTTCCAGTCCATCAAGGAGGGGGTCTGTCGAACAGCCAGGTTTTGAGGTTTCTTGCGAAGATGGGGAGCGGTGTTATCTGCCTGAGGTGGAGCGGAAGGTCGTTCTAGGCTCTGGCCGCGCAGAAGGAGAAGGAGCGGCCTCCCGATCTGGTCTTTCTGGTGCGGGGGACCACGGCGTAGGAGAGCTGGGCTGATCGTAGGGTCCTTTGGGGTGTGTGGAATTTGAGTCGGCTGTTCAAGTATGCTGGTCCGGTGTCGTGGAGGGCCTTGTGTGTGTGGGTGAGCATCTTGAAGGTGTGCACAGGTGCTGGGAGATGTGGCAGTGTCTTGGCAGGTTGAGGACCAGTCTTGCAGCAGTTTTCTGGATGTTCTGTAGCTTGCATGTGAGGTTTTTGTTTATTCCAGAATACAGTGCGTTGCCGTAGTCGAGTCGGCTGGTGACCAGGGCGTGAGTGACGGTCTTTCTGTGTTCGAGGGGGATCCATTTGAAGGTCTTACATAGGAGGCGGAGGGTGTGGAAGCAGGAGGACAAGACGGAGTTGATCTGGCGGTCCATTTTGAGCTCGGAGTCCAGGATGATTCCCAGGTTGCGTGCGTGGTCCGTGGGGGTGGGCAGGTTTCCGAGGGCGGGGGGCCACCAGGTGTCGTTCCAGGTGTCGGGGTTTGAACCCATAATGAGTACTTCCGTCTTGTTGGTGTTTAGTTGTAGGCAGCTGTTTTTCATCCATTTGGTGACGGCTTCCATGCCTTCTCGAAAGTTGTATCTGGCTGTGTTGGGTTCGTTGGATAGGGAGAGGATGAGTTGGGTGTCGTCTGCGCATGACACAATGTTGAGTCCGTAGGTTCTGACGATAGGGGCGAGCGGAGCCATGTAGACGTTGAAGAGCGTAGGGCTAAAAGAGGACCCCTGAGGGGCTCTGCAGGTGGTTGGTGTAGGGTCCGAGAGGAAAGGGGGGGGGGGGGGGGAGTCTGACCCGCTGCGTTCTGCCGAAAAGGAAGGAGCGGATCCAGTCGAGGGCCTTGTCCTGGATCCCTGCGTCGTGGAGTCTGTGCATTAGGGTGCGGTGGGAGACTGTGTTGAACGCCACTGAGAGGCCAAGAAGGATTGGGGCTACTGTTTCTCCCTTGTCCAGTAGGGTGCAGATGTCGTCTGTTGCAGCGAGGAGGGCAGTTTCCGTGCTGTGGTTTTTCTGAAGCTGGATACTTAGTAATTGAATTTTAAATATAGGAAAATAAATCAGGGTGATGCTTTTAAATACATAAAAATTAAATCATAGCACTATACATTGGATAAAATGTATTGGGTTAATGCAAAAGTTTCTTTACATTTTTCGTCACAGCAGTTTTAAATTGATTTTTTTTTTAACACAAACTGAGTTTTTCTTTTTTCCAAGTATATTCAAACATCAATACTTGGATATACCAATGCAGTTCACATTTGCCATCATTACAGTTTTCATTTTGACATACAATTGCCAGTCGTCTTTAACAGTGCATATAGTTATATAGCATGATCTTTCCACTTGGTATGTTCTCATTTTCTGTGTATTTTACATACAGTAAATTAAATGAGTATTGCATATCTCTTACATTCTCAATTCAACCACCCCCAATCCCTCCCCCCACCTACCCAGCAGTTAGCTAACTGGGCAACACATTTGGTATTCACTGCAACATACCTAATGATGATCTATTATATTAATTGTAACATAAACATGAGCAGGCAACACTTTACAGTGTATCATATCACATTTTAGGTCATCATATGCATAGCGTCCATTACTCAAAACACCACTGGCCCTGCGTCGTACAAGGTCTAATTAGCAATATGCTAAAGCAGCATGAGTGCTCAGTGTCGATACCTATGACACATCAGATATCAGGTCAGCAGACACCTGGGTGGACCTGTCCCACACTTTAAAGGCTTCACACAGCATATCCCATGCCATTGCTATGGGTATTTTTCAGTGCACTTGTTGCTCCTCCCTGCGTATCGCCACGCTTTCGTCTAGGCTACACTTTGCTACTTCATTCTTCCACGTCTCTATGCTTGGTGGCCTAGCTGCCTTCCATCTCCTAGTTAGGTGTCTCTTTGCTATTACTAGCGCCAAGTTAGCAAATCACGCCTGAACCTTGCATCCCTTTGGTTGTGGATATATCCCCAGTATGCAGCATTTTGCCTCATTCCATCTACATCTGTTAGGACGTGCGCTATTTGCACCCAGTAGTGTGTGAGTGCCGGACATGCCCATAACATGTGAACGAACCCAGAGTCTGTCTCCGTGCACTTCGGGCAACTCGATGTAATTGCAGGGTACATCTTGTGCAGTCTATGTGGTGTTAGATATGCCCTCTGCGTGATCATGTATTGAATACATTTAAATCCCGCATTACGTGACACTGCTTTCGGATAAGCAAGAAGTGTCTTCTAATCTTTATCATACAGCTCTATTTCCATGTCGGCTTCCCATTTAGCCCGCAAATCCCCTAGTGGGGAAACCCGTGATTCTCCTATGCCCGTCTATAGCCATTTTGTCAAATGCCTACCATTGCCCATTAAATGTAGCATATGGACTAGTTCATTTGCAGGTGGCTCTTGCCCGTCCAGAGCCCACATCCTTCTTACACAGTGCGATAATTCTGCATGTAGGAGAAATAGTGTCTGGCAAGCCATTAGTGCTAATAAAGTCTGCATGTGTCATCATGACACCTTCTTGAAACATTGCCCCCACTGTTATCTTTCTATCCTCCCATCCGACCAGCTGACCCTGTGTGACTATGCCTGTAGGTATAGGCAATCCCAAAAAAGGGGTCCTCGATGCATAGGACAGGCGCGGCTGTGTGCATTTTAAAGCGTATTTCTAGTACTTCAGTGCTATTTGCAATAGTGGAGAGTCCTCACTATTAATTGGGTGTGTGCTATGTAGTTTTGCATGTAGTTTACCCTGCGCCAGCTGTCTGTGTGTATAGTCAATTTCCTGCAAATCACGGCCTGCTAACCAGTATGACAGCCATTGTAACTGACTTGCTATACAGTAGGCCCTAAAATCCGAAGCACCCATACCTCCGGCTGTTGTCAGGAGTTGTAACTTCTTTAGTGCCACCCTACGCTGACCTACGCCCCATATTAGCTCTGTCAGCAGTGAATCTAGCACCTGGAACACATTTGAGGGGATTAGTATTGGGAGCGTTGTAAAATAGTATAGTACCCTAGGAAGCATTACCATCTTTGCGATGGCCGGCCAGCCAGCCCGTGGCAGACAGCGGCAGCGTAATCCGGAACGTTATTTGTGATCGCAATGCCGCTATCGTACTCTGTACATTGCCGTCTAGTGTGTCTTGTTATGTCCTATATATGTGCACTCCCAAATACTTAAATGTGGTTGGAGCAGACTGTATCCTACTATCACCAAAAGCAATTGTATGCGGTGCATCGGGCTGTTTAAAGGAGAAGGCTACTGATTAATCAAAATTTACGTAGAGCCCCGACACCTAGCCAAACTCCGCGAAAAGCATTGCTGCTTCAGGAAGCCCGCTTTATAGGTCTCAAGTATACAGTATTATATCATTTGCGTACAGTGACGTAGCATGCATAGTCGGGACAATAGGTATACCCCAGCTCTGGGCTGACACCCGCAACTTGTGCGCAAGCAGTTCCAGTGTTAGTATAAAAAGCATTGGAGATAGCGGGCATCCCTGTCTTGTACCTCTGTAAATCTTATATGCACTACAGATATATTTACCTGACCTTACACGAGAAGTTGGCGCACCTAGTTCAGGTATTCAGAAAGTATGTTGTACTGACCCAATGCCACCAACATATATTCTCAACTCAGCGTATCAAACGCCTGTATCAGTTCTAGGGAGAGACATCCCGCCGTTGGAAAGTGACCTAAAGGGGCCCACATAACTTGATACAGCCTCCTCACATTATGGGCCGTACACCTGCAGGGCACAAACCCACAATGATCTACATGTATCAACTTGTTAAGGCAGGGTAATAACCGTGCCGCTAGAATCTTGCTCAGTATTTTGTACTCTGTATTTAAGAGTGACAGGCCTCAGTATTTAAGAGTGACAATGTCAGTGCTATCCCTACCAGGCTTCGACAATGATACCACCAATGCCTGACTTGTGGTAGGGGGAAGCACACCTTCCTCCAATGCCGCTGCATATAACCTACTTAATGTGGCGCTAGATCTTTGGCATATGCTGCATGAAATTCAGTGGGGAGGCCATCCAGACCAGGGGTCGTATTCCGCGGCAGGTCCTGGATAGCCATTTGAATATTCTCCGTTGCGATCGGTGACCCTAGATCATCTTTGTCTGCTTCATCCAGCTTTGGAAGATTCACTTCAGGGAGGAATTCCCCAATTTCCTGTATACAAGAGCACCCAGGAGCTGTATTCAATTGCCTGTAATACTTTTGGAATGCCACATTTATCTTTAGCTGGGTGTCAGCCACCTCCCCGTGGGGGGGGGGGGGGCAAATCTTAGTTGTAGGGGTTGCTTGGGGCTGGTTCCGTATGATACGTACTACATCAGTTTTAAATTTATAGTGTGGCTGTTGGATTTGGTTTGGCAAGGCAAAGCCTACAACTATGCATATATTGATGTGTTTAGTTTCATCTTGCCAGCAACAGAATAAGTCACATTTTTGTATCAGACATAAGTAGTGCTAGGTGTGTTTGTGTGTGCAAGATAGGTGTGTCAGTTGGGCACACCAAGACATCGGTTTTGCCCACAGCATGTTTGTCCATATGTTTAGTTTGATGCTTGCATAGAATTTAAATCGGTCTGATTTCTCCACTCAATATAGTTAGTGGCATGTACGCATACATGTGATATTTGTAATTGGGGGGCCTTGTCAACAATGATGTCATGAGTGATGTAATACATGAGGTCATAAGCAGTGAATGGCGAAGGTGCAAGTAATAGTTAGCTCTGTACACTATAAATGGTGAATTTCAGTGATTTTCTGTTTTTAAATGTTAGTTTTCATCTCATTTGAACACCTAAGTATAATGTCACTTTAATTTTTGTGTTTTCTTAGTGTTTTTTTTTTTAATGAAAGCTAAGATCTAATTAAATACTTAAATATAACAGAATTGTAATCATTGTTTTTTCAGTGAATTTCAGTTTTTTTTTAACCTAAAGTCAGTCTTATTAAAACACATAACTATAACGTCACTTTAACCTTTGTCTTTTTCAGTGAATTTCTGGGCCTTCTGATCCTATTAAACTAAGCCACTTTCTGAGTAAACCTCTAACCATCGTCCAAATTAGGTGTAATTCCATTCAGTCATGTTTTTTCTCTATCAGAGAGCAAAGTGTCCTCTGGGAAAGAGTCCATTATTGAAAAAAAATGTAAGTCTTGTGTTGTGGGAAAAAATCCAAGGCCTGGGGGGCACCATAAGAGGTGCCTGGCCGCATCACCCTACAAATTGGTGTGCCATGTGCAAACAGGGACAATGTGCCTGTAGGAAATTGGGTTACTGGTTTAGGGGGGTGTAACTCTACTCAAGTAACAACCACAATTCTCATCAAGGTGAACCAATTTTAAATTTTTAAGTGAAAATACTACCTAAAAGCACAAAGCGCCAACTGTAGTTATCTGTGACAAAGTTACAAGTTCAGTCTGACTGAGATGGAGGGTGGGCCGGATACAGAGAACAAGTTAGGCCCGCTGAACAAAGTACCTGAAATTCTGGTTGAAGAGCGTTGCGAGATCCCACTCTGGTGGTCCTGGGTTCAAGATGTAGGTCTAGTCCCTTTCACTCGGGCAGCAGGGCCGCAAGCAACAGGGTAGAAGAGTATCAGTCCTCCTTGCAGCACAGCAGCACATCAGTCCTTCTGAGTCTTCCACAGGTCCAGAGGTGTACAGAAGAGTTGGGTCAAAGAGTCCACTATATATTTACCTGGTGATAGCTTTCATGTAGGAGAAGTTTCTAAAGGTTTTCACCCCAGAAGTATTTAGAATTTCCTGCCTGGTCACAGCTTGTCTAGGGGCACAAAAGAGTAGTGTGAAACCCTTTGTGAGTGTGCAGAGGCAGTCTTTGTGTTGTGCTAGTGTGGTAGTTAACAACTCCGCACACCCTATCAAGTCAGAGATGGCCCATCCTGCCAACATCTAATACATGTAGTACCACTTTACTAGGGACTTACAAGTAAATTAAATGTGCCAATTGGGTGTAAGGCAATGTTTACATGTTTAGCACTGGTTCACAGGCGTACCAGCTGGTAACATTTGAAAGGGGTGAGGCGTAAAAGTTGGGGATGTGTTTTTCATAGTCAATAAGCGCAGTTCAGTGGTGTTCTCAGGACATTATTTACACATATTTCTCCTTTTGAACTTGACTTTCGGAAAAGCTGACAGACACAAACCAAGGTCATTGCTTCCATTGTACTGTGCTTCTATTATATCATTTATTGCTGAAGCACTTACTTTTAACGCAGACATAATCACTGTAGCATTAACACTGTATAATACATCAGGCAACTTTACATGACTAGTGACTTGACACTGTCTGCTGCCCGGCCTCTGCTCTTTCTTGAAGTGGCACAGTCACAAGAGGAAAACGATAAGTCAGTGTGAACTTGTTCCTTGAGCTGTTATTCTGTCGCACCTGCCCCTCGAATTTCTGATGCATAGATTTCCTTTTGAGGAAACACTCCGTCTTACACTCCTCTTTCGCCCCTTTATTACCGCCAGCAGCCTCTGTTGACTTACGGCATTCAGAGTCCATTCCATTGTTCCAATGATTCTAGGGACTACAGGGCTAGCTTAGAAAAATCAATCTGTACATTATATTTTCAAGAATATTTTTAGATCCCGGCGACTGCTCAAGTCCAGTGCTTAATTTGCAAAACAATTAGTGCCAGGGGCCTCGTCAGGAGGCCACCACAGCTTTCACCTCCCCGTGCACCACTGCTAGCCCTGCGAATGACAGTACTAACGCAACTACTAACCATCACACTGTTCCATGTGTGACAGTTCAGTTCATTCGAGGCCCCAAAGCTAGATTTATGGGTTGGGCAGCAGGTATTCCTTGTTTTTAATGTATATTGAATTAACAAGCAACTATTGTTGTGCTCATCTCTAAATTACACAAACAGCGCCACGAGGTGGCAACTGTCATTAGTGCAGGTGTTGACAATTAAGTGCCAGTGCCAAGCACCAGAAGCCACTGGCTCAAATTAAGCACTGCTTCAAGTCTCTGCACCCAATCTTTTCTTAATCTCAGTGGAAGGATGACAATGTATGTTTTTAAACTGCGTATATGGCTTGTATATCCCCAAATAAAATACGCATCACCCGTGCTTAAGTGGAACAGAAGACGAAAGCAGTAGGGCAGTTTGTGTAACTAGCTACACCCTTCTTACCAACCAGTTTAATCTCCAGCAGGGCAAGGTTAATCTTTTCACCCTTGCGAAGCCACTCTATTGCTTACCAATAATATTAACGGTTCCCATTTACAGCACTTCTAAAAGGAATAATGTGGTAAAAAAAAAAGTGCTATTTTAAACAAGATATTGCGTGTAATGTAAATAAACTGAGCACCTCATTCTCTGACACTACATTTCTCTTATTGGCGACCTGAGGTCACGGGTCTGACTGCACGGGTCAGCAATTCTTAGCGTAATAACCGAGGCTTTTTCAGGACAATTAGCTTCAGGCGCGTAAGAGACTGTGGCTAAGTGCGACATATTAAGGGTTGCGCCTCCCGGATTTTCACGCAATTTGCCTAAAATGTTTCCTACATCCGCGCTTAATAATATTTTGCTCTAACAATATGGGACTGATTTTCCCCGTTGCAAAATGCTTAGATGAACTCCTGAACCAGGTACAATTCACACCCGACTTGCCACCAAGTTTTTGCATGCAAATGGAAGGTTGCACTCAAATCGTGATGCGAGGCCTGGTAATAAGAAAAATGCGGTAAAGATGAACCTGCAAGGTATGAACATTCACTTTGCACTGCAAACCTCAAAGTGGTGGAATCTTACAAGCACCTCCGAACCACTAACCAAAGAGCAGAATTCGGAAGCATCTTTAAGAAAAAGCCTGCTATCGCTCAAAAATGGAATTAATGGAATTCTGAAAGCTGACTAAATAGACCCCATGAGGAAAAACACAAGATTCAATTCCTTCTGGCAGAAATTGTTAAAACAATGTTATTTTAGGTACTTAATGTAGACCCGTCTCCACAGAGAAAAGCGCTTATAAAGAATTTTAGTTTTTTTGTGCGAATAAGTATCTTGGACACGGAGTGCTACATAGAACAAACAACATGGGAGTGTGGCCGTGCGCGGTTACGTGCATGCGTGCATCCGTGCGTTGCGCAATCTGGACACTTAACTAATAGGTGACAGCTCCCATCAAAGAAATAATGGTGTCTAAACAATATTATATTCATGAAATGAAGAACCAAGACGCTGGCAAGACTCTCAGCAAGTCACCAGTGAAGACAGATTCAATGAAATAGCTACCCGTTTTTAAAACGTCCAGCTCTGGGACCAATTAAAACAAGACGGCGTACTTAGTTACACAATATTCTTTAGAAATGATTTATTTGACAAGATTCTGCACAACTTCCATATGTATGATCTAACTTTAAGCAGCAGGGGAGCACTTTACTCACATTTGCGAAGCAAGAACGACCCAGAAATCACGCCGGCTGGAGGACACCTGACAAAATGCAAGAGTCCCCCATGCATAATGCTGTCACTCAAAGGCTCAACTAGAGCCTAACATTTAGGAGGAGGGGTAACTCTTCCAGCAATAGGCAGAGTGGAGATGAAGGGGTGAAAAAACAACAAAGCCTTGTTAACACGTAAATGGCCTTGAAAAGACCTGTGAAGTACTCTGGTGACTTTGCTCTCATGCAGCCTCAAGTAGAAGAAGCATGAAAGCAATGCCAGGATTGGTGTGAGCAGGTCAGCACAGCACTCCATAGGAGACTGGGGGCCTGTGCTGCGTTTCCCAGACTCAGTAAGAGAGACTGGGTTTGAGAGGTCCAAGGTGCGCATGCCGGGATGGACACAGTCAGATCCCTGTCCAACCCAACATTCACAATCATCAGGACTGGCCTCTCCCTGGCCCCACGCCTGATGAACAAACACATCAGCCAGGCCAAGTCCTGTCCTTTAAAGAGTCTGGACTTGGGGAATTTTAAAATGATGTGCTCGTGGCTGGCTGCACTCAGTAGGGGGTCAACACCCATACGCCGCCGAGGAGGAACCACAGTGGTAAGATGTGCAGAGGTCTAAAGGCCAGCAAAAATGAAGTTAGTAAAAACAGGAGGTGTAAAGGCACAACGTTGGGGGGAAACTACGCCAAGGACGTCAGATCCAACATGTGTTCCCCTCAGCCGAAACCAGAGAGAACTTCCCACTCTCATGTGGTTCTTGTTGCCAAGGCGGAAGAGCCTGAAGGACCATCAGTATTGGCATGGCCAGTTTCAGGGCGATGCTCCACCGTTAAGTCCATTCCTTGTATGGAGATGGACCATGTCAAAGTTTGGGCTTCTCACCCCTAATCTGCTTTAGCCATCTGAGGGGCTTATGAACTGTCTGAACCCAGAAGTGAGCCCCAAACATGTATTGTCTCAACTTCTTTAGTGCACAGACCACTGCAAATGCTTCCCTTTCTATTGCACTCCCCTTCTGTTCCCTTGGAGCTAACCTCCTCCTGCTGATGGCTACCAGTTGATCTAGACCCACGTCCCTTATGCCATGCTCTGAGGCATCTGTCTGCATGATGAACTATTGGGAGAAATAAGGGGCCTTGAGCATGGGTGCCGTGCACGTCTTTCTTCAAGGTGTCAAAAGCGTTCTGGCACCCCCGTTCAGATCACCTGTCTGGGCTGCTTCACAGGAGTCAACTCTGTCAAAGGGGCAACAATGGTGCATACCCAGTGACAAATCTCCTATAGTACCCGGTGAGGCACCAGGAAGGCCCTCACGTCAGTCTGGGTCTTGGGGGCTTTCAGGAGATAATGGTTTCAATTTTGACCTGAAGGGGCTGTACCTTCTTCCCTCCAGCCTGGTGACCCAGGAAGACCACAGAACCCTGCCCTATATGGCACTTACTGGCTTTGCTAGTGATGCCTGCCTTTTGCAGGGCCCAAAGCCATTCCCTGAGGTGGCACACATGGTCATCCCAGCTGGAGATGCCAACCACAATGTCATCTAGGCAGCCTTGAAGTTCTCCAATGCAGCCAGTCCATCAATGACCAACTTCTGGAAGGTGGCAGGGGAGTTCTTCATCCCAAAGCTCAACACCCAAAACTGGAAGTGGCTCACTGGGGTAGAGAACACAGACTTCTCTTTGGCCCCTTCATTAAATGCGATCTGCTAATTGTCAGACGTCAGAACAAATGTGCTGACAAACTTGGAAGCCCCCAACCGATCAATGAACTCATCAGCTCAGCTGATGGGGTGAGTGTCAGTCTTAGTGACTGCATTGAACCCCCAGTAAACAACACAGAACTGGAGTTTGGTGGTGGTACCGGGAAGGGTAGCCTTGGGGAACAGCACCACTGGGCTGGACCAGGGGCTGCTGAAGGGATCAATTACCCCCAATTTGGAAGTCTTCCTCCTTTATGCTGGCTCTCACCTTATCAGATGGCCTGTACATCTTATTTTTCACAGGCATACTGTCCCCAGTGTCAATACCATGGGTACACCATCTAGTGAACCCTGGTGTTAGAGAGAAGAGAGAGGCAAACTGCTCCAATACTTGGTGAAAGTACCTCTAAAGCTCTAGGGTGAGGGTAGGGGAGAGGTTGACACCCTCCACTGACCCATCCTGCTCCTTGGAAGAGAGTGGGTCAGTCAGAGGTTCGCTCTCCTCTTCCACTTTATTCTTCGTGACTAGGAGCGCGGTAACCTAGAACCTCTCAAAGTGGGGTTTGAAAAACAAATCTGAGAGTTTTTCACCACCAAGACATGTAAAACACAAAAGCACGGGTCCAACATTTTAAAAACATTTCTCCCTGCCCTATAGGCTGTTTATGGCCTACCCTAGGGTTGATTTATATGTATTAAAATGGAAGGTTTAGGCCTAGTAAAAGGTTTCTTTTGCCAGGTCGAAATGGCAGTTTAAAACTGCACACACAGGCTGCAATGGCAAGCTAGAGACATGTTTAAAGGGCTGCTTCAGTGGGCCCAGTAGTAGCATTTAATTTACAGGCCCTGGGTACATGTAACATATTACCAGGGACTTACAAGTATATTAAATGTGTCAATTGGGTATAAGCCAGTGATACCATGTTTTATGGAGAGAGCACAAGCACTTAGCTCTGGTTAGCAGTGGTAAAGTGTGCAATGTCCTAAAGCCAGCAAAGAAAAGTCAGCAAAAATGGAAGAAGTAATGGCAAAAAGTTGGGGGGAAAACCATGTCAAGGACATCGGACCCAGAGTGCCTTATTACTGATAATATAGTGATACAAAATCAGGGGTGTTCCCAGTGCCACCGCGGTGGAATTCTAACACTGTGACGCAAGGACTCAGTTCAATGCACCAACATTGAATTAGAAAGCGAATTAGACTGCAGCCCTAAAACAAGCTAATTGTGCATTTTTATGCAGGCGATGTTTTCAGGTCGCTATCAGTCCCCCTAGATGAGTCATAGACACCAGCAGCAACCAAAACAATCTTTTGTTTTTGAATAACATACTAAAAGATAGCACAAAGAAATGAGGGCTTGTAGTTTAAAATGTTTTTTTTTTTTTATCCTCAGTTCAGTGCATTACATTTGTATGGTAGGTAACCAGAATGCAATAATAAAATTAGACATATGAGGATCAGCGAAAACAAGAGAAACATGTCTAATGTTTTTTGCGAGTTTCTGACATCCTGAACCCTAAAGCTATTTCTAAGCGCTATGCTGAATTCTCGATACAACATTAAATGGCAAGCCTGCTCTTCAAATTTTAGAGTTTCTTAGGATGGATTGCACAGTATATCCTTGAATAGCTGATTTCAGCTAATCTTTATCAGAGCTCTGTTGAAGAAGCACAACATGTGCTCTTGATAAAGGGCACCTTATGCATGGCTTCTGGAATCAACTATCCAACTACATCATCAGATTTGGTACCGTTACTATGTAAGGAAATAGGTAAGCAATCTGTCTCTGGACTGGGATTTTCCACACGTAGTGAATGTTTATGTTGCCTTGCTGTTAAAAAGGCAAAGATGTGTTTGAATGATGGAAAATGAATGCAAATGATTAAAAAAACTGGGAGTGAGGCATCAGAAGGTGTGGAGAACAGCTGTGTGTAGGGCCTGGCCGTGGCCTAGCTCTGCACCAGTGACTTTTTATCCTCAGTTCAGTGCATTACATTTGTATGGTAGGTAACCAGAATGCAATAATAAAATTAGACATATGAGGATCAGCGAAAACAAGAGAAACATGTCTAATGTTTTTTGCGAGTTTCTGACATCCTGAACCCTAAAGCTATTTCTAAGCGCTATGCTGAATTCTCGATACAACATTAAATGGCAAGCCTGCTCTTCAAATTTTAGAGTTTCTTAGGATGGATTGCACAGTATATCCTTGAATAGCTGATTTCAGCTAATCTTTATCAGAGCTCTGTTGAAGAAGCACAACATGTGCTCTTGATAAAGGGCACCTTATGCATGGCTTCTGGAATCAACTATCCAACTACATCATCAGATTTGGTACCGTTACTATGTAAGGAAATAGGTAAGCAATCTGTCTCTGGACTGGGATTTTCCACACGTAGTGAATGTTTATGTTGCCTTGCTGTTAAAAAGGCAAAGATGTGTTTGAATGATGGAAAATGAATGCAAATGATTAAAAAAACTGGGAGTGAGGCATCAGAAGGTGTGGAGAACAGCTGTGTGTAGGGCCTGGCCGTGGCCTAGCTCTGCACCAGTGACTGTGGTACCAAGCCCGCTGCACACAGCTTTTGAACATGAGTACCACACTTCTGGGTGCATGGCCTATGCAGCCAAATTGCTTCTAGCTTGCTGTGTACATACTATGGGGATATGTACAACAAAAGTGGTGGAGTGAGGAGTTAGCAGTCATAGCTTAACATCTCATTCTGCCACTTCAGAAATGCAAGGCTGCACCATATATACAACAATAAGGTTTGCACCATATTTACAACAATAAGGTCCCCCTTCCTGCACATAAACTGTCTTGAAATGCCATTGTGTCACTTCTATGTGTGCTGCTTAATGCAGCACACATGGAAGTGACAAAATGTCATTTTTTAAAAAGATTGTTCATGTGCACGAAGGGGGACCTTCCTGTAAATAAACAATAAAAGGCTTTTTGCTTTTTCCATGTGTGCTGCACAAAGCAGCACACATGGAAAAAGCAAAAACGAGGAGAGATATAGCATTTCTCCTAATTTTGCCAACTTAAGACCAGGTCTTAATTTTGCCAGCTTAAGACCCGGTCTTAATTTTGGCGCTGCCTCCTATATACACTGACTTTGTAAATAGGGGGCAGCATCAAATCAATGGGTGTTGCAGTGGAACGCCCACCGCAACACCCACTGCCCACCCCTTTCACGCTAAGCACAGCCTTAACTCTGCCTTGTATAGAAGGCGAAGCCCCTATCGCCACGGAAATGTCAAATAAAGTGACATTCCCGTGGTGATAGGGGCTTGTACATATGCCCTATGTTTCCTTATACTGCCCTGTGTGTGTTCCAAAGTGATAGTATAAGTTTATGTACATAAATGGCATTCTTTCTGCTTTTGTTTACAGCCAGATTGCAAAGACCATTTTTGCATTATAAATGCATATATATTTTGTATATTCTTTTCCTAGGAATACCTATAGGTTTCCTTGAAATCTTTCCAGGGGAGGCCTATACTCAATAGGCCGAAATTCATTGATGTTTTTCCTTCTGAGAAGTTCTCATTGGAAATGTTATGTTTCCGTGCTGCTTTGCGGGTGGGTGGGGTTGCTCTGCCCTCGGAGAAGGGTAGGGGAGGAGTGGTTTTCCCACTCCTAAGTGAACATGAATGTTTGATCGGCCATCTTGGACCACCCAAACAGTCATGTGAAATTTCCCTGTTCTCCACACAAGCGGCATTACAGCCTGCGTGGAGAACATGTCAAGGCCCCCATTCCCTGGCTGAGCGTCGAACTACGATGCTCAGACCAATCAACGCTGCATTGTACAAGACATGTTTGAAGGTTTTTGACGAGTGAGGAAACCTGCACTCAGGAAAACTGAAAAAATCATCCAGTTCTGAAAAAGAAATAACCGCAGGAATTCATGGAAGGGTCACCTGTACTATCAAGGTGCTCCAAATAGTTTTAAAGTTTCTGTACGTTACATAACACAATGCAAAAAAAACATATTCTACATAGATACACATTGCTTTGCGTTTAGATTAGAACACTAGCAATACATCAATAACTGAAATCAAATCAGGGTCATCTTAAGAAATGTTGGTAGCTCGGCAAAGAAATATTTTGGGGTCCCCTGATCAAGAACAACTGTGAATGTAATACCCAATTTCATCCAATTCAAGCCCCCATGATGCTGGACAATTCTGAATTATACCTTTATGAAAAAAGCAATTCGACGCCTCGTCAGGGGTAGTAAGCGCTATATGAATGCGATTACAATACAATACAATACATTAGCCTTTCATGAACTGAGACCTGCAACAACAGACAAGTTGACTGGCTTACGGCAACCAAACAGTACCAAACAAAAGCCTGAACAAGCACTGTTAAAAACACCTCTCACTGCACTTGAGCTTAAATATTTTGTCTAACAACACAGCTTTACGTAGAATTAAGAGTCCAAAAATACACATATGGGGCTTGAAATGTCAGCTTTAATTGCCGGATTACCCATTCACAACTGGCATTCACAATGCGGTAGTGAAAATCAGTTCACCACAGCATCAGGTGAAATCTGATCATTTTCTCCTTCCTGCTGTGCCCCCTAGCTCGCCTCTCCTTTGCTCCTTCTATGTGTGTACATCTCTGGCTGGACAGGGACCTCTGACTATGGAGTGAGAGAAAGAAGAAGGGTGGAAGACAGGGCTTACAGAGCTGCAGAGGGAAAGAGGTGAACTCGAGGGCCACGGGAGGCAGAGACAGAAGAGAGGCAGGGAGTCAGAGATAGAAGGTAGGCAGAGATAGAAGAGAGGTAGGGAGAGAGCGATAGAAGAGAGGTGGGCAGGCAGAGATAGAAGAGAGGTAGGGAGGCAGAGATAGAAGGTAGGCAGAGATAGAAGAGAGGTAGGGAGAGAGACATAGAAGAGAGGTGGGCAGGCAGAGATAGAAGAGAGGTAGGGAGGCAGAGACAGAAGTGAGGTAGGGAGGCAGAGACAGAAGTGAGGTAGGGAGAGAGAGATAGAAGAGAGGTGGGCAGGCAGAGATAGAAGAGAGGTAGGGAAGCATAGACAGAAGAGAGGTTGGGAGGCAGAGAGAAGAGAGGTTGGGAGGCAGAGCCAGAAGAGAGGTAGGGAAGCAGATATAGAAGGGAGGCAGAGATAGAAGAGAGGTAGGGAGGCAGAGACAGAAGTGAGGTAGGGAGGCAGAGACAGAAGTGAGGTAGGGAGGCAGAGACAGAAGTGAGGTAGGCAGGCAGAGATAAAAGAGAGGTAGGGAAGCAGACATAAAAGAGAGGTAGGGAAGCAGAGATAAAAGAGAGGTAGGGAAGCAGAGACAGAAGAGAGGTAGGGAAGCAGAGACAGAAGAGAGGTAGGGAGGCAGAGAGAAGAGAGGTTGGGAGGCAGAGCCAGAAGAGAGGTAGGGAAGCAGATGTAGAAGGGAGGCAGAGACAGAAGAGAGGTAGGGAGGCAGAGATAGAAGAGAGGTAGGGAGGCAGAGACAGAAGAGAGGCAGGAAGGTAGAGAGAAGGGAGACGGAGATAGAAGAGAGGTAGGGAGGCAGAGATAGAAGAGAGGTAGGGAAGCAGAGACAGAAGAGAGAGGTAGGGAGGCAGAGATAGAAGAGAGGTAGGGAGGCACAGATAGAAGAGAGGTAGGGAGGCAGAGGTAGAAGAGAGGTAGGGAGGCAGAGACAGAAGTGAGGTAGGGAGGCAGAGATAGAAGTGAGGTAGGGAGGCAGAGATAGAAGAGAGGTAGGGAGGCAGAGATAGAAGAGAGGCAGGGAGGCAGAGACAGAAGTGAGGTAGGGAGGCAGAGATAGAAGAGAGGTAGGGAGGCAGAGATAGAAGAGAGGTAGGGAGGCAGAGATAGAAGAGAGGGAGGGAGGCAGAGATAGAAGAGAGGTAGGGAGGCAGAGGTAGGGAGGCAGAGATAGAAGAGAGGTAGGGAGGCAGATATAGAAGACAGGCAGGAAGGCAGAGACAAAAGAGGCAGGTATAGAAGAGAGGTAGGGAGGCAGAGATAGAAGAGAGGTAGGGAGGCAGAGATAGAAGAGAGGTAGGGAGGCAGATACAGAAGAGAGGTAGGGAGGCAGATATAGAAGAGAGCTAGGGAGACAGAGACAGAAGAGGGGTAGGGAGGCAGAGATAGAAGAGAGGTAGGGATGCAGAGACAGAGAGAGGTACAGAGGCAGAGACAGAAGGGAGGTAGGGAAGCAGAGAAAGAAGAGAGGTAGGGAAGCAGTGATAGAAGAGAGATAGGGAGGCAGAGATAGAAGAGAGGTAGACAGACTGGGCTGAGATTAAAGGTAATGATACGTACAGGCATACTGAGAGGGAGGCACAAAGAGGGAGAAAGATGTCGGGAGAGAAATAGAGGTAGTGTGGTAGGTAGGATTTTGCAGTGGTGTAGAAATGTAGCAATGTATAGAGGGCTGTAGATAGTGATGGTGCAGGTAAAACAACATTTTGTATACCTTCTCTATTTTGCATGATAAAATACCCAATTATGTAACTTCCTAACTATTAACCTTTATTAATTGTTTGCCGTGGTCTAAATAATCAATATTACACCTTAATAAACACAAATTACACGCGGGACTAGATGCTAAGTGCATGGCAAATAATTCTAATGACTAACTGAAGTACGCATATTCATTGTAGCATGTGTTGTGATAGGAATTTTGCATGATTTATGTTGCTTTTGTAATGGGTTGCGTTCCTGGCAGGACGAAATGGTGAGTATTATTGCTTTAAATGTTGCTATAAGCTAGGAAAATACTAATATATAAAAGGGTTAGTGTGGGTCTAAACATTAGAATCTTCATTTCCGTATATTAATTACTTTCTATGTTTGTTTTGCTTAAGTTGGCATTCGGGCCTACTAGGCCGCAATATCCAAAATGGAGTTCGGAAGTGGCCACCGTTGTGTGAGCGAGATATCTACTGAGCAGACTCGGATGGCTCTGAAGATCTCCAGGCGTCCTCTGACCAGGTCACAGTGTTCCTTGTCAAGGATAGGAACGTGGAGGACTGCCAAAACTCGACTGGTGTGACTGACAGAGAATACAAAGGACAGCTGTCCCTAGAAGCTTGTATATTGATATTTCGGACCCTTTCGCATGAGAATTTTCCAAACCATGGAATGACATCTTCGGTCTCATGAGAAACAAAGAACTCTGTGAATAAGGCCTGACATTGCAAATTGTGATGGATTAGCCAATCAGAGACATTTCCAATGTAGCAGATGTAGCATGTTACCCGAAATTCATTATAAAAGGGGGGTTAGTAGAGGGGTGTAGGTTGTTGCGTTCCTGCAGTGTGATTCGAATCCCCGTTGACAGATTTTGCTTGCATGAGTACCGGGTCCCTGGAGATCTATGGGACTGTGCTGTGCCGAGCAAAATAACTTTTTTTCTGGACTGATTGGGGTTGTAGCCTGCATTCAATTGGAGGGTTATATATCGGATGGGATTTGATTTATGCAGGGCCGATAGGTTGCGGAAGAATGGTCGTCAAAATCAGAGATTAGGTAAATATAATTGTCATCCTGTTTATGTCAATGTTATTAATATTCTGATTGATTATAATGCTGATTATGTCAATGAGGGTGAATTTAATTAGATAAACTAAAACATTTATTAACAGAAAATGAGTTTGTAATTCTTTAAAGAGTATCGATTAAAGATTCTGAGACTTTAAATGTGTTTTAGCTGGTTCTAAATCACCATCAACCAGTCCAACTAATTGGTCCATCGACCACGTGGTGGAATGCCTTGATGTTAAAGTTAGGTTTCTATAAGTGCAGATGTATAATATGTAAATACTGTAAATATTTCTTTCTTAGGTAAT
The DNA here is from genome assembly GCF_964204655.1 of Triturus cristatus. Taxonomy (NCBI): domain Eukaryota; kingdom Metazoa; phylum Chordata; class Amphibia; order Caudata; family Salamandridae; genus Triturus; species Triturus cristatus. Next base: position 859,443,834 of record NC_140594.1, read on the forward strand.
AAGGTACCCCCCCCCCCACATGTCCAGTGCTTCTCTTCCTCCTGTGTGCAGATTCAAGTGAGACGTATGAGTGTTGGTGTTATGGGCCCCACCAATGAATGTGTGCGTGAATGAGTAAGTGTGATGGAGGATCTGTGACGCAGGGAGGATATGTAAATTTGCCCTTTCCCGCTGGAGCAATAGGAAGTAGGAAGTTTACAGAAAGGTAGTGGATGATGTATGGGGGCAGAGAGGTAGAGCGAGAGTTAAGGTAGAAAGTGAGGTGAGCTGGAGAGAGATGGAGGCAGGGAGAAGTATAAGGAGCCAGGTACGGAGGGGTGAGAGGGAGGGATAACATGAGAAGGTATGTATGGATAGGCAGGTCAGGTAAAGAGCAGGGAGGCTGAGAGAAAGGTAGGGAGAGAGGTGAAAGGCAGATATATTGATGAGCTGTAGTGAGAACAGATGAAGCAGAGAGGCAGAGGTGAGGTATAGAAAGAGATGATATTGGTGTAGAGAGAGTGTGAGGTAGAGACGTGAGCCAATGATAGACTGGCAGCAGAGGGTGGGGTCGAAAAACAGACAGTGACTGATTGAGCTAGTGGAACAGGTGAGGCAGAGGGGATAGAAGTAGAAATAAAGGGGAGGTGGAGAGGTAAGTAGTGGCTAGAGAGAGATTTGGGAAAGAGCAAGAAGAGCTAGTGATAGGTGAGGTACAAAGAGAGGTGACCAAAAGAGTGGTGACGTAGAGAAATAGGTGAAAGGTAGAGAGAGGTGAGGTATAGGGTGACGGAGAGAAACAGTAGGGGATGAAAAAGGAAATAAAGATGAAAGCTAGGTGAATCAGTTGGATAAGAGAGACAGGGGTGAGATTGAAAAAGACCAGTGAAGTAGAGGGAGAGGAGTGGTGAGGTAGAGAGGGAGGAGCGGTGTGGGAGAAGCGGTGAGGTAGAGCAGGAGGACCGGTGAGGTAGGGGGAGAGGACCGGTGAGGTAGAGGAAGAGGACCGGTGAGGTAGAGGAAGAGGAGCGGTGAGGTAGAGAGAGAGGAGCGGTGAGGTGGAGAGAGAGGAGCGGTGAGGTGGAGAGAGAGGAGCGGTGCGGTGGAGAGAGAGGAGCGGTGCGGTGGAGAGAGAGAGCGGTGTCGTGGAGAGAGGAGCGGTGTGGTAGAGAGGGAGTAGCAGTGAGGTAGAGAGGGAGGAGCAGTGAGGTAGGGAGGAGCAGTGAGGTAGAGAGGAAGGAGCGGTGAGGTAGAGAGGAAGGAGCGGTGAGGTAGAGAGAGGAGCGGTGAAGTAGAGTGAGAGGAGCTGTGAGGTAGAGAGAGAAGAGCGGTGAGGTAGAGAGAGAGGAACGCGAGGTAGAAAGGGATGAGCGGTGAGGTAGAGAGAGAGGAGCGGTGAGGTAGAGAGAGAGGAGAGGTGAGGTAGAGAGAGAGGAGAGGTGAGGTAGAGAGAGAGGAGAGGTGAGGTAGAGAGAGAGGAGCAGTGAGGTAGAGAGAGAGGAGCAGTGAGGTAGAGAGGGAGGAGCAGTGAGGTAGAGAGAGGGAGGAGCAGTGAGGTTGAGAGGAAGGAGCGGTGAGGTAGAGAGGAAGGAGCGGTGAGGTAGAGAGGAAGGAGCGGTGAGGTAGAGAGGAAGAAGCGGTGAGGTAGAGAGAGGAGCGGTGAAGTAGAGCGAGAGGAGCCGTGAGGTAGAGAGAGAAGAGCGGTGAGGTAGAGAGAGAAGAGCGGTGAGGTAGAGAGAGAGGAACGCGAGGTAGAGAGGGAGGAGCGGCGAAGTAGAGAGAGAGGTGCGGCGAGGTAGAGAGGGAGGAGCGGCGAAGTAGAGAGGGAGGAGCAGCGAGGTAAAGAGGGAGGACCGGCGAGGTAAAGAGGGAGGAGTGGCGAGGTAAAGAGGGAGGAGCGGCGAGGTAGAGAGGGAGGAGCGGCGAGGTAGAGAGGGAGGAGCGGCGAGGTAGAGAGGGAGGAGCGGCGAGGTAGAGAGGGAGGAGCGGCGAGGTAGAGAGGGAGGAGCGGCAAGGTAGAGAGGGAGGAGCGGTGAGGTAGAGAGGGAGGAGCAGTGAGGTGGAGAGAGAGGAGAGGTGAGGTAGAGAAGCAGTGAGGTAGAGGGGGAGGTGCGGTAAGGTAGAGCGGGAGGAGCGGTGAGGTAGAGAGGGAGAAGCGGTGAGGTAGAGAGGGAGGAGCGGGGAGGTAGAGGGGGAGGAACGGTGAGGTAGAGGGAGGAGCGGTGAGGTAGAGAGAGAGGTTAGGTAGGGGGGACAGCAAGAGATGTAGAGGTAGGCTAAGAGAGTCGTAGCTCAAAAGGTGAGTTATTTTTTATTGCCATTTATTAAGTTATACATAAGCATATACTAAGATGTACAAATTGGGTCATATATATATACATATCAATCGTACATTAACCATATTGCATTTTTTTTTTTTTTTTAAATTAACAACCAAAACTGGTCAGCATGGTAGAATCACAGTTAACTTAATATACAAAGCACAACACTATAATCGGATCTGTGATGGTTACACCCAGGTGAGCACAATATAGCTTCATGATATTGTTAGCCCTTCCCAGCGTCTACATACATGTGGAGGCCATCCACCAAAATCAATATTCTATCCCCAAGGTTGAATGGTTACATTTCTCTTCGACTATGCCTTGCCGGATACCGCTCTGCCAAGTATAGGCTCACAATCTTTGTCAAAACAGGAAGTGCTATAATGCTCTGATGCCAGGGACCCCCAGAATTGGTGTGAGTGCGACAAGTGAAGTTACGTTTGGTGTCAAGGTAAGCCAGTGTGCTTAGGTGAGGAGACTTAATCACAAAATTGGCTCTGTGGTTAACTTGTGGGAAAGATGTACTCAACCGCCCTCTTACTTTTGAACAGTCAGGCACAGCTGTAAGGAGTACGCTTTAGTGGCCTTATGGTATATCGTTGGATACAATTAAGTAAGTCGCCGGCATCATAGATTTATGGAAGGATGAGGGACCTGGATTGCGGACTAAAAATTGTTAAGAAGGAGGAAGGGTTTCATTTCCACAGTAGACCTGAATGATGCTCAGACAAGTACTAAGACAGTAGACATATCTAGTTGTCGATACTTTGAGACAAGAGTGTTGTTGAAAAATTGATGGAGAGCAGTGCCTTTAAGGCAAAATAAATTGGTAGGAGCCCCATGTACACACTGAATACTAAGGAGCGGCGAGTAATAATCCTTGTGGGAACATCACATCACGAAGAGAGAAGAAGCATCTTGAAGAGTTCCTATAAAACCATTGTTTTTTACCAGAGAAGTGGGAAGCGAACCATTTTAGGACAGTGTCTGTGGCACCCATGTGTGGAAAAAGGCCTACAAATAGCACCAACTGGCCAACAGTGTTGAAAGCTGCTGGCGGCCTTGGGGTTACTGGGGGCAAAAGGTGCCATTGTCCATGATCTTTATAGGATCGTCATTGGCCTTGACCAATTTTGATGTTGCCACCATGGTAAAACTCGGATTGGTGAGATAGGTGATAGTTGGGGAGATCAATGTCACCTAGAGTTAGTCAACAAATTACCACTCAGGGTCACTCCCTACAAAAGGTAGGGGGTTAGTAAAGCGAAATAGTAAAAAGCTCTTGGCTGTACTGGTTCATGTGCCACAACGGGGGACTCTTGAAAAGCAGCGTGATCTCCAATCTCAGATTCACACATAGGAGCTGTGGTAATAAAGTGATGGTTGGAGAGCTGCTCTATCCCCTAGCTTTAGAGTTTCAGCCATCGTATGACATTGCTTCCAAGAATTGAGGTCCACTTGTGATCCTGGGTTGGGTAATCAAATATCGTTGCTAAGCGGGGAGTCTCGCCTTTCTAATGCAGCCTCTATTTTTTTGCATACCAAGTTTGATCCCGTGTTTTCAAAGCCAAGGGGCTGTCTACATTTACAATGCTAATAGATGGATCTGCAGTGTTGTGTCATAGGTAGAAGTTACGGGGTTTAACACACAGCATTTCCAAGTTATTTTTTATTTAAAAAAATATGTTTTATTATTTTCATATTGCCCAAAGCGATCAAATAACATGGCACTGTCACAGCAGCAATGTTCCAGTTTATTACATAAGTGTCATCTCTGCTGGGCAGTTATCTTATGGATGAGTGTTTAATGTCTCTTGGGTCTCCTTTCTTATTAAGTGTTAGACACTGTTTATACCCTTGTCCTTTTCTTTCATTCTGTTAGCTTCTCTATTTTTGCTTTCTGTGTCCCTTTTTTCAGTTTATCGCGTGCATGAGATTTTGTTTACCATTCGCTGGCTTCAATGTCACTCTTATTCGCTGGCTCCTGATTGGTATAGACGTCCTGTTTCATTTTCTCTTCGTTTGTTTCTCCCTTCTGTGGAGCATGGACCAAGTACTTATTGCCTCTTTTTTATTAGTGTCCTTCCACTGCTCGTGCTGAGATTGAGATATTTTTTCTTTCTTCTTCCTGCATTGTCCTTGTTGTTGCTTGTTCCCTAGAGCCCCTCCCACATCAGTATGTGTACCACCACCGCACCTTACATCACCACAACCCTACCATAACCAGCATCATCCTAACCAACACCACTCTACACTAACCACCACGATAATAACAATACTAACCTACACTAACCACCACCCAAAGCACCACCAAGATAACCACCACTGCTGCTCACTCTCTAACCATCACTACCACCTAAGGCACCACCAAAAAACACCGTTCATAACACCCCCCAAACCACCACCACCCTACCACCACCACCCCGACCACCACAACCCTAACCAGCATACCACCACCACCCTACCACTAACACCACCACCCTAATCAACACCACCACCCTAGCACAACCTTAACTAGCCTACCACCACACCCACCACCCTATCCCTAACACCACTACCCTAACCATAACCACCCTAACCTACCACCACCATTTCCTAACTCCCACCACTCTACCCTAACTACCATCACCTTATCCTCCCCACCACTCTACCCTAAGCACCACCACCCTACCCAGCATAACCTACCCAGCACAACCAACCCACCATAACCACCCCACCATATCACCACCATTCTAACCACTACCATGCTAACCAGCCTACCTACACAATTACCAACACCAACCTAACCACAACCCTACCTTAACAATCACCTTAGCCACCACCACCCTACCCAACAATCTACCCCAGCCACCACCATTACTATCTTAACCACCACCACCCAACCCTAACCACCACCACTCCAACCACCACTACCACCCTAACTACCATCACCACCCAAGCCAACAGCCTAGTCACAACACTTACCAAAACCAAGCTAACCACAACCAACCTAACCCCCACCATCCTACCCTTACCACCACCACCCTGCCCTAACGACTACCATAATTTCACCTCCCTAACCACCACTACCCTTAACACCACCACACTTACCATCCTAACTACTACCACCATATCCAGCATATTGCCACCCTACCCCAACCACCACTAGCCTCACCGCCACCAGCCTCACCATCATCACCATACCACCACCATAACTATCACACCTCTCACCATTAACATCACTCACTACTCTGCAGGGGATACCTTCTGTGTAGATTGTTCTTTCAGTCTCTATTTAGCATTCCCTCAGATTACGCTGACTAACCGGTTCTTCCAAAAGATAAGACAGCACCATGTTTATGACATCTTAATTGCTCCAGATTAGGCCCTTCAGGCAGAGAACCCAAACCTCCAGCAGTAGAGTTATAAACCTCCATGACAGCCCCCTCTCTCACTAACATTCAGTTTCAGTGCAAAGGCTAGATGCTGCATCTGGGTGTAGCCTCATTGCCTTGAACTTGAGAGGCAAACTTTGGTGGCATCTGATTTACTAGCAGAGGTCCTTGATGTCTATTTATTTGCCAGGTGCACCTCTTTGAGGGCCATTTTCTCTTGTAGGTGGCACATTTTGTTCAATGTGAAGAGCATTTTTTAGATCCTTTATAGTCTGAGTTATATTTATGGTGACCTTGGCAGAAAAGAGCTTAAATGTAGCCCCTGTCACAGCCTACGCGGTGGCCATTTCCAATTTTTTTCTCATGTTTAAGGGCAAACTTCAAGTTACCTGTGGTGATAAGATTTTTAGAAGGATTCTAAAATCAGTGCCCCCTGATTTCATACCACCCTTCTTTTGAAATCCTTTATAGCGTCTCTATTCAAGCCCCTACATATTTGTCTATTGAAGATTTTAACGCAGAAGATGGTTGTTTTAGTTGCTCTCACCTCCACCAGATGGCTAGACAATGTTCCCCAAGGATGAATTGACTGTGAATCAAATTGACATTCCAGCTTACTGTCGTCTCGGAATTTCATTTATTGCAAGTCATTTCTCTGCTAGCATCTTTTCTTACACATCAACTATCAAAAGCAGAGAAGCATCTAAGTAGGCTTCATGATAGATGGGCATTGCATTCCTAAATCCACAGATCTTCTAGTTTCTGTATAGGTGACAATCTGTTTCCCTTCGGAAACTTCTTTATTGATAAAGCTGTACTTAAGCAAGTCAATTCTAGATAGATCTCCTTGTGTATTAAGCACTGTTAGGAATTGGTAGGGAAGGGATCCACCAAAAGGCTTGTGTGCTCACTTTGTGTGAGTGAAAGAGAATACCTTGAGTTTACTTTGGGATCCATGTGTCAGAAAGCTACGTGGACCTCATTACATTCCTTTGCCCAGCATTATTACCTTGATGAACAGGACAGAGCACAATCACAATACGGCAGGGCAGTCTTTCAGATAAACTTAGTATAAAAAGCAGTACACTCAAGACTCCTCGTTCAGTGATGCTCTGCAAGCAGATCATACTAGGAATCTACGGGGGCGAATATCCATTAGAAGAACAAGAAGTACTTATCTTTGGTGATCTTCTATATGGTTGATATGATACTTCCCACAGATCAATCAATCAATCAATCAGAGACATTTATAGAGCGCGCCTACCTACCCGTAGGGTCTCGAGGCGCTATGGGGGGGGGGTGCCGCTACTGCTCGAACAGCCAGGTCTTGAGCTTCTTCCTGAAGGAGAGGTGGTCTTGGGTCAGGCGCAGGTCTGCCGGGAGGGAGTTCCAGGTCTTGGCGGCCAGGTAGGAGAAGGACCTTCCTCCTGTGGTGGCTCTGCGGATGCGTGGGACGGCGGCGAGGGCGTGGCTGGCGGATCGGAGGTGGCGTTTGGGAGCGTAGAAGTTGATTCGGTTGTTGAGGTAGCTCGGGCCTTGGTCGTGGAGAGCTCTGTGTGCGTGGGTAAGGAGGCGGAAGGTGATTCTCTTGTTGACCGGGAGCCAGTGCAGGTCTCTTAGGTGTCCGGAGATGTGGCTGTGTCGTGGGATGTCGAGGATGAGTCTGGCTGAGGCGTTCTGGATGCGCTGGAGCCTCTTCTGGATCTTGGCGGTGGTTCCGGCATAGAGTGCGTTGCCGTAGTCCAGTCGGCTGGTGACGAGGGCCTGGGTGACGGTCTTCCTGGTCTCTGTGGGGATCCACCAGAAGATCTTCCGCAGCATGCGCAGGATGTTGAAGCATGACGAGGAGACGGCGTTGACTTGCTTGGTCATGGAGAGGGAGGAGTCCAAGATGAAACCCAGGTTGCGTGCGTGGTCCGTCGGTTTGGGTGCGGTGCCCAGGGCGGGGGGCCACCAGGAGTCGTCCCAGGCGGAGGGCGAGGATCTCAGGATGAGGACCTCCGTCTTATCTGAGTTCAGTTTCAGGCGGCTCGTCGTCATCCACTCGGCTACCTCTCTCATCCCCTCGTGCAGGTTGGCTCTGGCGGTGGCGGGGTCGTTGGTCAGGGAGAGGATCAGCTGGGTGTCGTCGGCGTAGGAGATTATGTTGAGGTTGTGTTGGCGTGCGATGGCCGCGAGGGGGCTCATGTAGACGTTGAAGAGAGTCGGGCTCAGTGAGGATCCTTGTGGGACGCCGCAGATGACTTTGGTGGCCTCTGACTTGTACGGTGGTAGGCGGACTCTTTGTGTTCTTCCGTCGAGAAAGGAGACGATCCATTCCAGCGCCTTCTCCTGGATTCCGACGTTGCTGAGGCGCTGCACTAGGGTGCGGTGGCAGACCGTGTCGAAAGCCGCGGAGAGGTCTAGGAGGATGAGGGCCGCTGTTTCCCCGTTGTCCATCAGGGCTCGGATGTCGTCGGTGGCGGCGATGAGGGCGGTCTCGGTGCTGTGGTTGGCACGGAAACCGGACTGTGATGGGTCGAGGGATCCATTCGTCTCGAGGAAGGCGGCCAGCTGTTTGTTGACGGTCTTCTCGATGACTTTGGCTGGAAACGGGAGGAGCGAGATGGGGCGGTAATTCTTGAGTTCGGTGGGATCTGCTGTAGGTTTCTTCAGTAGAGCGCTGAGTTCGGCGTGCTTCCAGCTCTCGGGGAAGGTGGCGGTGTCGAATGAGGTGTTGATGATGTCCCGCAGGTGGGGTGCGATGACAACGTCGGCTTTGTTGAAGACGTGGTGAGGGCAGGGGTCGGTAGGAGATCCGGAGTGGACGGAGTTCATCGTGTGGACGGTGTCTTCGGTGTTGACCGGGGTCCAGGCGCGGAGGGTGGTGGTGGGTGGATGTCCTGCGGTCGTGGCGTGCGTCGGTTGAGTGCTGAAGCTGTCGTGTATGTCCGCGATCTTGTTGTGGAAGTAGGAAGCGAGGGAGTTGCAGAGGTCTTGCGAAGGGGTGATGTCGTTGTTTCCGGCGTTGGGGTTGGAGAGCTCTTTCACGATGTTGAAGAGTTCCTTGCTGTCCACCCACCTCCCCTTTTGGGGATTTTTTTTTTGTTACAAATATTTTCATTTGCTTTGCCTATTGCATCCTTAGACAATGCAGGGTGCAGAAAAACAGGTTGAAAGTAATGTCACGAGTTCCAGTGACAACAAAGATACAATCTGACATTATTTCAAGTCCTCCCGCTCATTGGATGATGTCTCAAAGCAAATTCTCTGGATCCAATTCGCCGTCAGCGGAAAAAGTTAATACAAGTAATCTGTGGCAGCTGCTGTAATGCTTCAGAAAAAAATATTCAAGCTAAGTACTTGTTCTTCAGAAATGGTGGGAAACATCAACATCCTTATGGATTGAACCCGCATCCTAAAACCCAGGACTAATATTTTTCCAGGAGTACTGCCTCAGACACTTGCTCCACCTTTTGCCTTTTCCATAAAAATTCCTGATTGGATTTTGGAAACAGTGCCCATCCATGACTCCCCACCTATTTAACAACTCATTTGCAGCGGGCCAGTAAGCAATGATCAGTTTGTGACTTACCACTCGAGAGTACAAAGTTAAAGACATTGTGTGTTTATAAAACAAAACATGAGTGGTAATAAATCACTGATGCTTTAATAACAGAAAATAGTAAACATTAGCCCTATTTAAACACTATTCTCACTGGAAAAGACAGTTAATTGACCACCTGTAAATTAAGTAAGCCAGGAAAGGAGGTAGAGGGTTCACTGTCCGGGCACCTCTCCTTTGTAGGAGCACATTGGCACAAGAAGAGTGATCCATGTGTCATGCTACTTCAGATCGCTTGGTGACAACATACTCACTGGGATCAAACACTTGGCGTTCAATAATAAATCAATAGAAAAAACTGAAAGTCTTGCAACTGGTCAGGTGTACAAGAAACAGCGGCCTTTGACCATCTTGTTTCATCTCCAGTGATAGTTTAGAGTCTATGTAAAATGTTTTCCCACTGTGATGGTGACAGTATGCCTCTGACAGTGGATAGATGTATGTATACCAAAGAGGACATCGATTTAGGAATATTGGTGAACATCTGGCCTCCAGCAATGGACAGGCAAGAAACAGTACCCATTAAAGATTGACCCAGAAGCAGGAGTACAAAGAGAAGGATCTTGGTGTCACTATAAAGAAGCGGATATTGAAAGCGTGAAGCAAGCTTGAGAGATGCTGAAGATAAAGATGAAGCTAGGAGAGGATTTGACCCAACGGCTAGAGCGGTCGACCTCGAAGCTAGGGAACCGGGTTCGAGCGTCGGCAGGGATGCTCAACATCCTGTGATTTTGAACAAATCACTTAATCTACCCGTGCCTACCAAAAATTAATGTGGTTCTCTGTAACGCAACTGGTGCTCATATAAAGCGCTCAGATACCTTCAGGTCGAGGTTGCGCTATATAAAACCCTTTAAAATAAATGAAACAGTTTAAAAAAATCAAAAATGAGCCAAGCTACTCTTCTCAATAAGCTGATTTCCAAACTGCAAAATAAAACAACTAGACCGTGCTTCAGTCTTCAGAAACTAAAATAAATTACAAGGGCCATGAAGTCAAACCATTGGCTTCTGGTAGAGTAAGTGACTGAATTCTAGATTCTTTCCACAATACACAAAGCGTCCTGAGTAAAGACTTGGAATAGAATTTCTTACCACTCTATATCCAGGTCAGTTCCCTTTGATCAACCACTGGAAACTTGATTAAACCAATAGGCATCAAAGTTAAAACATGAAGGCTGGACCTTTCAAGAACAAAGTCTAGTACTTTTGAATAATAAGCTGATGGCAGAACCCAGCCTCCTGTGTTCAGAAAAACTCCTGAAGTACGAGTTACTTACCTTCGGTAACGATGTATCTGGTAGAGACGATTCAAGCCGCAGATTCCTTCACATAGAATTATCCCCAGGCGTGAGACTGGATCCGGAAACTTTTTTGCCACAGCATCCCTGCGCACCGGGGGCAGGGGGTCATCACGCGACTCCGCCCAGGTGTCCTCCGCGTACGTGATGTCAGCGAGGTCACATAAGACCCGCCCCGGTGCGCCTATGTAAATTTTCTTCGGAGAACTTTTCCGCACCACAACGCGGAACCACCAGATAAAAAACTGTGGAAGCATGGGAACAGTGTGCAAAGAGCAGAAAAATTGGAAAGAAACGGTGACTAAAAACACCACCAGAGTAGTGCCAACACCGCAGAACCCAAGGGCAGGGAAAGAAGAACAAGCAGAAACCTCTGCCAGCACATAGACAGCCTCCCATCCCTGTGCCCCGAAGGCAAAGAACATGCGTAAAGTCATGGCACACGTAGTAAACCAACACCCCCCCCCCATCCTGAGCAAGGAATGGACCAGTCCCAAGACAAACAGGGACAACAAACTTCCAAGCCACCCCAAACTAGAGGGCAACCACCCAGAAGGACATGGGCAAGACATGGCCAGAGGACCCTCAATCAGAGGATAGCAATGGAAGGAAGGGAGGGGAGGGAGGACAGGGATAGAAAGCAGTCCCCCCAAACCTGGAGTAGCCAGAGCAGCAGGGCACCGGAACCCCATCCTCCAAAGAACCAAGGAGGAATGAACTGCCCCCAGACAGAGTCACCCGTCAAGAACAAGGAAGGCACTCACAGGAGACACAGCCGCCCACCGGGAGGCGAGTACCGAAGACCAACCCAAGGGTCCTTGCAGAATAGGGGAGGAAGGGCGGGCCGTGAAGGAATCTGCGGCTACAATCATCTCTACCAGATACATCGTTACCGAAGGTAAGTAACTCATACATCTGATAGAAACTACTAGCCACAGGTTCCTTCACGTAGAATAGATACCCTAGCAATACCCACGGGGAAGGAGGGTCTGCGAAAGGACCCCACCAACCTCGCCCCGCCAGGCCAAGGTAACCCCCCACCAGCAGAACCCCACCGACCCCAAGGGGATGTAGGAGGGAAAGAAAGCTGAAGAAGCTCGTGCCCTCACAGCAGAGCAACCAAGGCTAAGGACGGAGAGGCCGAAGCACCCCACTCCCCCACAAGGCAACACAGCTGCCGCTCAACGCCAAGGTAGGAAAGGCGGAAGAAGAAGAAGCTGCGAGGGCCCAAGAAAACGAGAGAAAAGAAAGCGAACCCACTCCAGATGGAGAGCAACCTGCCAGCCTGCACAGCGCCAGCAGTCAAGCCGCCAGAAGCAAGAAGAACAGCCCGAGGCCCCAGGAAGGCCGAGTAGGTGACGCCTGGCAAGGGAGAACACAGGATCATCCCAGACCTCAGGACAGGAGCAGGGAGAGGAGGAGATGCCTGGGCACACCACTACGAGTGGCCGCGCACACGACCTCAGGAAGCAAAAGCAACCTACCTAAACGCCATGGAGAACAAGCACCTGAAGGCGACCAGAACCCTCTAGCAGAGCGCAAGCTATATGACAGCTACCACTACCCTACATAGGGTACGTAAAGTCCCAAGATATGGGAACTCTCTTAGAAAAGAACTTCAGCAGCAGAGGAAAAAACAAAAGAGCCACGGGGAAAAAAACAAGCCAGCTGAAGGCTTGACAAGCAGCCCAAGCAAAGCAGAAGGCCCAATCTCAGGGCCAAGTCTGCGCAACAACTCCTACAGAATCCATACACCATCAACACAAGGGCCGTCCAGCAGCCAACAATGCCAAAGTCCCAAGGAAGGACGTAAACGGCCAGTAAACACTCCATAGCCAGAACAACTGGCCTAAGAAGGCCCAGAAGCAACCCAACTCAGAAGTCACTGAGGAGGTGGAGGATAAGCCGGAGGAGGAGGACGGAACACTGCCAAGAGCCTTTGGATGGCGGAGTCGGCCAGGGCATGGAACAACAGGCTGCCATCAAACGGAAGGTCGATGATTCACTCCCAAATATTCTCAGGGAATACTCCGTCCCGAAGCCAAACATGGCGATGGAGAGCGACTGAGGAAGCCATGGCCTGGCCCAGCACCTCTGAGATGTCCAGAGCAGAGCGGAGAATAAACGCCGCAAGCTCCCGGCCATCCAAAGCGTGATGCCGTAAGCCCACTGGACCAGACTCCTGGGACGCCGCAGATCCCAGAGACTCAGCCGAGTCCCACAAACAGGAGGAGACCTGCGCTGGTCGAGGCGAACATGCTACGTCCTCAAGAGTCCAGCCAGCGGGCCTCTCGGGACGGCGGAGTCAACAGTGGCGGCAGGGAGGGAAAAGCAGTCCGCAAAAGGGGACTGGCGGCTGAGGGGTGAAGGGAAAGACATGCCGGGTCACGCGGTGCTGGGAGGTGCCGGCGCAGAAGATGCTGAGGCACCGGGTCCCCTGAGGCAGAACGACTCCAAGCCCCCGTCAAGGAAGAAAGGAGTGAACCTTCAAATGGAAGTAAGATTTCCCTCCCACCAGAGCCCTGGTGGAGGACCTCCAATAGATGGTCCGCCGGAAGGTGAGCCACCGGGTAACCCATGCGCAGGATGCCCACAGCCATGGACGGCTGCAAACTTAGGCGGTCTTCCCCGAGGCCAAGCGGGACGGGCAAGGGCCAGACCTTGAAGTCAGAAGGAGCCGAAGAATGAGGGGACCTGATGCTCTTCCGACGAACACCTCTGCCTCAGGAAGGGCAGGGAGCCGCCCTTCGATGCCGGTGAAAAAGCCACCACACGGCGACCAGTCTCCGGGGAGGACGACACCAATATACAGCCTCCCTTCGGAGAAGAAGGAGCGTCTGAAGACGAATCCGCGGTACGACCCCTGCGCGGAGCCGTAGAGTCCGCTGCTTGAGGTAGGACGTCGGCACCAGCCGGCGTCACTGGACAAGGTACCTCCAAGCCACCCCGCACCAGACACCGGAGTAGAGCTGGAGCCGCACCGGCCTCGGGATGGTGCCGGAATGACGCCGACCCGACCCCTGCCGAGGCAGCCAACTGCGTCGGGGAACGAGACGGGCCTGGGGAGTGGCACAAAGCCCTCCGCCAGCTGCGGCCCAGAATGAGGCGAAGATCGCTCGGCAACCCATGTGGCAACGCCAGGGACAATTCAACCTCCGACTCGCCTTCCGACGAGGCAGCCACCTGTGGGGAGGGACGAGAGGGGCCCAGAGAGGGACAAGGAGTCTTCCCTGGGCCTCAACCCGGAGCGGGACGAGGAGGGTCCCCCGACCCCTGTGGCTCCGCACGATCCAGCTTCTGCTGGTGCCGTAGCGGCGTCACCTCAGCCTTAGACAGGACCACCTTGTCAAAGGACCGAGAGGGGCTTGGGGATGGGACCCGAGCCCCGGCGACCTCCCGCGACACCACAGGGACACCCGCAGGAGTTTGCGGTGAGGCAGAGACACTGTGGCCTGAAGGAGGTGCCCCAGAGGAGTCGCACCACAACAGTACCACATGCTCCAAGCCTGGATCCGAACCAGTCGGCGCCAGGGCTGGAGCCACCGGCGGCAGCGCAGAGGACCCTGCGCAGGGTGAGGGATCCGCCGACGCCCCAGGAGGAGAAGGAGGAAGAGACGCCAGCGAGGCCTGCAAAGCCACAGCGTATGTGTCCATTTGGACTCTCGATGCCCCAACACCGGGAAACGGTGGATAGGACGACACGTGGGGCCGCATAACCCGTGGAGAGTCCACGCCCCCGGTAGGCCGGAAACCAGCCCCCGGGGACGAACTGCGACACTTACCCACCGGGAAGCGACGCTCACGTGACGTCGGAGAAAGGCGAGGACGACAACCACGGCCATATCTGAAGCTGTCCACCGAAGCAGACCGAGGGAAGGACGTCAACCTGGAGAGACGCACCAAGAGAAGTTTCATCCAGCGCTCCCGCCGTTACTTCGGCTTCAAATGTTGGCACGCCGTACAAATCTGTGGTGCCGTGATCCTCCCCCAAACACCACATACAAATGAGGTGAGGGTCCGTCGCCGACATAAGACGCCCACAAGGCGTGCAAGATTTAAAGCCCGAAGGCATTCGCACACTGTTCCACCAAAGAAATGGAAGAAAAAGGGGCCCTAACAGGCCCGTAGCAAGGATCGGATCCGCGTTGCACGCGGAAAAGGAAAAACTGACGTAGGCACGCCGGGGAGGGTCTTATGTGACCTCGCTGACGTCACGTACGTGAACGATGCCTGGGCAGAGTAGCGTGATGTTGCCCCACCCCCACGCGCAGGGATGCTGTGGCAAAAAAGGTTCCGGATCCAGTCTCACGCCTGGGGATAATTCTACGTGAAGGAATCTGCGGCTAGTAGTCTCTATCAGATAGCTAAACTATGTTGCTTGGCATTCAGGTGAGCATAAGTTAATCGCAAAGGCTAAAGAATACCAGACAGGTGGCCCTTCCTAACATCGAGTTGGGCTTTACCTCTGTCAAATTTATGTTCAGCTTTCTTTGCTTTATTGCACTAAAGTAACCAGAAGGCAACAATGCTGCACCACACAAGCTTGCAATTGCACTGAAATGGGCCGCTTGCTGCGTAAGAAAGTGCTCAAAGTTCACCTCAGACACTGCAATTGCTCAAGTTTCTTTCATAAGTAAATGAACGTGAGTGCCCAAAGCTACAGACAGATGGAAATGAATCAGAACTTTGACACTGCTGCCCTCCATCTCGGCTAATCAAAGTATGTTTCCATGTAACGATAACTATTCAGCACTTACCTGTTTGGGGGAGAAACGGAGCAACTCACATCAATGGAGGGCGATGGGAGATGGTTTGCGTACAAAAAGTGGGATTTTACATTACAATGATTTTTTTATAATACCTGCTTACATCACATAACAGATATCCATAATTTGAGACACAGGTTGATTAGGTAATTTGCTGAAAAATAGTAAAGTTATGGGCAAGTGCCTACAACGAGATTAGTGCGTAGGTCTTCAGGTTTCAAGAATAGCCACTGGGCACCATCTCGTCTATACCTCACGTGGATAAGTCCTACACTTGATACTAAGACCTGGCAGCGGGCAGCAGTAGTACAGATCCAGGGTATATCACTCTGCAGAAGACTGTGGCAGAGATATAAGACCATGTCCAAGCAATTTAGCAGGAAAGTGCAGATGTGAAATAAGTCAAAAAGTGGGTGGATGCACAGGATCTGGAGTTGACATTTTGAATAATGGTGTTACAGCAACACATTTCCTTGCCTTGAACAACTATAGAAAAATAAGTTAAAGCATTCAAATTTGGCAAGGGAGGACTGTAAGTGTTAGGTATCATTAAATGTATCATAGCTGAACATAACCCATGCAATGAACAGAAACACAGACTAGATGGACACAATTCATACTCTGATAAAGGCAAAGGTTCAACTCAGTTAAAAAGTTCTCAAGGTCAAAGTTGCCTATGATTTACGGAGGAGGATATGGGATAAAGATGGCTTCTCTCACATGGAGCGTTGCTATTTCCACCTTAACTTGCAAAGTGACCCATGTATTTTGCATCCAGACACGTCTTCACTATAGTTATTACATCTACAGCACTGGTCAGTCCATCTGTAAAGTTCTGAAGACACATTGCAGGATCAGAGGTATACTTATAATTGCTTAGACTGAGGGCCAGGTCAAAGTTCTCATATTAAATCCCCAGGAATAACTTCATTCCCGGTGTGAGTACAGTGGTGTATTAAAGAAGGTCTTATATTAAGAGTACAAATTTAACCAGCATTGAGAAAGCAAATAGGTCTGCATTTTTTCATATTTTTGAATACATATGTAATATGCAAACAAAAATTGACAAACATATATACAAATAAAGGAGTAGGCCATCAGCCCAGGCACACCAGCCGTGGCATTGAAGAGCCCTCCTTTTCGGGTGACTTTGCATATTTGATCATGTTAAGAGCTGCCACTCACAGTGCAAGAGAGTCAATGGATGAAGTGGATTGACCCATTGCCTGTTGCTCTATGCTGTGTGAAGCAGAAGCAAAATGTGAATGACGCCCGACAGACCAATAGATGAGGGGGCTATCTGTAACCCAGGTATCTATGCATATGCCTAATGTATTTTTATTAAACGTTTTCGTAAAAACCTAAAGCTGGCGATACAACTCACGTTGTCTATGCCAGACCTAAAAAGGCGGTACAAAGAAGCATAATTTGGGCTCCAGCTGAAATAGAGTACCCACCAACGGCAGGGGCGCCGGCACAGGTAAGAGCAGTGGGGCAAGGTGAGGTGGGAGCAGGGGGAGGGGAGTCGACAGATGACAGAATAGGTATAATTAAATAAATAACACCTATACCATCATCCGTCGGCTTCCCCCCCCCGATGCGCCCCACCGCACCGCACTTGCCTGTCGCCGCTGCCCAACAGCTAGCTTACTTTGTCTCCTGCCACACTAACCACAACTCATAACACCCTGTCTACAAGGGCCTTCCTCTTTGTCCATCTCCCAGGACAATCCCACATGGAATTTAGAATAGACCACATCCTTCTCCCTGCCCCGGCGTTACACATCCCATTAATATGACAGCACAACTTATAAGGCAGCCTGCAGCACTGAATACGGTCTTGGGTGGGTGGTGAATGGTCGTGCTCCTTCACATGTGGTGTCAGAGGTAGAGGTGCAGGAGTCATCTCAGCACTTCTGTATTATGAGCTACAATAACATCAAACCATGCATTCGGAACAGGATCATGGATTTATGCCCTAGTCGCTGTCTTTTTGAACTAATAACAAAAATAAATCAGACCATGGAAAACGGCGATGACGACAAAGTGCACCACATAGGACAGCAACGTCAACCTACATAGTACAGCTTTTAATCTAACAGGCTTTTTTAGGTCTCGTCTAAGCATGTCATGTGCTGTCTCTTCGAAACATGCTGTATCTACTTTGAGGGGTTTCACCACACCCACCGCTTACCATTCGTTGTTTCCTGTGCATTTCTAAATTCCTTACTTTTCAGTGGTGAAATGTTGCTCTTTGTCCCGCCTTTGGGTGTGTTGTTCCGTCTCACAGAGACTGCCCCTGTGACATATCGCCCTACTCCTTTGTTTATTTATGGTTTTATCGAGGCACTCTTTTTTCTTTAGGCTTGGCTTGTATTTTTGCGCATTGTTTAGAGAATTGCTCCTGCTCTGTTTACTGCTTGTCCCCAGAGGCTCTCCTTCACACCCCACCAGCTGTGCCATTTACTGTGAGCCTCTGGTTGGATCTGAATTACTCCCCTGCCATTTATTGCTTATCAGTGGCGGATGCTCTGACTTCACAAGGGTTGGCTGAATAGCGCTTTATGACCCCGCCTCCTCATTGGGACGCCAGCAGACACTGTTAGACCAGACCAGTAAAAGACCTGTTAGCTCTTTGCAGATTTTTTTTTTTTATACACAGCGCGAACTCGACCCGTAAGTATTGGAGCGCTTTACATGAGCACCAGTTAAGTTACACATGGACAAGTTATTTTTTGGTATGCACAGGGATATTAAGTGATTCAGTAAGACGCTTGAGTCGGCGGAGTGAAAGCTGCTCTTGTCACCTGCCTTGATGCCTGTGTGACCCCAGTTGCCATGGAGCCCATGATGCAGTAAGGTGACGGTGCAGGGCCCATGGCCGAGCAGGTTCTTGCCCGTCCGGGGCCCACTCTCTGATGCAGGATGCCCTGGTGCAGCTGCTAGAGGCGCGGCCCTCGGTGCCATCGTGTTTCCTGGAGGAGCTCTGTGGGTGCGTGGCACAAGGCGGGCTGGAGACACAGAGCACTGAGCAGGTGCTGTGGCACCTGCTGCTGGTGCCTTACACCCATAGGTTAGGTGGCTGAGGAGTGAGGGGAGCCCGGGTGTAGCAGCCCCAGAGCATGCATTAGTTGCAGAAGCCTCTTAGGGGTGCAATGGGAAATGTAGCACCAATGCGTACACTGGAATATGTGTATGCCGAGGACAGCTGGGATAAAACCTGTCAACTTGTCAGATAACAAACGTTTTGAAATGTTTTCACAAATTAGTACTTTGTTTGTGAAACACAGTCCCAGTCTAGATACTTTAATATGGAAGCCGCTCCGTTAAATAATGCCACCCCACCTTCCAGTCCATTAATGGTAGTAAGATTTTCCCTTTGCCTAAGCTACACTCACTCATGTTTTTTAAATGGCGAAATATACTTGACCTCTCTTTAGCAAACTGTAGGTTCGCTATATGTTATCTCTTCAGAATGATGCAGCAGCTTAATGCATTCCATAAACTGCATGTTAGCAAAAGCACAGCTAAGACATTTAGCATGTGCCTGTGGTCTACTGGAGTACCGTAAGGGGTAGTAAGAGCTATATAAAGGCATAAACCATACTATGCAAATGCGAGGACATGAAGGCGGGCATGGAGTTTCTGAGAATAATGTGTCAGAGAAGACGATGTGAAGTGTTCTGATTGAGTAGGGTGAAATATGACCTTATTTTATTCCAGGGGATGCCTTCCTGCATCTCGATTCAAGCGGGGCTTTTTTCCAAGCATTGATGAGTGAAGCTTGTCCATTAGTGTATTTGTGTTCTGCAATCCCTTTTAGTTTCGTCTGTCATCGGAGTATTTGTTGCTTAAGTAATGTGGCTTTTTATTTAATTTATTTGGGATTTGTTTCACTTACCAGTCTGTTAAGATGGGGAACAACCTTTACAACGCAACTATTACAACGCACTACACTTACAACGCAATTTTTACAACGCAACATCCACTACAACGCATTCCATTACATCGCATGACACTACAACGCATTTTTAAAAACTACCTTTACAACGCATTCCATTACATCGCATACTACCTTTACAACGCATACCATTACAACGCATAATATTACATTAAAACCCCTACACTATCCAACACTTACCCTACTGTTGCACCCCCTGGAGTAAGAATAGTAATTTTTACCCCTATACTATCCAACACTTACCCTACTGTTGCACCCCCTGGAGTAAGAATAGTAATTTTTACCCCTATACTATCCAACACTTACCCTACTGTTGCACCCCCTGGAGTAAGAATAGTAATTTTTACCCCTATACTATCCAATACTTACCCTACTGTTGCACCCCCTGGAGTAAGAATAGTAATTTTTACCCCTATACTATCCAACACTTACCCGACTGTTGCACCCCCTGGAGTAAGAATAGTAATTTTTACCCCTATACTATCCAACACTTACCCTACTGTTGCACCCCCTGGAGTAAGAATAGTAATTTTTACCCCTATACTATCCAATACTTACCCTACTGTTGCACCTCCTGGAGTAAGAATAGTAATTTTTACCCCTATACTATCTAACACTTACCCTACTGTTGCACCCCCTGGAGTAAGAATAGTAATTTTTACCCCTATACTATCCAATACTTACCCTACTGTTGCACCCCCTGGAGTAAGAATAGTGATTTTTACCCCTATACTATCCAACACTTACCCTACTGTTGCACCCCCTGGAGTAAGAATAGTAATTTTTACCCCTATACTATCCAATACTTACCTTAAATGCAATGTAATATTATGCGTTGTAATGGTATGCGTTGTAAAGGTAGTATGCAATGTAATGGAATGCGTTGTAAAGGTAGTTTTTAAAAATGCGTTGTAGTGTCATGCGATGTAGTGGAATGCGTTGTAGTGGATGTTGCGTTGTAAAAAATGCGTTGTAAGTGCATGCGTTGTAAAAGTGTGCGTTGTAACGACATACATCTTGTTAACCCCTTCCCTGCTCATGACGGAACCGTTCCGTCATGAGCCACGGTTGCCGTGTGCTCATGACGGAACGGTTCCGTCATGGCAATCCTGTCGGCGGCCGCTCCGCCTGCGCGGCGCTGTTTCCCCGCCTGTGCGGGGCGACAACGCAAATGGGCGGAGTCATGACGGAACCGTTCCGTCATGAGCACAGCTCAACTGTGGCTCATGACGGAGCGGCTCCGTCATGAGCACAGGCCCGCCGCGCTGCCCCCCCGCACCCCCCCGCGCCGCGGCGGAATTCCCGCCGCGGCGAAGGGGTTAAGATATAGTTTGAAGTAGTTTCCAAGCTTTGAATAAAGGTTCCCATACATAGATTTTGGGGAAATCACTTTATATTTGCATACCTACAATATCCTCATATGTCCGTTACATCAACCATTGCTGCGGTTTAGAGCTATGCTACTTTTCTCTTACTGGAGCCTAGCTGTCTCCTTTCTCAACACAGCTACAAAGTATTCAACTTTCTCACTTGACTCCAGACTCTTGGTCATTATATTGTTGCTGTTTAGGGGTAAATAAGTTACTGCAGATGGCTTCGGAGGTTAAATGAGTACTTTTAATCCTTTTGGTTATGTTCACCATGGAAGCGGATTGGGATGCATTCTCTCCTTTTTTTTTTTTTTTGTAAAATGAGAAGCTTGCAACTCCGAGTCTGGAGTAGCAGAAAACGGTTGAATACTTTCTATTTGTGTTTAAAAAGGTGAAAGCTGCCCTCTTTGAAAGAGAATCTTGGCATAGCTGTAAAGATCTCTGTAGATGCTGAGACCAGCATGTGTGCCTTTTGTTGGTAGTAAACGTTGCGTGAAGTACACTAAATTACCTGTTGCGAAGCTTCCTACTGACACTGGAACCTAGTTTGCAAGCTGGCAAGTTATTGATATTGAGCTACCTTTGCTGTTTTTATTGTTAAGTTATGTTAAAACGTACCATTTGATACAGAAAGAATTAAATGATTATTGTTGGCAACAGTAAAACAACAAGAGATCTGGGTGAGCCGGACCTGGTAGCTTAGTGGACTAATGCAGCCATTGAAGGGGCCTGTGTTCGACCTCATGGTCACAGGTTCGAATCCCAGAAGGTCCACTCAGCCTTTCATACTTCTGAGGTCAATAAAATGAGTACCATTGAGTTGGGTAACAATAAACATCTATTATTCAGCGCCAAGATACCAGTGGGTGAATGTGCACTTTACAAATACAAATGTTATGATTGTGTTTCCTTCAACATTAAAATAAATTAATTTCAAACACATCGAATGCAATATTTCCAATGCTAAGTAAAGCTTTATGAAGATTTTGCGACACAAGATGCGCTAAGACACTAGTCAATGAAATATACTTATTAATGATTAAACTTCAAGCGTGAACTACTTTTCATTTTCATATATTAAATGACACAATGTCTCACATATTTAATAACATCTCCCTCGTATAACTAATTAAAGATATGTTATAGGCCTATTGCTGGATTTCAAGCTTATCTTTTTTATACTGCACTGTAATAAGCAGCGTAACTGTGATGCCATATAGCAACACAAGGTCCTAAAAATGTCCTTTTCTGAAGATATATTACAAAAGAGAAGCACTTTTGTCCTGTTTGTTAGCTTTACTTTGATGTCGTATTTTAGTGCGTTTTTCTCCTGAAGCCGCCCATGTAACAAACACGGCGTTATATTGAATCATTCTCAGTTACCTGCTAGGACAGAGGGGTTGTTTGAAACCGACTATTATATTGATTGGACCGCAGTTACCTCAAAGGACAGTAGGGTTGGATGTAAATAGTGTTACTTCTTATTCTGCCTCATATTTATTCTATTATGTTTTTGGGCGATAGTTTGTGAACATTTGAAAATGACTTTATATTTATGTGCCAACAGAGGAGAGGTGGTGGTGTAATGGCTACCGCTGCCAAACTTGGAGCTGGGGAACCAGGTTCAAGTCTCCGTATTGGCTTAACATCCTGTGATTTTTGGCAAATCACTTCTTACTTTCTAGCTGCCTCTTCTTTCTCCGTCTTCCTTTCTATAGAAATACATTTATTGTTCAGTTAATTAAAACCACAACAATAGCAACATTAAACAAATATACAAAATAACAATAAAAATGGGATATATCCCTTTTTGTGTTCTCTAAAGACAAAACCATTTCTTATCCTAATATTTACACTTCTTCCTGTATAATGTAAACACAACATTTGCCTAATTAAAACAATATCTCAAGTATTACATCAAACAACCATTTTACCAGGCAAATGGCCTTATGTTGAATGATCCTTTTACTAAATTCTGAGGCTAATCAAGGTTCGACTAGGCTGCACAGGAGCATTTTAATAAATCAGTTCCTCAAAGGTAAGTGGTTCACTTAGCATAATCTCCAATGTCACATCTCATAACCGTTTAAACTTGCCACTAGTCTTTATTTGATATTTCCTCATGTTTAATTAGGAGTTTGATTAACCGACAGTTAAGCTGTGGATCTTCCGGATCTAGACATTTTAATATTGCAGTTCTGCAAGAGCGTACACCTCTTTTATTGAGTGATCCCCTTAACACTTTCCGGCGATCCTCACCTAACGCTGGGCAGATACAGACTAAGTGAATAAAATCCTGCGTTGGTGCTCCACAGAGACAGGATTTTGGGCCCTGATATTTCCAACGTGGCTGGTCTGCATTTGATGGCAATTTACCAAAGCAAATCGCTATAAATTTGGATTTTAGATGGCAAGAAAATGGCTGATCCCAATATGCCCTCCTTTCTTGTAGTCCCTCCTTTCAGCCTCTCCTCCTTGCAACCTTATTTCCAGTGTTTCTTTGTTTCTATCCTACATATTTTAGCTCCTTTCTTCATTTCCTCCTTTCTCACTTTATTCTTCATTTTCTCCTGCCATAACTCTTTTCTTTCTTTTCTCCTTCTCCTCATAATAATACTCAACGCCATGCCACATAATACCGCCACACACCATGCCACATAATTCCACACAAAATCACACAAATCAATGCCACACAATTCTGCACCACACAACATAATTACGCTCCACATAACACCACTAAGCATCCCATAATTACATTACACATAATTACACTCTACTTAATACAACATAAATACACCCCACATAAATGCAATCTATGCCACATACCAGCAATACACATAAATGCACTACACATCATGGCAATTCAAATAAGCATAATTTCACGTTTTTTAGAAATATGAGAGGCAACACAAGTAAAAAGCTGTATATAAGTAATACAACACAGGAACAAATTTCCAATTGATACGAAATATTCGCAGTGTTCAGATGTTCTTTTTATTCCATGACGCAGTGCAACAATGTTCACAGCCAACGCGTTTCGCCCAAGCATGGGCTTTTTCAAGGCACGCAATAATAACCGTAGATACACAAACTATGTTCCACAGATATCGTAGCAAAAGGTGTAGGTAGAATCAAAATGAAAAGTAGAGCGTAACCGCACAAAAGTCACAGAGTACATCCAGGATAAGATTTCGTAGGAAGTCCTAGTGGTATTAGTTTTCAAATGGTATTTTCCAGGTGTACCATCGGGGGGTCAGTAACGCCGCTTGCCGACACGACGGCAAGCGGCGTTACTGACCCCCCGATGGTACACCTGGAAAATACCATTTGAAAACTAATACCACTAGGACTTCCTACGAAATCTTATCCTGGATGTACTCTGTGACTTTTGTGCGGTTACGCTCTACTTTTCATTTTGATTCTACCTACACCTTTTGCTACGATATCTGTGGAACATAGTTTGTGTATCTACGGTTATTATTGCGTGCCTTGAAAAAGCCCATGCTTGGGCGAAACGCGTTGGCTGTGAACATTGTTGCACTGCGTCATGGAATAAAAAGAACATCTGAACACTGCGAATATTTCGTATCAATTGGAAATTTGTTCCTGTGTTGTATTACTTATATACAGCTTTTTACTTGTGTTGCCTCTCATATTTCTAAAAAACGTGTTGTATTTGTGGCCTTACAAGCAGCAGGCCATTTGAGGTGGGCAATACTAGCACTACTGCAAGGTGACAGGTCTAGGCTGTGCATTCGGATATAACCTAGCTGCTTTTCTCTTTTAGCCATATAAGCATAATTTCACTAAACGCCACACAATTTCCCACCACACAATTCAATTCCACACATTTTAAATACACACCACATAATTCCACACCAAACCACATATTTGAAATACACAACAGAATTGCACAACACGCCACATACCTCCAATACACAGCACATATTTCCAGATCATGCCAAAAAATGTAATGCACCACATAAATCAACTCCATAACATGCCACTACGCAACACACAATACCGTTCCACATAATTCCACATAGTTAACTACATAACACACATTCTCATTTACATAATTCCAATACACTTAATATGATTTAATTACTACCACACAATTCCACGTCACACGATTCAACCACAAACAATTCCAATACAACACATCTCTCTCCCTTGCACTTCTACCAACACTGTTGTCTCTTCCCACATAACCACTTCCCCTCCGATCTCTCTCTCACTCTCCCGCTAAACACTCTCATATCGGAATACCACTTGAAGTCTCTCACTCCTCCCTCACACTACCGGTCTCCTCTCTATACTGACAACTCACAAATGCTATCTTCCTGTACCTCTCACACTGAGCACTAGTCCATCTCTCACCTCCCCTCTCTAGATGCTCCTTCCACTTGTCCCTCTAACTCTGTCTCTCTCTGTCTCTCTCTCTCTCCTACTCTTTCTCACCCATCTCTCTCGCACTATTCCCGCCTCTCTCATGTGGTTAACTTGAGGTCTTCAAGCACAGTTTCTATCCAGTAACTTTGCAAAGTTTCCACCCCTCAAATCCACGCTCTTCTCCTCTTCACAGGGTGTCTTCTTGCATACACAAATCCTCCCTCTTTATGCGTCTGTGGCCTGCTCGCCCCTTCTTTCTCTCCTTCTCACACACTTTTTCTGCTCCTCTGTCTCAAGTTCAATAACAGCTTCCAACACAAACTACCTAAACCTCTCAGTCTACCTATCTATTCTCTGAAGCTCTCACCACTATCTCTTCACCCTGCCGCATAATTCCACTACACAAATACACTACACACCACACAATTCCACATCTAACAATTCCAATACAACCCTCATAATTCCACTCCACAAACATCCACTACACTCCAAAACAAAACACATAGGTAAAAAAAAATTCAATTTACAAAGCCGATAGCTATAATTCTTACAAATGAGAGACCTACTGCATTGCAAATGCTTGCTTTTTTTGGGGCGCCTCTTCGAGCCGACTAGCATCTAGGCGCTGTCCGTGCTAGTACATTAGGAAACTGACATACAGCAAGACGGGCGGAGGGTTGGGTATATGATTTGATAATGTTTCCTTCCTAAAGTCATATTATGCATTTAATGACTAAAACGTTCTCTTATATGTACAAAATCTGCCCTGTGTAACTATGTGTGGCAAATGTCGGATGTTATCTGCTAAAATCGTACCTGTCGATTTATTGTAAAGCGCTCCGATGCCCAGTGGGCCTGGTACGCTCTATACAAGACGTCTACTTATTTTTATTTTTTATAAAAAAACTTGATTTCTTCACTTAGCGCCCCAAACTCTATTACTAAAACTTCCAAGCCAACAGTGCACAACCTGGAAGTTCCAATATTCATCTCTGGTAAGATGTTATCATTTCTAAGACACCCCAGTTCTGTGCGTACCTGTGTGCACTAGACATAAGAGGGAGCTTCCCATTGGCTCTCCAGGGCTGTGAACACCCCGCGCGCTCTCGGTTCGAACGTTCACAGGAACGACTCACCCTTTCACCCCGAGGCCGAAGAAATGAGTGACTTTGAGGTACGAAACAGCGTCAAATGGCGTTGCCCCCAAGCGCAGAAGTACTTCGCATTATTAGGGTATTTACCTGTCAGCACAGTGGGGACCAGGATTCCCGACAGGGTAAGCACCAGGAGCACCTCGGGGCGGACCATGCTTCTCCGGTGATGGCGAGAGGATGTGGGTGCCGATGAAGCAGGAGGGCCCTCCAGTGAGTGTCCACCCAGGGGCAGAGTTTGGAGAGCCGCGGGTACAATGGGGACTCTGTGCCCCGCGCAGACAGCAGAGCCCAAAACCAAACACTCAAACATCATACAGTCCTCCGGCGGGCTGACGCTGCCTCGCGCCCCCTCCCCGTTCTGCAAATACACACACAGCTGAAGGTGCAGGGAGGTGTTAACTAACTGCAGCCCCCCTCCCCGACAGCCAGCGCCAGGCAATTTTTTTTCGGATTGGTTCGACATATCACAAGAGGCCTTAGAGTGCATAGATGGAACATAGCAGCAAGAGAGGTAAAGGTAAGTTAGCCTTGTAGGATGAGCAAGAGATGCAGGAATGTGGCTGTATTCTGTATGCACAAATTTAAATTCCTTAGTTTGTGATGCCTATTAGTCAAGAGCCCATAAAACACATTAATTGTATTACATTTAATAGTGAGGCCGAAAACCCTACTGCTACTAGGTTTTTGGATTGCAATTGGATTTACATAGCGCCTTGCTGTGTATGGCACTTGAATCATTCTTGACAAATATATTGTATTCTGTACTCACTTTAAAGGCTTTGGACCAGTTTATTACAACCATTGGCTTTTTTTTTGCTCTGAAACCTCAAGCCATTATCTTGAGGCATTGTCAATCACATCCAGTAGCGGCTCCTCCGCTAAGGCGGAGGAGTGTCGACTCACTGCTTTTTAGCAGTGAAATAAAGAGAAAATAAAATGTTAAGAACTTGCAGTTTTATCATTTTATTTTCTCCTACTTCCTCAGCTTTGCGTGAGAGGGTGGGGGCAGGGAAGGAGTGGTAGCACCCTCCTAGGTGCGCAAAGACTGCTTGGGCGGCCCTCTCGGGTCGACCAAACACAGTCTTGCAGCAGTCGCATTTTCCCAAAGCAGGCTGCATTACAGCCTGCGTGGAGAACATGTCTAGGCTCCCAGTCAGCATCTGAGCGCCGTTACACAGCGCTCACACCAATCACAACGCTGCTAGGGCAGCGTTGTGATTGGCTGACTGTGAGCTTGGGTGTGCTTCCTGTTCAGGCCAGCGAGGGAGGACTACGGAGGAGAGACGTCGCGAGGAAGCGGTGAGAAGGAAAGTTTATTTTATTTTTTTAATACCCGCTTCCCCGGCATCCTCCCCCGCCTCCCGCCCCTGCCCACACCCCCTACCTCCAATATGTGCTGACTGCCGCTGATCACATCTTAGATCAGCCCACATGACTATTTTTGTCTCACCTTTTTAGAACTTTTAGCTGTCCGTTGTTTAGAGAAGTATTGTGGACAACACCAATACATACAGTGAGTGGGCTTTGGGTCAGTCCACTGTATATCATTTGCTGTTTTTGTTCTAAATCTCATTTGCTTGCTTTGGGCAAGTACATCACAGAAGGTGGTGGGAAGAAGCACACAGGTGAAAGAAAGCAACATGGAGCATGGCGATGAGGGGAACAGCAGTATGCGAGGAAGACAGCTGGGAAACATATGCACTTGTGAAGTGCTTAGCCAAAAAGAAAACAAGCATTGGCATAGCCAATAGGTCTCGCCTTTGGGACCTTATAAGTGTTTAGCCATGCAACAGTTGCATAACTAAACACTTATAAGGTCCCAAAAGCAAGACCTATTGGCTATGCCAATGCTTGTTTTAACTGCTGCAATCTATTGAAGCCTCACGGAGAACATCAAAGCGGCCGTGCGGCCGCGTAAGTGCTCGCGATCAAACATCAAAGCGGCCCGCGCACATGCACTGTAGCTCTAGGCTGGCCTGGTAGCACTATTTGGAGCCCTCACAAAATGTCTCGCCAGACCAGCGCATGCGCTGGGTCAGGCGAGACCTAAAAATAGTGCTTTAACAGTGAACAGTGGAAGGGCACAAGTAATGCGTCCCATGCTCCAGGAAAGGGGCAAACACAAGAAGAGGAAGTAAAGTGGTGGCTTTGCCAATGCTTGTTGTAATTGGTGGCTTGTGGATATCAGCCATAATTATTATCCTGGCAACAGGACCGGGAGAGAGACAGAGTTTGCAGCTCTTGCCAGAGCAATATGACAGAGACAAGATCATTTTAGTCTCTATCATAGTCCAAGATGTCCGCCCCCTTGTTTTTATTAGTATTTATTTCCTGTAATGTTCCAGAGAACAACACATATTGAACACCCCAAAAAATGCTGTACAAAACTTAAACTTCTGACAAATATTTTTTTTTTAAAAACTGTTAACTGACTTAGGGTTATACAATACGATTAACTATAATGGATACTAGTGCAACATTAACTTCAATACGATTTGTGAGTTAATGAATAATCGTTTCGATTTGTGATTGTAACCATGTAGTGACGATGGTTGTGTAATTTATTGATTGCTTTTCTATTTGTGTATTGTTTTGTACTGAAGGAAGTCATTGACCTATTGGAGAATAGGAAGTACACCAAGAACAACATTACAAAAATGGAGGGACAAGGCTTGGAATTTTTAAAAAAGAATTCAGAGATTGTGATAAAGGCGGCTGATAAGGGGGGGGGGGTGCTATAGTCATACAAAGCATGCAACACTATATAACCGAGATTAAAAAACAATTGGATGTACAAGAAAGTTATCTTAAGATAAGGACACCGCTCAAGAATTGTGAAACAAATCAATATACTAACACGTAAAGGATTAGAGAACGGTTACCTTAGTGACCCTGAATATGACTTCCTAAATAAGAATCCGAGGATAGCTACACCCTTCCCAAGGTGCATAAGAATTTGGAACAACCACCAGGGAGACCAATTGTCAGCGGTTGTGAGTCCCTTTTACAACAACTGAGCAAATACACTGATACATTTTTGAGACCCTGGGTAGTTGAAACTAGGTTTAACATTAGGAGCCCCACGGATGTCATACAGATGGTGGAAATTTGACCTACTACCCAGTTCCTTGTCACTCTTGATGTGGCCTTGCTATACACCAGTATACCACAAGATCAGGCTTTGGAAGTCATACGTGAGGTTCTCAAAAGAAGAGATGGCCCAGCATGGGTGCCGACTGATTTCATAGTTCTATTACTGGAGATCACCATGAGTCAGAACTACTTTGTCTTTCAGAACGAGTTCTTTCAAAAGAAGGGCGTGGTCATGGGAGATAGATTTGCTCCTAATCTGGTAAATTTGTACATGTACCAATATGAAGACAGATATATACAACCCCTTTGTAAACAACATCACGATGTGGAAACGGTACATCAACGATGTACTTATGATCTGGACTGGCAGTGAATTAAATCTGATTGACTTTTCCTTTTGGCTAAATGGTAGGTCACCAGATATAAAATTCACAATGTCTTTCTACAAAGTGGTGATCAATTTCCTCGATTTGTCATTGGAAGTAGAAGATGCAAGGATATACACCACCCTATTTAGGAGGCCCACGGAAAGCAATGCGTTGCTCAGTTACAACTCTCACCATCCTTGGAACCTTCAGGATAATCTGCCCTATGGGCAATTCCTGAGAGTCTGACGGAATTGCATACGTAGAACAGACTTCTTTTAAGAAACTGATGTACTGATCAACAGATTAAAGGAAAGAGGGTATCCAAATGGCCTTCTACATAGAGCAAGGGAAAGGGTTTGTAGTGTCCTCGTGAAACATTGCTAGAGGTGAAGAAAAAGAGTGACATTACCAATATTAGACTAGTTTCTGTCACCACATTCAAAACCAGAAGCAATTAGATTAAGAAGGTGGTCAATAAATACTGGAAATTGGTGGCAATCGAGATAGACACAACTGAAAAAACAAGTTTTGCTTGGAAAAGAGGTAAATATGTAAAAGACTTCGTTGTCAGCTCCCTTTTGAAAACTAGACATGCACCAGTCCTCAGAGCACAATTGAATTTACCACCAGTAGAAATATAGGAATTCATACATTCAGATCAGACACATACATTACATCATCATACCAATTGCAATAACTCTGATGTGACATTATTTAAAACATTTTCCTTGCAATTACCTACTAGCATGCAGAGAGGAGAAGAGGGTGTGTTACTGCTTCTGTGGACTGTTAGCAAGACTTTGATGAAAGAGCAGAAGCTCTGAAACACGTCAGGCTACTGAAAATGTTTGGAATGAAATGCCGGGTTGAAAGTAAAGCTTCTGATGAAACATCCTTTGATGAGTAAGTCTTCAATTTTGGACAACAAATTGGAAACATATGTGTGTGTGTGTGTATATATATATTCACTGAAAAAACCATAGGTTTCACACACGTTATAGTTAGGAAATAGCATTTAAAAAACCTTGCAAATTCACTGAAAAAACCATAGGTTTCACACATGTTATAGTTAGCTGGACATTTTACTTGTAAATAACCAATGAAATTCCCCCGTTATAGTTAGTTCAGCTAACTATAACTCGCGCGCCCGCAATCCACTGCTGATGACGTCACATATTACATCACTCATGACATGGTCAGTGACATCACTCATGACATCACTGATGACATCTCAAATGACATCACTGATGACGTCATCCATTGAGTATGTGTTTCTGAACAATTTTAATATGTTTAATATATATAGGGAAAGGCCTGTTGAAGAATGAGTGGCTGTACAAGTGTGTAAATGGATTATTTTCTGTGGTGCGTAACACGATTCTATAAGTGAGTCATTAAATGTATCTTACTGCAGACTAGTAACTAAACTGTGTAAATGTCTGTATGTGTCTGTATGTTGGTGTATAAGCGGCTGCATGGTTTTGTGAATAGCTATATGAGTGTCTATATGAGTTATTGATTTCTTGTCTCAGTATCTGTATGGGTTCCTGAGTGTTTGTGTGGGTAGGGTGTGTGTGACTCTATGCATAAATGTGTGAGTGGGTGATTCTATGGGTGCATGGTTTTAAGAGTGCATCTGTGATGGACTGTATGGTTGAGTGAGTGTATGTATGGGTGTGTTAGGGATTGAATGTATATCTCAGTGGTACATTTGTGACTAACTACATATGTGAAAGGCAGTATATATGCGTGTAAGAGTATATAAGTGGGTAGATGTGAGAGTGTGTGATTGTGAGAGTGATTGTATGGATGAGTGTGTGCTTGTATCAATGATTCTATAAGAGCGTAAGAATGTGGTACTATTTTTATGACTAAGTGAACTTGAGTGTGTATAACCGCATAGATGAGTAAATGGGAGTCTGATTATTTGCATGACTGACTAGGTGTGAGAGTACCTCTATGGATGATTGGTGGTGTGTGAGTGTCTATATAGGTGTATAAATGCATATGATAGTTTTGTATGGAGTGACTGTAAGTATGAGTGACTGTACAGGTGAATGAGTGGAGGTGTATGTAGACCTAAGAGTTAATAAGTGGGTATGAAGTTATTGGTATTGCAGTATGTATGGTTTTGAGAATGGAACTCTTAAATTTTGAGTTGGTGTATCAAAGGTTATATTAGGGTGTGAGAAGATGCGCTAATTTATCACATGGATGACATCAGTGATGTCATCAGTGATGTCATTTGAGATGTCATCAGTGATGTCATGAGTGATGTCACTGACCATGTCATGAGTGATGTAATATGTGACGTCATCAGCAGTGGATTGCGGGCGCGCGAGTTATAGTTAGCTGAACTAACTATAACGGGATAATTTCATTGGTTTTTTACGAGTAAAATGTCCAGCTAACTATAACATGTGTGAAACCTATGGTTTTTTCAGTGAATTTGCAAGGTTTTTTAAATGCTATTTCCTAACTATAACGTGTGTGAAACCTATGGTTTTTTCAGTGAATTTCAAAGGTTTTTTAAATGCTAATTTTAGAATTTTGTAATATATTTTTTATATATTTCTTTTACAAAAATTTCCCTATGTATACATTTTTAAATTATCTGTATCCTTTAATTTGGTGTGGCTCATTTTTTTTTTACTTTGAATTTGGATAAAGTTGAACAGCATTGTTAATATGTTCTATTAACTTATGTCCACTTTATTTCTTTTTTTTTTTCTATAAATTTTTAGGGTGCGCGCACCTAGTACGCATGCGTACGTTTTTTATGTACGCCTGCGTACGTTATCTACGTACGCATACATATGTTTTAGTGCGCGCTCGCAGCGCGCACCTAGTACGCATGCGTACGTTTTTTGTGTACGCATGCGTCCGTTATATACGTACGCATACGTACGTTTTAGTACGCGCTCGCAGCGCGCACCCAGTACACATGCGTACGTACGCTTGCGTGCGTGCGTTGTACGTGCTCCGCGCGCTAAACTCGCGCATACGCGCGGAGAACGCGCGCTGACGTTCGCATATGCGCGTTACGTACGCGCATAATACTTATGCGCATGCACGCGTACGCGTTTGCGCATGCGTAATTGCACCGTGCGCGCTCTGAGCTTGCTCCGTGCGCGCACCTCGGGTTATGTGATTAATAAAACAACACTTTTAATTGGTTTTCATTACTTTCAGTTTCAGATTGTTTCAACACCACACCCAATCCCCTCATGGCATGTCATGTGATCAAGAAACATCACTTTTCATTGGTTCAAAGTACTTTCAGTTCCAGATTCTTCCAAAATCACACCCACTCCCCTCATGGTTAGTTCTGATTCCCTTGGAGAAGGAGCTACAATGGCAGAGCACCAGCCACCTTCTGAGAGTGAACAGGACACTCTTGAGAGGCAGAGGAAGCAGAAAGACTCCTTTATATGGCAGTTTTTCACTTTTCCTGAGGGACAAAAGAAGGTGAATGCACCAAAGGTCACCTGCATACTTTGTCAGCGCACCTTATCACGTGGGAATGCTAATAAGAAGTACTCTTTTAGTATTCACACAATGTTGAGGCATGTTGAGAAAATGCATCCTGTGACTTTTCGTCAAGCTTCTGGAGCAAACCCTCCACCTGCTCAGCCGACGACATCTGCAGCAGCTCAGCCGAGCACATCTTTGGCAGCTCAGCCGAGCACTTCTTCTGCGATGGTGCCTTCACCTTCTTACACACCTCTGGATATTCGTCCTTGTTTTGGGAGGATGAGTACACGCTGCATGGATTGTGGTACTCTTATTACTATGGCTGAGAGCAGTGTTGATCTCATTCAGAGAAAATTTGAGGAGCACTCTTGCAGTGAGCCATAGTTTTGTTATTTTTTTTTTCGTTTTTCTCTTCCTCTGTCCCTACATTAACTCAAGGGCCACCTAAAATCTAAACACAAAAACTTGTTTTTTGAATCTATTTGTCAATTTCTTTTTTGGGGTGCTCGCACCCTGCGCGCACCCAATGATGTTTTTAAAAAAAAATAATCATTTTTTTCACCTTTAGTAAACCGTCAGGGACTCCCTGACAAAGAGAGGGGAGTGGCAAAGTAATTAAAAAAGAGATGGTGTACATTTCACAGATGAAGGGAAGAGAGTCTTCCTATTAAACTTTAAACTCTGCATCAGTACGTATAGGTACCCTAAACCTATCAAAAAAGATAATAGCTCATTTTAGTGCTGCGTTTGAATTGGCTGTATTTACAAGGAGAGGAAAAGACACACAGAGTGGCTTATCCTCTCCTTGTAAATATGGAAAAGCACCCTGCGCCACTAGTACGTCAAGAAAAGTGACGTAGTGGTGGCGCAGGTGGCTTGTAAATCTGCCCCAGAGATGTTAAGGAAATTAAGGGTAAAACAGACAAACAGAGAGTGACAGATACAGAGACAGAGAGCAAACAACTGAGAAGGAGTAAGGCAGTTAAAAAGACTAAGACATATGGATACAGAGAAAGAAACATGGATGAAAAATTAGTGATGGAGGTAGTAAAGGTAGGGGAGTAGTAGAGAAGGAGTGAGGGAGTTACAAAAGAGTAGTAAAGCAGGAAGAGAGAGTGAGAAGAGAAATGAGAAAAGCAGAGTAAGGAGAGATGAAGAAAAGGAAGCATGAAACGAAAGCAGTGACACATACAGATATTTTAAACTTACCTGACCATCAAAGTAACTTATTTAGAAATAAATGTTTTTATTTAATTGCAAGGAAACTGAATTACATTTTCTAAATTTTCTTTCTAGTTCTGAAAAAAAGAAAAAAGTATTAATATTCAACAATACATTTTATTAAACAGTACATGTTTTTTCATATTTAGCAAAGCAATTTTTTGCCCTTTTTTTGCTGTTTTCAGAATGTTTTGATTTTCACTGAAAATAGTGAAATCAATTGTATTCATCATTTAACAGCGGGCAAAAAAAAAACCAATCTGAAAGATTGTTTAAAAAAGCCCCAAATGTATCCTTACTAAAACATACCTTAATAGAAATGTCAAAAATACCTTTTAAGTACAATAACAATTTTCAAGAAATAACGTCTGTAAACCTTGTTGCAAAAGAACATTTTCCAAAATAATATCTGTCAAAGAAGTCCACAATTGTTTGTTTTTATGTTATGTTATTTATATTTTTATAGCGCACAGCTGCCCCAGCAAAGGGGCGTCCTGGCGCTGTGACAGATGCTACAACATAACACACAATAAAAGAAAAGGAAATTAACCAGACACGGGAAACAGTAAAGTTTTAATCGCCTGCCTGAAGGCGAGCAGGTCTTCAAGAGCTCGGATGTGTACCGGGAGCGAGTTCCACAAACCTGCCGCGAGCACCCTAAAGGAGCGGCCACCCATTCTACTCAATTTAAAGCGCGGACAGACCGCCAGGTGAAGCCTCTCCGATCTCAAGGATCTCAAAGGAACATAGGGCGTGAGTAGGTTAGCAAGTGCCGGGGGCGAAGAAGATTTCAAAATTTTAAAGGTCAGGCATAGCGCTTTGAACTGAATTCGCTGTCTGACCGGGAGCCAATGTAAGGCCGCGATGGTACCAGACACTGAACAATGTCTAGGGAGGCCCACAATGGCCCGAGCCGCGGCATTTTGCACCCTTTGGAGCCTAGAGGCCTCCTCTTGATTCACCCCTAACAGCAGTGAACTGCCGTAGTCCAGCCGAGATAGTATAGAGGCCTGGACCACAAGCTGTCTGGTGGGGGGATCAAAATACTTTAAGACCGGCCTTATTCCCCGCAGAATGCCATAGCACGTGGCAGCCACCTTCTTAGTGTGGTCCTTGAAGGTGAGCGCAGAGTCCAACCAGATGCCTAAATTTCTCACTCCAGAAGCTGGAATGGGAGTGACCCCCAACTCTGATGGCCACCACTGGTTACCCCATAGCTCAGCATGCTTCCCTAATACCAACACCTCTGTTTTGGTGGCATTTAACTGAAGGCAGTTGGTGCGAAGCCAGCTTGCTACTGCCAACAAACCCGCTCGAAATTTGGGGGCCTCCACCTCAGGGTCTCCACTAAGTGTCACCGCTAGCTGTGTGTCGTCCGCATATGAGGCCATCGTAAGACCCCACTGTTTAACGACACCAGCCAACGGTTTCACATAGAGGTTGAACATAGTAGGGCTCAACGAGGATCCCTGTGGTACCCCCAGCTCCAGGGGATAAGTGGCAGATTGGCCAGGTGGTATGGCCACTTTAAAAGAACGATCTGATAGAAAAGACCGAAACCACTGGAGAGCGAGATCAGTCACTCCCGCCTCCTGTAAGCGTTGGATCAGTATATGGTGGGACACAGTATCGAAGGCAGCGCTTAGATCTAATAGTAAAAGCGCTGCAGTGCGACCTGAATCCAGAACCTGGCGTAGATGTTCCGTGATGTAAAGTAATGCCGTCTCGGTACTGTGTCCCGACCGGAAGCCGTTCTGACTGGAATCCAATATCTGGTTGCGAGCCAGATGCTCAGACAGAACAGAGTTGACATGGGCTTCTGTTACTTTGGCAATCCAAGGCAGCAGGGATATGGGTCGATAATTCTCTGGCAGCCGGGGGTCAGAGTTGGCTTTTTTTAGTATAGGAGTAACCACTGCCTGTTTCCAAGCCGTGGGTACCATTCCGCTGGACAATGACATATTGATAAGATTCAATATGGGGTCACGGCAGAGTGGGGAAAGTGTGTTAATTAAGGCTGGCTTTAACGGGTCCGAGGGAGAACCTGACTTGACCCTGAGGCTAAGCCTATCAAAGGTCTCAGTAGTCAGTTCAGGTAGCATTGCAAGAGTCTCATATCCCAACGTATCGGGGACAGTAACCTCTCGGTTCTGGTGGAGTGTGTCAAAGCTTTGGTAGATTGTTTCCACTTTCTCCACAAAAAAAGAGGCCAGCTTATCACAGTGGGAATCTGTGCAAATCACCTCTGAGGTGGATCTGTTTTTCATAAGATCCTTCAGTATCTTAAAAATCAGTTTTGAAGGGTTAGGGCTGGTGGCAAATTCTTGAGCGTAAAATGCGGCTCGTGTTCTGCAAATAGCTCTATGATAGAGCTTCAGCTCAGTAAAATACAGAGTTTTCAGAGCAGGGCTGTAGGATCTTCTCCATTCCCTCTCTGTTTTTCGGCAGGCTTTTTTTAGTTCTGCGAGTGAGTCATTATACCAAGGACTAGGTGTTTT
The DNA here is from genome assembly GCF_964204655.1 of Triturus cristatus. NCBI lineage: Eukaryota > Metazoa > Chordata > Amphibia > Caudata > Salamandridae > Triturus > Triturus cristatus. The sequence goes on from NC_140594.1 coordinate 859,480,712, forward strand.
TGTCCGGCCTTTCGACCACCGTAAAGGTATGAGAGAGTCCAAGGCATCGGTGATCCAGGCGCAGAACTGTTGGTAACCTTGTTCCACATTAAAAAAGATGCTCAGAGGTTTCTGTTCCAGTATGCTATAAAACTCCTCAAGCCTAAGCTTATGCCAAGGCCTTTTTAGAATAGGTCTGTCAACAGCTTTAAAAGGCTTATCGTGAACCGGACAAAAGGCTTCTATAAGCAGATGATCAGTCCACCCCATCAGCTTCGGATCTGACAACCTTACCCCCTCAAGTGTGGAAAAAAAGGGGTCCAAAATATGGCCCCCTGAGTGGGTTGGAAGGGTGACGAGCTGAGTGAGTTGAAGAGCTTCGAGGTTCGCCAGCAGAGTGCTCACCGTAGTGGATGACCCATTATCAAAATGGATGTTAAGGTCCCCCACGATGTTGAAATTGGCACAATCAAGTGCTATAGGACCGATCATATCGGCCAGTGCGGACCTGAAGACAGAATCATTGCCCGGAGGACGATAAATAAGCATACCACTGAAAGTGAATTGGTGGGAAAAAGCAACTTTAAAAATAGCACTTTCACATGCAGGTAGCCCCGACGGTTTCCAATCAGCTGGAAAACAGGATTTGACTGCCATAGCAATACCACCTCCTCTTGTGGTTCTATTGGAAGTGAAGACGGTATAGTTCTGAGGGAATGCAAGATTCAATATGGCAGAATCCGAATCCTGCAGCCAGGTTTCTGTCATTAGAAAGACATCGGGGTCCTCTTTCTCTAGCAGATCATAAATGGACAGGTGATGTTTTACCAGCGACCTAATGTTTAAGCACCAAATACGAAGATCTCGAGATGCAACACACGGTCGCGTGACAGGAATAGCATCTTCCAGGGAACGGATTTTAGTAGGGCTCTTAAGAGACCAGCCTTTGCAGGCACAGCTATAAGGGCCGACTAGAGGGTCCACAGGCTTGCAGGCACTTCCTCTGGACAATCGCCTTATGGACAGCAGCTCGGACCGTGTGTAAAACACCATACCTACCGGAATCGGCGATACAACACCACGACGAGAAACCGAGCCTGCCCAGCCTTGCGCTGCCTCGACGCGGACGAGCGCAGACGGGCAGGACTCTGGCACGACTCCGGCTAAGCGACGGCGTCCACACCTGCGCGTCCCGCTGCGCGGGAGAGGGGAGCTTTAAGTAGGCTCACCAATCCCAGCGCGAGCGCGAGGACGCTCCAAGATGGCGCCCAAAGTTGCAATTACAGCCCTACCCAAAATGGCACCCACAGTGAACCACCCCCGAGATCCAGGCCCGCCAAAACGGCAGTGAGGGAGCCAATTATGTGCGGAATGAGGAGGGGGCAAGACCCAGCTAAAAACAAGGGAGAAGTGCAGCAAGGTAAATTAAAACAAATAGACAAAAAACGGGATTTTTAAAAAGCAAAGCGCCAGCAGCAGCGCTAGCAACAGCAAGTACGCAGTAGAGTAAGCATCTGTCAAGGCCGGCTCAGAACTGAGTCCGCCTTAAGTAGGCTCACCAATCCCAGCGCGAGCGCGAGGACGCTCCAAGATGGCGCCCAAAGTTGCAATTACAGCCCTACCCAAAATGGCACCCACAGTGAACCACCCCCGAGATCCAGGCCCGCCAAAACGGCAGTGAGGGAGCCAATTATGTGCGGAATGAGGAGGGGGCAAGACCCAGCTAAAAACAAGGGAGAAGTGCAGCAAGGTAAATTAAAACAAATAGACAAAAAACGGGATTTTTAAAAAGCAAAGCGCCAGCAGCAGCGCTAGCAACAGCAAGTACGCAGTAGAGTAAGCATCTGTCAAGGCCGGCTCAGAACTGAGTCCGCCTTAAGTAGGCTCACCAATCCCAGCGCGAGCGCGAGGACGCTCCAAGATGGCGCCCAAAGTTGCAATTACAGCCCTACCCAAAATGGCACCCACAGTGAACCACCCCCGAGATCCAGGCCCGCCAAAACGGCAGTGAGGGAGCCAATTATGTGCGGAATGAGGAGGGGGCAAGACCCAGCTAAAAACAAGGGAGAAGTGCAGCAAGGTAAATTAAAACAAATAGACAAAAAACGGGATTTTTAAAAAGCAAAGCGCCAGCAGCAGCGCTAGCAACAGCAAGTACGCAGTAGAGTAAGCATCTGTCAAACCTTTTACCTTTCCTTGAGGCCAAATGGTAAGTTTAAAATCCCTTTTGAGTGAAATATTCAATTTTAATCCTTTAAAATTTAAATAATGCTTTCTTCAGATGCTAAATTTAGTATTTAAAATTTGGGTTTCAGAAAAATTAAGTAACAATTGGGTAAATCATAAGGCAAACGTTGCTTGAAAATCAATTGAGAATCATTACACAGTGTCCATCCTTTTTCACATTTAAGATAAACTGTGTAATGACCAGAAGTTATATAGAAGGACCGTCATGAAAAATTATTGCAACTGCTACAAAAGTTTTTCCAGATATAGATAATTGATTACCAACAAACTTCTTTAGTAAAGTTTCCAATTTTGTTCCATCAGCTCTACAACGTCGTACCATTAAAATTACATACTGTCCATATTTCTTTAAAAATAACGTTGACAACATTTCAGATTTACATTCAGAACATTCCATGTTGTGATTAGCATCTTTAACTAATTTACTAAAAGTCACTGTTTTACTTTCTGGTAATGGTAAATATATGAACCTTTCAGAATCAACATTAGTACTGCTTGTGTTCATACAGTTATCACAACAATGTTCCCATTTATAAGAGACACCAAATAAATTGTCTACTTCTACCCCTTCATCTTCCAGTACCATCAGGATATACATCAAGAATTCCTGTGCATCTTGCTGGACATTTAGTGTAAACTGTGTACATCCAGAACATACATCTAAAAGATTTCTAACACCAGAAGCACTTTCTATTTTATTTTGATCATTACTCAGCTTCTCATAAAGGAGACTCAGCAAAGAACAGAATCTTTTTTCATGATTCAGTATTATCTGCTCTTGCAAACTTTCCAGATAAAATACAACATTCAGCACTACATTTGCGTAGCAGTTGACACCAGAGCTATTTTCAAAATGACAACCAACAACCTCTTCCACACTATCCTTTTTCTTTTTGCTTGCAGTCACATCACTGTCTTTTTGTTTTCTCTTCTGTACATCCTCATTACAGATATTCTCAAATCTCCTTTTCCGACAAACACATTTTTCAAACACAGGATACTGACCTAAATGAGGAGCATAGCTTCTTCTTAATCTATTATACTCCTTTACACAGTTTGCATCAGCACTTACTTTTGAGTCATCAAAGTCTATCATGAATAAACCAGATAATTTTTTCACGTGTGACAAAGCAACATATGCCATACCTTCTTTAAACACAGTAGATCCAATGTTTACAAAAGCACTATCAACAGTTAATCCTTGAGATTTGTGAATAGTTACAGCATATGCTAGAGAAATCGGAAACTGCTTCCTATGTACATATAAGTCCTTCACTAGCAAAAAACGAACTGAACAACGACTAATGACTTTAACCTCTTCAATCTGATAAAATTTTATTTTTAATTCCATCTTTTTCTGGTACTTTACAAAACCCACAACTTTACCCATAGCTCCATTCACTAAACCTTTTTCTACATCCAAATTACGTCTTAAAATTACTCTACAGTTCATACACACAAAGATTCTTTTCCAAACCAGCTGTTTTTGAAATGTTTTTCTCTAGAGAATCCAATTTAGTAGCCAATTTGCTTGTTAATATAATAGTTATTCGTTCATGTTGAATTTTATCCACAGCTTCCAGTTTTATGATCTCTTCATTTTCCAATTTCAAAAGTTCTTGATTGAATACAGAGCATTCATGTAGTGTTGGCATTAAGCAGATTACAGGATTTTTTTCAGCAATTTTCTTGTATATTTTCTCTGGAACTATTTCTTCTGTTGTAAACAAATTACTCAGCAATCGACTCTGTAATACTTTTCTGCCATGTTCTGTGAGTAGTCCAATTCTTATATCTTTCAGAATACTTGCATAATCCTCATCATTGGCTTGCCTCATATTGGTAATGAGTTCCTTATACTCAAAATATGTCCAAATATTTACATTGCCTATACTTCCTAACGACTTTTTCGTGTCTTCATGTGTAAGTGTATGGAATACCGGTTGTCCTTTAACTGGAGTAAGTTGCAAAAGATCCCCAAAAACTATGACGTGTTTTCCTCCAAATAACACGTCATAGTCTGTCTTCAGAATTTGCTGCATTCTTAAATGCACAAAGGCAAGCATTAAGTTTGATACCATGCTTACCTCATAAATAATGAGTACTTTCATTTTCTTCAATACTCTTGAAACTTCCAAGCATGCTTCTCCTGCTAGTTTGTGGTACTGTATTTTGTTCTCATGCTCTACTGGTAACATTAGCAAATGATGTAAGGTAACTCCTTTTATGTTATACGCTGCTAACCCAGTTGGAGCAGTAACAACACAAGACAAAATGGAATCCATTTTCTTCTGTAGGTAGCTTCTAATTACATTAATTAAGAAACTTTTTCCAGTTCCTGCTTGTCCACTTACATACATTCTCATTGGTTCAAAAGATGTGCATGAGCACTCTTTATTTTCATGTAGTAATCCGTGATCAATTATTTTCCTGACTTCTTCATAAATTTGTTTTTGTTCTTCATTCAGTTGCTGCTCCAAATATGTTAAGTCTACTAAATCTTCCTGAGCTTGATTCATAGCTGTTTCCACTTCATTCATGGCTATTGCTGCTTCATTTTCTACGATTGGTTGTCCTAGAGGATCTTGACTGAATGTCCCAGAACTTTGACTGTCTTGAGAACTGTCTCTAGCTACTTCAGCTGCAATTGTTGCTTCTTGTTCAATTTCTTCATTTAACATTTGAACATAAGTTGTGAAAGTACTGCATTCTATGCTGTCTTTGCTAGCATTGAAGGAATCTTCATACCTCTGGAATTCTCCAAGTAGTTCGTCCTCTAAACGCCATGGTTTAAACAGCTGCAAAAGTGCCAAGTAGTAAAATTCCTTTTTGTCAGGAGTGTCGCAACTCAGCTTCCGGTGATTTATCAAACTTCCTTTTGTTTGCTTCACCAAACATCCTTCCTCACCACTGACTTTATATTTTCCATTGTTGATATCTTCTGTGGCATTCAGTTTAAAAATGAAGTTCTGCAGCACTTCATAGAGACACATGTTCTCAAGGTGATGACTTCTTTGTGGGTAATATGTGTCCAACATGTTTGTTCTTAAAATGTCTGTACTTTCTGGTTCGAACTCTGGCTAAATCTTCAATTTCTCGAATAGATTTCAGTACCCGATTTCGCATTCCTGCAAGGCCTAAACTTACCCAAATTATTCTTCTGGGTTTCGAGTACAGACTTGCAGATGATAACCTATCTGAGCATTCGTAGGATCCAATTTCTCGATGCGATAACATCTTTAAACTGAAACTGTATAGCTTCTTACTGACAGTCTTCTCGTGAGAAATCTCTTCCCACATTTCCTTCAATTCCGTTTTCTCAGATTCAGTGATGTAAGATGTGACATACCGAGCAACAGCAATAGAATTGTCAGCCACATACTGTATATCCATGTTAGCATTCCACATGGATAAAATGACTGGGTTGTAGTCATTTATATATTTTGACTCTTCTTTTCTTCTTAGGTTGTAAGTATTCTTAGGCGATTTTCTTGTAATAGTATGTCGCACAGCTGACATAAAACTGTTTACTCTTCCTTTTGAAAGAACAGGTCGTGGAAATCCAAATCGACATTTTGTGTAGAATTTATCTTTACTCTTGTACTTTCGTCGACAGTATTTTCCACACCGATGACTTTGGAAACGTAAAACTTTCTCTTTTAAGTTTTTCTCTTCTGTGCTTTTAGGTATAGCACATGTTGCATATCCTTCAATGAAAGATAAAACTGCTTCATCAGCATCTGTTCCACATTTTGGGGCATCCTTGATCCACAACAGCATATGAATGTGAGGAGCACCTCTTGCTTGGTACTCTTTTCTCCAAAAGAAATCCACAACTTCTCCAAGAGGTGGATTTTTCTTATTGCAGATGAAGGACATCATAGCCTCAAATCTATGATTAAAATATCTGCAAACATTAACCGGATCCAATGAGCACAATTCTCCTGCTGTCTTGTATTGTATGTTTTTAATGTTTTAATTTGCCTCTCGAAGAAAATCTAGAAGATCATCCCAAGCGTACTCAGCACAGCTTAGGGGAAGGAACCATGTAGGAGTTCCTAAATTCCGTAACATACACTTCAATTCTCCATGGCGTCGGTACCAATATTCATTAGTCCCACGCTGACAAGCCATCAAATTGATCAATTGAGATTCCAAATGATCATCTCGCTGTTGCACTTTGTTGATAAAGTCCTTTGCTGACACATTATGTAGATGTACTCCAGTTTTCAAAATGTGATTTACTGCATAAGATAGTGCAGACAAGTCACTTTCAAATAAAAGATGGAACAAATAAGGAATACTTTGACGAAATCTGGGATCTTCTGCATATAATCTTGTAGTCTGATACTCCGAAGCAGGAATCTGTACTGGACGTTCATTATATCGTCCACCTTCTCCTGTAGGAAACAGTTGGGAAAACAACGAGCTTCCAAGCTCTCCTCCCATACACAGTCTGCTTACCAGAAGACTTTTTCTGTTTTCCAACACGAGCTTCTCCTCCTATTTTTTTTTTACCAGTTGTCTTCAAATATAGTTGTTGTTGCTTTTCTTTTCTCTTTCTTGACTTTATAGGCATCTGTAAATTTTTTCACTGTTGCTCAGCAATACCTGCAAGAAACTAAAAAAAATACCTTTATGTAATTTTAATTCATTACAATTTTTTTTTTAGCTTTTCAAATCCTATCACATGAGCTGACCCTTTCCTACGAGTCCAAGTCTTACAAAACAAGAGAAACATGAATTAAATCTCTGACAACAATTCCTGTGTGCACACAGACTCATGGTGTGATTCTTGGCAGAAAACAATATTTGATTGGCAATTTGAAAGCACATTTACTACTGTGGAGGAGCAAGTGATAATTACTGTGACAGCCTGACACATTTTTCTTATATTTTAGAGAAGCAGAAAAGAGCACATGTCCTTACAGCTATTTGAGACCATGACCATGTGTTACAGGGTGAGTGATTAGACTAGAGCAAAGGAAATGAGCCTTGGTGACGTTGAATGTGTTTGCGTTACACACTGCTATCTGAAACACAACACAGAGCTGAGTATTACGCATGGGAGTGTATGAGAAGCTGCTGCGTATGTGCAAAAAGTGTGTTTCTGGAGACTGTGTATTGTCAGTTGCAAGAGAGATCTGCATGGAAACTTGCACAACTGCATGAACACTGCAGATATGTGTGTAAGAGTACATGTGTGGTAAGGGTTAATTGGAGTTTTGAACATGTAGGAACTACCTCACCCATTACAAGATTGGAAGGAAAATCTACCTTGTTGATTTGAAATGTGTTAGCATTTGCCTCTCATTTTTGAGATAGTGATTTCTGCTGAGTGCTAACCAACACATTTGAAGAAAACAAGCTGGCCCTTTCCTGAAAGTGCAAGTTTTACAGAACAACAGCAACACAAATTAAATCTCTGACAACAATGCCTGTGTGCACACAGACTCATGGTGTGATTCTAGGCAGAAAGCGATATTTCCTTTAGCAATTTGAAAGCACATTTAGTACTGTGGAGGAGCAAGTGATAATTACTGTGACAGCCTGACACATTTTCCTTATATTTTAGACAAGCAAAAAAGAGCACATGTCCTAACAGCTCCTTGAGACCATGACCATGTGTTACAGGGTGAGTGATTAGACTTCAGCAAAGGAAATGAGCCTTGATGACGTTGAATGTGTTTGCATTATACATTGCTATCTGAAACACAACACAGAGCTGAGTATTATGCATGGGAGTGTAGGAGAAGCTGCTGCATGTGTGCAAAGAGTGTGTTTCTGGAGACTGTGTATTGTCAGTTGCAAGAGAGATCTGCATGGAGACTTTTACAACTGCATGAAGACTGCAGATAAGTGTGTAAGAGTACATGTTTGGTAAAGGTTAATTGAAGTTTTGTACATGTAGGAAGTACCTCACCCATTACAAGATTGGAAGGAAAATCTACCCTGTTGATTTCAAATGTGTTAGCATTTGCCTCTCATTTGTGAGATCATGATTTCTGCTGAGTGCTAGCCATCACACTTTAAGAAAACAAGCTGCCCTTTTCCTGCGAGTGCAAGTTTTACAGAACAACAGCACCACAAATTAAATCTCTGACAACAATTCCTGTGTGCACACTGTCTCATGGTGTGATTCTAGGCACAAAACAGTATTCCTGGGTGATACCAGGCCCTTTCCTGAAAGTGCAAGTTTTACAGAACAACAGCAACACAAATTAAATCTCTGACAACAATTCCTGTGTGCACACTGTCTCATGGTGTGATTCTAGGCAGAAAACAGTATTCCTGGGTGATACCAGGCCCTTTCCTGAAAGTGCAAGTTTTACAGAACAACAGCAACACAAATTAAATCTCTGACAACAATTCCTGTGTGCACACTGTCTCATGGTGTGATTCTAGGCAGAAAACAGTATTCCTGGGTGATACCAGTACACCTTAACTTATGTTGAAGACATACTCCATAATATCTAACATGTTCAAGGCACTTAAATATCTTCCTTAACATAAAATGTAAAACACAACTTTTAAAGTGGTAGGAAAATGTACCATGCTATTTTCAAATGTGTTTGCATTTGCCTCTCATTTTTGAGATAGTGATTTCTGCTGAGTGCTAACCAACACAGTTGAAGAAAAGAAGCTGGCCCTTTCTTAAAAGTGCAAGTTTTACAAAACAACAGCAACACAAATTAAATCTCTGACAACAATTCCTGTGTGCACACAGACTCATGGTGTGATTCTAAGCACAAAGCGATATTTTCTTTGGCAATTTGAAAGCACATTTAGTACTGTGGTGGAGCAAGTGATAATTACTGTGACAGCCTGACACATTTTTCTTATATTTTAGACAAGCAGAAAAGAGCACATGTCCCAACAGCTGCTTGAGACCATGACCATGTGTTACAAAAAACAAGCTGCCCCTTTCCTGCGAGTGCAAGGGTAATAGAGCAAGACCAACACGAATTAAATCTCTGATAACAATTCCTATGTGCTCATGGTGTGATTCTAGGCAGAAAACAGTGTTCCTGGGTGATACCAGTACACCTTAACTTATAGTGAAGACATACTCCATAATATCTAACATGTTTAAGGCACTTAAATATCTTCTTTAACATAAAATGTAAAACACCACTTTTAAAGTGGTAGGAAAATGTACCATGCTATTTTCAAATGTGTTTTCATTTGCCTCTTTTTTGTGAGTAACTAATTTCTGCTGAATGCTAACCATCACACTTTAAGCAAACAAACTGCCCCTTTTCTGTGAGTGCAAGGCTAACAGAACAAGAGCAACACAAATTAAATCTCTGACAACAAATTCTGTGTGCAGACAGACTCATGATGTGATTCTAGGCACAAAACAGTATTCCTCAGTGATACCACTACACCTTAACTTACAGTGAAGACATACTCCATAATATCTTACAAGTTCAAGACAGTTAAATATCTCCTAAAACACAAAATGTAAAACACAACTTTAAAAGAAGAATGACAATTCTAATATTTATATAAAAAATCACCACATACATCCCCTCTCAAACTCATAACTCACCTTTAAAATTAGTTAGTTGAGAAAGAAATGTGGCACTCAAACAGCAGATTATCAGAGCCAGAATCTCAGAGCTGTACACCTCTCTCCTCTCACCACAACCAGTAAATGGCAATGTTTCCCTCTCTTTTTTCACACATATACATGTTAATGTAAAATCACAGTCCTTCCCACATTTTTTCAAATGGAATCACACATTTCTATTGGTTGCAACTTTCAACCCCTTTCCAAATCATCCCTTCCACCAACATGACTTCTGCCTGCTACCATAGCAACAGGTCATGGAACACTGGTGTGAGCAGAGAGGTCAGAAGTTCAGCACACAACGTTTCAAATCCAAAGAGCAAGAGTGCTTGACTTTTCAAACCTAACAGCAAATCCAAAGTAATGTTCAGTGGGAACACATTTATCTGTACCAATCCAAAACATGCTTTTAAAAATGTAAACATACAGCCTAGTTTTAACTGTAAAATGGTTTGAATTAGCCAATGAGTTCTTTTTATTAAAAAAAAGTATGGATGCCTCCATTTTTCAACTGTCTTTCTTTTCATATTGCCATTCTACTGAAAGACACCTCCTGAGTGCATCCTGTTCTCCTTGAAAGATGGTCACAGTGTGGATTGTAGGTCATAGCTATGTCTTCTGGAGTGAAAAATTTGCAGAAAAAGAGGTATTGTAAAAGACCTTGCTTTGCCAAATGTAGACATTAAATGGATTGGTCAGAGAGGATTAAAGTGGCACCAATTAATGCCTTTGGTGAAAACCTTTCTACATCTCCCACAGCCTAACCTTATTATTGTGCACTGTGGTGGAAATGACCTAGGCACTTTAACTGGGGTAGGTCTGGAAATGCTTATTAAGGACACCTTTCTGCAATTGATGTCACTTTTTCCACAAACTGCCTTTGTATATTCTAATATATGCCAAAGGCAAAAGTGGAACTGGTCCAACAAATTTTGTCCGCAGATTGACAAAGCAAGAAAGCACGTCAATAAGTCTGTTTCTGCTTTCCTCAGAGACTATGGTATGGGTTCTATATACCACAACAACTTGCGTTACAACATGCAAGACATTTATAGAGGAGACGGTGTACATTTCAATGATGAAGGGAACAGAGTCTTCCTCTTGAACTTTAGACTCTGCATCGGTACTTACTTGTAGGTACCGAAAAACACTCAATAAACACAAGGGCTCTTTTTAGAGCCACCTAATATCTAAACACTTAAACTTGATTTTTATTTAAATTTTTTTAAATGTTTTTTTTCGGGTGCGCGCAGAGTGCGCGCACCTCGCGATGTTTTTTAAAAAAATTTAAATCTTTTTTTTTGCCCTTCGTGGTCCTACTGTGACCCCCTGACAATGGCTAGGGGGTCAAGAACTCCCTACTCTTCCCCCTATTCATGTTCTCCACCTTTCCTTTTCAGTGCGACAGACAAAATGGCGGCCGACACTTCCTGATTTCGACCGATTCGAATGTTTACTGACATCTAACAACCAATCAGAATTACTCTCGCGCGCGGCAGGGTGCGCGCACAGGGCTTGCACAGTGCGCGCACCCTGTGCGCGTATAGATATTGATATGCTTTTAAATGCTATTTTCTCAGGAAATACTGAACAGATTTACACCAGACCTGCGAAAGGCACTTCCTTGACCTTACGGCTACCTCTCTGACAAATTTCACGTAATTCTGTTCAGCCGTTCGGGCTGTAGCTGCGACTAAAGGTCCTATAGAAAAATGCATGGGGAAAACGCGTTTTGGGACCCCCACTGTTTCTCGGCCCCCGCTTGACGAATCACCCTGAGACTTTCAGGGTAGGAGCTGAGCGGAGCGCCCCATTAGCTTTGAAAATTTCACGAGGATTCGTCAACCGGCGCCAAAGTTATTGAAAATAGAATTTTGAGATTTCCTATGGAAACTCGGTCCTAACTATAACTATCTACTGGCGACCGCCAGTAGATAATATATATATATATATATATTCAAAGCCCAAGATAGATCCAATTCGACGTCGGCGCTCTCAATGTTGCACGGTGCGTATCTATTCGGCAGGATCCAGACGATATATATTCACAAAACTTAGTCTCTAGGACTAAAGAACAACGCACTCACTCGTATGTTTTATAAAGATCCAGTGATCAAGCCTTTGGAAGAGGTGAAATACGTTGGGTCTGGCAAGAAAATAAAGCTGCTGTAAGTCTTTATAAAACATACGAGTGAGTGCGTTCTTCTTTAGTCCTAGAGACTAAGTTTTGTGAATATATATATATTATCTACTGGCGGTCGCCAGTAGATAGTTATAGTTAGGACCGTGTTTCCATAGGAAATCTGAAAATTCTATTTTGAATAACTTTGGCGCCGGTTGACGAATCCTCGCGAAATTTTCAAAACTAATGGGGCGCTCCGCTCAGCTCCTACCCTGAAAGTCTTGGGGCGATTCGTCAAGCGGGGGCTGAGAAAAAAGGGGGGTCCCAAAACGCGTTTTCCCCATGCATTTTCCCATAGGACCTTTACTCGAAGGTACAGCCCGAACGGCTGAACAGAATTACTTGAAATTTGGCAGAGAGGTAGTCCTCAGGTCAGGGAAGTGCCTTTTGCAGGTCTGGTGTCAATCTGTTCAGTAGTTCCTGAGAAAATCAAAAGTAAAATCATATATATATGTGGGCGGAGCCTAACCACACGTCTCATCCTGAGATCTGATTGGCTGTCAGCACTTCATCCAAGAAGTGTTGGCAGCCATCTTGGGACCAATATACATGATAGCACCTCATTAAAAAGCATTGCAGGTAATAGAAGGTTTTAAGACTTTAGTTACATTATAAATCATTTGTTGATGGTACCATACTCATTTTAGGAATTGTGGTATGTTCTAAGGTGATTTTACCATGTGACAAAGCCTTCTGCTGGGATATCATGATTGAGAGAAAAATATTTTCTCATGCTTTTCCCACAGAGGTTTGGAAGGTGATCTATAAGCTAAACTGAGAGCTTATTTTCTGTAAATTCACATTATCTTTCTCAGTCATGTGAGAATGAAGTCTGACATTCTCAGTAAAACATGTACATCCAACAAGGGCAGAGACTGTCAGTTGATTCCTTTGTGTTCTACTGCAGCTTCCCAGAGTGTTCCAAAGAACAACTAGAGCGCTAACAGTTCTACTTATGATAAACGTATGGCACACCTGAAGCCATCTTGCTTGGATTAAAGTGGTAACTCTTAAAACATTTAATTTAAAAAGGAACAAAATGAGGGGGTTCATTTTTCCATAAAAAGTATGATTAGTGCTGCAGAAAGAAAAATTAGGGCTGACTTCTCAAATCCTCTTCTATTTCATTAAAAAATTCTGACATGCAGACTGAAACATGCACTTTCAATACCAGCAGCAGTTTTCCCTGGTGAGCAGTAGCTTTACTACAGTGATCTAATGAGCAAAAAGAGTGCTAACATTCTGAATTTATGGCAAATGTGTGACACATCTGAATGCCTTCTTGATGGAATCAAAGTAAAAAACTGAACGTATTTCCTACTGAGGAGACTGCAGTAAATGAGGAAATTAGGAAACTTCATAACAAATAAGTCTCCCAAGATGGCCACCAGAGGCAAAAGAGCCCAAATGTAGCCCAAATATCACCAAGATGTAGCCCAAGTATAGCCCAATGACAGAATGTCCCAGAGTGTTCTTAAAAACAACTAGAGCGCTTACTGTCTTCATTATGACAAAAGTATGGCACACCTGAAGCCATCTTGATTGGAATAAACTGGTAACACTTAAAACATTTAATTTAAAAAGGAACACAATGAGGGGGTTCATTTTGCCATAGAAATTATGATTAATGCTGAAGAAAGAAAATGAGGGCACATTTTGAGTGACTTCTCAAATCCTCTTCTATTTCATTAAAAAATTCTGACATGCAGACTGAAACATGCACTTTTAATACCAGGAGCAGACTTCCATGGTGAACAGTAGTTTTACTACAGTGATCTAATGAGCAACTAGAGTGCTAACATTCAGAATTTATGGCAAATGTGTGACATATCTGAATACCTTCATGATGGAATCAAAGTAAAAAACTGAAAGCATTTCCTACTGAGGAGACTGCAGTACATGAGGAAATTAGGAAACTTCATAACAAATAAATCTCCCAAGATGGCCAACGGAGACAAAAGAGCCCAAATGTAGCCCAAAATCACCCAGATGTAGCCCAAATATAGCCCAATGACAGAAGTGTGCAAAACACTTATTATTTTGTGTTTTTGCAGTGTTATATAGTGCAGACTTGTCAGGTATTGGAGTGCTTTACATGAGCATTGGTTACATCACACAAGAACAAATTCATTTTGGTTGTAGACATGGGGAGACTAAGTGATTTGACCAGAATCATAGAATGTCGAGCTGAAGCAGAAACTCCAACCTGGTTCCCCAGTTGCAAAGTCTGCAGTTCTGGAAGTAACACCACATCCTCTCCCCTAAGTGCAACATTTAATCAAGTGGTCAACTGGATAAAAAACATAAAGATAACAAATAATTTAAAAGTGCTTTGTCGCTATTTGAAAACTCAGAAAATATGTCCTTATTTTAGTCTTTTAGAGCACTAACCATAATTTTGATGCCAATAAGACCCTCTCATATATGTAATTTCTAAAGGAAATGCTCTAGGTATTACAGTTTTGATTACATCAAGATAACGTCAGGCGTTCCACACTTTTTAAATAAATATAGAATGTTAGCAATCTAGTTGTTCATTAGGATACTGTTGAGAGGCAGAGGCCAGGGGCACGGACTCTGAAAATTGAAGGCAGGTAGGAGGGTGCAAAGGCAACAATTTAACCACACTGAGCAGGCATTAAGGGCCGTGGCAGCACAACAGACTATGGAGGGCAGTGGAAAGGGGGGCAGGGGCAACAAACCAACAATACAGGACTTGCAAGAGAGGCTGTGGCAATGTAATAGACCATTGTGGGCAGAAGGAAGAGGCAATGGTAGTACAACCATACATGCCAACAGACCCGATTCAGCCAGGAAACGTCCAATGTTTTTAAGATCAAATGGGCTTTATTTGATCTGTCTCCTGTCTACAATCTCCTCTTTTTCAATGTAACTCAAAGGGGAAAATCAATACCCCAGTTTTTTTTCAAAATCGCCCTCTTACCAAGTTCAAAATGTTCGCAAGTATGGTACATTGGATCATGGAAGGAAATGGGGTAGGGACATGGACTTGGATAACAGAGGACAGGAGGGACATGGAGAGGTGCACCAAACTGACCCTGCAGGGCAGGCATCAGGGTTTGCAGCAGCACAATACACCACACAGGGCATGCGGGACGGGAGTGCAGCACAACAATCCATAGAAAGCAAGAGGGAGGGGACAGGACCATGCACATGGACAACAGAGAACCGAGGGGCAAGAGGCAATGGTAGCTAGATGACCATAATGGACAGACAGGAGAGAAAGCTGCAGCATAACAGAACATAAAGGGCAGGAGGGACGGATCAGGGGCATTACAATGGAACAGACAAGCCAGGAGGGAGGGAGTAGGGGTCTGCACATGTAAACTGGGGGCTGGGGGCAAGGGGGCAGGGCAGGAGCAGCAAGATAGCCATGGAGGTCAGGCAAGATGGGCACTAGAAGCAAGACACACCATGAAGAGCAACAGTGAGACTGTGATGGAATACACACAGACCATGGAGGGATGGTGGGAGGGGGTCAGGGGCGGCTAACTGACCACACAGGGAAGGTGGGAGGGGCCATGGCAGCACAGAAGACCATGCATGGCAAGTGGGAGGGTTAGTGGCAGCACAATGGCTATGATGAGCAAGAAGGAGGGTGCAGGGGCATGCACAAAGGACGATGGAGGATAGAAGGGAGGGTCAGGACCTGTGCACAGACAAGAAAGTTCAGGGGAAGGGGCCTCACAACAGACCGCACGAGGCAGGCAGGAGGAGCAGTTGCAGCACAACAGACCAGGGAGGGCAGAAGGGTGTGGCAGTACAATGGACCATGTAGGACAGAAGGAAGAGGATAGGGGCATGGCATGTGGACAGGCAGGGTGGAGGTGGCAGGGACAGGTTACAGTCATCTGACAATGCTAGGCAGGTGGGAGGGGAGTGGCAGCTCAACAGAACACTCAGAGTAGATAGGAGTGGCAGGTCCATGGAACATGGTGGGCAAAAAGGATGGAGCAGGGGCATGCACAAAGACATCGGAGGGCAGGGGGAAGGAGAATAGGGGCTGCAAGCTAAGCACAGAGTTTAAGCAGGAGGTCAATGATGGGGCATAGAATTGGGCAATGGAGGGCAGGAGGAGTGGACTGGTACATCATACTAAATTGAGGGCAGTGGCAGCACATCAGACCATGCATGGCAGGAGGGAGGAGGCTAGTCCATGGATTCACACAACAGAGGATAGGGAGGAGGGGGATGGGGCAGCAAGCTAACTGTTCAGAGAAGGCGGGTATTAGGAACTTTATTGTTTTTAAAACGTGTGTCTGTGCGAACTACTTAAAATATGAACAAGTATGCAGCATAATCTCACTTTTATTCAGGAAGAAGAGGACGTTTGTGACCGTGACTCTGGGCTCACTTGGCAGAAACACCCCCTGACCCTCCACCCCCTATCGCAAAATGTAATGCCCGTGAAAAGGGTAGGTGAACACAGTGTTATATAGAACATAGTCCTGAGAGCACGATTGAAAATGAAAACTAGATATAATGTATGGTATAAACTATGCACCAAAAAGTGTGATATAAGATGAACCGGGCGTGAAATATAATATGCAATACATTGTGCGCAATGACAGATTCATTGGAGAGCGCGAGATAGCACAGGCACTAGCGCGTGCTATGCGATATGCGCCTTGGAGTGTAATATGCACAGGGCAGTGTTGTGTAACCTAACTAGTCTCTAAAGTTGTAATATAAAATATGTGCTGGGGAGTGTAACGTTGCATATGCACTGTGACAAAGATATGGATCCCAGATTGTAATATGTATGGCATATCACTGTGCGTTATAACATAGGCATCGAGGAAGGCACGTTAGATGGGGCAATATAACCCGTGCGAAGACAAGTGTGGCATGACATATTCACGGGGTGGTGTTACAGTGCACATGGGCTAGAGAGTGTCATAGCATATGCACTAGCTGGTGGAATACAACACAGAGGTGTGTGGCACTCAGCAGGCAATGGTGGGTGTAACACAGCATTGGGCTCTGCCAGGAGCATGCTGTGACTCTCAAGTGATGTTCGTCCCCTTTCCAGAGAGTAAAATAAAAAGTATTACACATCCGGCAGTGGATGTGTGTTTTATTAACCATGAGGGGGGTTTCTTGCATAGTTTTGGTCAAATTTTTGTCGAATCCCCTTTGAATGGCTTGGTGTGCATGTGTATTAAATGTGCCCGTCAATAGCTACCCATGTTTGTATAAATAAACGACAAGGGTGTCTACCGGGATTAGGCACGGTAGGGCATCAGACATGTCAGAGCTTCACTAGTGGTGTAAATACATTCCACGTGGATTAATTGTATGCATAGTCGCCTTTTAATGAATATCACGCAAATCGTCATGGTGATAGGTACGTACGGTTTGTCCAGCATGTCCTAGGTGTGTCTATAAATATATATTTTTTTTAAAATAATAAAAAACAGTGGCCGGCCCTGGGGATTGGGGTCAAAAAAATATAATTGGGAGACAGGCCCTGGGGGATGGGGTCATCAGGGCCAATACATTAGAATAAGAAGGGGAACCACACAGCCCCCCTTCTTAAAAAATTAAAATAAATAAAAGACTGGCATCGTGCCGGAGGCCACGCCCCCTCCTTGCAGCACTCTGCAAACGCGCCCCCTGGCGAGTTGTAAATTGGGGAATTAATTCCTCTTCAATACTGAGGGTCCTTGAGGGCCAACTAGCCCAACAGGCATCTCCAGTATGCGCCAGGGAGCTGCGCTGCAGACAGGTGTTCTGAGGCCAAGCCCCTTTTTACACCTCTCTGCAACGCAGCTCTGTGGCGCTTACTGGAGGTACCTAGTGGTCTAGTTTGACCCTAGGGACCCTTAGGATTCAAGGGGACTTAATCTCTCAACTTAGAACAGCCACAGGGCGCGTTTACACAGTGGTGAAGGGAGGGGACGGGGCCTGAGGTGACGTGTGCAAACACGCACTATGGCACGTTTTAAATTGGGGATATAATTTCCCTTCAATACTGAGGGCCCCTGGGGGCTAACTAGCCCACCAAGTGCTTCCAGTAAGCACCACTGAGCTGCATTGCAGAGAGGTGGTCCAGGCCGTGCCACTTTTTACACCTCTCTGCAACGCAGCTCTGTGGCACTTACTGGAGGTACCTAGTGGGCTAGTTGGACCCTAGGGACCCTCAGGATTCAAATGAACTTAATCTCCCAACTAAAAACGGACACAGGGTGTGTCTACACAGTGGTGAAGGGAGGGGACAGGGCCTGAGTTAACGTGTGCAAAAACGCCCTGTGGCCTGTTTTAAGAGGTAGTTTTAATCCCCCTGCCCTAATATATACTAGGGGCTTACAGAGGAGGTCATGCTAATCACAGGGGGACCCCAACGCATAATGTTCCCTAGTGTATGTAGGTGTTTTCACTGTATTCTAAGTGTCTTTTAACATAGCACTGGTTAGTCACTCAGTTACCACCAGTATCCGTCTGAAAAAGTTGAGGGTACAGGATGATTTTGCAACAAGGCTTCTTTCTGCTCTTCTTTTTGTTCTTTCTGCACGTTATCCTTCTTCCTGCACTTTTCTTCGTCTTTGAGGACTTCTGTTGCTTCTTTCTGCACTTCTTTTTATTCTTTCTGTGCTTTTTTTCTTCTTTCTTCACATGTCCTATCTCTGTAGGCATAGTTAGAAATTAGCATTTAAAAAACCTTTGAAATTCACAGAAAAAACCATAGGTTTCAGGCAGGTGTGTTATAGTTAGCTGGACTTTTCACTTGTACAAAACCATTGAAATTCCCCCGTTATAGTTAGTTCAGCTAACTAGAACTCGCGCGCCCGCAATGCACTGCTGATGACTTCACATATTACATCACTCATGACATCACTGATGACATCTCAAATGACATCACTGATGACATCACTGATGACATCATCCTTGTGATAGAGTGACAGACCTCCTCTCACCCTAATATAACCTTTGATACACACATTCAAAAATAGAGAATAACATTTTCAAAACAATGGACATACCAAAACCAGTTACAACAACCTCTTCAGTAATTCTAAGATCCACATACTCATCCACTCATTCACCAACAGTCCTATACAGTCACTCATACATGTACTCACTCATCATATGTACTCATACACCTATACATCCTGTTACACAATGCCACTCATCCATAGAGTTACTCACACACATAGTCACTCATGCTAATAAAGAATCAAACATACATTTACTTGCATATACAGTTATACACACACCACCACACTTACTTCTACGGAAACTTACACATACTTAGTCTTTTAAACAATCACTTATAGAAACACATACTTATTCATACAGGAACTCTTTCAATCTCTCACTCTCACATATACTCACTTATATACACCAATAGTTACATATACTAGTTTAAAACATATGTAGTTACTCATAAAGACACTATTGAGACAGTCATTCACTCGCTAACACACCCATACACACACTCATCCACCCATACAGTCCTGCACACATGCTGTCTTCAACACATACAAACAGTGAGTCACTCATTCATGCACCTATGCACTACGTAATACCCCCCACCGAACCATGCAGACACTCAGACTGATACTCAAAAAACCAACTAATAACCTATATAGACACCCATGTAGCTACTCACAACCCATGCAGCCACTTATACACAAAGTGAGAGACTGATACAGATATTTACATATTTAAACATTACTCACAAAGCCATGTATTCACTATGATACACTTAATCAGTCAGTTACACAATCAATTTTTCAAAAACAAATCATCCATTTAGACACTTATATACCCATTTATTCTTCCATCGACCTTGAGATATACATATATAAAACATATTTAATTTTCAGAAAAACACACATTCACTGGATGATGTCATCAGTGATGTCATTTGAGATGTCATCAGTGATGTCATGAGTGATGTCACTGACCATGTCATGAGTGATGTAATATGTGACGTCATCAGCAGTGCATTGCGGGCGCGCGAGTTATAGTTAGCTGAACTAACTATAACGGGGGAATTTCAATGGTTTTGTACAAGTGAAAAGTCCAGCTAACTATAACACCCCTGAAACCTATGGTTTTTTCAGTGAATTTCTGAGGTCTTTTAAATGCTAATTCCTAACTATAACGTGCTACAGCCCAAACTGCGGATAGGAATTACACCAAATTTGGCAAAGAGGTAGCCCTTGGTTCACACTCGTGCCTTTTGGTTAAATGGTGTAAATCCGTTCAGTAGTTGTTGAGAAAATCAAAAGTAAAATCACATATATATCTGGGCGGAGCCTAACCACACATCTCATCGTGAGATCTGATTGGCTGTCAGCACTTCATCCAAGAAGTGTTGGCAGCCATCTTGGGACCAATATACATGATAGCACCTCATTAAAAAGCATTGCAGTTAATAGAAGGTTTTAAACTTTAGTTACATTATAAATCATTTGTTGATGGTACCATACTCATTTTAGGAATTGTGGAGTCTTCTAAGGTGAATTTACCAGGTGAAAAAGCCGTCTGCTGAGATATCATGAATCATGTTTTAGAGAAAACTATTTTCTCATGCTTTTCCCACAGAGGTTTGGAAGGTGATCTATAATCTAAACTGAGAGCATATTTTCTGTAAATTCACATTCTCTTTCTCAGTCATGTGAGAATGAAGTCTGACATTCTCAGTAAAACATGTACATCCAACAAGGGCAGAGACTGTCAGTTGATTCCTTTGTGTTCTACTGCAGCTTCCCAGAGTGTTCTAAAGAACAACTAGAGCGCTAACAGTCCTACTTATAACAAACGTATTGCACACCTGAAGCCATCTTGATTGGAATAAAGTGGTAACTCTTAAAACATTTAATTTAAAAAGGAACAAAATGAGGGGGTTCATTTTGCCATAGAAAGTATGATTAGTGTTGCAGAAAGAAAAATTAGGGCACATTTTGAGTGACTTCTCAAATCCTCTTCTATTTCATAAAAAAATTCTAACATGCAGACTGAAACATGCACTTTCAATACCAGCAGCAGACTTCCCTGGTGAGCAGTAGCTTTCCTACAGTGATATAATGAGCAACTAGAGTGCTAACATTCTGAATTTATGACAAATGTGTGACACATCTGAATGCCTTCTTGATGGAATCAAAGTAAAACACTGAAAGTATTTCCTACTGAGGAGACTGTAGTAAATGAGGAAATTAGGAAACTTCATAACAAAGAAGTCTCCCAAGATGGCCACAAGAGACAAAAGAGCCCAAATGTAGCACAAATATCACCCAGATGTAGCCCAAGTATAGCCCAATGACAGAATGTCCCAGAGTGTTCTAAAGAACAACTAGAGCGCTAACAGTCTCACTTTTGACAAAGTATGGCACACCTGAAGCCATCTTGATTGGAATAAAGTGGTAACACTTAAAACATTTAATTTGCAAAGTAACAAAATGAGGGGGTTCATTTTGCCACAGAAAATATTATGATTTGTGCTGCAGAAAGAAAAATTAAGGCACATTTTGACTTCTCAAATCCTCTTCCATTTCATTAAAAAATTCTGACATGCAGACTGAAACATGTACTCCATGTAAACAAGCATTGAAAATACAATAGGTCTCGCCCTCGTTTAAGTTAAAGCAATTCTGTTTCTAATTAGGTGGATTTTTAGCTTTGCTTGTATTAGTGTTTTTCAAACTTTCATGTGCATAACATGCATATGTATGCATATATGTATATGTATGCATGCATTTATATTTGTATTTATATAGATATGCAGATTATATATATGTTTATATATGTATGTATATATATATTCACTGAAAAAAACATAGGTTTCAGGGGCAGTATAGTTAGCTGGACATTTCCCTCGTACAAAACCCTAGAAATTCCCCTGTTATAGTTAGTTCAGCTAACTATAACTTGCACCCCCGCAATGCACTGCTGATGACGTCACATATTACATCACTCATGACATGGTCAGTGACATCACTGATGACATCACTGATGACATCTCAAATGACATCACTGATGAAATAACTGATGACATCATCCAGTGAGTATGTGTTTCTGTACAGTTTTAATATCTTAAATATATATAGGGAAATGTCTGTTGAAGAATGAGTGGGTGTACAAGTGTGTGAATGGATGATTTTCTAGGTGCGTAACTGACTTTATAAGTGAGTCATTAAATGTATCTTACTGCAGACTAGTGACTAAACTGTGAATGTCTGTATGTGTCTGTGTGTTGGTGTATAAGTGGCTGCATGGTTTTGTGAATAGCTATTTGAGTGTCTATATGGGTTATTGATTGGTTGTCTGAGTATCTGTATGGGTGCCTAAGTGTTTGTGTGGGTAGGGTGTGTGTGACTCTGTGCATAGATGTGTGAGTGGGTGTTTCTATGGGTAGCATGGTTTTAAGAGTGCAACTGTGATGGACTGTATGGTTGGGTGAGTGTATGTATGGGTGTGTTAGTGATTGAATGTATATCTCAGTTGTACATGTATCAGTAACTATATATGTGAAACGCAGTGTATATGTGTGTAAGAGTATATAACTATCTATATGTGAGAGTGGGTGATTGTGGAAGTGGCGGTATGGATGAGTGTGTGCTTGTATTACTAATTGTATCAGAGCGTCACAATGTGTTAGTATTTTTATGAGTAAGTGATCTTGAGTGTGTTTAACTGTATAGGTGAGTAAATTGGACTGTGTTTAATTATTTGCACGACTGACTAGGTGTGTCAGTACCTCAATGGATGATTGGCGGTGTGTGAGTGTCTATATAGGTGTATAAATGCATATGATAGTCTTGTACGGAGTAACTAAGTATGAGTGACTGTACAGGTGAGTGAGTGGAGGTGTATGTAGACCTAAGAGTTAATGTGTGGGTATGTAGTTATTGGTATTGGAGTATCTATGGTTTTCAAAACGGCCAACTGAAATTTTGAGTCGGTGTATCAAAGGTTATATTAGGGTGTGAGAAGATGCACTAATTTATCACATGGATGACGTCATCAGTGATGTCATCAGTGATGTCATTTGAGATGTCATCAGTGATGTCATGAGTGATGTCACTGACCATGTCATGAGTGATGTAATATGTGACATCAGCAGTGCATTGCGGGGGCACGAGTTATAGTTAGCTGAACTAACTATAACAGGGGAATTTCTAGGGTTTTGTACGAGGGAAATGTCCAGCTAACTATAACGCCCCTGAAACCTATGTTTTTTTCAGTGAATTTCAAAGGTTTTTTAAATGCCAATTCCTAACTATAACGCCCCTGAAACCTTTGGTTTTTTCAGTGAATTTCAAAGGTTTTTTAAATGCCAATTTCTAACTAGAACGTGCATGAAACCTATGTTTTTTTCAGTGAATTTCAAAGGTTTTTTAAATGCTAATTCCTATCTACAACTTATCTCTAAAGATGTCATGTTTAATGATTTTGATTGGATTTCTATATTTTTCCAATTCAGTGTGTCAATTTCATTAATTATGTTTTTTTTAAATACTTTTTTATCACCATTTTTTAAACTTATTTTTTCAATTAATTCTTTTAAAAATTAAAAAATATTATTTGAATTTAATGGGTTTTTCAAACATATTTTTCAAAATATTTTTTTAACTATATGTTCAAAACTTTCTTATAAGTACCAAAAACTCTCAATGCACACAACAGCTCTTTTTAGAGCCACTCAAGAACAAAACACTTATGCTTGATCTTTATCGCCCAACAATTTCAAATTTTTTTTCCTTGGATCCACGCACCCAACGCGAGAGAATCCGTGCACCCAACGTAATAGGATGCGCGCATTTCGCCGTATTTATTTTCAAGGGGGCCCCAGGGGGTCCTTCTGGGACCCCCTAAGCACCTCTAGAGGGTCAGAGTATTTCCACTCTGCCCCCTTTATATGTTTTACACACTTATTCCCCTTGCTTCTTCAGCCTCGCTTCTACCGAGGCAGAAAATGGCCGCCAACAGTTCCTGGTTTCGAATGTAGACAGACACTCGACAGCCAATTAGCATTCAGCACGCGATCGGGAGGGTACGCGCTCGGTTCGAGGAGGGTGCGCTTACGGTGCGGGTAGGGTGCGCGGATCCTCCCCGGCCATAGATATATATGTACTTTTAACTCTAATTTTCTCAGGAACTACTGAACAGATTCACACCATTTATGCAAAAGGCACGAATCTGAACTGAGGACTACCTCTTTCCCAAATTTGGTGTCATTCCGTTCAGCGGTTCGGGCTGTAGCTGCCACAGCAGATCCTATGGGAAATTGCATGGGAAAAACGCGTTTTGGGATCCCCCATTTTTCTCGGCCCCCGCTTGACGAATCACCACGAAACTTGTCACGAGTGATGTAATATGTGACGTCATCAGCAGTGCATTGCGCGCGCGCGAGTTATAGTTAGCTGAACTAACGATAACGGGGGAATTTCAATGGTTTTGTACAAGTGAAAAGTCCAGCTAACTATAACGCCCCTGAAACCTATAGTTTTTTCAGTGAATTCCTAAGGTTTTTTAAATGCTAATTCCTAACTATAACGTGCCTGAAACCTATGGTTTTTCAGTGAATTTCAAAGGTTTTTTAAATGCAAATTTCTAACTATACCTACAGCGATAGGACATGTGAGGAAAGAAGAAAAACGCACAGAAAGAAAAAAAAGAAATGCAGAAAGAAGCAACAGAAGTCCTCAAAGACGAAGAAAAGTGCAGGAAGAAGGATAACGTGCAGAAAGAACAAACAGAAGAGCAGAAAGAAGCCTTGTTGCAAACAACTTTTTCAGACGGATACTGGTGGTAACTAAGTCTGACTAACCAGTCCTAGAGCCAGTGCTATGTTAAAAGACACTCAGAATACAGTGAAAACACCTACATACACCAGGGAACACTATGCGTTGGGGTCCCCCTGTGATTAGTATGACCACCTCTGTAAGCCCCTAGTATATAATAGGGCAGGGGATTAAAACTACCTCTTAAAACGCGCCACAGGGCGTGTTTGCACACGTCACCTCAGGCCCCGTCCCCTCCCTTCCCCACTGTGTAAACACGCCCTGTGGCCGTTTTAAGTTGGGAGATTAAGTTCATTTGAATCCTGAGGGTCCCTAGAGTCCAACTACACCACTAGGTACCTCCAGTAAGCGCCACAGGGCTGCGTTGCAGAGAGATGTAAAAAGGGGCACGGCCTAGACCACCTCTCTGCAACGCAGCGCAGTGGCGCTTACTAGAAGCACCTGGTGGGCAAGTTGGCCCCCTGGGTCCCTCAGGATTGAAGGGGAATTATTTCCCTAACTTAAAACGCGCCACAGGGCGTGTTTGCACACGTTAACTCAGGTCCTGTCCCCTCCCTTTACCACTGTGTAAACACGCCCTGTGGCCATTTTTAGTTGGGAGATTAAGTTCATTTGAATCCTGAGGGTCCCTAGAGTCCAACTAGCCCACTAGGTACCTCCAATAAGCGCCACAGAGCTGCGTGGCAGAGAGGTGTAAAAAGTGGCACAGCCTGGACCACCTCTCTGCAACGCAGCTCAGTGGCGCTTACTGGAAGCACCTGGTGGGCTAGTTAGCCCCCAGGGGCCCTCAGGATTGAAGGGGAATTATTTCCACAACTTAAAACGCGCCATAGGGCGTGTTTGCACACGTCACCTCAGGCCCCGTCCCCTCCCTTCCCCACTGTGTAAACACGCCCTGTGGCCGTTTTTTAAGTTGGGAGATTAAGTCGCCTTGAATCCTGTGGGTCCCTAGGGGCAAAATAGCTCACTAGGTACGTCTAGTAAGCGCCATTGCAGAGGGGTGTAAAAAGGGGCATGGCCTGCACCACCGCTCTTCAACGCAGAGCAGTGGCGCTTACTGAAAGCACCTGGTGGGCTAGTTAGCCCCCAGGGGCCCTCTGGATTGAAGGGGAGTTATTTCCACAACTTAAAAGGCGCCATAGGGCGTGTTTGCACACGTCACCTCAGGCCCCGTCCCCTCCCTTCCCCTCTGTGTAAACACGCCCTGTGGACGTTTTTTAAGTTGGGAGATTAAGTCCCCTCGAATCCTGAGGGTCCCTAGGGGCAAAATAGCTCACTAGGTACGTCCAGCGCCATTGCAGAGAGGTGTAAAAAGGGGCACAGCCTGCACCACCTCTCTGCAACGCAGAGCAGTGGCACTTACTGGAAGCACCTGGTGCGCTAGTTGGCCCCCAGGGTCCCTCAGGATTGAAAGGGAATTATTTCCCCAACTTAAAACGCGCCACAGGGCATGTTTACACACATCACCTCAGGCCCCGTCCCCTCCCTTAACCACTGTGTAAATGTGCCCTGTGGCCGTTCTAAGTTGAGAGATTAAGTCCCCTTGAATCCTAAGGGTACCTAGGGTTAAACTAGCCCACTAGGTACCTCCAGTAAGCGCCACAGGGCTGCGTTGCATAGAGGTGTAAAAAGGGGCTTGGCCTCAGAACACCTGTCTGCAACGCATCTCCCTGGCGCATACTGGAGGTACCTGTTGGGCTAGTTGGCCCTCAGGGACCCTCAGTATTGAAGGGGAGTTAATTCCCCAACTTACAACTGGCTAGGGGGCGCGTTTGCAGAGTGCTGCAAGGAGGGGGCATGGCCTCCGGCACGATGCCGGTCTTTTATTTATTTTATTCTTTTAAGAAGGAGGGCTGTGTGGCCCCCCTTCGTTTTCTAATGTATTGGCCCTGGGGACCCCATCCCCCAGGGCCTGCACCCTAAGTTTTTTTTGTTGAAAAAAATAAACTTAGCCCTCCCAAGGCCTTAATCGGCCCTGGGGACCCCAACCCCCGGGTCATGGCCTTTTAAAAAAAAATTCTTTAGGAGGGGGGCTGCGTTGCCCCCCACCTCAGGCCACTTATGGCCCCGGGGACCCCATCCCCCGTGCCGGCCTTTGTTTTTTTATTATTTAAAAAATATATATATTTATAGAAACACCTAGGACATGCTGGACAAACCGTATGTACCTATCACCATGACGATTTGCGTGATATTCATTAAAAGGCGACTATGCATACAATGAATCCACGTGGAATGTATTTACACCGCTAGTGAAGCTCTGACGTGTCTGACGCCCTACCGTGCCTAATCCCGGCGCCCCCGCCAGTGGGTACTCTCCAAGTAGACACCCTTGTCGTTTATTTATGCAAACATGGGTAGCTATTGACGGGCACATTTAATACACACACACACCAAGCCATTCAAAGGGGATTCGACAAAAATTCGACCAAACTATGCAGGAAACCCCCCTCACGGTTAATAAAACACACATCCACCGCCGGATGTGTAATAATTTTTATTTTACTCTCTGGAAAGGAGACAAACCTCACTTGAGAGTCACAGCGTGCTCCTGGCTGAGCCCAATGCTGTGTTACACCCACCAGTGCCCGCCGAGCGCCACACACCTCTGTGTTGTATTCCACCAGCTAGTGCGTATGCTATGACACTCTCTAGCCCATGTGCACTGTAACACCACCCCGTGAATATGTCATGCCACTCTTGCCTTAGCACGGGTTATCTTGCCCCATCTAACGTGCCTTCCTCGATGCCTATGTTATAACGCACAGCGCTATGCCATACATATTACAATCTGGGATCCATATCTTTGTCACAGTGCATATGCAACGTTACACTCCCCGGCACATATTTTATATTACAACTTTAGAGACTAGTTAGGTTACACAACACTGCCCTGTGCATATTACACTCCAAGGCGCATATCGCATAGCACGCGCTATTGCCTGTGCTATCTCGCGCTCTCCAATGAATCTGTCATTGCGCACACTGTATTGCATATTATATTTCATGCCCTGGTTCATCTTATATCACACTTTTTGGTGCATAGTTTATACCATATACTATATCTAGTTTTCATTTTCATTCGCGCTCTCAGGACTGTGTTCTATATAACACTGCGTCCACCTACCCTTTTCACGGGCATTACATCTTAGGAGGGGGGGTTGGAGGGTCAGGGGTGTTTCTGCCAAGTGAGCCCGGAGTCAGTCACAAACATCCTCTTCTTCCTGAATAAAAGTGAGATTATGCTGCATACTTGTTCATATTTTAAGTAGTTCGCACAGACACACATTTGAAAAATAATAAAGTTCCTAATACCCACCTTCTCTGAACAGTTAGCTTGCTGCCCCATCCACCTCCTCCCTATCCTCTGTTGTCTGAATCCATGAACTAGCCTCCTCCCTACTGCCATGCATGGTCTGATGTGCTGCCACTGCCAGCCCACTCCTCCTGCCCTCCATTGCCCAATTCTATGGCCCATCATTGACCTCCTGCTTAGCCTCTGTGCTTAGCTTGCTGCCCCTATTCTCCTTCCCCCTGCCCTCCGATGTCTTTGTGCATGCCCCTGCTCCATCCTTTTTGCCCACCATGTTCCATGGACCTCCCCCTCCTATCTACTCTGAGTGTTCTGTTGAGCTGCCACTCCCCTTCCACCTGCCTAGCATTGTCAGATGACTGTAACCTGTCCCTGCCACCTCCAACCTGCCTGTCAACATGCCATGCCCCTATCCCCTTCCTCCTGTCCTTCATGGTCCATTTTACTGCCACACCCTTCTGCCCTCCCTGGTCTGTTGTGCTGCAACTGCTCCTCCTGCCTGCCCCACGCGGTCTGTTGTGAGGCCCCTTCCCCTGAACTCTCTTGTCTGTGTCCAGGTCCTGACCCTCCCTTCTATCCTCCATGGTCCTTTGTGCATGCCCCTGCACCCTCCTTCTTGCCCATCATAGCCATTGTGCTGCCACTAACCTTCCCGCTTGCCATGCATGGTCTTCTGTGCTGCCATGGCCTCTCCCACCTTCCCTGTGTGGTCAGCTAGCTGCCCCTGACACCCTCCCACCTTCCCTCCATGGTCTGTGTGTATGCCATCATAGTCTCACTGTTGCTCTCCATGGCGTGTCTTGTTTCTAGTGCCCATCCTGCCTGACCTCCATGGTCATCTTGCTGCTCCTGCCCTGCCCCCTTGCCCCCAGCCCTCTGTTTCCATATGCAGACCCCTACTCCCTCCCTCCTGGCTTGCCTGTTCCATTGTAATGCCCCTGATCCGTCCATCCTGCCCTTTATGGTCTGTTATGCTGCAGCTTTCTCTCCTGTCTGTCCATAATGGTCAGCTAGCTACCATTGCCTCTTTCCCCTCTGTTCTCTGTTGTCCATGTGCATGGTCCTGTCCCCTCCCTATTGCTTTCTATGGATTGTTGTACTGCACTCCCGTCCCGCATGCCCTGTGTGGTGTATTGTGCTGCTGCAAACCCTGATGCCTGCCCTGTAGGGTCAGTTTGGTGCACCTCTCCATGTCCCTCCTGTCCTCTTTTGTCAGAGTCCATGTCCCTACCCCAATTCCTCCTGCCTACCATGATCCAATGTACCATACTTGCGAACATTTTGAACTTGGTGAGAGGGAGATTTTGAAAAAAAACTGGGGTATTGATTTTCCCCTTTGAGTTCCATTGAAAAAGAGGAGATTGTAGACAGGAGACAGATCAAATAAAGCCCATTTGAGCTTAAAAACATTGGACGTTTCCTGGCTGAAACGGGTCTGTTGGCATGTATGGCTGTACTACCACTGCCTCTTCCTTCTGCCCACAATGGTCTATTATATTGCCACAGCCTCTCTTGCCAGTCCTGTATTGTTGGTTTGTTGCCCCTGCCCCCCTTTCCGCTGCCCTCCATAGTCTGTTGTGCTGCCACTACCCTTCCTGCCTGCCCAGTGTGGTCAAATTGTTGCCTCTGCGCTCTCCTACCTGCCTTCAATTTTCAGAGTCCGTGCCCCTGGCCTCTGTCTCTCAACAGTATCCCAATGAACAACTAGATTGCAAACATTCTATATTTATTACAAAAGTGTGGAACGCCTGACGTCATCTTGATGTAATCAAAACTGTAATACCTAGAGCATTTCCTTTAGAAATTACATATATGAGAGGGTCTTATTTGCATCAAAATTATGGTTAGTGCGCTAAAAAACTAAAATGAGGACATATTTTCTGAGTTTTCAAATAGCGACAAAGAACTTTTAAATTATTTGTAATCTTTATGTTTTTTTATCCAGTTGACCACTTGAGTAAATGTTGCACTTAGGGGAGAGGATGTGGTGTTACTTCCAGAGCTGCAGACTTTGCAACTGGGGAACCAGGTTAGAGTTTCTGCTTCAGCTCAACATTCTGTGATTCTGGTCAAATCACTTAATCTCCCCATGTCTACAACCAAAATGAATTTGATCTTGTGTGATGTAACCAATGCTCATATAAAGCACTCCAATACCTGACAAGTCTACACTTTATAAAACTGAAAATACACAAAAAATAAGTGTTTTGCACACTTCTGTCATTGGGCTACATGTGGGCTACATCTGGGTGATATCTGTGCTGCATTTGGGCTCTTTTGTCTCTGGTGGCCATCTTGGGAGATTTATTTGTTATGAAGTTTCCTAATTTCCTCATTTACTGCAGTCTCCTCAGTAGGAAAGGCTTTCAGTTTTTTACTTTGATTCCATCAAGAAGGTATTCAGATATGTCACACATTTGCCATAAATTCTGAATGATAGCACTCTAGTTGCTCATTAGGTCACTGTAGTAAAGCTACTGCTCATCACGTAAGTCTGCTGCTGGTATTAAAAGTGCATGTTTCAGTCTGCATATCAGAATTTTTTAATGAAATAGAAGAGGATTTGAGAAGTCACTGAAAATGTGCCCTCATTTTTCTTTCTTCAGCACTAATCATAATTTCTATGGCAAAATGAACCCCCTCATTGTGTTCCTTTTTAAATTAAATGTTTTAAGTGTTACCACTTCATTCCAATCAAGATGGCTTCAGGTGTGCCATACTTTTGTCATAAGTAAGACAGTAAGCGCTCTAGTTGTTCTTAAGAAACCTCTGGGACATTCTGTCCTTGGGCTATACTTGGGCTACATCTGGGCTCTTTTGTCTCTGGTGGCCATCTTGGGAGATTTATTTGTTATGAAGTTTCCTAATTTCCTCATTTACTGCAGTCTCCTCAGTAGGAAATACTTTCAGTTTTTTTACTTTAGTTCCATCAATAAGGCATTCAGATGTGTCACACATTTGCCATCAATTCTGAATGTTAGCACTCTAGTTGCTCATTAGATCACTGTGGGTAAGCTACTGCTCCCCAGGGAAGTCTGCTGCTGGTATTCGAAGTGCATGTTTCAGTCTGCATGTCAGAATTGTTTTATGAAATAGAAGAGGATTTGAGAAGTCAAAATGTGCCCTAATTTTTCTTTCTGCAGCACTAATCATAATTTCTATGGCAAAATGAACCCCCTCATTTTGTTCCTTTGTAAATTAAATGTTTTAAGTGTTACCACTTCATTCCAATCAAGATGGCTTCAGTTGGGCCATACTTTTGTCATAAGTAAGACTGTTAGCGCTCTAGTTGTTCGTTAGAACACTCTGGGACATTCTGTCATTGGGCTACATATGGGTGATATTTGGGCTACATTTGGGCTCTTTTGTCTCTGGTGGCCATTTTAAGAGACTTATTTGTTATGAAGTTTCCTAATTTCCTCATTTACTACAGTCTCCTCAATAGGAAATACTTTCAGTTTTTTTACTTTGATTCCATCAAGAAGGCATTCAGATGTGTCACACATTTGCCATAAATTCAGAATGTTAGCACTCTAGTTGCTTATTAGATCACTGTAGTAAAGCTACTGCTCACCAGGGAAGTCTGCTGCTGGTATTGAAAGTGCATGTTTCAGTCTGCATGTCAGAATGTTTTAATGAAATAGAAGAGGATTTGAGAAGTTACTCAAAATGTGCCCTAATATTTCTTTCTGCAGCACTAATCATACTTTCTGTGGCAAAATGAACCCCCTCATTTTGTTCCTTTTTAAATTAAATGTTTTAAGAGTTACCACTTTATTCCAATCAAGATGGCTTCAGGTGTACAATACGTTTGTCATAAGTGGGACTGTTAGCGCTCTAGTTGTTCTTTAGAACACTCTGGGAAGCTGCAGTAGAACACAAAGTAATCAACTGACAGTCTCTGCCCTTGTTGGATGTACATGTTTTACTGAGAATGTCAGACTTCATTCTCACATGACTGAGAAAGATAATGTGAATTTACAGAAAATATGCTCAGTTTAGCTTAAAGATAACCTTCCAAACCTCTGTGGGAAAAGCATGTGAAAATAGTTTTCTCTCAAACATGATTCATGATAACACAGCAGAAGGCTTTTTCAAATGGTAAAATCACCTTCGAACAAACCACAATTCCTAAAATGAGTATGGTACCATCAACAAATGATTTATAATGTAACTAAAGTCTTAAAACCTTCTATTAACTGCAATGCTTTTTAATGAGGTGCTATCATGTACATTGGTCCCAAGATGGCTGCCAACACTTCTTGGATGAAGTACTGATAGCCAATTAGATCTCACAATGAGATGTGTGGTTAGGCTCCGCCCAGATATATCATTCTTTTTAACTCTAAATTTCTCAGGAACTACTGAACGGATTTACACCATTTAAGCAAAAGGCACAAGTCTGAACTGAGGACTACCCCTTTGCCAAATTTGGTGTAATTCCGTTCAGCAGTTCAGGCTGTAGCTGCGTCAACAGGTCCTATAGGAAAATGCATGGGGAAAACACGTTTTGGGACCCCCCTTTTTTCTCGGCCCCCGCTTGACGAATCACCGTGAAATTTTCAGGACAGGAGCGGACCGGAGCTGGCCAAAAGTTTGGAGAATTTGGTGAAGATTTGTCATTCGGTGCCAACTGTATTCCAAATAGAATGTTGCGGATTTCCTATGGAAAATAGGTCCTAACTATAACTACCTACTGGCGACTGCCAGTAGGTAATATATACATATGTGTGTGCGTGTATATATTTGTGTGTGTGTGTGTGTGTATATATATATATATTCACTGAAAAAACCATAGGTTTCAGGTGCGTTATAGTTAGCTGGACATTTCCCTCATACAAAACCCTAGAAAATCCCCTCTTATAGTTAGTTCAGCTAACTATAACTCGTGCCCCCGCAATGCACTGCTGATGATGTCACATATTACATCACTCATGACATGGTCAGTGACATCACTCATGACATCACTGATGCCCTGACTGCTGCTTGCTGCCTTCACGCCGGACATAGCCATTGTATCCTGAGGAGGGCGGGACTGCGAGGACCAGCTCCCCCAGCGCCCGGAGCACCATCGGCGCAGCTGGGTCCTCTTCCCAGCCTCTCCCCCTGACCAGTGCAGCGACTCGCGGCCCCCGCTTCGCGGGAGCCGCTCGGAGTTATAAACTCCCATTTACAGCAGAACTTTGTGTGCCCTGACTGCTGCTTGCTGCCTTCACACCGGACATAGCCATTGTATCCTGAGGAGGGCGGGACTGCGAGGACCAGCTCCCCCAGCGCCCGGAGCACCATCGGCGCAGCTGGGTCCTCTTCCCAGCCACTCCCCCTGACCAGTGCAGCGACTCGCGGCCCCCGCTTCGCGGGGGCTGCTCGGAGTTATAAACTCCCATTTACAGCAGAACTTTGTGTGCCCTGACTGCTGCTTGCTGCCTTCACGCCAGACATAGCCATTGTATCCTGAGGAGGGCGGGACTGCGAGGACCAGCTCCCCCAGCGCCCGGAGCACCATCGGCGCAGCTGGGTTCTCTTCCCAGCCACTCCCACTGCCGAGGTTTATTAAATATATACTGCCCACATCATTCGCGCTAGCGGAACGAAGCGCGGTGCGAAGCCCGGGCAAAGGGCGGGCCCGTCTGAGCCCGTCCGAGCACGGTAGAGGACGGGACGGGGCATAACTCTCGGCCCCTAGGGTATGTGGATCTACATTTGTTACATCAAGTCACTGGTTGCCTGTGTTGCCTTTGAAACACCGGTCTGCTGGGCTCTTAGAATTATTGCTCTTGCTGTCCGTCAATATCACTGGTGTTTTGGCTATGGCAACTGGAGGTGTGGGAAAGGGGAGGAAGTCCCTTACTGGTTCAGGAGTTGTTGGCACACTGGATAACTTTATCACCAGGGCCAGCTCTGTGTTACAGAGGGAAAGTGAGCTAACTGAAAAAAGGCTCTCTTTGGACCAAATCTTTACCAAACGGTCCTCACTGGGGAACATTGCTACAGTGCAGTCACCAACTAACCATTGCACTTCCAGCCAAGCGCATATTGTAAATTCCCATGACAGCCTATCTATATCTTCAGCTTTGATCCATAATACCAACAGCTTTACCGAGCTTGAAGAGTCTACTGCTCAAGCTCCAACTCTTCCTGTAACCTCTGTGGGGATAACTAGATCTGGCCTACCAATCCGCTTGGAAGCTTCTAATGCTACTTTGATAAAGCAGACTGCTAGACGTAAGCGGAGTGGCACAGTTCCTCCGAACAAAAGATCGAAATATTCTAAGCGGCTTAAACCCGGAGTTTTAGACTGTGCAGTTAATACAGAATTTGTCAATCTGGCGACGCAAAGTACTGAGTGTGACCTGGGTACGGATCTTGGAGGAGAATTCTGGACTAAGTTGGAGCAGCTATTTACTGCTATATGCCTCCCAATGTGTAATAGACTTGATCTAATTGAAAAAAAGCTCTCTGCTTTTGAACTACGGTTTGCCGGTGCCTTGGGGGTCACTGAGCCTAGTAGGTGGGAGGGCACTAACACTAACACTAATTTTTCTCTCTCTGCTAAAAACTCAGTCGGACCAACTGCCTCTGCACTCAAACCACCTAACCCAAGGCTAGAAGTAGTAGCTCATTCCACCCTGCAGTGTGATAGGCCAGGAACCACTGCCCAAATAGCACCTGATGGCCCAACCTTACTATCTGTAACCGAGAATGCTCCGAGTAAGGGAAATCTTGCCACCTCAAATTCACCTGTTGATCTGAGCATTCACAATGCACCACAAAATACCCTTAGTCGCCCAAACACTGACACTCAAGCAACACACAAGCTAACTTGTTTGGACCTCCCCCCTGAATCAGTTCCTTATGTGGTGGTTCTCTCTGGGGTTCCTACCTTGGACAAGGGTATAAAGGAGGACTTT
Organism: Triturus cristatus; assembly: GCF_964204655.1. NCBI lineage: Eukaryota > Metazoa > Chordata > Amphibia > Caudata > Salamandridae > Triturus > Triturus cristatus. The sequence continues at coordinate 859,515,690 of NC_140594.1, forward strand.
AGTAAGCTTAAAAATAAGTGTATTCACTGGCTGAATCGTCACAAACCCCTTCCCAATAGATGCAGGAGCGAAATCCTTTTCGTAAGACGGCTAGATTGGGTGGGTCATAGAACTAAAGATGTACAGGGAGACTGCATTGTAATCAATTTCAGAAATCCTAGAACAGTCAGTTATATCTGTAATACGCAGTCATGTACCTCTGGCTGCTCTGAAACATCCATCAAAGCCCTTCCAATCACATATTTTTACCCGGGTCCACCTTTAGTAGGCTGTGAAGCTCTTGGGAGGGGCTGGGTGACTGGTCCAGGAAGGGCCGAGGTGGGTTTCCCTCCCCATCGATTCAATGAAACCCAAGTTAATACTCAATTTTGCCCACCTACTCTTGAAACTTTCCATCATTTCAACAGCTATAATGTTTTAGATCAGGTGGACTGACGCTTGGACCCCAGTGTTTCTACCACCTTGACTGGGGCCCAGAATGGGTTATACAACAATAAGGTAGCCAGGGGGCTCAACCATCTCAGGTTTGATCCATCTTCCCCCCTGTTCACACCTAACTCCAAGGTAGCCAAATCTACGGGATGTTTTACTACACCTTTGGAAGATCTTCCCGTTCTGCCACTGCCGGGGGGGTTGGCACATGAACATGTCCGGGTAAATTTAGACAGGGAATGTACCCTCCCAAGTGTCCTTTCTACTAAACAAGAGCCCAAGATCGATATCAACTTTATTTCTTGGAACGTAGCGGGCTTAAAGAATAAACAGATTTGCGAAGAGTGGGGTAATTTTATGTACACCTTCGATATCTGTCTATTGCAAGAGACCTGGGCTTTGGAAAATCACCAACGGGAGGGGTTTGCTTCTTTTGACATTCTTGCTCTATCTAGTGGTAGGGGGAGACCTTCTGGAGGTCTCAGCACATGGGTTGCAACTTACCTGGGTGCTACAGCCAGGCAACTTCAAACAGGCTGTGACGATATCCTATGTGTTCTATTAGACCTGCCTGGGAATGAACATCTAGTTCTTTTGAATGTTTACTCAAGACCCTCCCCAGGTGGTAGAGAATCTAAGGTCATTACAGCTTTGAATGATTTTATCCTGACCCTAGATCCTGAATATTCTGTCATAGTAGGTGGCGACTTTAATTGTCAATATGAGCCACTCAGTCTGATAGACCAAAATGACCCTGTGGCGGAAGATACACATTCGAATATCCCTGAGCCTATGATCCCTATGGTCAAAGCCTGGACCCCACTAGTGCTACAAATTCTCTCTCTTACCCTTTCCTTATCCCTGAGGGCTTGCAATGGCAGATTCAAATCTGATCAGCCCGGACAAACTACCTTCAATAGAGTTGGACAACTGTCGATCTTGGATTATATCCTGATCGATATAGTATCTTGGGACAAGGTGCTAGATTTCAGGGTGGTCGCCCGCGATGATAGCGACCACAACGCCCTTACTATGAAATTAAAATCAGGTAGCTGGGGTCTCTCAACTAATGGCACTGTGGTGCTTCCATCTCCGCAACCCTTAATTCTGCACAATAACAGACGTAGAGTTAGATGGTCCAGCATTCTTGTGTGCCCTGAGAAACTGGCAGAAACTTATAGATTGGCATTGCCCTGTCTTAATGAAATGGCCGGAGTTGTGTTAAATTGCTTTTCTACCGAGAGCGTATCTAGTCCTGTTAATATCCATACCCAGCTATCCATTCAACTTTTTGATGTTTTCTCCCGGGCAGAGGCCCCTAAGACTCATGTGGCCAATAAACAATCTTGGTACACCCCCGAGTGTAGGAAATTAAAAGCTGAATTGATCTTGGCAATCAAAGCCAAGGATAAATTTAGGACTAAACTACTTCGAGCCCAGTACAAACAACTGATCCACAGGGCAAGGAAGTCTTGGGAAGCTGACAAATGGGAGGAGCTAAGAATAGCATTACAGAATAAGGATTTTAAGACCTTTTGGGCCATTGTCAGCAATGGCAAGAAAGATCCTAATACCATCACTGGCTCTAACATAGCTCCTGCAGTATGGGAAGGGCATTTTGGGGGTTTATATTCTGTAACGAACTGTGACCCACCCTTTTTAACTGATCCTCTCCCTAACATAGCTTGTTGTGCTGAGTATACCCAAACAATTAAGATCAAAGAGGTTGAAAATGCCATCCGCATGCTCATACCTAACAAAGCGCCGGGTTTGGACAAAATCCCAGGTGACCTTTTCAGGTCTGAACCCATGATATGGGCACCATATTTATGTGTCCTGTTCAATTCCATCTTACTCGGCGCAGAACCACCAGTAACCTGGCGAGGCGCTGAGATAGTGCCAATTCACAAAAAAGGCTGTCCTTTACAGCCCTCGAATTATCGCCCGATAAGCCTAATTGACACGACCCAAAAGCTATTCGGGCGTATAATCTTGGACAGACTACAGGCTTGGGAAGAAGAAAATAACATTTTAAGCACTTTACAGGCTGGCTTCAGGAAGGGTATTTCAACCCTCGACCAGATCTTCCGTCTCCAGGTCATATACTGGAAGTCTGTGAGTGTGGAGGGTGGCAGCCTCTACCTTATTATCGTTGATCTAAGATCAGCATTTGATCTGGTCCCGAGAGAAAAGCTCTGGGCAGTCCTGCAAATGCTTAATGTTCCCACCTATCTCCTAGATGTTTTGTAGAGTCTTTACAAGGGCAATTTCGCCCAGGTTAGATGTGGAAAGCATGGCGAACTCTCCGAACGCTTCCTTGTCAATCGAGGAGTCCGACAAGGATGTGTGCTAGCGCCCACGTTGTTCTGCCTATATATTAATGGGCTCATAAAACATCTCCTAGCCATAAAAGATACTGATGTCCCTAGGCTGGCCTCGGGCAAGGTACCAGCCCTAATGTTTGCCGACGACACCTTGTTGTTGTCACGCACCCCCATGGGAATCCAGCGTATTTTAGATGGCTTTGTAGACTTTTGCAGTGATAGGGGCCTTGAGATCAACTTAGCCAAAACGAAATTTATGATTCTTAACCCTCCCAAACACACTCGCCCCAACCCAGTATTGAATGGTATCCCCCTTGAACGGGTGAAAACGTTTGGTTACTTGGGGATCACACTCCAAGAAGATCTGGGATGGGGAGGTCAGGTTGTCAACTCCACTCTTAAGCTGACCCAAACCACAGGAGGTATGGCTAGATTGTTCAACGGTTCGGTCTTTAAACCAGCTACACCAGTGGTAGAAATTTTCAAAACCCAGGCCAGAGCTGCTTCAATCTATGGAGCGGAACTTTGGGGCCACTCCAAAATCGACAGCTTATCAAGGGTCGAAAACTCCTTTTTAAGGAATTTGTTGAGCCTACCCTCTAGTTCTCCGCTGGTCCCTATTAGGTTCGACCTGGGTCTGCTCCCCATTGAAGAGGTGGTGGCTGTGCGGCCTGTTTACTATTGGAAGAGACTTTGGTCCAATCCGGACCTGGAAACCTACAGAAATGAATTTTTGGGGCTCTGGCCTACAATCAAAAATATAAATATTCCCTGGTTAATCTATGTTAGGGACACTTGTGCCAAGATTGGCTACCAGGAACTCTGGGATACTCCAGAAAGTTCTTGTCTGGCTGTTTCAAAAACCAACTTGGCTGAACAGTTTAGACATTTTCATTTATCATGCTTGCACATGAATTCAAAATTAGGTAGGTTGACTGCCCAGTTTCTTCAGATTAAACCGAACTACGGGAGGGAGTTATTTCTGGATTTGATTTTCCCCCCTGTTGCTAGGAAGTTATATGTCCAATTAAGAATGGGCACCCTACCAATTAGGTCTTTCACTTCTAGATGGGACACTAACAAAAACACTTCATGTCCAGCATGTGGCTACAAACTGGAGGACGAAAACCATGTGTTCTTCTTTTGCCCAACGTACCTTTCCCATTGGAAACGCTGGGTAAAGCCTATCTGCAGAAATCTTGGCTTCAGAGACTGTGCTAATGCCCTGCGAGTTTTAAAATATGACACCCACCCCCCAATTGTTTTCGCAGTATCACGTTTTCTGAATGCTGTATGGTTGCAGCGCAGGAAATTTTCCACCAATTGTTAATTATTCGAATATTTCAACCTAACTATTCTATTTCATTTTGGTGGTTAAAACGTGTTCTGCCTTTTGACTTGGTTTTTTTTCTTTTTATCTTTTATCTTTTTTTACTTGCATTGCTGTAATGTATTGTTGCTTTTATGGCCCTCGTGGCCGAAATAAAGTTCATGAATGAATGAGAAATAGAATTGCTTTAACTTAAACGAGGGCGAGACCTATTGTATTTTCAATGCTTGTTTACTTTGGTTCCATCAAGAAGGCATTCAGATGTGTCACACATTTGCCATAAATTCTGAATGGTAGCACTCTAGTTGCTCATTAGATCACTGTAGTAAAGCTACTGCTCACCAGGGAAGTCTGTTGCTGGTATTCAGAGTACATGTTTCAGTCTGCATGTCAGAATTTTTTAATGAAATGGAAGAGGATTTGAGAAGTCAAAATGTGCCTTAATTTTTCTTTCTGCAGCACTAATCCTAATATTTTCTGTGGCAAAATGAACCCTCTCATTTTGTTCCTTTGCAAATTAAATGTTTTAAGTGTTACCACTTTATTCCAATCAAGATGGCTTCAGGTGTGCCATATTTTTGTCATAAGTAAGACTGTTAGCGCTCTAGTTGTTCTTTAGAACACTCTGGGACATTCTGTCATTGGGCTATACTTGGGCTACATCTGGGTGATATTTGTGCTACATTTGGGCTCTTTTGTCTCTGGTGGCCATCTTGGGAGACTTCTTTGTTATGAAGTATCCTAATTTCCTCATTTACTACAGTCTCCACAGTAGGAAATACTTTAAGTTTTTTACTTTGATTCCATCAAGAAGGCATTCAGAAGTGTCACACATTTTCCAAAAATTTGGAATGTTAGCACTATAGTTGCTTATTAGCTCACTATTGTAAATCTACTGCTCACCAGGGAAGTCTGCTGCTGGTATTAAAAGTGCATGTTTCAGTCTGCATGTCAGAATTTTTTAATGAAATAGAAGAGGATTTGAGAAGTCACTCAAAATGAGCCCTGATTTTTCTGTTTTCAGCACTAATCATAATTTCTATGGCAAAATGAACACCCTCATTGTGTTCCTTTTAAATTAAACAACTCACTCTCTACTACTCACTCGCTAGTACTCTCTACTACTCACTCTACTACTCTCTACTACTACTCACTCTACTACTCTCTACTACTCACTCTCTACTATTCTCCACTACTCTCTCTCTACTACTCCCTCTCTACTACTCCCTCTGCTACTCTCTCTACTGCGCTCTCTACTACTCACTCTACTACTTTACTACTCACTACTACTCTCTCTCTACTACTCCCTCTCTACTACTCACTCTACTACTCCCTACTACTCTGTCTCTACTACTCTCTCTATTACTCACTCTCTACTACTCTCTACTACTCACTCTCTACTACTCACTCTCTACTACTCACTCTCCACTACTCACTCTCCACTACTAGCTTTCTACTACTCTCTACTACTCTCTACTACTCACTATACTACTCACTCTCTACTACTCTCTACCGCTCACTCTCTACTACTCTCTCTCTACTACTCTCTCTCTACTACTCACTCTCTACTACTCACTCTACTACTCTCTCCACTACTCACTCTCTACTACTAGCTCTCTACTACTCTCTACTACTCACTCTCTACTACTCTCTACTACTCACTCTACTACTCACTCTCTACTACTCTCTACCGCTCACTCTCTACCGCTCACTCTATACTACTCTCTCTCTACTACTCTCTCTACTATCTCTACTACTCACTCTCTACTACTCACTCTACTACTCACTCTCTACTACTCTCTCTCTGCTACTCACTCTCTACTGCTCTTTACTACTCACTCTCTACTACTCACTCTCTACTACTCTACTACTCTCTAGTACTCACTCTAATACTAAATCTCTACTACTCACTCTCTGCTCTCTATTACTCACTCTCTACCTCTCTTCCTCTCTCTACTTCTTTCTACCTCTCTACCTCTACCTCGTTACCTCTACACCTCTACACCTCTACACCCCTTTCCTATCTCTAAACGCACACATATGCACATATACATATGCTTATATATGCATATGCATTTATATGTATGTGTATATATATACATACATAAACAAATATATAATCTGCATATCTATATAAATACAAATATAAATGCATACATATATATATATGCATACATATGCATGTTATGTACATGAAAGTTTGAAAAACACTAATAAAAGCAAAGCTAAAAAGCCACCTAATTACAAACAGAATTGCTTTAACTTAAACGAGGGCGAGACCTATTGCATTTGCAATGCTTGTTTACTTTGGTTCCAACAAGAAGGCATTCAGATGTGTCACACATTTGCCATAAATTCTGAATGTTAGCACAATGAACTCCCTCATTTTGTTACTTTGCAAATTAAATGTTTTAAGTGTTACCACTTTATTCCAATCAAGATGGCTTCAGGTGTGCCATACTTTGTCAAAAGTGAGACTGTTGGGGAGGAGCCTAGCGCTTGACCAAGATGGCCGCGTGAGCTTTGAGCTCCCGAGACCCTCGTGCCCTCCGTCGTCTATCCTGTATATAATCCTGTTTGTATGCATGGCATCGTGTAGATGACTTGTCAGGGAGGCGATCGATGCCACCCGAGGTCGAATCGCCCACCGGGAACCGGAGTTATGCATGGCGGAAGATTGAGGCCTATCTCCGAGGGATGCCAGGGGCTTGAGTTGGCAGGATGCCCGACCTCTAATTGAACAACAGCGGCCAGGCGAGGTGTGAACTGCCGGACGGAGGTCCCTATCCTTTCACTTTCACTTTCTCGCCCTTTGTCTGCCCAGCCCAGGGAGTGCTCACGGCTGCTTTATTAACATTTGGACGCTCTGCATGCCACACTGGCGACCCATCGTAAGACGGAGCACTCCTGATCTCTCTCGCTGAGAGAGGGCAGTCCTGTTTGAACCGACTTGCTTGAGCCCACCATGTCGGGCAAAGCAGAGGTGGACCGGCCGAAGCCTAAGGCCACCAGGCGGGGAGCCTATACTCAAGCCAATAACATGGACCGCTATGCCCAGCAGAGGGGGTCACCGGGTGCACCGAGCCAGTCCCCGGACATACAGAAGACTGCTTCGCCCTTGGCCCCGGAGCTCTCACTGCAGGATGTCATGGGCGCACTTGACGGGCTGCAGACTTCGATTGGGAGACAGTTTGATGCCCTGGCGCACAAAGTGGATACCATCTTGGTGGATGTTAATCTGATCCGCGCGGACTTGGGCAAAACAAATGAACGGGTCAAATCCCTGGACATCAAGACCACGGGCCTCGCCGATGATGTCTCGGACCTGCAGACCGAGGTCCGTAAGTTGCGGACCGAGAGTGATCTCGCCGCCCGTCGGCTGGAGGACTTCGAGAGCCGGGCCAGGCGCAACAACGTGCGCGTTATCGGGGTCCCGGAGTCCTCGGACGAGACTTCAGTGAACCTGCTCGTGGAGGACTTGGTGCTCAACCATCTGCAGCCTAAGGGTCTAGGGAAGTTCTTCGCAGTTGAGAGGGCCCATAGAGTACCGGGTGGGCGGCCCAAGGTGGGAGCCCCACCGAGGCCGATTGTCGCCCGGCTCTTTCATTTTCGAGACCGGGACGCTATCCTGCAGGCCTCGAGGGTAACGGGCCCGGTCCCCTTCCAGAACGCGTCGGTGAATTTCTATCCTGACTTCACCCAGCAGGTGCAGAGGCAGCGGCAGGGCTTCCTGGGGGTGAAGAGGAGGCTTCGGGAGAGGGAACTGAAATACGCCATGCTCTTCCCTGCCAGACTACGTGTGGTGTTTGAAGACCGAACATTCTTCTTTGAGTCGCCTGCCATGGCGGATGAATGGCTGGACGCTCTGCCTCGACGACGCACGGAAGAGGACACTGCCGTAGACGGGGACAGTGGCCGGGATGAACAAGGTTGATGTCTTCGGAACCGGACTGACTCGGACTGACTTTAGATAATGACTTGCAGTAAATACGGAGGTTGTGGGAGGACGAGGGGAGCTCTTTCCTCCCTTAGGGTACTTTTTGTAGATTTTGGGTTTGGTAGGGCGACAGGCACACTGCAAGTTGGGGGGGCTTTGTAAGCTGCAGCAGGGGTGCAGGGTGGGGGGGGTTTCCGGGATTTTGGGTTTGTTGTTGGGGGGTTTGTTTCCGCAAGACATAGTGATTATTTCCAGGACTGTTCCATGGTGGCTCTTCGGGTGTGGGGTGGGCCTCTTTCCGTTTGGGGATGGGGGGTAGGGGTTTAAGTGTTATAAGCTGGAATGTTAATGGTTTGGGGGATCGCATTAAGCGTGGGATTGTTTTGCAATTCTTGAAACGGTCATTGCCGGATGTTGCCCTGCTGCAGGAGACGCATCTTATAGGTAATACGTGCTATGCCCTGAATAGGAAGGGTTATAAATTCATAGCTCATTCGGGATTCTCCTCTGGGTCCAGGGGTGTGGGCATCCTAGTCAGAGCCTCGCTACCATTTGAGGTGGACTCCACCATTGTTGATGATAGGGGGAGGTTTGTGGCGGTGGCGGGGCGGTGGGAAGGAAGAACTTTGGTTTTAGTTTCGGTTTATGTCCCGCCGGCCCTGCAGGCCTCCACGTTCACAGATCTGGGTAGGGCCTTGCTGGATCTCCCGGAGGGTATGCTTGTGGTGGGAGGGGATTTCAACGCTGTTAGCTCCGGTCTGCTGGATAGATACCCGCCCAGAGACACAGGGGGGGCTCAGAAGTGGCTTCCAGACTTTCTAGACACGCTTGGCCTGAGATTGCTGGAGGCTCCGGCACCCCACACAGAGTCAATACACTTTCCACTCCGGGGCGCATGGTAGCCTTTCCAGGATTGATTACCTACTCACTCTGGCTGCGCATGCCTCATTGGTGTCCGAGGCCAGGCACATGGCGCGTGGTATATCTGACCATTCGCCAGTGTGGGTCAGGCTGGATCTGGGTCGGGAGGGAGGGGGAAGGGTGGCCCCTATCAACCCTTGGTATTTCCGAGACCCCAAGATGCGCAGCGCGCTGGTAAAGACAGTAGATAATTTTTTCAAGGACAATCAGGGATCCGTGGTCTCGGCGATGTCGCTGTGGGAAGCATTTAAGACCGTGCTGCGAGGGGAAGCCCTCTCCCTTGTAGTGGCTGCCAAGCGGCGGAGAGATGGCGAGGTTTTGCAGGTTGAGGAGGAGATCGCGGCTTTGGAGGGAGCGCTGGAGGAGGAGGTTACAGAGGCCTCACTGCATGAGCTGTGCTTGAAGCAATCCGAGTATAAGGACCTGGTGACGAATGCCGCTAAGACCCTCAGTAGGGAACAGCAGGGCCGTCTGTATGATGTTGGTGACAAGGCCGGGAAACTCCTGGCTTGGCTGGACAAAAAAGAACGGGTCAATAGAGTAGTGCCGGAGTTGACGGGAGAGGGGGGAGAGGTGATTGTGGAACCTGAGAGGATTGTACAGTGTTTCTCGGACTATTTCCGTATGGTTTACGCCTCAGTGTCGGACAGGCCGCCCGAGGACTCGCGTGACCTCCTGCGTGATATCGCATTGCCCTGTCTCTCCGATATAGATAGGGACGATCTAGATGGTGACATAACGGTCGATGAGGTGGCGGGGGCTATCCGCGCGTTGAACTCGGGCAAGGCCTCGGGTCCGAACGGCTTGCCGGTCGACCTGTACAAGCTGTTTCCGGATAGGGTCGCCCCTCACCTGCGCGCCATGTTCGTGGAGGCGCGGGGGAGTGGGGCCCTCCCGTTGGATCAGCGACTGGCGACGATAGTGGTTATACACAAAGAGGGCAAACCCCGAGATAAGTGCGCCTCGTATAGGCCTATCTCACTCCTTAATGCAGAGCCGAAGATTCTGGCTAAAATCCTGGCGGCCCGATTGATTAGGGTACTCGGTGACTTGGTCCACCCGGATCAATCCGGATTCATCCCGCACCGTAACACAGCGTTAAATCTTCGGCGCCTTCATGGTGTTATCGCCAGGGCGGGCACGCTGCGTGAACCAGCTATTGTGGCGTCTCTCGATGCCACGATGGCCTTTGACACGGTGGAATGGGCATATTTGTGGGCCGTGTTGACCAAGTTCGGCTTTGGCCACGGTTTTGTGAGCTGGGTGAGGTTGCTGTATGAGGGCCCTCTTGCGAGTGTGGTGGTAAATGGCCGGGCGTCGACTCCGTTTCAGCTTGGGAGGGGTACTCGGCAAGGTTGTCCCCTGTCGCCATTGTTGTTCGCCCTCGAGCCGCTGGCTGCGTGGATACGCTGGCACCCGGATATACGGGGACTTAGGTGGTCGCCTGAACACGAGGACCGTATATCGCTCTATGCTGATGACATCTTGTTGTATCTTGCCTCACCCAAGAAATCACTTATAGTGGTCTGTGACGTACTCACATCTTTCGGTAGGAACTCGGGTCTCGTTATCAACTGGAGTAAATCGTATTTATATGTTCTTAGTGGCGAGGTTCCACCGATCCCTCGAACTTGTTCGATCCAGGTCGCTCAGCAGGGCTTCGTGTATCTGGGGATCTTTATCTCCATGGACTCTGCTGTGCGATATGAGAGGAACCTCCTCCCCCCCCTAGTGCGCCTGAGGCGGGATGTGGAGGGCTGGCGGAGACTGCCGCTCTCCCTCGTTGGGCGCGCGGCCCTGTTCAAAATGATGTCTCTTCCCCGGTTCCTCTACGCGCTGCAGAATACTTTGGATTGGGTACCGGCCCACTACTTTCGGGAGGTCGAAGGCCTCCAACGAACGTTGCTGTGGGATGGGCGGCCGCGAATAGCTATTGCAAAGTTGACGCTTCCATGGTATGACGGGGGTATTGCGCTTCCAGACATCCGACGGTACTATTGGGCCACCCAGCTGAGTGCGATTAATCATGGGTTTTATGGCCCTGCCCTCAACCCGGGGTATGCCATGGACAGGTGGTTACTGCGTGGTGGTAATTATTACAGGGCGTTGTACTCGCGGTCCCTGGACTCGTCCCTCAAGGGGCCCACTGGTGTGGCGGTGCGTGTGTGGAAGGTGGCAACTGACTCGCTGGGCTGGAAGGATAGGCTCACCCTCGCTACCCCGCTGTTTGAATCTGAGAGACTGGGTAGGCTTTGGCACACAAAGGGATTTGACAAATGGGACTTGATCGGCATCTCCAGGGTCGGTGATGTGCTGATTAAGGGGAGGGTGAAGTCCTTTGAAGAGTTGCAGAAGGAGTATGAGCTGGGGCCATCTGAGTTTTTCCGCTATATTCAGGTGCGTCACGCCCTCCGATCAGTCCTCATAGAGGGTGAGAAGGTGCCTGAGTCCTCTCCTTTGGAGGACCGGGTCCTTGATGGCCATATGCCCGAGAGCACAATCTCGCTCATCTATAAGAAGCTGATCAACGTCCGGGCGGATATGCTTCTGGGGCTGAGGGAGCAGTGGACTAGGGATGGCCTCGAGTTGGATGACGAGGATTGGCAGTCTGCTGTTTCCTCTCCTAAGGAGGTTGCGATCCCGTCGCGTCTGAGGCTGGTGCAGCTTAAAATACTGCATCGAGTGTATGTGACGGGGCCAAGGCTGGTTCACATGGGATTCTCGGAGGACGGCCTATGCAGGAGGGGATGTGGTATGGTGGGTACTTTCCTGCATATCATTTGGGAATGTGGTGTCATTACGGATTTCTGGAGGAGAGTTCATGCAGTGATGGGGGAGGTGACGGGCATTGCTATGCAGCCGGAAGCGCGGTGTTGCCTCCTGAATGTCTGGGGGCCCACTGACCACGATGAGGCACAGACCCAATGGGTGACTCTGGGTAACATGGTCGCTAAGAGAGATATCGCGCGACTGTGGGGCTCCGCGGGACACCCCACATTGACCGCGTGGAAAGAAAATATGGACTGGAGTATGCTAAGGGAGAAGACGGTATATTGCGCTAGAGGCCGCCCTCGGAAGTGGCACGCCATCTGGGGGTGGTGGAATCAATACAGGGGGGGAATTTGTCTTGCACCTGACTTGGATCCCCCCGAGGAACAGCTTTCCTCCTAACCTTCTTTCCAGCTCAGAATGGTTAATGGACTTCTTTGGCCTCTGCTGTCCCCCTTCTTCCTCTTTTCACAGTACTGTAACTGGTAGATGATTGGGGTCCTGCCTCCCCTGGGGGGCTATCACCATGGGCATTCAGTGTTCTTGCCTTGCTGGGGGTTGTTGTGTGTTTTGTGTTTATTTAAAAATGGAATCTTTGCACTCCTCCTTCACTGTACTGTGGACGCGTCTCTGTTCCTCCTTATCGAAGCTGCCGAACCTCCGGGTTGTCAGCTGAATAGCTGTGTCCAGACTTTTGAAAATAAAGGTTTTTATTAAAAAAAAAAATTAAAAAAAAGAAAAGAAAAAAAAAAGTGAGACTGTTAGCGCTCTAGTTGTTCTTTAGAACACTCTGGGAAATTCTGTCATTAGGCTATACTTGGGCTACATCTGGGTTGTATTTGTGCTACATTTGGGCTCTTTTGTCTCTTGTGGCCATCTTGGGAGACTTATTTGTTATGAAGTTTCCTAATTTCCTCATTTACTGCAGTCTCCTCAGTAGGAAATGCTTTCAGTTTTTTACTTTGATTCCATCAAGAAGGTATTCAGATATGTCACACATTTGCCAAAAATTTGGAGTGTTAGCACTATAGTTGCTTATTAGATCACTATTGTAAAGCTACTGCTCACCAGGGAAGTCTGCTGCTGGTATTAAAAGCATGTTTCAGTCTGCATGTCAGAATTTTTTAATGAAATAGAAGAGGATTTGAGAAGTCACTCAAAATGAGCCCTGATTTTTCTGTTTTCAGCACTAATCATAATTTCTATGGCAAAATGAACCCCCTCATTGTGTTCCTTTTAAATTAAACAACTCACTCTCTACTACTCACTCGCTAGTACTCTCTACTACTCACTCTACTACTACTACTACTCACTCTACTACTCTCTACTACTCACTCTCTACTATTCTCCACTACTCTCTGTCTACTACTCCCTCTCTACTACTCCCTCTACTACTCTCTACTACTCTCTCTACTGCGCTCTCTACTACTCACTCTACTACTTTACTACTCACTCTCTACTACTCTCCACTACTCTCTCTCTACTACTCCCTCTCTACTACTCCCTCTCTACTACTCCCTACTACTCTGTCTCTACTACTCTCTCTATTACTCACTCTCTACTACTCGCTCTCTACTACTCGCACTCTACTACTCACTTGCTACTACTCTCTACTACTCTCTACTACTACTCTCTACTACTCACTCTCTACTACTCTACTACTCACTCTCTACTACTCTACTACTCACTCTCTACTACTCTCCACTACTCTCTCTCTACTACTCACTCTCTACTACTCACTCTCTACTATTCACTCTCTACTACTCTCTACTACTCACTCTCCACTACTCACTCTCTACTACTAGCTTTCTACTACTCTCTACTACTCACTCTCTACTACTCACTCTCTACTACTCTCTACCGCTCACTCTCTACTACTCACTCTCTACTACTCTCTCTATAATGCTCTCTCTCTACTACTCACTCTCTACTACTCACTCTCTACTACTCACTCTCTACTACTCTCTACCGCTCACTCTCTACTACTCACTCTATACTACTCTCTCTATGATGCTCTCTCTCTACTACTCTCTCTCAACTACTCACTCAACTACTCTCTCTACTACTCACTCTCTACTACTCACTCTCTACTACTCACTCTCTACTACTCACTCTCTACTACTCACTCTCTGCTACTCTCTGCTACTCACTCTCTACTACTCACTCTCTGCTCTCTATTACTCACTCTCTACCTCTCTTCCTCTCTACTACTTTCTACCTCTCCACCTCTCTACCTCTACACCTCTACACCCCTTTCCTATCTCTAAACGCACACATATGCACATATACATATGGTTATATATGCATATGCATTTATATGTATGTGTATATATATGCATACATATATAAACAAATATATAATCTGCATATCTATATAAATACAAATATAAATGCATACATACATATACATATATGCATACATATGCATGTTATGTACATGAAAGTTTGAAAAACACTAATAAAAGCAAAGCTAAAAAGCCACCTAATTACAAACAGAATTGCTTTAACTTAAACGAGGGCGAGACCTATTGCATTTTCAATGCTTGTTTACTTTGGTTCCAACAAGAAGGCATTCAGATGTGTCACACATTTGCCATAAATTCTGAATGTTAGCACAATGAACCCCCTCATTTTGTTACTTTGCAAATTAAATGTTTTAAGTGTTACCACTTTATTCCAATCAAGATGGCTTCAGGTGTGCCATACTTTGTCAAAAGTGAGACTGTTAGCGCTCTAGTTGTTCTTTAGAACACTCTGGGACATTCTGTCATTGGGCTATACTTGGGCTACATCTGGGTGATATTTGTGCTACATTTGGGCTCTTGTGTCTCTTGTGGCCATCTTGGGAGACTTATTTGTTATGAAGTTTCCTAATTTCCTCATTTACTACAGTCTCCTCCGTAGGAAACACTTTCAGTGTTTTACTTTGATTCCTTCAAGAAGGCATTCAGATGTGTCACACATTTGTCATTAATTCAGAATGTTAGCACTCTAGTTGCTCATTATATCACTGTAGGAATGCTACTGCTCACCAGGGAAGTCTGCTGCTGGTATTGAAAGTGCATGTTTCAGTCTGCATGTTAGAATTTTTTGATGAAATAGAAGAGGATTTGAGAAGTCACTCAAAATGTGCCCTAATTTTTCTTTCTGCAGCACTAATCATACTTTCTATGGCAAAATGAACCCCCGCATTTTGTTCCTTTTTAAATTAAATGTTTTAAGAGTTACCACTTTATTCCAATCAAGATGGCTTCAGGTGTGCAATACGTTTGTTATAAGTAGGACTGTTAGCGCTCTAGTTGTTCTTTAGAACACTCTGGGAAGCTGCAGTAGAACACAAAGGAATCAACTGACAGTCTCTGCCCTTGTTGGAAGCACATGTTTTACTGAGAATGTCAGACTTCATTCTCACATGACTGAGAAAGAGAATGTGAATTTACAGAAAATATGCTCTCAGTTTAGATTATAGATCACCTTCCAAACCTCTGTGGGAAAAGCATGAGAAAATAGTTTTCTCTCAAACATGATTCATGATATCCCAGCAGATGGCTTTTTCACATGGTAAATTCACCTTAGAACACTCCACAATTCCTAAAATGAGTATGGTACCATCAACAAATGATTTATAATGTAACTAAAGTTTAAAACCTTCTATTAACTGCAATGCTTTTTAATGAGGTGCTATCATGTATATTGGTCCCAAGATGGCTGCCAACACTTCTTGGATGAAGTGCTGACAGCCAATCAGATCTCACGATGAGATGTGTGGTTAGGCTCCGCCCAGATATATATGTGATTTTACTTTAGATTTTATCAACAACTACTGAACGGATTTACACCATTTAACCAAAAGGCACGAGTGTGAACCAAGGGCTACCTCTTTGCCAAATTTTGTGTAATTCCGATCATCAGTTTGGGCTGTAGCTGTGATTAAAGGTTCCTATGGAAAATTGCATGGGGAAAACATGTTTTGGGACCCCCCTATTTTCTCGGCCCCTGCTTGACGAATCACCCAGAGACTTTCAGGATAGGAGCGGACTGGAGCGCCCCACCAGTTTTGAAAATTTAGCGAAGATTCGTCAACCGGCGCCAAAGTTATTCCAAATAGAATGCTGCGGATTTCCTATGGATAATAGGTCCTAACTATAACTGGCGACTGCCAGTAGGTAATATATATACATATATATATATACATATATATATATATCCTCCAAAGTCTGCCCTGCATTAAGGATGCACTCCAACAGCTGGTGATTTACACAAACCATTTATTCAAGGAAACAGCCATCGTAATCCGATCTTTAAATTCCTTCTGCCTGACGCGTTTCAGAGCATCGTGCTCTTTCCTCAGAGGCATTTGAATGCACACATTGTTCAGGCTCCCACAGTTCCCTGCGCGCTTTTACAAATTTATAGGCCTCCGGTGTGCCTTTCTTAATGAATGTCATTGCGGTGCACACTGGAACTTGTGGTGTTATTTATGCCATTTCTTCCCTCCAGTGGGTTGTGTGTGAATCCAATCAATTACAAGGACT
This sequence comes from Triturus cristatus, assembly GCF_964204655.1. Lineage (NCBI taxonomy): Eukaryota > Metazoa > Chordata > Amphibia > Caudata > Salamandridae > Triturus > Triturus cristatus. The sequence continues at coordinate 859,531,938 of NC_140594.1, forward strand.
GCTCGTAAGCCCTCCAGTGGGCCTCAGATTACTATTGCTGTTTCACGATTTAAGAACCAACTGTGCCGATTTCAGATTCTGAGCAAGTTCAGATCTAACGGACCCTTCTTGGTCTTTAAGGGCGGTGCGCTCCTCCACGGCCGGACCCGCCGTGTTCTTCATCCTCCAAAGTCTGCCCTGCATTAAGGACGCACTCCATACAGCTGGTGATATATATATATATTCAGGCTCCCAGTCTCACCCTTGCTGCTGCACTCGGGGCGGGTGCTTTAAACCGCTATTCGTGGGGGTGAGGTCACGTAGATAAATTCAGGCTACAGATGCGAAGCACTCACGGGACATTTTTAAAGTTGATTTAATGATGCAAATGCATTTCGGCGTATCAGCCTTCCTCAGTGCATATAAAATGTCCCGTGAGTGCTTCGCATCTGTAGCCTGAATTTATCTACGTGACCTCACCCCCACGAATAGCGGTTTAAAGCACCCGCCCCGAGTGCAGCAGCAAGGGTGAGACTGGGAGCCTGAATGTAATTACTGCCAGCACCGCCGAAAAAGAGAATGACACAGCATCCTACCAGCGCTGCTGACAATTATTTAATTGAAGGACTGAAGTAATTCATACGGAAACCTGCAGGATGCCAAATCTTTCTCCTTTCTGGCAGGCGAGGGACTTGAACAACATTATGGCACTTATTTTTGGAGGCATCACAACCGGACCAATCTCGAAGGGCTGGCTAAATCATGCACCATGTGAGTGTAACTGTATTCTGCTTTTTAAAATCGTCTATGAAAGACTGAGACTCCTTTGAGTTCAAACGATCTGTTTTCATCTAATTCAGTACACACAGACATGGCAGCCAAATAAAAGGCATTTGGACCTTGAACTGTTCCAGTCCTTCGTCACTTGTTGTGAATATGTAATTCTCCAATGAAATCAATTTCTATCGTATTTAAACACACATCATGTTTAAGCGTCAGTTGATATGCACTGAGGAAGGCTGATACGCCGAAATGCATTTGCATCATTAAATCAACTTTAGATATATATATATATTCACAAAACTTAGTCTCTAGGACTAAAGAAGAACGCACTCACTCGTATGTTTTATGAAGACTTACAGCGGCTTTATTTTCTTGCCAGACCCAACGCATTTCACCTCTTCCAAAGGCTTGATCACTGGATCTTTATAAAACATACGAGTGAGTGCGTTCTTCTTTAGTCCTAGAGACTAAGTTTTGTGAATATATATCGTCTGGATCCTGCCAAATAGATACGCACCGTGCTACATTGAGAGCGCCGACGTCGAATTGGATCGATCTTGGGCTTTGAATATATATAGATATATATATATATATATACACATACACACATACACACACACATATGTTTCCAATTTGTTGTCCAAAATTGAAGACTTACTCAGCAAAGGATGTTTCATCAGAAACTTTACTTTCAACCCGGCATTTCATTCCAAACATTTTCAGTAGCCTGACGTGTTTCAGAGCTTCTGCTCTTTCATCAAAGTCTTGCTAACAGTCCACAGAAGCAGTAACACACCCTCTTCTCCCCTCTGCATGCTAGTAGGTAATTGCAAGGAAAATGTTTTAAATAAAGTTGCAATTTGAACACAGATCCCACTGAAGGGAAATATTGGTGCACAACACATACCACAACACCCAGCATGCACGAACTCTGCAACCCACTTGGGAGACCCACCTGAGGGCAATTACCTACTAACATGCAGAGGGGAGAAGTGGGTGGGTTACTGTTTCTGTGGACTGTTAGCAGGCCTCCGATGAAAGAGCAGGAGCTCTGAAACACGTCAGGCTATGGAAAATGTTTGGAATTAAATGCCGGTTTGAAAGTAAAGTTTCTGATTAAACATCCTTTGCTGAGTGCGTACGTGCTCCGTGTGCGCATGCGTACGTGCTCCACATGCGCATGCGTACGTGCTCCACATGCGTATGCGCGCGTGCTCCGTACGCGCGTGCTCCGTACGCGCATGCGTGCGTGCTCCGTGCACGCATGCGTGCGCGCACGGTGCGTGCACGACAAGTCATGTGATTAAGAAACAACACTTTTCATTGGTTTATAGTAGTTTCAGTTCCAGAAACTTGCAACACCACACCCACTCCTCTCATTATTTCTTCTGATTCCCTGGGAGAAGGAGCTGAGCAGCTTTTCCAGTACTTGAGAATGGCAGAGCAGCAGTCATCTTCTGGGAGTGAGCAGGAGACCCTTGTGTCACAGAGACAGAGGAAACAGAAAGACTCTTTTATATGGCAATTTTTTACATTTCCAGAGGGGCAGAAGAAGGTGAATGCTCCGAAAGTCACCTGCACTATTTGTGGTGTTGTCTTATCAAGAGGAGATCCTAAAAAGAAATACTCTTTTAGTATTTTTACTATGATCAGGCACGTTAAAGGAGTACATCCTGTGGCTTATGCTCGAGCTGCTAGAGACAACCCTCCAGCAGCTCAGCCGAGCACATCATCGGCAGCTCAGCCGAGCACTTCATCTGCGGCGGCAGCTTCACCTGCTTCTGTTCCTCTGGATATTCACCCTCTGTTCAAGAGGGTGCATATACGGTGCAATGCGTGCAATGCTCTTCTCTCTTATGGTGACACCAGCATTCCCCTAATAGAGAGCAAGATACAGCAGCACACATGCGGCACCCCATCATTTTTTTGTTCCTCTGTTCCTCAATTAACACAACGGCTCTTTTTAGAGCCACCTAACATCTAAACACTTAAATTTGATTTTTAATTCTAGTTTTTTTAATGATTTTTTTCCACCGTGCGCGCACCATACGCGCACCTCGCGGTTTTTTGAAAAAAAATATAATGTTTTTTTCACCCTTCGGGGTCCTTCAGGGACCCCCTGACAAAAGCTAGGGGGTCAGGAACTCTGTACCCTGCCCCCTTTTCACGTTCTCTACCTTTCTTTTTCACTGTCACACACAAAATGGCAGACGACACTTCCTGATTTCGACCGATTCGAATGTTGACTGACATGTAACCACCAATCACAATTACGCTCGTGCACGTTAAGGTGTGCGCACGGTGCGCGCTTATAGATATTTATGTACTTTTAACTGCAATTTTCTCAGGAACTACTGAACAGATTGACACCATATATGCAAAAGGCACATCCCTGACCTGAGGACTACCTCTTTGCCAAATTTCAAGTAATTCTGTTCAGCCGTTCGGGCTGTACCTTCGACTAAAGGTCCTATGGGAAAATGCATGGGGAAAACGCGTTTTAGGACCCCCCTTTTTTCTCAGCCCCCGCTTGACGAATCACCCTGAGACTTTCAGGGTAGGAGCTGAGCGGAGCGCCCCATTAGTTTTGAAAATTTCGCGAGGATTCGTCAACCGGCGCCAAAGTTATTCAAAATTGAATTTTGAGATGTCCTATGGAAACTCGGTCCTAACTATAACTATCTACTGGCGACCGCCAGTAGATAATATATATACATATATATATATATATATATATATATATATATATATATATATATATATATATATATATATATATATATATATTGTATGTATATATATATATATATATATTACCTACTGGCAGTCGCCAGTAGGTAGTTATAGTTAGGACCTATTTTCCATAGGAAATCCTCAACATTCTATTCCCAATAAGTCTGGCGCCGGTTGACGAATCTTCGCGAAATTTTCCAAACTTTTGGCCAGCTCCGGTCCGCTCCTATCCTGATAGGACCTTTTGACGCAGCTACAGCCCGGACTGCTGAACGGAATTACACCAAATTTGGCAAAGAGGTAGTCCTCAGTTCAGACTCATGCCTTTTGCTTAAATGGTGTAAATCCGTTCAGTAGTTCCTGAGAAAATTAGAGTTAAAAGTACATATATATCTATGGCATCGGAGGATCCGCGCACCCTATGTACACCCTGAGCGCATCCTCTGCGAACCGTGCATGCACTATCCCGATCACGCGCTGAATGCTAATTGGCTATCAAGTGTCTCTCAACATTCGAAACCAGGAACTGTTGGCAGACATTTTGTGCCTCGGTAGAAGCGAGGCTGAGGAAGTAAGGGAAATAAGTGTGTGAAAGATGTGAAGGGGGCAGGGTAGAAATACTCTGACCCTCTAGTGGTGCTTAGGGAGTCCCAGAGGGCACCCCCAGGGCGCCCTTTAAAAAAAAAAAAAAAAATACGGCAAAATGCGCACAGGGTGCGCGGATCCGGCCGTAAAAGAAAAAACCCGAAGCGCTGCCTTTCGCGCTTCCTTAATAATTAGCCCCCGGGTGCCAAATCCCGGGGGCAAAATGCATAAAAAATTAAAAGGGAGGCCCAGGGTGGCCCCCAGCCCCAGGGACCGCTACCCCCGGGGCTACAAAATAAATAGGGTGGGGGGGCTGAACGGCCCCCCAAGCCACCACCCCCTGGGGCTTTATTTATTGAGGGAGGGGGGCTGCGTGGCCCCCCTCCTGGAGCCTTCGAGGGCCCTGGGGAGTCTCCTGCCCTCCCTTAGCAAACTTTTTTTGGATTTCGAAAGAGAGAGCAGGGAAACCTGCTCTCTCTTTCAAAATCCAAACGTATTGCTTTTCCACACGGGGAGCTGCATGTCAGCAGCTCCCCATGTGGAAAAAGCAATGCCGGCTCCAGAAGGACGCGGGTAGCCGGCTGGGACTGTTGGGGCTCCCCCACGGTCCCCAACGTGTTTTTATAAGCCCCGGGGGATGGGGTCCCCAGGGATAATAAAAATTAGTGATAGGGGCTATTTTTTTTACTGTAAAATTAGGAGTCGCGCATCCTAACGCGTTTGGTGCACGATTTCTCTCGCATAGGGTGCGCGGTTCCTAATGCGTTGGGTGCGCGACTCCAAGGAAAAAAACTGAATTTTTTGGGAGATAGCCATCAAGCTTAAGTGTTTTGTTCTTGGGTGGCTCTAAAAAGAGCCGTTGTGTTCATTGAGAATTTTTGGTAATTATAAGTAAGTACCTATACAGAGTCTAAAGTTGTTGAGGAAGACTCTGTTTCCTTCATCAGTAAAGTGTACTCCATCTCTCCTATACATCTCTTGCATATGAAGGGGCAGATTGTTATTGTAAATGGACCCCATTCTATAGTCTCGGAGAAAAGCAGAAACAGATTTATTCACATGTTTCCTAGCTTTCTCAATCTGTGGACAAAAATGATTGGACCAGTTCCATTTCTGCCTTTGGCATATGTTAGAATACACAAAGGCAGTTCTGGGAAAAAGTGAAATCAATTCTGTAAAGGTGTCCTTCATAAGCATTTCCACACCTACCCCAGTCAAAGTGCCTAGGTCATTGCCACCACCGTGCACTATTATGAGGTCAGGGTGTTGTAGATGCATAAAGGATTTTACCAATGGCATCAATTGGTGCCACTTTAACCCTCTCTGTCCAATCCATTTAATGTCTACATTTGGCAAACCTAGGTCTTTGTGAATGCCTTTGTTTTCTGCATACCTTTGGCTCCAGAAAATATAGCTGTGTCCCACAATCCACACTCTAAGCATCTTGAAGGGAGGTCTGGATGCACTCAGATGGTCTCTGTAAATGAAATGGCAGTTTGAAAAGTAAGATTTTTCTAAAATGGTGGCTAAGATGCAGTTTTGAAAAAAGACAAGAAATCATTGGTTGTTTGACAACCTTTCTATACTGAAAAGTAGGGTGCATGTTTCTGTTTTTTAAACGCATGATTCTTATTGGTTAACAAAAACTGATTGAAAGGAACATTATATATGATAAGCTGATTTGTTGAAAAGTCAAGCACACTTGCTGTTTTGATTAGCAACATTGTGTGCTGAACTTGCGACCTGTATGCTCAGTTAAGTGTTCCATGGCCTGTTTCTATTGTAACAGGCAGAAGGCAGATTGGGGGTAGGGTTCAAATTTATGTCATTTGGAAAGGGTTGAAATGTTTAACCAATAGATATGTGTGTTATGTTTTTAATTAATGTGGGAAGGAATGTGATTTGATGTGTACATGTATATGTGTGCAAAATGAGAGGGACACTTTGCCATTCTTTGGTTTTGCTGACTTACTTCTTAATCTACAAAACAACTTGAAAGGTGAGTTATTTAATTGTGAGGGGATGTATGTGGTCTATTTTGATTTTAATCAGACTAATGTATTTCTCCTGCTAAAGTGCAGGGAGTACTTTTTTTGTCTACAATCTTATTGACAGTGTGTGTGCATGTAGAAACCATTCTGTGATAAGCATTTGTGTTTTTCATGTGTTTGCAGACAGATAACTGTGCTGTTTTTATGTTTTGGTAGAATTAGAAACCAGTCATTGTTTATGTATTTTCAAAATGAGTCATGTTTCTACACTAAAATGTAGTACTTCTTCTAGATCAAGAAATGTGTTTTGGTACAGTGCAAGGGATAGTGTTGTTTGTCTAGAATCACACAGCGAGTCTGTGTGCATTTAGGAATCATTTTGAGAGAAACATTTTGGTACTAATGTGTAGTAGAAAATTTTCTGCAATGTGTGCAGTCACCTTACATCTTGTAGACTAGTGAATGTATTTTGTACAAGGGATAGTTGGCTGTCTACAATCACACTGTGAGTTTGTGTGCATTTGGGCAATCATTGTGAGAAAACCATTTGGTAACTTCATGTATTTGCTTGCAGATTACTGCTTTAAAATTTGGTTTGTTGTCAACTTTGAGTAGCATTAGAGGGCAGTCATTGCTTATGCAATTGCAAAATGAGTCAGGCTTTCACAGTAGTGTGCAGTATTGAAATATGTAGAATGTGTACAGTCCCCTTACCCCTTCCACAGTAGTGAATGAGTTTTGGTAGACTCCTAGGGATAGTGTTGCTTGTCTAGAATCACACTGTGAGTCTGTGTGCATTTGGGTAACCATTGTGAGAGAAGCATTTGGTAACATCGTGTGTTTGCTGACAGATAACTGTTTTAAAACCTGTCATGTTGTCAAGTTTTAGTAGCATTAGAAGCCAGTCTTTGCTTATGCATTGATAAAATGAGTTCGGCTTTGACACTAAAGTACAGTACTGAAATATGTAGATTGTGTGCAGTCCCCTTACTCCTTCCAGAGTAGTGAATGTGTTTTGGTAAAGTCCAAGGGATAGTGTTGCTTGTCTAGAATCACACTGTGAGTCTGTGTGCGTTGGGACAACCATTGTAAGAGAAGCATTTGGTTATATTGTGTATTTGCTGACAAATAACTGTTTTAAAACCTGTCATGTTGTCAAGTTTTAGTAGTATTAGAAGCCAGTTATTGCTTATGCATTCATAAAATGAGTCAGGCTTTGACATTAAAGTGCAGTACTGAAATATGTAGATTGTGTGCAGTCCCCTTACCCCTTCCACAGTAGTGAATGAGTTTTGCTAAACTCCTAGGGCTAGTGTTGCTTGTCTCGAATCATACTGTGGGTAGTACAAAATTTTGTATACCCCCCCCACCATTCTGCATGTTTATATTAATCTGAATAATCAACTAATAGTAATCTTATTAATTAGTTTGAAGTGGAGACTTACCAATTATATTAACAAAAGAATTACACATGGGATTTGCATTCTGCATGGCTAAACTAATTGTATACTAACATATGTACGCATACTAATAGTAGAAAATTAGAATTTTGCATGATATATGTTGCTTTTGTGATGTAATTGTAAGTTGCGCATCATTGAGTGAGTATAAACGCTTTGAATGTTGCTGTTCTGCTAGATAATTACTTACACATAAGGGAATTAGTGAGGGTTTAACATTTTATTAGCCATTTCCATGTTTTAATTACGTTTTTGTGTTTGTTTTGCTTAAGTTGTCCATTTCGGCCTACTTCAAAATGGCTGACCGAGACGTACAACGTGACTGCTGCTGACACACGAGGTTCTTGGTGAAGTGCGCATGTGTCACTGCCAGCAACAATGGCCTAGTCCTGACCCCAGGAGATGATGTTCTTACCAAGGACACTCTGGGAGCTTCGCCAAGGATAATACAATGGACTGTCTTTAAAACCGGAACCAGCAAGTGCGATGACTTAATCTTGCGGACTATGTGAGAACTTTAACGAGTGACCCCACATCCACCAATGAGGACAGTCTAAAACCCCAATCTTGATACATTTTGACATTAATTTCATTATAAAAGTAGGTAGAATAGTGAACTAAAAAAAACTCTTCCTTCTTTGACGAACTTGATTTCCTGACGTTATGCTGACGGAGAGGACGGTGACACTGCTGGACAGCTGTTGTCCTGAATCTATGAGAGACTGAATTGCGGCATGACTTTGATGAATTTAAAGATTTTCCACAACTTGACTGACTTAGAGGACGACTAATAGCCAGATTAGGTAAATATGATGTTCTGCGGTTTGGATGATGATTTCTAACAATTTGCAATTTTATTTGATAAACGATATTTGATTAATTGATAAATGTGTTGTGTCGATTATTTGAAGAAGAAAACTAGGATAAGAGAAGAGTATAGATAGATGAATTGGATCACTAAATCATAAAAACAACTAATTGATTCATCACCCAATGAGGGGAATATCACAAGGTTAGAGTTAATAAAGTATTCAATGCATTTAGGGTTTAGGTAAAGATATTCCTTTCACGTCAGCGTTTGGAAACTTATTCCTCTAGGGAAGCAGATCAATGAAGCATGAGTGTTGGTGTTATGGGCCCCGCCAATTAATGTTTTTGAGTGAATTTGCTATTGCTGTATTTGGTCTGTGACGAAGGGGGAATTTGATGCTCCACGCTGCAACAGTTTTTCTGGTAGCAGATTGATGGTTATTATTGTTTGGGTTTGGTGATTATTGCTTGTAAATTGCTTATTGATTATTGGTTATGGATACTGGTTTATGTACTAACACTCTATGTTGAGTTGTGTCGAGTTGTTTGTTGTTTGCACGGCTTCTGGGATGTAGGAAGTCGGAAGTTTGTGACGGTTCCGTAGTAGAGCAGAGGTAAGCGCTGCTCTCGGGAAAGACGGAATTGTTGTTGCCCTGTAGGTACACAGGGCGAGACATGTAACGATTGAAGTTGCACAACGCATTGTTTGGGTTCGATTCGGTGACACGTCGTGTGTTGCCATTAGAGACATTTTCTGTGTGAGAGAAGTGTGTATGATAGCAAAGGTCACCTGTGAAATTTTGGTCTTAGGTACCAGGAGTCCAAATGGCATTCCGATAACGCTTATCACTGGAAAGGTAACAGGGGTTCTCTGAGCTTGCTAGAAGGATAAAGTAGAGGGAAGTGCTACTTTGTTAATGTATGTTATAATTCTGTAGAAGGACAGACTGTTCGCTGTTCTCGGCAAAGACAGGATTCTGTGTGAATGTACCACATTTTTTCTCGTATGAACGTGCGTGAATGTAAAGGCATTCAGGTTAATTGTGAAACTCTAGTTTTATTTCTCAGGAGCATTGGGTCTCCAACTATGTGTCTTAATTCTGGAGAAACGGTTAGCTAAAGCTTGTTAGAAGGGTAAGGTAGAGGGATGTGCTACTTTATCAACGGAAGTAACGATTCCGTAGTAGGGCAGAGGTAAGCGCTGCTCTCGGGAAAGACGGAATTCTCGTGAGAAAGGTCTATTGCTATTCCTTGGTTAGCGAAGCGGACAATGGTGGTGTATTTATGTTGTTAATAACAGAATTGTAAATTTGAAACAAAAACTTACCGAGTGGATTTTGTAAAGGAGGGGTAGACAGGAGCAGGAGCTGCGGCAGCGGCTGCTGATGTCAGAACGACCGCGCTGGGATTGGACAGTCGGTCGGAAACGTAAAACACTCTGGATTGGTGCGTTAGTGTGCACCGCACTAGGAGTGGAGAAGTACAGGGTGACGTAGATGCTCCGTATTGGTGCGTTAGTGTGAGTCGCGCAGGGATTGGAGAATTGCAGAAGTGACATAGACGTTCCAGACAGCCGCGGTGCGTCCATTGGGGCGTAGGGGCGTAGCCCCACCAGCCCTGCTGGACCCGCGGCTGCCAAAATAATTAAAATAAATCATGATAAATCATGTCAAAATAAAAATAAATGTACGGCAAAATATGCGATATTTACCCGGGCATCACCCGACTGATTCGGGACTCGGGAGTGCGCAGGGGGGCGGTAGTTGTTTTCCTTCCCGGTTCCCGCATGTATGCTTCGGGCAGCAACTTGCCCGAGCATGCGCAATAAAGTCCCCAGGGCGTAGCTAGTAGGGGGGGGGGGTTATGCTGGCGGCACCCCGGCCTGGCAGCAAAAGGGCGACAGGGCGAGCGGTCGGTGTGCCCTACAAGCCAATCCCGGCGCTGCATGCAGCGCCAGGATTGGCCGGTCACCGCGCAGCACAGCAGGGGCAATCCATATTGGATGCCGAGCGTGGGTGGTTCAGCCGCCCAGCACAATGGCCAATCACTGTCTCTGACTTAATGTAGTCATGCAGTGATTGGCCATTTGCGGCGCGCGGCGCTGTTGGGATCCGGTTCTGCCTGGTTACAGCCTGGTAACGGTCGGGTTCACTCGCTCCTCGCCTGAGTCGTGACTCGCCTCGTGGATTGAAGTCCTTCGATTCTGCCAGCAAGCGAAGGTAAGTAAGTCACTTCCTGTGAGATCATGAGTTATGATGCCACTTCCTGAGATGTTACTTAGTGATGCCACATGCAGTGTCATGCGCCCACCGTGATGTAACGTGCTGTGACATCACACACCATGATATTGTGCCATGATGTCTCTTGAATACTGCCTCTGTTGATTAGTACGCTTACTAATTTTTGGGGAGACCTGTGCCGTGAGAAAAGGTATTCGCTATCTGGCATTACCCGACGAGGGCACGACTTTCCTATCCTGAACTAACATGTTTTTCTGAAGCGATAGTCCATGAGAAGAGTCTGGTAAGACTACAAGCCCCAGAATGCACAAGCAGTAAATAAAACTGTAAGAGTGGGAAGCAGGAGGTGCAGTAAACGAATAGGAGGCTTATTCCGTCGCCCTCGGGGGTCAGGCGATGTTAGTTCCACCCTGACAGAGCCCGGGCGACGCCACCTAACAAAACTGACCAGCAGTGTTCAGGCCGATTCCTTGTTCTGCTTTTTCACTTTCAGCAACTACGAAAGGCATCGATTTGAGAGCATGAAGCTCAACTGATCAGATACTAGTTATAGCACACACTGCAAATCTGCCGTCCTCTAGGCGCTATATCTGTGGACTAACTTGGCGAAACTCGCTGCAACCCATCTCAGATTAAAGTCCCCCCTCGGACTGAGGCGCTTTAGTAGCATATTTGGTGCCTCGAAAAAGCTTACATAAAACATAACACAATATCACCGTAACAAAAACATAATTTGCAACGTGACACACAAGAGCACGTTTCCCATTTATAGCTGCAAATTCAAATCTCATAATTCATGGTAATTATGTTCTCCCAGTGAATTAGTTTACATATTTCACGCGCTCTGCGTCATGTCTGTGAATTACAGTCTGGAAGCAAGAGGCTACGAAGAACAGGAGCTCTTTACAGCGACCTGTTATCTGGGCATATTGGACAGTTTCTTATAGTGGTCCGTGAAGAAAGTGTTGTGTGTCTGTGGGACGTACAATGATAGGTTGCATTGGATCAGCGCGGCTGCCTCGTGGGAGGGTATGTTGTAACTGGGTGCTGGTCTATGCTGAAGACAGATCACGCTGTACAACTGAGCCTATCGGGGAGCAAAGTGGCTAAATTAAATGAGTGTATGGGCTGATTAGAAGCTGGGGAACCAGGTTCCATTCGCAACTGGTGCTCACGTAAAGCGCTCGTATACCTTCGGGTCGAGTTCGCGCTATATAAAACTGAAAATAAAGTACGGGTAGCATGAGCTAGTAATGAAGGCTGCAGTGCATATGGGTACACTGATGTGCACTATGCATTATTCATTCGGTTTTCCTGCCCAGAGGTGGTGGGACAGGCAAAGTCTGGTAGTGTCAACACAGGTCTGCGTAATTTACACGCGCAGCGCTCTTTGACACTACAAACACATGCGCCCCCGTGACTCCTGGCGCACTCACGCTATGCTGTGATGACTCTGCGCAGTCCACCTCTCTCTCCTACCACACTTACGCGCGTCACCCCTCCACTATCCAACAAACCTATGACAAAATCCAACACCCTCGTGGTCAAAGCATTGTCTGAAGGCTCTCCTGTGCACTCTGACCTCCACTTGCACTTCCGGATGCACCCAGGAAACACACCAAGCAAGCATGCACCCTTATCGGTACCCGGGTGCCCCCAAAAATAATCCATGCATTGCGGCTCACACACAATGATTCGGTTCCATCTTGTATGTCTGCGAGCTAGAGTGCGCTCTGTGTGCAGTGCATGCATGTCCATTCACTGGAGCCTACTGTCAACTATACGTGTTTTGTGTGCAAGTTATATGCGTGTTTTGAATGTGTTGTGATTGTATTGCTGTGTATTGTAAGCGGTGTACCGTGTTGTTCGTTGTGTGTTTGACTGTTACTTTTTATATTCTGCTCTTTGAATTGTTGTGAAAAGTGTGTATTTTTGGTTTCCTGAAATGTCTTTATGTACAGCATGTACACATAGTTGTGCATTGTTCTCTTATGTGTGCCCACTGCTTTGCAAGTGGCTGAACTGCTGTGCATTGAGGTGTGTGTGTCAGTATATTGTTACCCAATGTGTTTATATGCGTAATTACATTTTACACTTAGAACTGTATGTAGCAGTCTGGTTTGGTTTCTTCTGCACTGTTTGTGAAGTGAAAAATGACTGCTCTGTGTTTTTTCCCCACAGTCTTTGTTTCATTACCCTACTGTTTCAAAAATAAATTGTTATCTTTTCATTTTCATCACCTGACAACCTGAAACATTACCGCATTTTGGGGCAATTTTCCAGCAAACAACAAGAGGACCCCAACCTCCTTTGCTGCTCTCTCACCCGACCCCGGCTACAACCCAGCAAACACCAGTGTTAAAGGTAAGGAAACTGATGCTATATATTTTTTTACATCGTAGTTAGAGCTATGTCTGTGGTCACTCTCAAGGCCCTCAAGCAGTGTCTTTCAGTGCCTCCAGCAACCACTATGGCACAGAGAGGCAGGAGGCAGTACGGCTCTATTTTTAGCAGTCATTTGAGATGTATTAGGATAATGCACAAGATATATGTATAATGTATTTATACTGAAATTTCATATTATTGCACTGCACCTTATACGTTGTACTTTGATTATTGACAGGTTTCTTTAATATATATATATATATATATATATTGGTAAGGCCAGCAACACCCCATCATGAATACAGTACAAGAGCTGATTACAAAGTCATTCCAGTCACGGCCACTTGAACAAAAACTACAGTTAAAACAATTGGGACCTCATCAGCCTGAAATAAACCTACAGCAAACTAACCAGGACAGAGGAAAAATGTCAAAACGTACATTCTCAAATGCCTGGTACACAAAAGCTGATTGGCTTACAGGGTGCCCTATAAGAAATTCTCTGTTCTGCTTCCCCTGCTTGCTGTTTGGCGGTGACTTTTCTTGGACACGGCAAGGAATGGTCGACCTGAAGCACATCGCTGAAAAAATAAAGAAGCATGCGCTCACAAGAAATCATCTGGAAAACCTGACAAGACTGGGAATGTTGGGGGAAGACGCACCAATTGAGCAGCAGATAAATGATGCGTATCGCAAATCCATTCAAAAACAATGAAGCTGTTGATAAGAACAGACAAAATCTATCCAAGATCATTGATTGCATTCGTTTCTGTGGTGCTTTCGAACTGGCATTGCGAGGCCATGACGAATCAGAAACTTCCTCAAAACCCGGGATCTTCCGAGGCCTAGTGGATTTAATATCAACCATAGACCAGGATTTGGAAAGACATTTAGCACATGCTACAGTCTTTAAGGGCACCTCTAATACAATACAAAATGAACTCCTTGACTGTATGCTCGAAATTATAAGAAGCCATATTGTGCAAGAGTTGCGAAACACAGACTTTGTGGCTATTCAGGCTGATGACACCACTGATGTGTCCACTCAAACACAGTCCGTGTTAGTGTTTCGGTACCTTGACAGTGACAGAAACATTGTGGAAAGATTTTATGGCTTCACGCATTTAAGTGACTCTAGTGCAGCAACTATCACTGAAGCAATACTGTGTCAACTGGACTTAATTTTCCCGGACCTGCCTCAAAAACAAAAGCTTATCGCACAAAGCTATGACGGTGCATCCGTAATGAGTGGGAGCCTTAGTGGAGTTCAGAAGAGAATTCGAGATGTGTACCCTAATGCTCATTTCGTGCACTGTTACGCCCACCAACTCAATCTTATTATGCAACAGGCGGTATCAAAGATCAGAGAGACACGAGTCTTCTTTCAGGATATCGGAGGCATAGCAGCATTCTTCACACGTTCCCCCAAAAGAACAGAAGCCCTTCATGAGATTGTGGACAAAAGCGTACCAAGGGGATCCTCAACTCGTTGGAACTTTCACATTCGTACAGTCAACTTAATCTTTGAACAGAGGGAGGGCCTTGAGAAATGTTTTGTCGCCATAGCATCCAGAGCAGACTTTGATCACACAAGTCAGAATGAAGCCCATGGCTTTATTAGAACACTACAAGCCAAAGAGTTTCAGTTCTTACTGTTTTTATTTCATGACATAATGATTCCTGTTGATGTGTTATACGATCAGTTGCAAAGAAAAGACCTAGATACTGTCTCTGTGAAAGCCAATACATCTGCATTTGTACAACAGATTATGAAAGTGAGAGATGGGGTTGAAGATTTAGAGAGCAAACTGCCGCAGCATTCTGTTTTTGCAAACCGCAGACAAAACATCACCTCTCTGGTTCGAATTGGAAAGGAGATATGTGACATTGTAATTGTGCAGGCGAAAGAACGCTTTTCGTTCACAAAACATTTGGTGAGTGTGACTTTATTGCAAAGTAAAGAGTTTGCACAATATGATGAATCCTTCCCTGAGCGTGCTCTGAATCAGGCTGTGGAAGCGTATCCTATGCTCAAAAAAGAGCAGCTGAGAACTGAGTTAACTGTACTCTACGGAATGCCTGTGTACCGGAAGGCCACAAGCGCCTTGACTTTGCTGAGTTTAATTCATAAACTGCATATGGAAAACTCACTTACAGAGACAGTGACTTTACTAAAAATTGTGATTACGACTCCAATGACAACAGTAGAAGCTGAACGATGTTTTTCAGCCTTAAAGCGCATAAAGACATTCCTCAGGAACACCATGCTAGAGGAAAGACTAAATGCTTTGGCGATGCTATCTGTAGAGAGCAAGCTAGTCCAAAAGATACCGGACTTCAACATGAAAGTAATTGACAAGTTTGCTACACTGAAAGACAGACGTGCGGATTTCATCTACAAAAAGTGAATTCTGCTACTTGTTTGAATACAAAAAATTCTGATTGAGGTAAGAAATGCATTGTTATCTCTGTTTTTAAAAGTTTTGTAGTGTTTGTTCTATTTGGAGACTACACAGATTTGCTCACCTTTGTTCACTGGCCGGACCTGTCTCCCGCAGGGTGAACGATTCGTTGCTTGTGTTGCCTATCAAACCTTTCCCCTTGGCAAATTGCGAAAACCTTTATACCAGTGGTTCCCAAACTGTTTACTCCTGAGGACCCCAATTGAGTCACCACTGGAAGCCGGGGACCCCCAAGCAATTTGTATGACTTAAATTTCAAACATTAAAACAGTAATTCGAAAACAATAAACACACGTGTGCACACAAAACGGATACTCGAATTACTAAGGATTTTAGTATTTTATATTGAAAGAATTTGCAAAAAACAGGAGGGTTAGCGCTGCATCTCCATGACTAACTTTTAAATGGTTGGTTTTATTTCGCAGTATGAGACTCCTGCCAGGGCCAGACTGGAAACCCAAAGCAGCCCTGGCAAATGTTTTCAGACCAGTCCCCATACAGTGCACACCTAGTGCAGTGAGTGCGCCTGACCACTACAAAGGGGGCTTTGGGAGGCTCTCCCCCCAAGACAATTTAGGAAACAATGGTGCAGTCTACAACAAATTTATCATTATATATTGAATTGTATCAGCTTTTAAAGAGTAGTAAATGATGACCTTACTATGCACCAGGATATGACAATCTTTGTTGGGGTTCTTCAATGATTCCCATATTATCCTCCTCCAACAGTGCCTCTCATCTCTCCATAGCCCCTCTGTCACATGTATTTAATTTGTTTTATAACATCTCTCATACCATTGAAGGATGTCAGAGCACCTTAAATCACACACATATAGGGGCAGATTTACAAGCCCCTTGCGCCACAGGTGCGTCACAAAAAGTGATGCACCGGTGACGCATTTTAGTGCCCCATATTTCCAAGGCAGGAAAAGCAACCCTGCGTGACTTTTCCTGGTCTTGTAAATATGGCCCAATTGCACACAGCACTTTACGTGAAAGGGACGTTCCATGAGTGTTGCTGTGGGTGTTCCCACGCATAACCCATAGAACCAGACACATTTCCAGATTTACGAGGAATCGTAAATCTGGAAATGTGTCTGAATGCTACGCCACCCCAGGGGAGGCGTAGGGAGGGGCAACTTGGAGAAATGTATTAATTTCTCCTCTTTCTATGCATGTTGCATTCTGAAGCACGCATAGAAACAGGATATTACCTCTGGTGATTGTTTATGTACAGGAAGGTGTCCCTTCCTGCACATAAACAATCAGTAAAACAATGACGTTTTGCAAGTTCTATGTGTGCTAATGCAGCACACTTAGAAGTTGAAAAACGCCATTTCTGATTGTTTATGTGCAGGAAGTAACCCTTCCTGCATGTAAACAATCTCCCCACGACACAGGCATCCTTGCACCATGGTGCAAATGTGCCTGTGCAGGCGCATGGCAGCAGTTTGTGCGCCAGCACAGGGGGAAGCACAGAGATGCAACATATTGTTGTAAATATGTCGCATCCCTGTGCTTCGAAAGTGACTCAGTGCGGCGCAGCCAAATGGCTTGCAACACACACAGTCAAATTCCTTGCAAATCTGCCCCATGGAGACAATGATTCATACGTGTAAATCAGTGTATAGAAAATGTTACATAAGGCAAATGCGACTACAGGGTGTAGGATTCACATGTTATTCATACTGGTAGGCATTTTTAAAGAGTGCTTGGTCTGGAGAAGCACAAACTCAGGATTCAGAACATAACAGTGGTTAGCATTGACTTTAACAATAAAAATGTATTGCCACCCAAATAAACCTTTTTAGCAGGATTAGGATAATGAAAGACTTGAAACAAACATATGTTTCTAACTTGTATCATGCAGCTTGCAAGCAGCTCTTTGATGACAGTTTATAGGTCACTGTGCTAGATTACTATTGTCACTTATGAACTGCACAGTAACAAAAGAATCTGTGACTAAAGCAGTAACCCACTAACCTAGGCACATAAAAAATATTTTTCAAAATGCATGGTACACGTTCTTTGCAGTAGGCATATTAACCCTCTGTGCTACATTAGATAAGTCAAAGCTGCCACTTGACACAACTCTCATCTCTCTCCAGCAGGTACATTAATCACCGACGTAATCTTGACACTTTTATTGTTGCTGGAAAACTGCTGATTCTACAAGGAACTTTTTTGTGCTTTTAAAATTACTGCCTGAGGACCCCCTGGGAATGTGTCATGGACCCCTGGGGGTCCGCGGACCACAGTTTGGGAAACACTGCTTTATACCATTTATATTTGGGGTACTTGCGTGGACCTATGTGAAGTGTGTGTACAAAGTTCAGCTCAACCAGAATCACGGTAACAGCGCATTGCGCTGCCTCTTTTATATTCAGTATATTGTAAGACTGTTTTTCTTCCCCCGCCTTTCCTTGTTTTGTTTCCCTGTTTTCCCCTTGCTTGCCATTCGTTACTCTAGAGTCTAATATTCAGTATGTTGTAAGACTGTTTTTCTTCCCCCGCCTTTCCTTGTTTTGTTTCCCTGTTTTCCCCTTGCGTGCCATTCGTTACTCTAGAGTCTAATAGAGTCGGAAGGCCGTAGGGGAAGACTGTGGACTTTTCTTCAAGTTCCTGACGCTCCTGCGGAACGAGCCTGGCAACCATTACACTGCTGTGCAACTTCTTCTACTCTTAGAGCTGAGATTTCCATGAGTCTTATAGTCTGAATTCAGCACCTGAGCATAATAGGACAGAATGTATGAAGCTCTGTGGTAATACTGAATAAGCAGCTACCTATGTTATGCCATCTATTAATGTAATAACTGCACTTTCACAATTGCTTTATTAACCTTCCTGCTTTCTCAAATTTGCTTGAAAATGCACGATTTTTCTTCTTTTTTTTCAAAATTTTCTTGGGGGGGCGGAACCCCCCCAAACCCCCCTTTTGGGGTTCGGGCTCGCTCCCTGCGCTCACTCGCTACGGTGCTGTATGCTAATTCGTTTGCGCCTCACCACTTTAAAATCTCACCCACCGCCCCTGGTTCCAGATTGGTGCGTTAGTGTGAGTCGCGCTACGATTGGACAGAATAGCGGTACAGTGTAAGGAGAGACTAGTGATACACGAAAGAAAAGACAATGTATTACGATCCACCAGAAAAGGAGAAAAAGTCTTGGTTTGGTAGAATTAAAAAATGGTTTAAAAAGGACAAAACCGATTGTAACTAGGGAAGGACAGTTACTTCCTCCACCGAAAACCCCTGCATCCTTTATGGTTGCGAAATATGGATATCACACCTGTATTTGGTCAGATAATTGGGTCAAGTATACCGAAAAGGACGAGGTGTTGGCTTTTCCAGAACATGGTTCATTTAATTTGGCAGTTTTGAGAAATTGATGAATTTAGAACCAAGACCTAGACCGACACAATTTGAAGCATTGACGGAGCGGGAAGATGAGATGCATGACCGTGAAAGACAGAGAAGTGGCAGAGGGTATAGGTACATGTTTGGTAGGTCATACGGACATGAGACTCATGATGATCGAATGAGAAGGTGGCGGAATGCGAGTATGACTGAGGGTTTGTTTCCCGTAAGAACTGCAGGAGAGAATGAAGGAAGAAAGTGTGTAGAAAAGAGGCCTAATGTGGAATCGAGAGGGTATGGAGTGAATGAGTCAGAGGATGATGTTCTTGATGACATGTTCTATAAAAATCCACCCCCATATCGACCAGAACCAGAAATATTAACCCCAAGTGCCCCAGTGAAAGAAACAGTACGAATCATAAAATTGGAACCAGAGTTCCAAGATTTGGGAAGAAACAATTCCATTAGAGAGGTAGAGAAGAAGTCCAGAGGTAAAATAAATGTAGAAAATTCAGCAGAACTAGCGAAAACGACCCTAGAATTAACAGAGAAAATGAGAGAATTTACTAAAAATCTGGAAGCGGTAACAGCTCCAGTAACGATAGGTCCAGTAGTGCCTATTTTTGATAAACAAAAAGATAGCGAACATTGCTTGACGGTCCCTTATAAAAGTAATAAACAGGTTGAACAACCAAGAATGAGTCAGAATGATAATCCATGGAGACAGACTATGAGTATGATTGAACCGAATTTTTCAAATAACCCGTTTGTAGGCCTAAACTGTGCAGAAAGGCGTATGACAATAGTGGATTCAATATCAGAAACACAAAAGGATTTTGGACAAGGAAATTTAGAGAAGCCAGTAGGACCATCTACAGAGGAATTGAGTGAATGGTTGAGAAGCTTGCAGAAGAAAGACAAAGAATCTCAGTCAATAGATGTGGCCAAACTACGAATGGTACTGGAAGAGTTAATAGTAGGAACTATCCCTACGGAAAACTAAAAAAACTTACCAAGATGAGGAGTTGTTATTTCTGTGTAAAAGCGTAACATGGAGAGCAAAAAGTCTCCATGACAGATTAGAAGAAGTGGCAAATGAAATGGGTATTGATATTGAAAAGTAAAAGCACTACAGAAACCATATCGGGTAGATTTCACTGAAAAAAACATTGAAAACATGAATACCACAGGACGAATAGATCAGATTAAGGAGATAATTATTTTGTTGAGAAAATGGGTAGATGTGGACAAATGGAAAAGTAGATGGTATCGAAAATGAGATGACGTTTCGCATAAGACTTTTTCAGCTTTCCCTGTCAGAGAAAAGGAGAAGGTTGTGACAGAATGCCCTACGAGAGAGATTCCAGGAGGAGGATATGTACATGTCTCATGGACTAGACAGGATATTTTGTCATTTACAAATGACTTCCCTCGACTACGTGAAAAACCCGTCGAATGGTATAGACAGGTGGACAGGTTTGTAAAATTGTCCAAAGTATTGTGGATTGATCTAAATAGCTTGTTTGACATAATAGTACCAGCAGATCTATGGACAGAGTGCAAAATAATGATAGATTGGCCGACACAGGAATACCCAAGGGATCCAAAAACAGGGGCTCCAGACCCTGAAGTCATGAAAAAATATGAACAGGTTATGGCATTTTTGAAAAACAAGGTACCTCCTAAAGAGACAGACTGGGTAAAAATTGACAGAACACATCAGGAAAGCAAAGAATCAGTACATACCTATTATGAGAGGTTAATTTTGGCCTTTAAACAATTTTGTGGAGATGAAAGTCTAAGTGAAAAGGATTTGAGTCATTTTGTATACAGGTTTGTATATGGTCTTCGTCCAGAAATTAGTGAGATGATAAAGCAGCATACTGTAGACTGGCAAATTAAGAAAATAGACGAAGTACTGAGACATGCTAAATATATCAGTGATGAAATTGAAGCAAAACAGCGAAAATTGAAAGAAAAGGCTATGTGGGCACAAGTAAAGGTAGCAGAGAGACAGGAAGCTCAATTAGCAGAACAAGCAGGGTCAAGACCAAAATTTAATCCTGGGGAAGGTAAAGGAAATATCGAGGAAGCTAAAAAGAAATTTCCGTGTCATAATTGCGTTAGGATAGGGCATTGGAAATCCGAGTGTAAATTTCCTCCGAGTACTAACGATGAAAATGCATCATTGAATCCACAGGTGTAGAATGAGGTGAGTGGTCAACAGCAGCGACAACAGCAGGTTGTAACACAACAGAATCAGGTGCCAAAACCACCTTTTCCACAGAACAAAAATTGCCAGAAGTATAGTAAGGAAAATGGATTCTACAACGAAGAACAGGTAAATAAGCCACCACGTGCTAGCGCTGCTTCGCAGTATTGGCTGCAACGTGATGAAAGCGATTCAGAGGAGGGTTATTGACGGTGCCCAAGGGAGGAAGAAGAGTGCGTACTTGACCAGACAGGCCCATTTGTAGATGGAAAAGTTAATAATGAAAATATTACTTTCCTAGTTGATACTGGTGCTACTCGATCAACTGTTAGATCAGCTGATGTCAAGAATCTTCCTCTCTCGGATTAAACGATCCAAGTAGTTGGTGTATCCAACAGACAGATTAAAACATACCTTCCAGAACCAGTGAAAGTTAGCATAGGGAAATTCTCTGAAATGCACCGGTTTGTCGTGTGCGACACCAGTCCTGTGAACTTGTTAGGTAGAGATTTATTGTGCAAAATGAACTGCACTATATTTTGTACTCCAGATGGAATAGCCTTTGAAACACCAGATGATGATGTGCTGTAAAAAATGACAATGGCAACCAGGGAGAAGGAGGTTACTGGAACCTATGCTGACGAATTACCCAAAGAATTAAAACAATCTGTTAAAGCAGAAGTTTGGGATTTCACAGGAGAAGACGTAGGACTGATGAGAAATGTAGACCCAGTAAAAATAACAGTAAAAGAAGGAGTAAGTTACCCAAATGTCCCTCAATATAAATTGACACCTGAAATAATCGAAGGAGTTACTCCTGTGATTGAGAAAATGATAAAACAAGGAATTTTGAGAGAAATAATGAGTAGCCCATGTAATTCACCAATAATGGGACTGAAAAAAGCCTAGTGGGAAGTTCAGGATAGTGCAAGATCTGAGAAAGATAAACAAAATTGTTGTACCATGCTGTCCCATTGTACCGAATCCATCTGTGATTGTATATCAGATTCCCCATGACGCAGAATGGTATACAGTGATTGATCCATGCCATGCTTTCTTTTCCATCCCTTTGCATCATGACAGTCAGTAAAATTTAGCATTTCGTTTTGTGAGGTAGACACGGTAGCCTTGCTGAATCATTTGGCAGATGGAGGACTAAAAGTGTCACCATCGAAATTATAATTATGTAAGAAGGAAATACAATATTTAGGACATAACATTGAAAAAGGACTGAGAAGAATAACCATAGACAGAATCAGGATCATAAAGAAAATGAGTCCACCAATGACCCAAAGAGAAGTGAGAATGTTTCTGGGAATGTTTAGATATTGTCATCAGTGGATTAGCAATTTTTCATTGATCGCGAAACCTTTGGTACGACTGACAAGAAGTGATGTGAAAGATCCCATTGATTTGAACAAAGAGGAATTGACAGCATTCAAAAGATTGAGAGATGGGTTGTGTGAAGCACCTGCATTAGGTATGCCTGATAATGAAAAGGAGTTCGAGTTGTATTGTAGTGAGAGAAATGGATGTGCACTCTCTGTTCTAGTACAGAAGCATGGAAAACTGAGGAGACCAATTGCATATTTTTCATCCATGTTGGACCCAGTAGCTGTAGCCCTACCTGGGTGTTTGAAAGCAGTAGCTGCTACATGTCGAAGTTGGGAACAGAGTGAGGGAATTGTGATGGGTTATCCTGTGAAAGTGTTTGTACCACATGATGTGGCGATCCTTTTAACAAGGAGTCATACTCAGTATATGACACACAGTCGGCTGACTAAGTATGAAAAGGTCCTATTGGGTGCAACAAATGTAAGTCTTGTGAGATGTGTGAATGTGAATCCTTCAACACCGTTGGCAGATGCAGAGAATGTGGAAGTAAGAGATGAAGCAGATCATGACTGTTTGGATGTACTTGATTTCTGTACAAAACCACGACCTGACATAAAAGATGAACCCCTACCAGAAAGTGATTTTGTTATGTTTGTTGATGGATCTTGTTTGAGGACAGATGATGGAGTGTTGAGTGCAGCATATGAGGTCTGTACAGTTGCAGCAGTAATGGAAGCATCCTATTTGAAAGGAGTAAAATCGGTCCAAGTAACTGAACTTGTTGCCTTGACGAGAGCATGCAAGATTGGGAAAAGTGTGAGAGTGACTGTGATAACTGATGGTCAGTATGGCTATGGAGTCGTCCATGACTTCGGCCAGATATGGCTGCAGAGAGGTTTCTTAACCTTGAGTGGAACTCCCATTAAGAATGCTGAAGTGGTTGGAAAGTTGCTTGAGGCGATACAGCTGCCTAGGCAATTGGCTGTTGTAAAATGTGCTGCCCATAGTCGCAGTGGTGATTATATTGCCACTGGTAACAAATTCGCAAATGACATGGCACAATACTGTGCACGAAATCAGAATTCAATCGGGCTAAGGAAAAGGAGGTGATTTCTTGTTTCCCAATGTTTACTAACACTGTGGGAACATGGGAAGAAGTAAGACAATTGCGGGAAGAAGCAGGAGAGGAAGAAATAAAACAGTGGGTAAAAGCAGGATGTGAACCAAGAGAGAAAGATCATGTGTGGGTCTATCGAGATGGAAGACCAGTCATGTCTGATAGCATGATGTCTGCCATGGCACGGATGTATCATGGACAGGGACAAATAGGGAGAGACGCTATGATTAGGTCCTTTAAGCAGACTTGGTATAATGCAAAATTCAGACTTGTAGCAGAAAGTCTTTGTCAGAGATGTCTAATTTGTCAGCAATACAATCCAGGAACAAAGACAGTAGTGAGTCTAGGAACAATAGGCCGAGAAGGAGGGCCTTTTCCCAGAATGCAAGTGGATTTCATTGAAATGCCTCACTGTAACAGGTTGAGGTATGTTTTGGTTATGGTATGTCTATTTTCCAGGTGGGTAGAGACGTTCCCAACAAGAAGAAATGATGGGATGACAGTGGCAAAATTACTTTTGAGGGAATTTATCCGTAGATTTGGGTTCCCATTGACAATTGAATCAGA
This sequence comes from Triturus cristatus, assembly GCF_964204655.1. Taxonomy (NCBI): domain Eukaryota; kingdom Metazoa; phylum Chordata; class Amphibia; order Caudata; family Salamandridae; genus Triturus; species Triturus cristatus. The sequence goes on from NC_140594.1 coordinate 859,555,950, forward strand.
CCGAGGAGGACATTTCCATAATGAGATCATAAAACTGATTTGTGAAGCATTGAATGTACGACAAAAACTACATTGTGCCTACCGACCAGAGGTTTCTGGTGTAGTAGAACAAATGAATGGTACTATCAAAAACAGAATAGGGAAAATGTGTTTAGCCACAGGAATGAAATGGCCTGATGTATTGCCTCTCGTACTCATGACTGTTAGGTCAATTACAGACAGAACTACAGGGTTGAGTCCACATGAAATCATCATGGGACGAGCCATGCGCCACGTTTTTATACCAGTCAACAAGCTTATGACTATAACTGATGACATGGTTTTGGAATACTGTAAGAGCCTGGCTGACGCAGTTGATTCTGTGTTTCATCAGGTTGGAGCGGAGGCCACCACCCATGAAAAGAAGCCAGCCCATGATCTAAGCCCAGGGGACTGGGTAAGGATAAAAGTCCACAGAAGAAGAAACTGTTTGGTTCCCAGGTGGGGAAAACCAAGACAAGTCATCTTGACCACAACAACAGCTGTGAAGTGTGCTGGATTGAACAACTGGACCCATGCAAGCCATACTTTGAGAATTCCAAATCCAGTCGACAGCAAAGAAAAGTAGTATTTTAATGAATCAGAATCCAGTACTGAGTCGGATGACGGAGAGCCAAAAGACAAAGAAAACCCTGAAAGGGGGAAACAGAGCCGAGTTTAACTTTTGTTCCCAGAAGTAATTCCCTGAGGAGAAGGTTACAGATTTCTGATACCAGTTCAGATTCAGAGACAGAACAAAGAGCACAATCTTCCAGGGAAGAACAAAGGAAGGATAAAGAAAAGGACAGTGGAGACGCGATAAAAGAGATACATGAGAAAGAAGTGCCAGATGAAAGATTGAGAGAAATTCCACCTGAAATAACACACTTGGATGAACAGGTGCCAGATACAGAGAGAGAGGGAAAGATTATTGCGGAAGACCCCTGAGGAGGTGTAGGGAACTCCAACATCCAGTTAGAAGCAGGGACAAGTAGTCATCAGGAAGATTGCGTGCCGGAAATTCAAGGAGGGACAGAAATAGGGAAAACAAAAGAAGTGGTGGAAAAAGAAACTGTTGAGAGTAAAAAGCAAGTTGAAACAGAGTCAGAGGAAAGCGAAGATGAAGTACCAGAAGGCTGAGCTCTGAGAAAGAGAGCTTGGAGGACTGAAAAGAACGATAAAGGGAGTAAACTAAAAAGAGTTGCAAAAGACGATGTTTGGCAGAATACAATTAAAAGATTGAGATATCGACTGACACGTGTAAATTCGCCAAGGGCTGAACAGGTGAATGAAGTGACGAGTCAGGAGAAATTGAAAGAAGAAGAGACAATTGTGGTTAAAGGAAGAAAAAGAACAAGGAAACCTAACCAGAAGTATAAATCACTGTAATGGACATATGTGGCCCTGCCTGAAGTAAAAGAAGTGGCGGATAGCCAAGGAAATCCAGAGGTGGTTGTACCGGAAGTGGTTGAGGAAAACAAAGAATCGGAAGTCCTGAGAGTTATCTTGTCCGATATTGGAGAAGAAGCGGATGTTCAGGACATTCTGTCTACCGAAAACGAAGGAAAAGTGAAAGATGATGAAATGCCAAACTGAATGAGACAGGAAAATTACTGATGGAAAGACAATAAAATACTGAAAAAGACAAAAACTGGTAGAACCACGTAGGTGCTTAGAGCCTTGGGTTAGAAAACTAGTTGTGAAGTAGAAGAGGCTAAGTCAAAAGACATGGTCCATTTTAGCAAAGATGGTGAACATAGATAGTAGCTAAGGTAGATGTACATTCTTTAGGAGATGGTGTAAAATGTGTTGTTGTTGTACAGGATTATTAATGCTTCTTTGGGGTATACTTGCTCTACTAATCTCATTTAAAGTTACTATAGATACATTAGAAGGACATAGTGAAAACATAACTAATATAGGGAAGATTCAAAAGGTAGTTCCGACTAGAATAGATAAAAATTATTTGCATAAAGATAGGTCTATAACAGATTTTTCTAATAATGTGTTTTCAAAATTGTTGTATGAATATGTAAAAACAATGGACGTAAGGGATTGCTACGTATGTATGCAGTTACCTGTATCTGAAGCAGTAACTTATCATCACCTTCCAGTAACTTATGGAATAACATGTAGTGTAATAGCTAGTTTATCTATCAACCAGGTAAATTAGAGTATTATTTTTCAGATGTAGATACTATATTTTCACAAGTACCGTCAATTAACAAACTAAATAAGGTAAAACTTGCAAAGGTATTAGGTGAATTTTTCTTAGAGACTAAAGAACTAACATTAGAATACATTTAGAAATAACCTGACTTGCAGTTTAAAGAAAGAAGAGAAGACATTTTTAGATATGGTTGAAGAAAGGAGATTGAAAATGCAAAGAAAGGCCTCAGAAGGGAAAGTGGAGAAAACAGTTTGGGATGGAGAAATGGAGAAACACTTAAAAGGGGAAAGAAGTCCAACTATGGCTTTATATTGGCCTCAGAAAGGAAAATTGTATATTAGAAGGAATCAAACAGCATATGATAATTATTTTGTAGGGAATAGTGAGTGCCATGATACATACCGAATCATGGGAGGATGGGGATTTAAAGGTGGAAAAGATCCAGTCTTTCCAGGACTGTATTTCCTTTGTGGGAACAGGGCATATTATCGTTTGCCAGACCATTGGTATGGCACATGTTATGTTGGCCTGGTTTTTCCAAAGATTTTTCATATGGATAGAGGAGAAGATGGTGTACATAGTTTAGGTAGTTATTTAGCACGTAGTAAGAGAGAATCTTGGACTGTAAATGTGGGTGACATTTTTGGAGCACTGATACCTGCAGTGGGAATATCTCTGAATGCAAACAAAATTAGAAGACTTTCAACAGTAGTGGATCGCTTTTCAACAAGCACCGCTGGAGGATTCTTATTGGTAAATACTGAAATGGTTGCCATGCGCGCTATGGTAATGCAAAATCGACTTGCCCTTGATATTTTATCGGCAAAAGAGGGTGGAGTCTGTGGAATGCTGAAAGTTCAACATTGTTGTACTTACATTCCTGAAGAAAGTAGAGATTTGAAAATTTATATTAAGAATATTACAGAATTGCATGACGAAATTGTACCACTGGAGGTTGAAGGTGTTTGGGAAAAGATTGGAAAGAAACTATCAGCTATTAAAGATATTGTAATTAAACTAGGTAGTACATTTTTAGGTAAGATATTACTTCCATTAACATGTGTGATTTTCTTAGTATTAATAATTAGACTAGGATGTATTTGTCATAAAAAGGATAAAAATCAGAAAAGGTTAAAAAGAGAAAACTTAAGGAGAAGAGATAAGAAACAAGAAAGAGAATTTGAAGAAATAGAATTGGAAGAAATCAAGGAGAGTATGTATAAAACAGCAAAAAGAAAAGAAACAGGGGAAACTGAAATATGAATAAAACAAGAAATCACTTTGAAATTCCGTATAAGGGGATACAAAATTTTTGTTGGTGTGGTGCTATAGTCACCAAAGGGGGGATTGCTGGAGCGGGTAGTACAAAATGTTGTATACCCCCACCCCCATTCTGCATGTTTATATTAATCTGAATAATCAACTAATAGTAATCTTATTAATTAGTTTGAAGTGGAGACTTACCAATTAAAACAACAAAAGAATTACACGTGGGATTTGCATTTTGCATGGCTAAACTAATTGTATACTAACATATGGACGCATACTAATAGTAGAAAATTAGAATATTGCATGATATATGTTGCTTTTGTGATGTAATTGTAAGTTGCGCATCATTGAGTGAGTTTAAACGCTTTGAATGTTGCTATTCTGCTAGATAATTACTTACACATAAGGGAATTAGTGAGGGTTTAACATTTTATTAGCCATTTCCATGTTTTAATTACGTTTTTGTGTTTGTTTTGCTTAAGTTGTCCATTTCGGCCTACTTCAAAATGGCTGACCGAGACGTACAACGTGACTGCTGCTGACACACGAGGTTCTTGGTGAAGTGCGCATGCGTCACTGCCAGCAACAATGGCCTAGTCCTGACCCCAGGAGATGATGTTCTTACCAAGGACACTCTGGGAGCTTCGCCAAGGATAATACAATGGACTGTCTTTAAAACCGGAACCAGCAAGTGCGATGACTTAATCTTGTGGACTATGTGAGCACTTTACCGAGTGACCCCACATCCACCAATGAGGACAGTCTAAAACCCCAATCTTGATACATTTTGACATTAATTTCATTATAAAAGTAGGTAGAAAAGTGAACTAAAAAAAACTCTTCCTTCTTTGACGAACTTGATTTCCTGACGTTATGCTGACGGAGAGGACGGTGACAATGCTGGACAGCTGTTATCCTGAATCCATGAGAGACTGAATTGCGGCCTGACTTTGATGAATTTAAAGATTTTCCACGACTTGACTGACTTAGAGGACGACTAATAGCCAGATTAGGTAAATATGATGTTCTGCAGTTTGGATGATGATGTCTAACAATTTGCAATTTTATTAGATAAACGATATTTGATTAATTGATAAATGTGTTGTGTCGATTATTTGAAGAAGAAAACTAGAATAAGAGAAGAGTATAGATAGATGAATTGGATCACTAAATCATAAAAACAACTAATTGATTCATCACCCAATGAGGGGAATATCACAAGGTTGGCGTTAATAAAGTATTCAATGCATTTAGGGTTTAGGTAAAGATATTCCTTTCATGTCAGCGTTTGGAAATTCATTCCTCTAGGGAAGCAGATCAATGAAGTATGAGTGTTGGTGTTATGGGCCCCACCAATTAATGTTTTTGAGTGAATTTGCTATTGCAGTATTTGGTCTGTGACGAAGGGGGAATTTGATGTTCCACGCTGCAACAACATCATGTATTTGATGACAGATAACTTTTAAAACCTGTCATGTTGTCAAGTTTTAGTAGCATTAGAAGCCAGTCTTTGCTTATGCGTTGATAAAATGAGTCAGGCTTTGACACTAAAGTACAGTACTGAAATATGTAGATTGTGTGCAGTTCCCTTACTCCTTCCAGAGTAGTGAATCTGTTTTGGTAAAGTCCAAGGGATAGTGTTGCTTGTCTAGAATCACACTGTGAGTCTGTGTGCATTTGGCCAACCATTGTGAGAGAAGCATTTGGTTATATTGTGTTTTTGCTGACAAATAACTGTTTTAAAACCTATCATGTTGTCAAGTTTTAGTAGTATTAGAAGCCAGCTATTGCTTATGCATTCATAAAATGAGTCAGGCTTTGACACTAAAGTGCAGTACTGAAATATGTAGATTGTGTGCAGTCCCCTTACCCCTTCCAGAGTAGTGAATGAGTTTTGGTAAAGTTCAAGGGATAGTGTTGCTTGTCTACAATCATACTGTGAGTCTGTGTGCGTTGGGCTAACCATTGTGAGAGAAGCATTTGGTAACATCATGTGTTTGCTGACAGAGAACTGTTTTAAAACCTGTCAAGTTTTAGTAGCATTAGAAGCCAGTCATTGCTTATGCATTCATAAAATCAGCCAGGCTTTGACACTAAAGTGCAGTACTGAAATATGTAGATTGTGTGCAATCCCCTTACCCCTTCCAGAGTAGTGAATGAGTTTTGGTAAAGTCCAAGGGATAGTGTTGCTTGTCTAGAATCACACTGTGAGTCTGTGTGCATTTGGGAACCACTGTGAGAGATGCATTTGGGTACTTTATATCTTTGCATACACATAACTGCTTAAAAACCTTTCCTGTTCTCAAGTTTTGGTAGAATTAGAAGCCAGTCATTGCTTATGTGTTCACCCAGGAACTCTCCTTGCAATACTGTAAACATTCAGTTAATATCCAAGTAGTAATGGAGGGAGGCAGACCTTAGCACATGGATTGATTCAAACGCCTATCCACTATGCATGCAGTCCTCTAACCATCTACACACTTGTCTTTCACAACTTCAATTCCCCAGTAAATATCTATACACTTCCAGGAAACACCCTGTCACTGCCCTTGCACTCCTCTACTGATCCATTCAGCACCATGTACTAATCCATTCACTGTGCGAAAACCCAACCACTTATAACTTCACGGAGGCACTGTCCTTGCAGTACTCTAATGATTCAGTCAGTACCCAGGTACTTATGTAGTGAACCCGGCCTTAGCACATGGACTACTTCAAACGTCTATCCGCTATGCATGCAGGCCTCTAACCACCTACACAATTGTCTTTCACACCTTCAATTGCCCAGTCAGTATCTATATACTCCAATAAACACCCTGTCACTCCCCTTGCACACCTACAGTGACTCATCCAGCACCCTGTACTAATCTATTCACTGCGCCAAAACCCCAAAACTTCAAAGATTCATCCAGGCACTCTCCTTGCAGTACTCTAACGATTCAGTCAGTACCCAGGTACTCATGCAGTGACCCACGCCTTAGCCCATGGAGTGCTTCAAACGTCTGTCCAGTATGCATGCAAGCCTCTAGTCACCTACACACTTGTCTTTCACTTCTTCAATTAACTAGTCAGTATCTATTAACTCCAGTAAACACTAATTCAGTCCACTTGCACACCTCTAGTGACTCATCTGGCACTATGTAGTAATCTATTCACTGCACCAAAACACAAAAACTTAAAAAGATTAACCCAGGCACTCTCCTTGCAGTAGTGTAATGATTCAGTCAGTACCCAGGTAATCATGCAGTGTCCAAGGTCTTAGCTCATGGACTGTTTAAACGTCTATCCACTATGCATGCAGGCCTCTAGTCACCTACACACTTGTCTTTCACTTCTTCAATTAACTAGTCAGTATCTATATACTTCAATAAACACACTGTCACTCATCTTGCACTCCTCCAGTGACTGATCCAGTACCATGTACTGATCTATTCACTGCGCCAAAACCGAAAAACTTAAAAGTTTCACCCTGGCAGTCTCCTAGCAGTAGTTTAATGATTCAGTCAGTACGCAGGTACTCATGCAGTGAACCAGGCCTTAGCCCATGGAGTACTTCAAACGTCTGTCGAGTATGCATGCAGGCCTCTAGTCACCTACACACTTGTCTTTCACTTCTTCAATTAACTAGTCAGTATCTATAAACTCCAGTAAACACTCTTTCAGTCCACTTGCACACCTCTAGTGACTCATCTGGCACTATGTAGTAATCTATTCACTGTACCACAACACAAAAACTTAAAAAGATTAACCCAGGCACTCTCCTTGCAGTAGTGTAATGATTCAGTCAGTACGCAGGTACTCATGCAGTGAACCATGCATTACTACATGGACTGCTTCAAAGGTCTATCCAGTATGCATGCAGGCTTCTAACCTACTATACACTTGTCTTTAACAGCTTGAATTCCCCAGTCAGTATTCGTGTACTTCCAGCAAACACCCTGTCACTCCCCTTGCACTCCTCTAGTGACCTATTCAGCATCATGTACTAATCCATTGACTGCACCAAAACCCACCCACTTATAAATTCACCAAGGTACTCTCCTTGTAGTACTCTAATGATTCAGTCAGTACCCAGGTTCTTATGTAGTGAACCCGGCCTTAGCACATGGACTACTTCAAACATCTATCCACTATGCATGCAGGCCTCTAACCACCTACACAATTGTCTTTCACACCTTCAATTGCCCAGTCAGTATCTATATACTCCAATAAACATCCTGTCACTCCCCTTGCACAACTCCAGTGACTCATCCAGCACCATGTACTAATCTATTCATTGCGCCAAAACCCCAAAACTTAAAAGATTCATCCAGGCACTCTCCTTGCAGTACTCTAATGATTCAGGCAGTACCCAGGTACTCATGCAGTGACCGAGGCCTTAGCCCATGGAGTGCTTCAAACGTCTGTCCAGTATGCATGCAGGCCTCTAGTCACCTACACACTTGTCTTTCACTTCTTCAATTAACTAGTCAATATCTATAAACTCCAGTAAACACTCTTTCAGTCCACTTGCACACCTCTAGTGACTCATCTGGCACTATGTAGTAATCTATTCACTGTACCAAAACACAAAAACTTAAAAAGATTAACCCAGGCACTCTCCTTGCAGTAGTGTAATGATTCAGTCAGTACCCAGGTAATCATGCAGTGTCCGAGGTCTTAGCTCAGTGACTGTTTAAACGTCTATCCACTATGCATGCAGGCCTCTAGTCACCTACACACTTGTCTTTCACTTCTTCAATTAACTAGTCAGTGTTGGACCTGTCAGCCTTAGGGTAGTCTCCCCATCTATTTTTGATCGTGCCTCATTTTTTCCACCCTCATTTTTGATGTTGGACTTAGGTCTCCGGGCGCCTTTTCATTGCCAACCAGTGTTAAGGTGCAGGTGCTCCCTTCTCCCAAGATGGCTGCCACAGACCCCTGCTACTGCAGAGTGGTCTTTCATAGTAGCACCCTAGCTGCCAGGAGCTGGCTGGAACCCCACAACAATGTTGCAACACCAGCCTGCTTTTTTTGTCCCATAGGTAGAATGGGGAAGCTCCTGGAATGTGCTGGAACCTTCTAGAAGGGAGGTGTGGTTTTTACTTTTGCCACCGTGGCTAGAGGTCAACTGACCGAGTGATACATAAGTGAGGGAGGGAACTTTTTGTAGTTAGTTGGCCAGTTGGGGTGAAGCAGAGCTGGAGAATCCACGCAGGAGTGTAGGCGGTAGGGCCTAGCCAGGGACTTATGCCTCTGAGAGTGACAGGGCTTAGGTGCTGCCTCTTAAGTGAGTGAGGGATCCTGTGAAACCCACTGATCTTGCCCAGCAGTAGGAGGACCCAGGGAACCTCTGCCCAGCCTGACTAGGAAGGACCTAGTCGCCAACTCATCCCCTACCCCCCAAGGAACAGAACCCCAAGGGCGCCAGTATCATCTGCACCACAAAGACTGAAAATTGAAACTGCAGAACTGACATCCTGAAACTTCATGCCAAGCTGAATATTGTAACTTCATGAAACGACTGATTGCCTGACTGCTGGGGATCGACCAGGTACTGGCGCTGTGTTTCCTGCGCTGCCAGACCTGACCTGTGACCCCCTGTGCAAATCTGCTGTCGAGCGCGGAGCTGGCCGAGCTCTCGCTTAATTTGTAACCCCCCCGGGTGCCAGGACCCGCAACGCGATCACCGCCGCGGCCCGTAGGCCTCAGGGAAGTGTCAGTGCCAAGTCGGAGCCTGCGGAGAAGCCCGGGGCCCCGCCGCTGCCGTCGCAGCGTCAGAAGGAAGAGCGAGTGTCCGGGAGTGTCCCGCGCCATTGCGCGCATCGGAAGGAGGACCCGGAGCGGAACCGAGCGACGAGACCAAGGTAACCCCCGGGGGCTGGGAGGTAGCGCGGCCGTGTGGCGGCCTGAGACTCGCCCCCCCCCTGCTCCCCGGGAGTCGTGGGAAGGCCCGGTGCGCCCCCTGCCACCGGGAACGACACCGCATGCAGTGACTGTGACTTTCCCCCCTCCGTGGGATTTCCCGTCGTAATTGTGAGTCTTCCCTCCGTGGGATTACCCTCTCCTGGGGACTGCCGTTCGCCGGACTCAACCGTGCTCAATGCATTCTGTGTCCCAGTAACGCCGATCCTTCCATTGTATTTCCCAGTGCTCAATGCGTTCTAGGTTGGAGTAGCGCTGATCGTTCAATTGTATTTAACAGTGCTCAATGTGTTCTATGACCCCGTAGCGCTGATTATTCCATTGTATTTACCAGTGCTCAATGCGTTCTAGGTTGGAGTAGCGCTGATCGTTCCATTGTATTCAACAGTGCTCAATGTGTGCTATGACCCAGTAGCGCTGATTATTCCATTGTATTTACCAGTGCTCAATGCGTTCTAGGTTGGAGTAGCGCTGATCGTTCCATTGTATTCAACAGTGCTCAATGTGTGCTATGACCCAGTAGCGCTGATTATTACATTGTATTTACCAGTGCTCAATGCGTTCTATGTCGCAGTAGCGCTAACCATTCCTGTGTATTCACCAGCCCTCAATGCGCTCTAAGTCTAAGGGGCGCTGACCCCATGTGTTGCATCCACAAGCGCTCCTTTCGCCAGTGAAGGTCCCAAGTGCAAGGCGCTTACTGTACCCACAACGCTTATGCTCAGGGTGCTAGGCAGACATTATACGACCGCAAGTTATGCTCATGTTCCTTTGTTTCTTCGTAGACACCAGTAGCGTCACGTGTGCAGGCCCCGGCCCGCAGCACTAGGGAAGTTCATACTGCAGGGATTGCTGAGGTAACCGTAGCGAGATGCTGTAATGCACATGTTAAAGTGTACAGGTAATGAGATGCTGTAACGCACATGTTAAAGTGTACAGGTAATGAGAAACTGTAATGCAAATGTGAATGTGTATAAGCTAAGATACATTGCCCTCCAAGATCACCGTGTGTGCTCCTTTGATTAGATAAAACCTGATTAATTTGCATTCACCTTATTGTGTGGCGTCCATTATTGTGTGCGTTTACTGCTTCAGAGGATGTGTGTGTTGTATGGTCGCTTAACACACAGGCCTTTGGGTGCCCAGCCGCTCGTGTCACGTTACCCCCTTAGGGCCTGGAGATCCCAGGTCTTACAGTCAGTATATATATACTTCAATAAACACCCTGTCACTCATCTGGCACTCCTCCAGTGACTGATCCAGTACCATGTACTAATGTATTCACTGCGCCAAAACCGAAAAACGTATAAATTCACCCAGGCACTCTTCTTGTAATAGTCTAATCATTCAGTCAGTAGCCAAGTACTATTGGAGTGAGGCAGGCCTTAGCACATGGATTGATTCAAACGCATTTCCACTTTGCATGGAGGCCTCTAACTACCAACACAATTGTATTTGAGACCTTCAATTTCCCAGTCAGTATCTATAAACTCCAATAAACACCCTGTCACTCCAATTGCACACCTCCACTGACTCATTTGGCACTATCTACTAATCTATTCACTGCGCCACAACCCAAAAACTTAAAAAGATTCACCCAGGCACTCTCCTTGCAGTACTCTAATGGTTCAGTCAGTACCCAGGTAGTTTTGTAGTGATCCGGGTGTTACTCCATGGACTGTTTCAAACGTCTATCCACTATGCATGCAGGTCTCTAGCCACCTACACACTTGTCTTTCACACCTTCAATACCCCGGTCAGTATTCATACAGTTCCCGCAAACACCCTGTCACTCCCCTTATACTTCTCCAGTGACTCATTCAGCACCATTTACTAATGTATTTACTGTGCCCAAAAGAAAATACTTATAAATTCATCCAGGCACTCTCCTTGCATTACTCAAAACATTCAGTCAGTATCCAAGTACTGTTGGAGTGAAGCAGACCTTAGCACATGGAATGATTCAAACGCCTATCCACTATGCATGTAGGTCTCTAATCACCTACACACTTTTCTTTCACACCATCAATATCCCAGTCAGTATCCATACACTTCTAGAAAACACCCTGTCACTCACCCAGTGTCTCTCCTAATAGTACTGTAATCATTCAGTCAGTAAGCAGGTAGTCTTTCAGTAAGCATGTAGTCTTTCAGTGAGGCAGGCTTTAGGGCATGAACTGCTTCAAAGTAGTATGCACTATGCATGTAGTGTTTTAACCATCGTCACACTTGTGCTTCAGGGCTATATTTTCTTAGTCAGTATTTATATAAAATGTGTTTGTATAGTAATAAAAAAGTATACATTTTAAAGTTATTAATATACATTTATTTGTGATTATTTTTTTACAGATACTGTTTTTCACCATTAAAATAGAGAAATCATGCCAGAAAAAGAAAAGAACAGAGACAGGAGAGTTACTTGAAGAAAAATCAACCACAAGTATTGAATGAACAACATAATGTGGCTAAAAAGAAAAAATCTTCTGGTAAGATCACAAAGCAATTTATTAAAAATGTTTGTAGTACCAGACAGAATGTACAGAATGCTGAAACCTCAAAGAATGCTTCAACTAGAAAAAATATTCAAAATAATAGGAAAAGCAAAAAAGCAAATGGACAGTCAAAGGACGCGAAGTATGGTAAAAGAAGGCAAAATCAGTATAAGGAAATACGCAAAAAAATATTTTACAAGGGAGTAGTGCATAATTTGCTGAAAGATGTGAAGAAATATAAAAAGAGAGCTCTATTTTATAAAAAGAAGAAGCATATTGAAACCATTGTTGAAAAGGCTTTTGAAGTAAAAAGGAAACTATTCATTTTAGTATTAAACAGAATTTGATCACTAGATAAACCAATCCATTTAATGAAGGCCAAAAGTAGGAGTAATTAATAGAACACATTTTTGTGATTTTTTTGGGGAGAATGGAAACTCAGTTCCAGTTCAGAGCCTTTCTTTAATGAAGAGAGTTATTTACAGAGCAATAATTTATTGCATGCAGTTGACACCAGTGGTCGAGGTTATGAGGTTAGAGATGGTTGTCCAATTGACAAAGAGAAAATGGTTGAAAGAAATGCAGAAGAAGTGATAGGTGATGAAGTTCTAGGGAGACGTCCTAAACACCCTGTGTACACTTGGGATTGTAGTAGTATTTGTAGTGTACGACAAGAATCTATTGATAAATTATGTAGTTTTTTACGAGCATATAGTAAAAAAAGTGTTAAAAGATGAGGGTGTTGCAAGGACTAGACCCTTGCAGAGTGAGAAAAAATACTGGTTTGCAAGGTCATTCTCTGGCTTGTCTTTCTAGGAAAGTTTGTCAAAGTGTTTTTCACCATTTCAGGATGTTGGCGGTACATCATACTCAAATGCGGAAGTTAGTGAGAAGATTGAATTATGCAAAAAGTCCAGCTCTAAAGTTAAATGAGTTGAACAGTGCTCTTTTGCGTGGGTCAGTATCAGATGTGAAGAAGGTTTGTGATGATATTGAGTTTTGTTACAAGAGAGTGCAGAAACTGACACATTAGTAGAACAAAATGTTGAAGACAATGTAGAACCCGTGATTACAAAAAATGTTGAAGATCAAATCACAAAGTTTAAGGTAATTTCAGGTGAAAGACCAAATGTTTCTTGGATTTGTTGTCGGCGAAGTCACTATAAAAATCAGACTAGGAGTGTCAATCTGTATTTAAAAAGTGAAACAGAAAATAATGATAAGTGGAAGGAATTTGCAACTTATTTGTTGGCAGAGGATTGTTTTGATTTGGGATCTGAGCAGCGTATTTGCAAATATTGTTATAACAAATTAGATTAGAATAAAATGCCTGCTAGAGCTGTTCATAATAATCTAGAGTTGGTTGCTATTCCTCCAGAGCTGATAGATTTAAATATGTATGAGTCTATTCTCATTTAATGTGTGCACCCGTTTCAGGCTATTGTTCGCATGGAGCCTAAAACAGGTAAATTACCTCCATCAGAGTTACAAAGAGGATTGAAAGGAAGAGTTGTGTATTTACCGTTAGATTTAAAGAAAAACATTGAAACTATTGGTGTAGACCATGCAGAAAATGAACCACTAGTCATTCTAGTTAATGGTGTTCCTACTAAGAATAAGAAAATCTGGCAAGAGTTAGTGGATGTTAGAAAAGTGCAAAAGGCATCATTGTATCTGATAAAAAATAATGAGTACTATAGAAATGTGTTTGTAGGAGAAGAATAAATAGATTTAGCAGAAGATACTGAAACATTAAGTGGACAAATTGAAAAAGTGGACATGTCCAGATGTGAGGAAATCTATGAACATTACTGTGTACATCCCCTTCATTCCAAAGAGGTGATGGGGAATACGATTGAGTTGTTCCAAATGAAAAAAGCAAGAGGCAGTCCCATGAGTGTATGGGAAGAGAGCTTGGAAGCTCGTCGTTTCCCACAGTTGTTTCCAACAGGAAAAGGTGGACGATATGATGAACGTCCTGTGCAGATTCCTGCATCTGAATATCGAAAACAAGATTATATGCAGAAGATCCAGGATTTCGACAATGTATCCCTTATATGTTTCATCTTCTGTTTGAAAGTGACTTGTCTGGACTTTCATATGCAGTAAATCACATTTTAAAAACTGGAATGCATCTGCAAAATGTAACTGCAAAGGATTTTATGGATAGAGTGCATCAGAGAGATGATTATTTAGAATCTCAGTTGATTCACCTGATGGCATGTCAGCGTGGGAATAATGAATATTGGTACGTCGTCATGGAGAACTGAAATGTATGCTACGGAATTTAGGAACTCCTACATGGTTCGTTACACTAAGCTGTGCTGAGTATGCTTGGGATGATTTACTTGAATTTCTTCCAGAGGCAAATTCCAATATAAAAAATATTGAATACAAGACACCTGGAGAATTGTGCTCTTTGGATCCTGCTAATGTATGCAGATATTTCAATCATAGATTTGAAGCTATGATGTCTTTCAGCTGCAATAAAAAAATCCTCCTCTTGGAGAAGTTGTGGATTTCTTTTGGAGAAAGGAGTATCAAGCAAGAGGTGCTCCTCATATACATATTATGGATCAAGGACGCCCCCAAATTTGGAACAGATTCAGATGATACTGTTTTGCCTTTCATTGAAGATTATGCCACATGTGCTGTACCCAATAGCAGAGAAGATAAAAACTTAAAACAACAAGTCTTACGATTCCAAAGCCATAGGTGTGGAAAATACAGTCGACAAAAGTACAAGTCAAAGGATAAGTTCTATACCAAATGTCGTTTTGGATTTCCACGTCCTGTATTATCCAAAGGAAGAGTGAACAGTTTTATGTCAGCTATGCGACATACCATCCCAAGAAAGTCTCCGAAAAATACTTACAACTTAAGAAGAAGCGAAGAGTCAAAATACATAAATGACTACAATCCAGTTATTTTATCCATGTGGAACGCTAACATGGATATTCAGTATGTTGCGGACAATTCCACTGCTGTTGCTCAATATGTAACGTCCTACATTACTAAATCAGACAAGACAGAATTGAAAGAAATGTGGGAAGAGATTTCTCACGAGAAGAGTCTAAGTAAGAAATTATAACGTTTCAGTTTGAAGATGTTATCGCATCGTGAAATTGGAGCATATGAATGCTCAGATCGGCTATCATCTGCAAGTCTATACTCCAAAAGTAGAAGAATCATTTGGGTGAGTCTAGGTCTTGCAGCAATGCGAAATCGGGTACTGAAATCTGTTCAAGAAATTGAATAGAACCAGAAAGTACAGATATTTTGAAAATGAATATGTTGGACACATATTACCCAAACAGAAGTCATCATCTTGAGAACATGTGTCTCTATGAAGGGCTGCAAAACTATTCTTTTAAACGGAATACTACAGAGAACATCAATGATGGAAAATATGCAGTGATTGGTTCCGAAGGATGTTTGGTGAAACAAAGGAAATGAAATTTAATTAATCACAGGAAACTGAGTTGCGACACTGCTGATAAAAGGGAATTTTACTATTTAGCCCTTTTGCAAATGTTCAAACCATGGCGTTCAGAACTGGAATAGCTATGAAGATTCATTTAATGCTTGTAAAGATAGCATACAATGCAGTGCTTTTGTAAATTATGTGAAAATGTTGAATGATGAAATTGATCAAGAGGCTACAATTGTATGATTACATTCGAGCAACTCCAATCCAAATATGGGATGGCACCAACGGAGCGTTTTTGATACTATCAAATAAAGCACGCCTTAGAGGCAGTAATCCCGCCCGCCACCAACTTACCCGAGGCATCGCCATTGGAAGATAGGTTACTCACAGAGCACATGGACAAAAGGGCAATTTCCATGACGTATCAGAAAATCATTAACAACGCAGCTGACCCCATGCAAAAGCTCTGTGCCAAATGGTTGGCGGAGCTGGGAGACATCGACGACTCAGACTGGCAGGACGCATTAGCCTCACCCAGGGAAGTGGCAATCCCATCCCGACTTCGTCTGATAATACTTAAGATCCTACATAGAGTATACTAAACACGACTGACACTTTACCACATGGGGAGAGCGGACACTCCACTCTGCTTGAGGGGATGTGGGATGCCTGGTGGTTTCTTCCACACTATCTGGGAGTGCCCTGAGATAATGAAATATTGGAAATTGGTAATGGGAAAAATCACACGATTCAGCGATAGCCCAGTCCCGCCCAAACCCAAGCGCTGCCTTTTAAACATCTGGGAACCCACAGACCTTAATATCACTCGACAGACGTGGGCAACCTTGGGAATGATGATGGCAAAAAAGAATATCGCAAGACACTGGGGTGCTGCGGCCGCCCCTACACTCACAGAATGGTGTAAGGACATGGATATAGCTATGGTAGCTGAAAAGACTGTATATGTACGCAGGGGGTGCCCAAAAAAATTGATACGGCTGTGGAAAGGGTGGAACATATACAGGGGGAGCTATGCACCTTACCGCTTATACCACAAGACTCTGAAGGAACGACATGAAGAAGATCTTTGTAATAGAATACTGGGATCTGCATGTGAGGTATTACATGCATGTATGTGGTGACATGCTGATGACTGAAGTTGACAACTCAATCGATAGAAGTTTAAAAAAAACAAGTTGAATGTAAGATGGACTATCTGGCTGTCTATATGATCTAATTATGTACCTCCTGGTTATTGCTATTTTAATGAAAAATAAAAAATATATTTTTAAAAAAAAGAAGCTACAATTGCAGCTGAGATTGCTAGAGACAGTTCTCAAGACAGTCAAAGTTTTGCTGCACTGAGTCAAGATCCTAGGACAACCAATTGTTGAAAATGAAGCAGCAATTGCCATGAATGAGGTGGAAACCGCAATGTATCAAGCTCAAGAAGATGTAATGCAGTTAGGAAACTTGGAAGAACAACTAAATGTTGAACAGAAACAAATATATCAACAAGTGAAAGAGCAGATTGCCCATGGATTACTTCATGAAAAGAAAGGGTGCTCATGTACATCGTTTCAACCTATCCGAATGTATGTGAGTGGTCAAGCTGGAACAGGAAAAAGTTTCTTAATTAAAGTAATTACAAGTTATCTGCAGAGAACAACTGAGTCGCATTTGTCTTGTGTTGTCACTGCTCCAACTGGGTTGGCCGCACATAACATTAAAGGAATTACTTTACATCGTTTACTAATGCTACCAGTTGAGCATGAGAACAAATTGGAATACCACAAGCTATCTGGAGAAGCTTTTTGTGAAGTTTCAAGAGTTCTGAAGAAAATGAAACTTCTCATTATTGATGAGATGAGCATGGTCTCAAACTTGATGCTTGCCTTTGTGCATTTAAGAATGAAGCAAATTCTTAAAACAGAGTATGACGTTTTATTTGGAGGAAAACACACACGTCATAGTTTTTGGAGATCTACTGCAACTGACTCCGGTAAAAGGACAACCGGTATTTAAAAAACTTGCACATGAAGATACCAGAAAGTCTCTTGATAGTGTTGGTAAGGTGAACATTTGGACATATTTTGAATACAAAGAACTGACAACAAATATACAACAGGCAAATGATGCTGAATATGGAAGTATTCTTCAAGATATAAGAATTGGACTTCTGACAGAACATGGCGAACAAGCTTTGCAGAGTCGATTACTTTCCAATTTGTTTCCAAATGAAAATGTAGTTCCTGAGAAAGTGTACATGAAAATTGCAGAAAATAAATCAGTGATCTGCTTAATGCCAACACTGCGCGAGTGTTCTATATTCAACGAAGAACTGTTGAAACTGGAAAATGAAGAAATTATAAAAATGGAAGCCATCGATAAAATAGAGCATGAAGGAATCACTATTATTTTGACGGGAAAATTGAAAACAAAACTGGATTCTTTAGAAAAAAAGAGATCTAAAACGGCTGGTTTAGAAAAGACTCTATATGCATGTGTAAACTGTCGGGTAATTTTAAGACGTAATTTGGATGTCGAAAAAGGTTTAGTTAATGGAGCAATGGGTAAAGTGGTGGATTTTGTTAAATATCAGAAAAAAGAAGGAATTGAATTTTTAAAAATTAAATTTGATCAGATTGAAGAAGGTAAAGAAATTGTTTGTTGTTCAGTCGTTTTTTGCTTATTAAAGATTTATATGTCCGTAGGAAACAATTTCCATATTCTCTGGCATATGCAGTGACTATTCATAAATCTCAAGGATTAAGTGTATACAGTGCATTGGTGAACATTGGATCTACCGTGTTTAAAGAGTGTATGGCATATGTTGCTTTGTCGCGAGTCAGAACATTATCTGGTTTGTTTTTGATTGATTTTAATGACACAAAGGTTACTGCAGATGCAAACTGTGTAAAAGAGTTTAATAGGTTAAGAAGGGCGTATGCTCCCAATTTAGGTCAATATCCTGTATTTGAAAAGCAGGTTTGAGAATATCTGTACTGAAGGTGTAGAAAAGGGAAAAGAACAAGATAATGTTGTGATTGCAAGTAAAAAGAAAAAGGACACTATTGAAGAGATTGTTGGTTATCAGTTTGAAAATAGTTCAGGTGTCAACTGCTATGCTAATGTAGTGGTCAATGTTGTTTTTTATCTTGAAGGTTTGCAAGAACAAATTATGCAGAATCGGCAAAAAAGATTTTGTTCTTTGTTGCATTCTGTTTATGAAAAATTGACAACAGATACAAGTAAAATACAAACTGTTTCAGATGTTCGTAATCTTATGGATGTGTGTTCTGGTTCTACACAATTTACGCAAAATATCCAACAAGATGCTCAGAAATTCTTAATGTATATGCTTACCATTTTTGAAAATGAAGGTGTAGAAATTGAAAATATTTTTGGCCTTTGTTACAAATGGGAACATCATTGTGAAAATTGCATGTATACATCTAGCACTAATGTAGACACTGAAAGATTTCTATATTTAACATTACCGGACTGTAAATGAGTGTCTTTCAATAAATTAGTTAAAGGTGCAAATCAAAACATGGAGTGTAGCCAATGTAAATCAGAAATGTTATCCACATTATTTTTAAAAAAATATGGACAATATATAATTTTAATGATGCAACGTTGTACAGCTGATGGAAGGAAATTGAATACTTTAATAAAGCAATTTGTAGCAACACAACTTTCAATATCAGGAAGGACTTTTGTAGCAATTGCAATAATTTTCCATGATAGTCCTTCAACAACATCTGGACATTTCACTGCCTATCTAAAATGTGACAAAGGCTGGACACTTTGTAATGATGCCCAGTTGGTTTTCAAACAACGTTTGCCTAGTGAATTACCAAATTCCTACCTAATATTTTTAAAGCCAAAGTTATAGGAAGATAATTCACTCTGACGAATTTATTATTATAATTTAATAGGATTACCATTGGACAATTTACATAAAAAGGAGTGCAAAAATACCATTTGGCCTCAAGGAAAGGTATATGTTTGAATTATGGACTTTTTCGTGCTCATTGACTTGGTGAATATTTTAATGCGACAACATTTACAGTTTTTATAAGTTAAAGTTATAAAAATGTTGTTACCCATAAGCATTTCATATATGTGTGATTTGTATTTTCTGGTATTTTACTGAGAGTAGCATGTTGGGTTTTTTAAAACTATCTTTTTGATTGTTTTTTTTGCCTGCTGTTATGTGATGAGTATGATTGAAATCACTATTTCTAGTGAAATTCAATATATTCTGAGAACAGTAGAAAAGGCAAACAAATTACTTTGTTTAAATTATGCTGTGTTCTAAAAATGTATTATTACGTGTTATAACTATTTTTTCTTTTCTTTCACAGATCCTAATTCTAAAATAAGCAATTTACCCCAATTTACATTACAAAAAACATCTGAAAAAAATGTGTACCATTTTTTATTTCTATTACTGTGAAGGTAAGTTTAACTAAGTATTAATATGTACAATGGGCAGATCTGCAAGAAGCTACCCATTGTACCTATTGAAGGACCGCAATCATTTCATTCAGTGATGTCACTGACCATGTCATGATTGATGTAATATGTGACGTCATCAGCAGTGCACTGCGGGGGAGCGAGTTATAGTTAGATGAACTAACTATAACGAGGGAATTTCTAGGGTTTTGTACGAGGGAAATGTCCAGCTAACTATAACGCCCCTGAAATCTATGGTTTTTTCAGTGAATTTCTAAGGTTTTTTTAAATGCTAATTCCTAACTATAACGTGCATGAAACCTATGGTTTTTTCAGTGAATATATATATGTATATTTTGTCAAATAATTGTCACAGTTTGCAAAGCAATTGCATTGCCCAACAGAACACATTGTAGCCCATATCATGTAGACCCAGGTTTTGAGGGTCACTGGGTAACCTCATTATTTTTTATGGCCGAAGTCATCTACCGGTGCTATTAAATTTCAGTGGCCCAAATAGCAAGGCTGCACAGTCTTCAATCCACCTTTTGCCTCTTTAAAGTACTACCAGACACTCCCTTAACCTGTATCTCACTCTGGCAAGTTCCTCCTATTTTCCCTTTGGGACCTCTTTCCTGCCTTTCTCTTCCTCCTTCTTTCCCATTTGTGTGTTTTCCCTTCTCTTGAGATTGGAAAATATCTGAGCAGGAAAAATAAGGGATGGTCCCCAAAAATAAGTGCTGGTGGCCCGCACCAGCTCAAATCAAGCACCACTCTACTGACAGCAATTACATTGGGACTCAAGGGTTCTCCTCCCCTAGGCTGCTGTGCTCGTGCCCGCCCACAGGTCAGTTGTTCAGCCGACTATCAATACCTCACTGCCCCGACCCTCACCACCATGTCGGGCTCCCTGCTGGAAATGCCGAAATGCCAAGGCTGAGGCCGGAGGAGGGGGGGGGGGGGCTTTACTGAGTTGTGGGTCTCACTCTTTCTTGAGCGTTGTGGGCCACGGGACCGCAACTGGCTTGTCTTCCTTGTTCTCCTATTGGCCCCAACTCATCGTGCTGCTCTTGTACCACCGTCACTGTGCTCAAACTCACTCAGGGAGTCGAGTGAGTTTGAGACGTGCAGCAGGACAGCGGTCGGTGTGCGGGTGGGCTGAGCCGGGGAGACTGATTGGGCCTTCAACCAAGGACAAGGCTTTCCCCCTTTCTTTCTCTTTCTGTGCATCAGAGCCCGAATTCTGACTCTCAATCAGCTTTTCCTTCAACAAATAACTTTGACTATTGACCACACTGGGCATTTGAAGATTGAGGTGAAATGTGATGAGCTGGAGGAAAATCAGCAAGCGAGTCCTGGAAATTCATGTAAATATCTGTGTGCAATGACTATCTGCTTTTGCCAAGGGAAGGAGGTAAGTGGCTAACTTATTGTTGTACATACAGTTATACAATTTATACCTAGTAATCAGCAACCAGTAATCTGAATGGAGGTGCTGTCTGGGCTATCTTTAACTATCCCTGAACCCGAATCGTCTGGAATTGCCAGGAGTTGTAGTTGCCAAAAGGTGCCTGTGGGTTCTAGCTACTTCAACCTGTCAGGAGGAGTTTGTCAGTCTTGTCCCCTCCGTCAGTTCTTCTTCCTTTACCGCTCTCTGTGTTGAATCATTGCAATTTATAGCAATTGGGGCAGATCAGAACAAGATCAGAGTTACAGTGTCACACTGGGTTTTCACTTGTGTCTGTGTCTAATAGAGTTATATTTTTGAAATGGGAAAGCACAAGGCAAATTCTCGGCCCCAGAAATTAGTACGACCATGGAGAGTTTCCTACAGTGAGAAAGTAAGTGTGATTAATAAGGAAATCGAGCTGGCCGAGAGGAGGTTATCAATACCACACAAAAGTAGGGCAAGCATGTGATCCACACGTTGTAATAGAGTTGCAACCTATTGTATCCCTATTCTCTACTCTTATTCTAAACAACATCCATTTATGGACGGAAAAGCCTCACCCACATGATTGTGGCATTCTTCACCATTTGTCCAGTCCGCCCCATCGGGTTTAGATGACACCAACTCGACAATCTCAACCTTGACATGGAAAAAAAACTCTGGGAGGAAGGAGCGCAGAATAAAGTACCAGATCCTAAAGCTATAAAACTGCCTCTGTGCGTATCCTGGACATCTCCTTTATTATTAGGATCGCACAGAATAGAGTTAAAATTGTTCCACAATCAGGAATAATCATAGAGAGGTGCATGGGAGTGATGAAGACTCACTACACCCCCACGTCCAATAATGCCAACATGTTTCGGGCCAACAAAAAGATACCCTACTTCCAAGTGAAGGGTTGTGGGCCTTTGTTAGGGCAGGGTCCGTACTGTCTGGAAAGCATGCATAAATTGTGCATCGTGGTAAATTCTTACCTAGTCTTGCCTACAACCTAGTGCTTGTCAGTACACCCAAGGACGAAAAACCAAACGAGATGAAAATATCAATCCAATGTATAGAATGTAGGAGAAAAAGCGGTAATAAAAATAAAGGTTTTTAAACAAATTCTATAGTGTGAATCACTACTGTACAAACAGTGAAAAAAGTTCTGTGGTTCACTTCTAAATAACTTGTTTGCATTCTTTGTGTGCCAACCCCAGTGTGATCATGCAACAATCGTGTCCATATCACTTACCCTGCAGTCATCAGTCACTAAGATGGGGGATCTTCACCTGTAGTCACACCAAAAAAAAAAAAGAATGATTGGGTCCCTCACCTCTGGGTACATTCATGTCCATTCAATTATGCCTGCCCAGGGAACTTCAATTCCCGGTGCGTGACCTTGCATGAATGATATGCTAGTGAGCGCCGTGGAAGAATAGACAAAAAAGGTTCTTTTACATTAAGGATGCTATTGATACCACAACCCAAAGACGAGGAAAAGCTTTTCAATGCATAACTTCCAGCCACACCTGTAAGTCATCTGTTCTGGCAAAAAAACGGGAACTGTGAGAGGAGGTTATCTCTGTGAACTTCACCCGCTGCCTGCTCTCAAGTCTGTTCTCAGCTGAGACAAATGACAATGTGGTGCTCAACTTTGGTGCACCGAAGAGACTCAGGTCTCTGTACCTCTATCTGCATTTTCAGGCATCAGTTCTGTACCAGTATTAGAGGACTGGGGTGAAGGAATGCAATCCTCGGGCCAAGTCCCAGGCAAAGAGATTAATAGGAAATTCCAAGAAGGGAAAAGCAAAAGATCAGAGGAAGGCGCAAGACCTAAAAGACCTTGCCCCGGCTCTCCCTCAGGTGAGCAAAGTACAGGCAATAGCAGCGTCAAGGGCAATATGTAGTACAATGAGGAATCTTACATTCTCGTTGACGAGATCTCCAAAGGTGTGCCATCATTGTTCTCTTTTGCCTTGAGCCCCATATTAGCGCAAATAACCAAAATTGAAGAAACCCTTTCAAAACTAAATTAATTGCCCGGGGAGGGTAGATTCGTGGGCCAGCAGAGAAAAAAACAAGAACAGATGAGTGCCATTGCTTTTATCGTGAGGGTCGCACTGCTTAGTTGGTGTTACTACATGTTTCTTAAACATACCCCCGCATGTTATCTTGTGGACGTGCACCGCTTAAGATTTCTGATAGTACAAATGTGACTTGGAATTTATTGTGTAGATGCGCGCCGCTAAGACTTTTGTGATTAAACTAAAGTTGCTTGAGATTTAATCGCACAGATGCGCACCGCTCAGTTGAGACAGCTAAGACTCTGATCATTGAACTAATGTTGCTTGGCCTTTATTCTTGCAGATGTGCACCACATAGTTGAGACAATTTTATGAAAAACCCCTATGTACATTGCAAAAACTCTAATTGAGAACAACAAATATTTAACCGAGTAGATAGAAGACTTACGGTTCTTCCCCTCAAAATTGCCAAGGCTGTGAATAGAACAGTCCTTAAGAACTAAGAGTCCCAATGGGTATACCCAGAGGATGTGGAAGTAACAACATGAACATTAGATTACTACCCAATATCTGGTGCATGCCCTTAGCCCCAAAGAAACCTCACGTTTGGTAGAGTTGACCAGGGCTTTATCACACATGCCACGAGGCCCAAACATTGCGACAGGAAAACGTAGACTTGCAACGGAGATATAAACTACATGCTAATCTTTTGGACAGTAGAAAGATCGAGAAAGAAAAAGAGAAACCCCCGTTCTTCAGCCTCCTAGTTTTGGGATGGGTTTAGGGAAGAGTGCTGCAGTACCATTGCCTCCAGTTTCAGCAACAGTCCTACAGGCCCTCAATGTAACAGTCACCACGCCCACAACTGTGCCTCTGGCTCCTCCTGAAAGAGTTTTTGGCAACAGTATTAAGTATAATATTTTCAAAAATCTGCATCAGCTGCGATTTTTGTGTCACCCTGCGGCCTTCCCTAACGATGCTTCCAAAGTAGCCTTTATCATTTCTTACATGGGAGGCAATGCTACCATGTGGCCTATTTCTCTTGTAGAGAGGAATAACCTTCTTCTTTATGATTTTGTCCACTTCAAAGAAGCGATGCGAAAACCTTTTGCCAAACATCTATTTATCCAAGCTAGCAACAAGCTTTTAAACCTATGTCAGGGAGGTAAGGATCTGCTTACCTATATTACTACCTTAAACTAGCTAGTCCCTGAAACCAACTGGCCTGAGGAAAAGCGTACTTCTTTATTTTACTGAAGGTGGAGGGATGACCTCGAGGATATTTTGATCCAGATTGGCCCGATTAATATTCTGAAATCATTGATTTAGTGGTGAAACTAGATATTTGATTAGGAGTAAGAAAGGGAGAACGATCTTGAGGGGACACTATAGTGGTCATAGTAAAAACTGAAAAGAAGAGCCAACAAAAAATGCTCAGGATCCACCTGAACCAATGTAAATTGGGGGGCTTTGGGGCCCTCTGTCTAAAGAAGAAAAGGACAGAAGGAGAAAACTCAACCTTTGTCTTTATTGTGGTAAATCCGGACACTTCACTTGTGAGTGTCCAAATAAACCAGGTATTACCAAGAAAGTGATTGGAATGGTAGAATCTGGCCCCAGCCTCTCGGAAAACTTGCTTACCAAGCATGGAAAATCATGTGATCTCAAAAAACATTGCCAATCCCATCAACAAAGTACCAAGGCACTTAACCATCATCGTGACCTTTATAACTTCAAAAAAGGTTTGGAAAGTGCTCCCTATACTTTTGGATTCAGGGGCCATGGGCAATTTTTGGGATTGTGGCCTAGCTACCTGTTTTAGGAATCCCCAAGATAGAGAAAAAGGAGCCTGAGCCCATGAGAGCCATGGATAGCTCAGATCTTTCTTTTGGACTTATAGTTCAGCTGGCTTTTCCTCTTACTATAGAGTGCACCAAAAGCCATACAGAAAGTATAAGTTTTGATTTAAACAATACCCCAGCTTTTGGAGCCATCTTGGAAGCACCCTGGCTGCAACGCAATAACCCCAAAATTGATTTGGTACTATGAAAGATTACTTTTGACTCAAAATATTCCTGGCATTCTGTTATCAGGAAGTATCAAATGTGGTCACCCCTTTGAGTTGTACTTTTATACAAAGTATAGAAAAGACTGATATCCCTGAAGCCTACAGAGATTTTCAAGACATATTTTACGAACAAAAGGCTACTCAACTGCCACCCCACAGGTCGTATGGTTGCCGGATTGCCCTTGTCCCAGGAGCAGCTGTACCCTGTAGCAGGTTATACACTCTCATTATACATCATTCAACTTCACCAGTTTCTCTCCCGTTATTTTGTGTGCCCAAGAAAAACAGGTAGTTGCGCTCATGTCTTGATTAGCGTGGAGTCAATTAGGCTACCATCAAAAACCGTTATCCTCTACCATTGATCCCTATTTTTCTAGACCAAGCCCACCAGTCCAAGATTTACACCAAATTGGACTTACGAGGAGCTTACCATCCCATTAAAGTAATGGAGAGAAATAAATGGAAAACAGCTTTCCGTACCAAGTTCGGTCTTTTAGACTGCACAGTGATGCCATTATATCTTTACAAGCCCCCTGCAGCCTTCCAGTTGTTTATAAATGAAATTCTATAGCAGTTCCTAAACATCTGCGTTGTCTGCATAGTCGACATCCTCATTTACTCTTCCAGCAAGGATGAAAACAAAGTATGTTCGAGCCGTTCATCATCGGCTCCCTGAACACCAGCTATTTGCCTAGTTGAAACAATTTACCTTTCAGGCTACCACAATTGAGTTGCTAGGGTGCGTGATTTCACCCATCGATATTGTCATGGATCAATCAAAGGTTAAGGCCATTTTCAACTGGGGAGCCCCTAAAACCCTCAAGAAAGTTCAACGTTTTTTGGACTTCACTAATGTCTATCATCTGTTCATACCCCACTTCTCTGATACTGTAACTCCCACCACACGGTTAAGGAAAGGAAAACATTTTAATTGGACCAACGAAGCTGAAGTATTTTGCAAGTTAAAAAAAGGTTTGCTGAATCCCCGATTTACATCACCCAGATCCTGCCCAGCTATTTTTTTTAAGCTAATGCCTCTCAGGTAGTAGTGCGTGTGGTACTGTCCCAAAGAGACCCTGATTCAGGCCATTTCCATCCTGTAGCCTATTCCACAATAAAGCTCTTACGTGCAGAGCAGAACTACACGGTGGCGGAGAGAGAACTTTTAGCTATTAGCTTTCCAAGAGTGGAGACAATTTTTGTTAGGGGCCAGACACACGATAACCATTTACACAGATGACAGAAATGTACAGTTCTTTCAGACATCATAAGCTTTGGCACCAAGACAGTTATGCTGGTTACTGTTTTACAATGAATTTGATTTTGTCATTACCTACTGCCCAGGGGCCTCTAAGCAAAAGGCAAACACGCTTTCTTTTCTAGGGTTCTGCTCTATGGAGAAAGAGGCAGACCGAACACAAAATATAATTCTGCAGGGTAAAATCATCGCCTTATGTACTTCAAAGGACTTCCTAGGAAATGTAGGACAGCAGCCCTCGATATCAAGCCACCCAAAGGGGTAGATAAGAAGGATAACCTACTGTATCTCAAAAAGAGATTATACATTCCCTATCAAGTATTGAGAGACACCATCTTATATTGGAATCATAATACTACCTCAGCAGGACACCTTGGAGAAAAGAAAACCATAGACGTCTGTAAAAGATGGTTTTGGTGGCCCGACTTTACCTGCAGATGTTAAAAACTGTGTTCAAACTTGCCCCACATGTATCTGTTAGAAGCCACAACACACATCACCTTCAGGGTTGATATGTCCGTTAAAAGAACTATTGATGGATGGAATGCATAACAAATCAAAACATTCACCCCCAGTCAAGAGATCTGGGTTAAATCCATCATTCTTTTGCTCACCATGCCACCCCAGTTTAGACCTGACCATATGCAAATTAGTCTTGACCCTGTGCCTCATGGGAACAGTCCAGCCCGAATTGCCAAGCCAGGTCCTCCCTGGACCGGAAACAAGCATCCGAGGACCGGTTTGGGGGTTTCACCCCTCTTCAGCCAGGATAGCTTTATTCCAGTGGCATGGAGAGCATGGGACTCACGTCTGAGCATACCCGTCCCACTCGGGGTGACAAATGCAATGGTATGTCCGTTACCCATTCCCTCGTCATCCCTGCATACTCTTAGCATGGACTTTGTCACTGATTTAACTGTGTTCAATGGTTATTCAGGAGTGTTAGTAATCATAGATTACCTGACTAAGATGGCACACTCTGTACCACTCAAACAATTAGCATCAGCTAAAGAATTAGTTTCCAATATCTTGGTTTCAGATTGAGGACCCCAATTTGTATCCAAGTTTTTACGAACCTTCTGTTCATTGCTAGGATCTCACATTTATTTGTCTTCAGCTTACCATCCACAGATGGATGGACAAACAAAACTAGTGAATCAGTCTATGGAGCGAATTTTGCGGGGTTTAGTTTCCGATTGGTCCAAAGATTGGAACAATTCTCTCCAGCTTGCAGAATTTGTGTATAACAACTGTTCACATACTGCTAATGTGGTTTCCCCATTTTCCTGCCTCTTAGGCTATCACCCAAGAATGCTTCCATTAGAGACAGTTAAACCTACATCCAAGGTCCTGTCAGTGAATACCCATAATCAGAATTTGTGTAACATTCAACAGACAGTATGACTTCACATCTCACTATATCAGGGTCACATGAAAAAACAATCAGATAAGCATAAAAAACCTGGACCACGGTACCAAGAAGGAGATCTGGTATGGTTATCCTCCAAGAAGTTACAAATGGGTGGGTTCGAGAAACTATGCCCCTGGTATCAAGCCCCTTTTTCCATAGCAGAAATTCTCACTCCAGTTACTATAAAACTCTCCTTACCTGACAATTACAAAATACATCCAGTGTTCCATGTTTCTTTATTGTGACTTGCCCAAGTAACACTCAGGCTACTCCACCACCACCCTCAGTTAAGGTCAAAGGGCACTGGGAATTTCAAGTCCATATAATTATGGACTCAAAGAGAATCAGGGGGGTGCTGCACTACCCAATTGCTTGGAAAGAGTTCGGCCCGTAAAATCATTCTTGGGAACTGGTGCCAGCAGCGCATGCTCCACATCTGGTGTGCCTTTTTCATCTCTACTTTCCTTCCAAGCCTGGCCGCATAACTAGACTCATGGGGAGGACTGTCAGGGTTCATGACACATCTTGCCTTGTTTGCCAGTTGACCAAGGTCTGTTACTAAATTAGGCAATGCCCATACTCCTTCAACTTCCCACAGGGACAATCCCCCTGCTTCCCCCTTTTTGTTCTTGCCAGCATAAATCTTGTACATTACTAATATAACAATAAAATACATGAAAACCCGTACTGACACCATTGGTTCTAGTATTATAACTTAACACGTGCAGCCTTTTGACACTTGGACAAATCACATGTGCTGCCTCATGACTTAATCACACCCCTCCAGTGGGCAAGACTGACCTTGTGACTAGGTGGTCATCTTTACTGGGGGAAGAGTATAAAACCATGCCCCAGTCATCACCCTTTGCTTGGCTTTGTTCCTTGGTTCTCCAGAGTGTCTGCTCTCCCTGCTCTCTCTTTACCTGCTGAAGTCCAATTCTTCGGATCCTTCCCCTCTTCTAGCTCCACACTGCAACCTCTGCCGATGCCCCAAAAGAGAAACTTATATGAAAACAAGAAGAGATAAGTAAATGGTTTTATCACGTGGCCGCACTCCGCTCAGTTGCCATGACTACATGTTTCTTGAACTAATGTTCCCTTGTGTGTTATCACGCGGATGCACACCGCTTAACATTTAATGAGAGAACTAATATCTTTTGGCATTTATTGCGCAGACACACACCGCTAAGACTTTTGTTATTGGACTAATGTTGCTTAGAATTTAACACACAGATGCGCACCGCTTAGTCGAGACAGCTAAGACGTTGGCGATTGAACTAATGTTGCCTGGCATTTAATTGCACGGATGTGCACTGCTTTGTTGAACTAATTTTATGAAAACACCTTATTCAGGTTGCAAAAACTCTCGCTGCGAATAACTAAGATTTAACTGAGTACATTGAAGACTTAAGTCGTGTTAAAAGGTGCTCCAGGAAGTTGGAGATACCACATCACTCCTACTAAAGATACCTGGTTCTTCTTCTCTATACCCCTCCCCACTCCACATTTTGACACTTTACTCCTCCCTAGGCTACACCACTTCACTTTATGCCACTCTACAAAATTCCCTCTATGCCACTATACTCTACAACACTCTACTCCACTCTATGCCAATCCACTCTCCTACACTACACCACTCTATGCCACTCCACTCTTTGGCAATCTTCTCTGCTCTGCATCACTCTATGCAACTCCTTCTATACCACTCCAAGTTAGTTTACTCCACTCCGTGCCACTCCGCTCTGCGCCATTCCACTCTAGGACATTCTATGCCCTTCCACTCTACTCCCTCCACGACACTCTATGCTTCTTCATACCATTGAGCAACACTCTGCGCCACTCTGCTTTATGCCATTAACATTTACCCATGTTGAACAGTATTCAGGCTGGTGTATAACATGTCTAAAACACATTGGCAAAGCCACTAGCTCATACATGTTATGTTATGTTATGTTAAATAGTTTGTAAAGCGCGTGAATCACCCCCGAAGGGGTCTCTCAGCGATGGCAGAACTGTGCTGGGGTAATGTAGCGGTGTCATTCTGAGAAAAGGGTGGTCTTTAGTATCTTTCTGAACCCAAGGTAATCGGAGCATTGTCTAAGCGGGAGGGAAAGCTGATTCCAGACCAGTGGTGCTTGGTAGGAGAAAGATCTGCCTCCTAGCCGTGCTCTCTTTATCCTCGGAATGAGTAACAGCGATTTGGAGCCTGATCTCAGGTCGCGGTTGGGAATATATTGGAGGAGCCTTTCAGTCAGGTAGGAAGGGCCAGGGCCCCACAGTGCTTTATGAGTCAGACAACAGAGCTTAAACTTGACTTGTTTCCTCACCGGCAACCAATGCAGTTGCCGAAGCAGCGGGATAGAGGCAGATCTGCCTGGGGCTTTGGTGACCAGTCGTGCTGCGGTGTTTTGCACCACTTGCAGACGGCTAAGGGCAGATTAATTAGCAGCGGCCATAAGGGCGTTGCAGTAATCCAGTTTATTTAATACCAGAGCCTGAACAATTGTCTTGCGAAAACAGTCCGGGAGATAAGGAAGAGCTTTCCTCAAAAGGCGCTATGTAAAGAAGCATGCACTGACGGTGTGAGAAACGTGATCCTTCATAGACATGGCCTGATCAAAGCGAATACCAAGGTTTTTTACTGTAAGTTTAGGCAACGGAGCGGGGCCCAGCTCAGTTGGCCACCAAGTTGGTGACCACATGATGGGGGCATCTCCATAGAGGATGATCTCCGTTTTGCTGGCATTTACCTGCAAGAAATTTCCACTCATCCACTCCGAAATGGCCAGCATACCTTGGGAGAAACAGGTTTGGGCGGTCAGTGAAGATTTATCAAAAGGGAAGATGAGTTGGGTATCATCCGCATAAGATATGGGGATGAACCCAAGGGATCTTAGGAGAGGAGCAAGGGGGGCCACATAGATGTTGAACAACGTAGGGCTCAAACAAGAGCCCTGTGGCACACCCTTGGTCAGACAGTCGGTGGTGGAGCGAAAAGGGCCAAGGTTCAGGGTTTGTGTGCGGTTAGTAAGGAAGCTAGTTACCCAACTAAGCGCCGTACCCCCTAGTCCTGCCCCTCTTAATCTTTCGAGCAAGGTCAGATGGTCAACCGTATCGAAAGCGGCGGAGAGATCTAAAAGGACCAAGATGGCAGATTGTCCCTGATCGAGCGTCCATCTGATACAATCGGTAACAGCTACCAGGGCAGTCTCGGTGCTGTAGTTTGAGCGGAACCCTGATTGGGACGGGTCCAGGTAGCCAGTCGCTTCGATATGGTTCGAGATATGTTTGTTCACATATTTCTCGAGGACCTTGCTCAAATAAGGGAGGAGGGAGATAGGGCGAAGGTTGGCAAGGTCATCCATAGGAAACTTGTTATTTTTACGCAGTGGGATGAACTGTGCAGCTTTCCAGGAGAGGGGAACTAGCCCCTTACTTAAAGAGGAGTTAAAAAGCAGGCTGACAGGGTCTGCAAGTGCATAAGCAAGAGACGTCCCTATTCTTGCAGGCATAACATCTAAGGGAGAGCCGGATTTAACATTGCACAATAATGTGGCGGTCTCATCCCGTGAGAGGGGAGGAAGGGTCAGCAAGGTTGTGTGTTTGACAGTAGGGGATTTCACAGTGTCATCAGACAGTGAGGTGTGGCAGGGTTTAGAGAATTTGTCATAGATGGTATCAGTTTTTTGTATGAGAAAAGAGCTGATTTTATTGCAGAGAGACTGGGAATGATTATTGACCAAATCACAAGCTTTCGGAGAAGTGAAGTCTTGCAAAATTTGGTGGAGGATTTTAGGCGCATTACCTGCTAGCCTTAATTGTGAAGCTATATATGTTCTACGGGCTTGTTTAATTTCTTTATGATAAAGAGTTAGCACGGCTCTAAAGTTTGCTTTATCGGTGTCTTGGTGGGTGCGTCGCCACTTTCGTTCCAGATTTTTGCATCAGCTTTTCGTTGTACGTAGTACCAGGGTGAACCAGACCGCCAAAGTGTTCCTAGGGGCTTTAGAACATATCTTTACAGGGGCAATAGAATTGATGGCCGCTAAAACAGTAGTGTTAAAAAGGGTGAGATTATCTTCAATATTGTTGGTCAGGGGATACCTTGGAGGAATAAAAGCTAATGAGAAAGACTCTGGATTGATTTTAGACCATTGTCTATAGGAGAATCGGATGTGTGCTGCCGTAGAAGAGGGCGTAAAAGGGTACTGCACTTGAAAACTAATAAGAGCATGATCAGTCCAGCACATAGGGTGAGGGGCTTTACAGATTAGCCGGTCAGTGTTAGAAAAAATGATGTCTATAGTATGACCAGCCGTGTGTGTGGGACCCTCATTTTTTTTGGTAAGGTGCAGTGTGGAAAGATCAGAAACAAAGGCTGATATTTCGGGAAGCGAAAGATTGTCGCTATGTATATTAAAATCACTTAATAATAGGAAGTTCTTAGAAGCAATCACATGGGGGGCTATTAATTGAGAAGAGAAATCCTTTATAGGGCGAGGGGGGCGATAGACCAATGCCCCTCTCCAAAAATCGTGGGTGACCATTTCCATTTTAAAGATCAAGATTTCAATTTGGGTATTGGTGCGTTGGTCTAGGATAGAGATTTTTGCGCGATCGTTATGAATGATTGCAACCCCCCCCCCCCCCCCCCACCCCCCCCCCCCCGGTTTTCAGCTGCCTGTCGAGCCCCTGAATCCTATAACCATCGGGGATGGCGATCTTAATATCTGGGCCACTGGTGAGTTTCAACCAAGTCTCAGTCAGGAAACCCACATCAGGTAAGTCGGTCGTTAGTAAGTCCCAGATCTCTGATGCGTGTTTTGGGAGCAATCTCACATTACTTAAAAAGCCCTTCCAGTGGTTGTGCTGTAAGGTATTAGGAGTCGGGATATAACTATTGCTGGTCATGTTAATGTCCGGGAACGCAGGGGGCCCGGTATCATACTGCCCAGGGATATATACTGAGGGGGCATTCTGTAGAATTTCAGCTTCCCAGTTACTCTGAAATCTACATTGTGTGCAGGTAATGGGTCCTTCCAGAGAGTGTGGCACCACATTGTGGCATGACAAACTAGTCAGAGGCGACCTAGCACAAATGAGCCTAAGTTCAGCACCACTATATACTAGTTTGCACTTACTAGGATTGACTGTGAAAGTGGCATAGTCCCTGGCGCCTGGCGATGTCCGGGTGCAGACGGGCTTGCCTTTGGCGCGCCTTTGGCGCTCCGCCGGCGCGCTTGCGCCATGGCCCTCTAAGTAGTGTGTGCGGAGCAGACGCTAGACTGCTCCCCACGTTACCTCCAAGATGGCGGGCGGGCGGGAGTCGTGTAATGCGGTGCAAAAAACACATTGGGGCTCCGTCCAGACAATTTGGAGGAAGAATGCAGGCGGTAAGATCAGCCACAATATACAAAATAGATATTAAAAAGAGTTTAAAAGGTGTATTTGACTTAAAATTCAATCAGGGTAAAAGCACTCTTAAAAAACTCGGTAAAGGAAATTGATATAAAAGCCACAAGTGACAACAATTACTGCACTCAAGACACCTTGCACAGCGCGGCAGCCTCGATCTCCCGGCTCAAGCCTCAGGAGATGTCGACATAGGCAAGACCTATTGAATTTGTCAATGCTTGTTTGTGAGAGCCTCGTTCTGTACCGTTTTTATGTTTCTTCAAAAACAGTTTCAATGCAGGCGCCATTATGGGGACTGAAGGAATTTCAAAAGTTGTCCCCAGGGGCTAATGGCCGATCTTTACATTGAGAACTCCCATCTCACTTTTTAGAAAGCAAAGAATGCAAATGGGTACGATGCATGGACACTTCTTCCTTTATGCAATGCTCTTTAGGGTGACAGGGTTTTCTGGTAGTCCACAAGGGTCGCCATTGTGCTAGGAGATTATACAGAGAGACCTGTGATGTGAGGGCTGTGTGGAGGTGAGAGCCGTGTAGTCAGACAAATCATCCATGGCTGCTTGCCTAATGGCTGGGGACTTGCAATCCTCAGAGGAGATTTAGGATGAACACTACTGTCCAACCATGAAGATGCTTTCTTTAAGGTTTGTGTGTGGGAGAAACAATGCCTTTTTCCTCCAGATCCTACTCCTCCTCCTCCTGGACCAGCCTCTGCTTCTCCTAATCTTGGTGGATGGTCGTAGCTACCGATATTGTTGCTTGGAGGGGGATCGGATTCTCTCCTCGGATTACACGCCATCCTGCTTTTATGGATGGTTCAGCATCATAGTACAGCTCAATTTCCCTAGTACCTGGAAGATTTCAACAGATGGAGTATATCACATCCAATTTTGGTTCAAATTCTCAACATAGTACCTTACATAAAAATTGTTCTGCAATTAAAGAAGAAAGTTAGTACCATTTGAGCCTAAGACAACATATGCTATTAAGGGTTAATCCAGGGATGACCTAATTATATCTAAAAAATGTAACCTTACCAGCTACAGCAACATAGATGACTGTTGTGAAGTTCCCCAATAAGGTCAGCTGCTGAACCTAAGTACTTCCAGATGGTGTTTTTAAAATATGTCCAGATCCAGCAGTTATACTGATAAGATGTAGGTTCAATTGATATTAACAATCTAAAAAAATTATCATGGCAACAAATGCAGATACTTTAAAGCAGGCTTTTCCAATGAGTAACTTGTGAGCTACTTGTAGCACTCCAGCTGCCTGTACGTAAATCTTGTGTGTGCTGCCCTGCCTACTGAATTTGAAGCTTTTGCTTGGTTGAAATAATAGAGGAATACCAAAATTGTAAATGATAAGCGGGTATTCGAGATGGAAATGTGTGTATTTTCAGAACCCTTTAGGTGATGTTTGTAAGAAAATAGTGGACTTTGTAAATATTTTAATACATTATTCAAGTGGTGAGGAGAGACATATTACTTCTATTATTACCTTTGTTTCTGGGACAATCTAGCTATGGTTCTTGTGTATTACCCATATAGAGGCATTTCAAATTGCTAAAGCATTTTTTTTTAACATTATTAGACGCAACTTTGTCTGAGGCACTGGGGTGATCATTGCTGGCAATCTTGTATGGAGTGCCCACTAATGTAAGCTTGTGTGATAGGGTCCCTACTACAACAGATCTAATAGTAGCTCTGGGTGATATTCATTGAACATTAGCAGATCAGATTACATAAAAGGTTGGAGACCCCTGCATCAGAGAGACATACAGGAGGTTACTCACCTCTATTATTACTTTAACCTGTAAACTTTTAATATACTAGCAAAAAAAAGAGAAAAAAGTTAGCGAAAGTACTAATGATGATATGTAGATTTTAAGATCATAGGTGCCCATACTTACATGACGGGTAGATGTGAAGGGGTCTAATTGCTGCTGCCAGGATGTTCCCTAGTGTCCGAGTTGAAGGTCTTTTGAATGTTGACACCAGGGGCGATTTGAATGACAGAAGCTGACAGGAAAGAGAGAGGCATACATAGGGAGTAAGTCATTGTAAATCAAAGATGACAATGCTAGGTATATGTTTTAGTACTCCGGTTTAGATAGACAACAATTTTGTGATAGTTAAACTGAGGCCTAATGTATCATAGTGCTACCCATACACTGACAAATTTCAGTGGCAATTCACTTTTTTTTAAATTATTTTTTTTATTTTGCCCAAAAAAAACGCTTATTATTACGTCATGACATTTTCTGCATACATAGTAAACAAGCATTGGCATAGCAAATAGGTCTCGCCTTTGGCACCTTATAAGTGTTTATCCAGAGATATTGACTTTGCCTATGTCTTTAAGCTGTTCTGTACAGAAGTCTGCAGCATGCTGGAAAGTTATAATAAAGAAGTGTCAGAAGCATTTTTGTTACCTTATATATGACCAAGAAAGCATTATGTACGACTGAACGACCATATTAAAAAAGTATTAACAATAAATAATGTCTTGAGTTTTTTGTGTCCTTTCAATGCTGGCAACTTCTATCTGCCTGTCCCAATGGTTTCTTGTTATGGGTTTTTTTGTTATGGGGGGGGGGGCATAAATAACAGGAGGGTAAAGGTTGGGAAATAGTACCTGTATAACAGTCAGTGAGAGAGTCAGTCAGTGAGAGAGTCAGTTAGTCAGTCAGTGAGAGAGTCAGTTAGTCAGTCAGTGAGAGAGAGAGAGAGTTAGTCAGAGAGTCAGTGAGTGAGAGAGAGTGAGTCAGTCAGTGAGAGAGAGTGAGTGAGTGAGTCAGTCAGTCGGTCGGTCGGTCGGTCAGTCAGTGAGAGAGTCCGTTTGTGAGAGAGAGAGTCAGTGAGAGAGCCAGTCAGTCCATGAGAGAGTCAGTCAGTGAGAGAGAGAGTGAGTCAGTCAGTGAAAGAGTCAGACAGTCCACGAGAGAGTCAGTCAGTCGGTGAGAGAGTGAGTGTAGGAGAGTAGGATCTGCACTTATGTTGCCCACACTTTTATTCTGATGTTAACACTGGTTTCTGGCTATAGTCTGGCTGTGTCCCTGCTAATCAGGGCCCCAGTCTCTCTGTTCTCTCTAAACAACTTGGAGTGCATATTAGATGCACTAGTGATTGGATACTGTGGTACCTTATGAGCCCCTAGTATATGGTACCTTAGGTACCAAGTGCATAGGTACTTCACAGGCCTACTAGGGGCTGAAGCATGTATTATGCCACCCCTGGGAAGCAGACTAAATCTGACACCACAGGCCTGCTAAGGCAGCCTGGGTGAGGTAGTGTTAGCACTCCTTACTGAGGTATAGGTTCCTATATCTCACCGTACACACACATATAAACCTATCAGTCACCCCTAAGGCAGGCCCTATCAATCCTGAGGGGAGGGTGCTTGGTTTACAGTGTGAGAGGGTGCCTCTGCCTGAGCAGGGCCCCTCTGCAGCTGGCAGAGTCTATTCTCTGTGGCTGTTTGTGGATGCGGTTAAACCATATACTCTTAAGTGCATTATAACCTAGCGGTAAATGCTAACTTTGGAATGACTGCATCAAAACATGTCGTGTTTGGTGTCAAACAACTTGGAATCATACCCCCACACTAGTAACTGGTGTGGGAGTATGATCCCACCCTTCTAGAGGGGACGACATGTACCTACTGTGGAAACACGGTAGAAATCTGAAAGAGCCCTGGCATCACAAAATGGATGCCACCAGCACAGACACTGGGCTGCCCTCCTGCTGCTGACTGAAACTCACAGTGGAGGAGGCCCAACAATAGGCATCCTGTCACAGGGAGGTGTCACCACCTTCCAGACAGGATTTAGTGTATTGCGGCTGGGTGGGTGCACTCCTAGAGTGCTGTGAAGTCCTGCACTGGGGGAGCAGTAGGCTCCTCTGTGCATATGCCAGCTCAAACCGGTTCAGGGGCTACCTGCCCCTGCTCTGGCGCGAAACTGGACAAAGGGAAGTGGGTGTAACCACCCACTCCCCTGACCCTCCCAGTGGAGTGGTCATATAGCTAGTCTCTCCCTTCCTTTTAGTATAAGTTAGAGAACCCTTGCCATTGCAAGTTAGATATCCCTGGATGACGCTTCACAAGAAGAATCCTGGCCCTTTGACGTTCCACTACCTTTGGAAGACGGAAGAATCTCCATTGGAGTCAAGGAGTGACTCCCCTGCTTGGCAGGCACCAAAAACTTGAATCAACGGTCGCAAACTTTCCTGCTCCTGCCAGAGCCCGAAGTCCCTGCAGTCCCAGAAGTGGATTTCCTAACTTCTGGAAGGCCATTGTGAATCCCCAGCAGAGCTGAGGCGAGTGAAACCCACGAGTGACGAGGAACCGCAATACCTGGGAAACGTGAACTATTGTCGAGTGCAACCCCTTCACAACGTTCTAAGAACTTGTTCTTTGGACCACGTGTGGCCCAAGCCTCCAGCAGGATTTCCCTTGAACATCAGAGGCCTACCTCGTCCCGAGTGACCGTGGGCTCCTGTGAAGCGAATCCTAACGAGGCATCTTCATGATCCCTTGCCGGCTGGCTTGTGGGTCCCCTGAAGACTTCTTCATCAAACCAAAGGGCTCCCCTGGTTGCTCCAGGCCTGCCCTGACTTACCCTTGTTGTGTGAGTCCCTCAGACCTTGCTGGTCTGCACCGCTGACTTTCTTCAATCTTAACGAGACTTGCTGTTGCCAAGGCTTGTTGGCTCCAATCCGGTTGCCGACACCTCAGTAAGCTGCAGACTTCGTGGGACACTCTGAATCCAGCTCCTGGTTGTTGTCGACGCCTCGTGGTGGAAGAGTCAAAACACCCTTGATCACCTGAAATCACCCGACTTCCATGGGCATCCATCTTCCTGGCACCGGGTCACTGGCAAGTGACTGTGAACACTGTCCCTTCTGCTTTCAGGTCATCTTCATCTTGAATCCAGCCTTGGATTCCACCGCACACTTCTTCAGTCTTCGCAAGCAGCAAAACTTCTTCGGCTTCCATAGAAAACGACGACGCGACCCGACACCAAAAGACACCTATGCACCCGGCTTCCCTGGGTGAGGTAACTCGTGCACTCCAGTGCTCCTGTGGGTGTTGGCCCTTGAACTACTTACCTTGTAAGTGACTTGCTTGTTGACTCTCTAGAAGTACCCTTAAACTTTAAAAATCCAACCGCGACTTGCTCCATTGAAATCGATAGGGAACCCACGGCTGTGTTCTCACACTGCATGCGTCTTCCGTGGGTCCTTTACTTACCTGCCTTGGGTGGATTAGTGAAGCCCCAGCGATTCTACAGGCCCTAGGCCTTGTCCCCTTGCAAGTCGACTTTCCTAAACCTCTTTTTTAGTATATGGTCTGGTACGCCCCTAGGGCTCCAGCCATATTTGTGCTTAACTTATTGTGAAACGTTGATATTTGCACATGTTCCTGACTTCTAATCTCATAAAGAGATTAGTAGAGTGTGTCTAGAAATAAATACATATATATTTGATATATATACCTGTGTGGTGTCCTTTCATTTGGTAATTCAAGAGATTATAAGGTAAAACAAGCTGCTTTACATTCCTCTGAGACTTAGCCTGAAGGCTGCTCTCCACAGCTACCACTAGGATAGCTTTCTTTAAAAGGTTGTCTTAAACCTATCTACCATAGTCGAATTGGACTGGTGCAAAGTGGCCACTGCATATGCCAGGCCAACTTCTCACATTGGTGGGCAGTTTGTGGGATTCCAGCTTGCCATTGTTTCACCAGAAAATCACTATTTGAATTACTAACTGAAACCACTAAAGGTACTCAAGGTACATATAAAGTCAAGCTTAGTATCAATAAGTTCTACTGAACTTAGAGCTGTTTGTGAAGGGATAGCACACCCATGCTACAGCTCAAGCTAGGATCAGTAGGCCACAAACTAGTGTAGGTAGTACAACACTGCACAACACTAGAATGTCCTCAAGGGATGAAGCCAGTGGGTCCACCCAGCCTCAGTATAAGGACATGACCTTCTTTTAATTGAAGGCCATGTGTGTCTCAAGACACCTGAAGCTAGGACAGAGTCCCTCCACACTAGGCCTGATAGATCTGCTGATAGCAGATGATCTGTGGTTGGCTCTAGGAGCTAACAGATCTGAATCAGGGGGTGGGTCAATTACAGTGTCTGGGTCAGATGATGAAAATCAAGATGATCAGGACTTTGTGGTTGAAGGGCTAGACCCACATAGGTCTGAAAAGGACAGGGGAATTCTCCCTAAGAGAATTGAAAGAGTGGAGGAGAGGCCTAGGTCCATTTCTCGGGACCACTCATATCACTCTGGCAGAGAATCTGTCCATCAGAGGAGCTCATACTTTAATAGAAGAGAGACCTCCACTGAAAGAATGTACAAACTGCTGCAGTATGAGGAAGCACGGTTTGCCCTTAAGGCTAAGCAGTTGGCATTCGACAAAGAAGCCTTTGAGCTCCAGAGAGCTTCTAGAAAAGAGGGGTTAGAACCCCCTGGTGGCAGCAACAGTGTCCCTAGAGTCAGAGATTATATTCCAGATCATAGGCACCTGTCCAAGGTTGTTCCTCCCTACCAGAGTGGGGATGATATCCACAAATGGATAACTGCTATGGAGAGGGCCTGTAGAGCACACCAGGTCCCCCAGAAACAGTGGGCAGCAATCTTGTGGTTCTCCTTTTCAGATAAAGGTAGAGACAAGCTCCTCACTGTTAGAGAAGAGGATGCTGATGACTATGAAGTCCTGAAAAGTGCATTAATAGATGGGTTTGGCTTAACCACTGAGCAGTACAGGTTGAAGTTCAGAGACACCCAGAAAGCACAGAATCAGGACTGGACAGGCTTTGTAGATTGTGCAACCAAGGCTCTGGAGGGTTGGCTGGTTGGTAGTAGAGTTACTGATTTTAAGGGATTGTATAATCTTATGATGAGAGAACAGATCCTTAATAATTGCCAAAACCAGTTGGACTGGTGGACTCTGATCTGACCTCTCCCCAAGAATTGGGAAAGAAGGCAGACAAATGGGTCAGAACCAGGGTGAGGCATAAAACCCAGAACCAAGGGGGTGACAATAAGAAGCGGGATCCTAAAGGCTCTGAGAAAGGTGGGGATAAGTCAAAAGACCAGAAGTCTTCACAAAGGCCCCACAAATCTGCATCTGGTGGGGATTCACAGTCTACAAAGGGAAAAGGCCAAAAGAAGCCCTGGTGCAAATTCTGTAAACAGAAAGGGCACTGGACTTCTGATTGTACCAAGTCCAAAGACCAAACCACCACCACTCCTGCCCCTAAGGCAACTGTTCCCCCTAGTGCAGCTACTGGTGGAGGTAGCAATCAGAATAAGGGTGTAGTAGGGCTGACACTGGGTTCTGAAGTGGACTCTGGCCTAGTCAGAGTACCCACTCAGGCATTGCTGGTTTGTGAGGGAGACATGGATATGTCCTGCCTAGTGAGCCCCAGTAATCTGGGCAAATACAAACAGCAGCCTGTAATAAATGGCAAACAGGCTTTGGCATTCAGGGACACAGGTGCTAGTGTCACCATGGTGGCAGAGGATCTTGTGGACCCTTGGCAGATCATCCTGGGTGAAATGTACCAGGTTACCAATGCAAGCAATGTCAGGACCAACCATAGTCTGGCAGTTGTGAATTTCTCATGGAGAGGGGTAACTGGCCTCAAGAAGGTAGTAGTCAGTGCAGACCTCCCTGTCGAATGTCTATTGGGCAATGATCTAGAGGCTTCAGCCTGGTCTGAAGTAGAGTTATGGACTCATGCTGAGATGTTGGGCATACCTGCAGAGGTATTTGCTGTGACCAGCTCACAAGCCAAAATGCATCAAACTGAACCAGCTCTGGATCCTGAAAATATGGACCATGGGCTACCCAAGAGGAGAAGCAGTAGGGTTAAGGCAGTGCCTTCCCCTCTGTCTCAGATCTCAGATTCCCCTCCTGAGGGAGGAGAAGCAGATCCTGAAGAAGGATCTATCCCAGAGGGACTTGAGCCTGATCAGGTTGAGTTCTTGGGGGCAGGAGTACCTTCCAGGGAAGATCTGAGGAAGGAGCAACAGTGCTGCCCCTCTCTTGAACCCCTCAGACAGCAGACTGCTGCTGAGGCTGCTGGGAGTACTAGTGGGTCCCATAAAGTTTATTGGGATGAGGGACTCCTATATTCTGAGGCTAGAGATCCTACCCCTGGAGCCACCAGGAGGTTGGTAATACCTCAGAAGTTTAGGGGGTTCCTCTTGACCCTAGCACATGACATCCCATTGGCAGGACACTTTGGCCAAAACAAGACCTGGGACAGGCTTGTTCCACATTTCCATTGGCCACACATGTCAGAGGACACCAAGGAGTTTTTTCGCTCCTGTGTCACTTGCCAAGCCAGTGGCAAGTCAGGTGGCACAACAAAGGCCCCCCTGATACCACTACCTGTGGTGGGGGTACCCTTTGAAAGGGTATGGATTGACATTGTTGGTCCCCTTGACCCTCCAACAGCATCTGGGCACAGGTTTATCCTGGTGGTTGTGGATCATGCCACCAGGTACCCAGAAGCAATTCCCCTCAGGACCACCACAGCCCCTGTGGTGGCAAGAGCCCTCATTGGAGTCTTCTCCAGAGTGGGTTTCCCTAAGGAGGTTATATCTGGCAGAGGTGCAAACTTCGTGTCAGGGTATCTAAAAGCAATGTGGAAGGAGTGTGGTGTCAATTATATATTCACTACTCCCTATCACCCACAATGCAATGGGTTAGTTGAAAGGTTCAACAAAACCCTAAAGGGAATGATTAAAGGCCTCCCAGAAAAGCTTAGGCGAAAATGGGACCTTTTACTTCCCTGCCTTCTGTTTGCATACAGAGAGGTCCCACAGAAGGCAGTTGGCTACAGCCCTTTTGAACTTATGTTTGGGCACCCTGTAAGAGGTCCATTATGTTTGGTGAAGGAGGGCTGGGAGTTACCTCTCAAACCTCCCAAACAGGATGTGATGGACTATATACTTGGTCTCGCTCGAGGATGACTGAGTATATGAAGAAGGCAACAAAAAACCTGGAGGCAAGCCAAGAACTACAAAAACATACAATGGCGGACTAAAGAGAACGGTCCCCAATCAAAGTTCCATACAAATATATAGTCCTATGCACTGCTTATCCAGTACCTGCAGTTGTTTAGTACCACTGCCCAGCATATTTGAAATGGCAACAATTGGAAAGGTGCACCAAGAAAAGATTCTAATCCATAGGAGTCCAATATGTATTTTTTTTCGATTATAATTTATTACTTCTTTATATCCATATATAGAACATCCAGTCAAGGTGTTTGAAATTACTTATGGAACTTAATCAGGGCTCATATAAGCCTTATTCATAGACCTCTCTCCATATTATAGTGGAATCCTTGTGCATCCTTTCCATAGATGTTCAAAATGTATAACTTAAGTCAATTTTTTCCATAGAATATAGCCGCTCCACATGAGTTTTGTGGTAGTGTTCACAATGGAAAAACCAGGAGGGATAACTCCCTAACAAATACCTTGATGTGTATTTCCTCGTCCGTAGCCCATTCAAAATGTTTTGTTTTCACAATTTAGCTGTACTGACAACAAAACTCCTGCCTCACCAGTTGGCTTTCCTGACTCTGGGGATCACAAGTGTTTTGGATCCTGCACAGCGCAATGGCCTGTTAAGGATGTACCACTGAAAGGAGTGCCTCAAGAATTCTGGTACTCAGGGTAGGAGACCTTCATAGGCCAAGCAAAGGGCCTTCATTTTTGACCCGGCTGAGGACCGGGAGCAAATGCCATTTTCTGAGACCAGGACAGATTGAGTGAAATTTCGGGAGATCCAAGATCATTCTAGCTGTAGCGTTCTGAACCAGTTGAAGTCTACTAGCAAGCTTTTCTTGTAGTTTCATGTAGAAGCTGTTAAAATAGTCCAACTTTGAAAGAACTAATGCAGTAATCAAATTTTTCCTGGAATTATCTGGAATGCAAGGTAGAATCTTCCTAATCATCCTATGGGTGAGATAGGATGAAGATACCACTGCAGAGACTTGGGCTTCGAGGTTAAGTTTGTTGTCGAGAATGATGCCCAGGTTTTTGGCTTTGGGCACAGAAATTGGAGGGGGACCGAGAACATCAAGCCACCAGACTGGAGAAGAGAAGGGGGGAGAATACCAAACAGTACCACTTCAGTTTGCCCAGAGTTGAGTTTTAAACAGCGTTTGCTCATCCAGAGAAAGACTGCTCCAATGCATTCTTGAAATTGTATGGGTGTAGACAGATCATTGTTGAGGGCTGCGACTTCCAATTGGGTGTCGTCAGCATAGGAGGTAAGATCAAGGTTAAAACTTTTGATAAGAGGAGCCAATTTGGACACAAATATTAAAGAGAGTTGGACTCAGTAGGGATCCCTGCGGGACCCTGCATGGCAAAGTGAAAGGTGTAGAATTGAAGTTGCCCAATGCCAGACTTTGCGTCCTATTAGAGAGAAAGGAGGTAAGCAGGGACAGAGCTTTATCCTTGATCACTATTGCCGCTAAACTGTGGATCGGTGTCCTATGATACACTGTATCAAAAGCGGCAGATAGGTCAAGGAGAATGAGGGAGGCAGATCCCCCTCTGTCTAACATGGTCCTAATCTCTTCTGTTGCTTCGACCAGGGCACTTTCTGTACAGTACCCTGCTCTAAATCTGAACTGAGTCAGGTCCAAAATTTGGTTGTCATGAATAAATTTGGAAACTTTTAAGTGCATCATTTTTTCTACAAGTTTTGAGGGGGGGGGAGTGATATCAGGCGGTAGTTATTAGGATCGGTTGAGCAGAGATTGGGCTTTTTTATTTAGGGAAAAATGGAAGCTTGCTTCCATCCTGAAGGAAAGACACCTGTAGAAAACATTGTATTAAAAATGCCTGAGAGATTGGTGGCAATCACCTCTGGTTCTAGTTTAAGTATCTTGGGGGGGGGGGGGGTGGATAGGTCATAGGGTCATGCAAATTTAGCTCCCATAAGGATGAAGGCCACTTGACTGGGAGAAGTGGGAGTGAATACAGGAAGAGGGTGGTAATCATGCTCTGAGATATCTGCCATGGTGGAGTTAGGGGCCTTTTTAATCATCTGTGTGTAGTATTTATGTTTCTCTTTGATAAGATTTTTGGATGTAGCTAGTGCTAAATTATATCAAAGTTTTTTCTTAGGTGTCGTAGTGCATTCGCCAACTC
The DNA here is from genome assembly GCF_964204655.1 of Triturus cristatus. Classification (NCBI taxonomy): domain Eukaryota; kingdom Metazoa; phylum Chordata; class Amphibia; order Caudata; family Salamandridae; genus Triturus; species Triturus cristatus. Next base: position 859,600,503 of record NC_140594.1, read on the forward strand.
CTTTCCTTCCTGCTGCAGGCTTGCTTTTCCAGCTTAAGGGCTTCGGTAAACCAAGGAGCAGATAATTGCTTCCTGTTGGAGTGTGAAGGGTTAGGCGAGTCTAGATTAAGAAACGTGGAGTTGAGCCAGTCCTAATAGTGCTTGGATGCTAGCTCAGCATCGGGTGGCAAGATAGGTTGATTTTGTGCCAGGAGTTTGGGTAGAGTGTCAGAATCTAATTTGTTCCACGCTATGTGCACGGTAGGATCGACTGACTAGGACTGTTGATATAGTTTATGTGGAATGTTGAGCTAAAAAATGATGGCATATGGGTCGGACCAGCTAAGCGGGAGAACCTTTGTAACGGATGTAGGGGTTACTAGTGAAGAGTCTGTCCAGAGTATGATCTGTTAAGTGTGTGGTTTCCTTTAGAAGTTGATTAAGCCCTAGAGGCATAGAAATTTCCAAGAGGGCTTGTGTGTCTTTATCCTCCTTAGCTTCCAAACACAAGTTGAAATCACCTAAGATAGAAAATTGTGAGTCTGAAGGCTATACTCAAACAGTGGCTGAAAGCTATTTAAAAAATTGCTTTTTGTGCCGGGTGGGTGATACAGGAGTATGCCTTTAAAAAACTGCTGCTTATGGCAGCCTAAGCTGAACAGACATGCTTCACATTCAGTGGAAGGGGAGGCAGTGCAGTTAGCTGTCAGATTACTGCGATATATCAGGGCTAGGCCTCCGCCTCTTTTTAATGGCCTATCAAGTCTAAAAAGTGAATAACCAGTGGGGATGGCCACCGCAAAAATCTGAGTTGCATGTCTTATCTCCCAAGGTTTCGGTAATAAATAGTGCGTCAAGGTGTTCGCTGTCGAACAAATTTGTAATTTCAAACTTGTGTTGGGGCAGAGAGTGAGCATTAATTGATGCAAGCTGCAGCTTAATTCCCTTTTTAGGTCTCGCCTGAGCCAGCGCATGCGCTGCCAGACATTTAGTTAGGGCTTTTAAAAGTGCTGCCACACGGCCTAGCGCTTGCGTTCACACGCGCAGCCTCCATACAGCAAAGCTTGCATCACTGAGATACACTCTTCTTCCGATCAGACACTCACCTCCACTTCGGAAATTCATGAGGAGTTCTTAGACTACTTCACTGCCTTGTACTCCACTAGAACGGGGGTTGACCTTTCGGCGCAGGAGGCTTATTTGTCTGAAATAGCTTTGGTGTATCTGGAAAAAGACATGCAAGATTTCCTTGCTGAACCGATAACCGAATCCGAGGTTCTTGGTGCCATTGCCACCTTCTGTTGTTCCTCAGACCCCGGTCTTGACGGCTTCACGGGGGTCTTTTATAAGACTTATAAAGATTTGCTGGTCCTGCAGCTGATTGAGGTATATACAGAGGTCCTCGAGAAGCAGATGCGACCCCCTACGCTTAGGGAGGCGGTCGGTGTCCTTCTCCCCAAACCTGAAAAAGATCCAACGTCGTGTGGTTCGTAGAGGCCGTTGTCCCTTTTGAACTTAGACTATAAAATATTAGCTAAAATAGTGACAAAACGCCTTTCCCAGTTTATGGAATTCATAATTTCTCTGCCCAATCTGGGTTTGTCCCCCACCGATCCACTTCTTTAAATCTTAGAACACTCTTCTCGGTTCTACACAGAATCGATCCTACGGTTCCGGCGGCTGCCATCCTATTGGATACCGAGAAGGCCTTTGATTCTTTAGAATGACCCTTCTTCCTCTCGATAATGCGCCGCATGGGCATGCCGATACGCTTTATGGCCACCACCGACCTACTGTACAGTGGCCCCACAGCTTGGCTTCGCATTAATGGAACCCTATCTCGTCCTTTCTCCCTCTCCCACGGCACGCAAAAGGGCTGCCCCCTTTCAACCTTTTTATTTATTTTGGCCATGGATCCTCTGATCCGTCACTTTCAGGAAAGACATCTACAAAGGGGCTTACAATTCAACACTGCCCCCCTTCTAGTTTCCCTTTATGCGGATGACACCATCCTCTACCTTAGAGACCCCCGGGTTAACTTAGAGCCCCTCATCAGAGAAATATTCCAGTTTAGCCTCGTCTCTGGCCTAGGCATAAACTGGCGTAAGTCAGTGATCTTCCCGTTAACCCCCAGCACGACCCCCTGGGAGTGCGAATTGCCTTTGGAATGGTGCACTGATTCCATCAAATACCTGTGCATTCATATACATCTTGATACTGCTCAGATCCTTCAACTCAACTACTGTCAAGCAATCACCACACTCGATTGAGAGATGGCTACACTTGCCCTTGTCCATAGCTGGCCGGGTCGTAATTCTTAAAATGATAGTATTGCCCAAATTTTTGTATTTTTTCAGCAATATTCCTATCCCCTCACTAATGTTTTTTTTTTTTTTTTTTACAATTGCGCAAACTCCTTATAAGACTGGTGTTGGGTGGTAAACAAGCTCGTGTACGCTGGCAAATTTTTACCCTACCGTACGATAGAGGTGGCTATGGCGTACCAGACTTAAAACTGTATTATTTAGTGGCTCAGTGCTGCTATGCCTACACGTGGTTCCACCCAGATGGGCGGATCCCCTATCTATGTCCGGAGGCAGATTTTGTCCTTCCTGAACAGTTATCGACTGTGCTACCCAAGGGAGTTCCCAAAGACCCTACTGACATTCAGACAGTCTCCACCACTAGCGGGGCCTGGGATAAGCTGCGACGGGTCACCACTGCTCCCGTACTATTCTCCTCCGCCCTGCCTGTCTCAAATGCTTGTTGGTTTCCAATCACTGGCGAAAAGTTGATCCAGCACACCTTAACCAAGTTTGACATTACTACATTTCGGGACTTATATCCTGAGGGGCATATTTTTTCCCCGTCGGAAGATGCCTGTTTTCAGGCCGTCACTTTTATGGACAGCTTCGTACTGAGTCGGATCCGTTCTGTGCTGAGCGCTGCTCTGCCTGGCTTCCCCCTTGAGCCGGAATCTTTCCTGCCCTTAACATTCATAATAGAAAGCCCTACTCGGGCACATCTCATCTCTAAACTATACAAATCCTGCGCGTCCCTATGGCCCGTTCATGACGATAAAGTCCGCGCAGACTGGGAGGCAGATCTGGGAAACCCTATCACAGACGATCAGTGGGCTAAGTGCTGTGCAGTGACACAGGACATCTCACTAAAGAGTAGACATAAACTACAACATTACAAGTTCCTGCGTCAAATTTATTTCACCCCAGCTAAAGCACACAGACTGGACCTGACTAGACCGCACACATGCCGCAAATGCGCAGCCCCACACGCTGATTTCGCTCACCTCACATGGACTTGCCCCAAGCTCCACACATACTGGGAAGAAGTGCACTGCACACTAGGTGCCATGACGAAGTTGACCCTTAACCTCATCCCGGAAGTAGCACTGCTGGGATATACCGTGAACTTCCCCAAAAATGTCAGACATTTTGCATCCCTCAGTTTATTGATAGCTAAACCCGAAATTGCTCTATTATGGGGTCACAGAGCCGCTCCCACCCTGGCAGGCTGGTTACGCAGTCTGGCTTATTGCAATACAAATTGCGAGGTATATTCTGGTCTACTGCCCAGGACTTCTCGGCCTAAAGACATCTGGGGCCCCTACAGACTGTATGCAAACAATCTACAGCAAGATTCTAGCTCTCAGCTACACCACTGCATAGTCCCAGAAGGCGTGGGGTGAAGTGCTTACCCTCACACATCCTTTGTCTGATATGCTCTATTTTAACCCCACAAATGGTTTATCAGGAAGTTTTTATGACTTACGGTATCTGTGGATATTTAAATGAGTTTGAATCTTAGCTATTCAACGCCAATCAACGGAGTGTGCAGATGTGGGTTGGCCTGGAAGACTATACTTTCTTTGCAATATAATATTGTTCAGCAGGGTATGAACATCTTATGACATGTGTTTTATGGTAATGATGTGACACGCATTCTAAGTGCTTTCTCTTTCAATACTTATTGTTTTAATGCCAAGATGTTGTCAATGACCATATATGCCTGCACTAACTTATCTCTTGCCAAAATGATAAAGTCTAAAAAATAAAAAAAGAATAAAAACTACACATGGAACTTTGTCAATAAATCCAGTGGTGTTCCCATATTAGGGGGCCCATTATAGATTTGTTTCAGTCCCATAAGTTGGTCGTAAGAAACACTTTGCCATGGAATCTGATATTAATATTCTTCTTTTAACTAGCAATGCTGCCTATATAACGGTTTTTAATATAAATAGGGTTTTCCTTACAACTGCAATCGGATAGAATTTTATTAATGTGCTCTTTTTATAAATGTAAGATATATTGCAAAAGATTTTAAGCAACTGTGCTCTTTTTTACAGATGTAAGATATATTGCAAATGATTTTAAGTAATTGTGCAATACATTTTTTTCATTCAGTTACACAGTCGATACAGTTCTGCCAGTAATGACTAATTACAGATGATTCCTTTATTGTTTATAATGGGTGCTCCACTATTAAAATGTGGTTTAGTTTGGGCTAGTGTCAACGAGATCTCTGGGATCTGGCTTACACACATCTTGGCAGCAAATATGAGAGTAGTGTATGAGCCCCAGAAATTGATGGTTATTACTATGATTTAAGGGGAGGCATATGCGAAATTTGCACCAGAGCTGCCTTCTTTATCTATGTCTCCAGAGAAGCCCGTAGACCCCATCCAGGCGTGATGTACAAGTGCCACACTGGTGCATATTGCCCTACCTATGTTACACAGTCGGCGTGGTTCTGTTATTTTTTTAAAGAACAGTTATTCATTTTAAAGTAAGCGGTTTAACAATACCTCTACATACCTTGATTTACTCAATTTGAAGACATACCAACACTTATTACTCTGAACCAATTGGTTTGTATATGACAAGTATATTTAGTAATCAGACAATATCATTCCACAATATTACTCAATATGGAGCTCCATGTGTGGCAAGTGAAAAAAATGTGCTTGTGCAACGTATCAAGGAATTTGAGTAAATATACAATAAATACACAGTTCTTAGTTATTCTTGTATGGCCTGGCCATATGTTTCTTTAAAAAGTCTCTCAAAATGGGCTTCTGACGTTAATCCACTTTTACTTCATTGTCAAAATTGGTCTTTATGATGCAGGCCAAACTACAAAACCCATCGACGTTTCAGCCCGTTTAGATTGCGTGTGCTGTATAAACATCAATTTGGGACTTCGTCAGGATAGTGTGTGGAACACCCTGTATGTACATTAATATAATGTCAGTCCTAATGTCTTTAATAAATATTTGATTTTGTTTTAAAAAAGGAGAACGAGCAAGGGGAAGACTTATCTACAACTTGTGGTAAATTACTTAAAAGGCACCTTCTGGTCGCCAATACATCTGATGATCTGAAAATAATCGCCCCTAAGATGCGTAATTGAAAATTATTCTTATAGACCTTATCACAGTTTTATTTATACTTCTATAGAAGACAAAACTGAAATTACCAAGAATGCAGAGAGTCAAATAATACGTGCCACTTCATTACTTTGGGACATCACATTCATCAGGGAATAATTACATGTGACAAACGGGGAGAGCTGTGTGTTATTTACAAGTTCTCTCCATGCGCTACTATTGTGATTCACAAACTATACAGTGGACTTACAGTGCCTGGTTGATTCCTTTGCAGGCTTCTCCAAGTTATGTCTTTCTCATTAGCGATGCAAGGCATTGGGCACTCACAGATAAAGAAGTAGTAGCACCTCAATGTTAACGCACACATTTCAGAGACAGTAAAAATACCTCCACCATGATTGCTCTCTTGTAGTACGTGTTCAATGCTTACTGGGAAAGATGGTGACTGCTCAGATTGCATGAAGACAAAGTAGCAAGTGAACCACTACAAGAGTCAAAGAATTTAATGGGTATGTAATAAATTAAAATGAGTGGTGAGAATGTACATTGCTGAGGTTATTGCAGAGATACATTTTTCACACATAGATTCCATCTGATATAAGGGATACTGAGTGTGATGGGTTTGCATAAAAACATATAAATAAACAAACAGTATGTATAAAACACTGTTATAGTTACACATTATTCTATAACCACATTTAAAGAATGCCGCCTGTTTGTTAATTTCTTCAAATTCATTAAGTCCCTTGCAGACAGTGTCAAGCAAATGTATCCACTTTCTTTCTCTTAAATTCAATACTGTGTTCACGTTATCTCCATGTGGGTTCTTGGGGATTTACTCAAGTACAGACCACTTAAGACTAACAGCTATGTGGCCAGCACTAGTGACAGCTTCTACAAGAGGAGCCATTTGGGTTTTATGTTGTATTCTACTACAATGCTGGAGGATCCTGGCCTCAACTTTCTGCTGGGTCTGGCCCATGTGAGTCACATCACATGGGCATTTATGTATGTACACTATGTCTGTGCTGGTAAAGTCAGGGTGTTTTTTAGAATGTCAGTCAGTCAGTCAAAGGTAACTTTATTTGGTTTTCACAAACCATAAAGCATATAAAACATATTTCATATTGAAAAAAAACCAACATATTTTCAGTTCATAAAATTCGACTTAGTTCCTTTGTGGCACCCAGCCTTCAAACTTTGCCCACTATTGTAAGTAAGCTTTCTACCGCTATCATACATTTTATCCCCCTGCATATTAAAATGTTTGATGCGGCACCCATCCAACTTGTCGCCGCCTGTCTGCAGGTGCAGATATTTAAATCATTAAAACTGTTCTCAGCATCTTCCTTCTTTCTGATTTTACTGTTTCACAGACACACAGTAAATGGCTCAGAGATTCAATATGATAACCGCATAAACGACATGCCTTTGTTTGATCCTTATTTTTCCAGGAGGGCGCCAAGTCTAATGAACAATGATCTCCAAATCTGTATGCCATAAACCTCCTTTTTAAGGACAATCGGAAATGAGCTGCTAGGTAGGGTTGTGGTCTTAGCCGTGTGTAGGAATTTATTATGACCCATGCGTGGCGGAGTCTTAATAATCCCCTCTTGTCCTCCACGAAGGATAATGCTTTTGCTTTGTTATTGCAAGCTTTTTAAAATGTGGCCTTTTCCAACTTGCTGTTCCAAAGCCCATAGAGCTCTAATTTTTCCAGGGCTATCCTCAGTTGGTCCCCCCACGAGTTTGGGATTCTTTGCTCTAGTTGTTGTTTTATTTCCAACCAGCATAAGTTGTTCAAAGTTCCCAATTCTGCTGCTCTGAGTTTCCAGCATAGATTTACCATGGTTGCCTTCCTTTGGAATACTTGGCTCTGTGGTCCGAATTCCAAACGAATTTGTGCTGGCGAGGAGCCTTTAAAGAGGTTGAATACCGTTTTATAAACCTTGGTTTGTAATTTATTTAAGATGTTACTTTCTTGGCCATGCCAGGTTTCCAGACCGTAGGACAAGGTCGGTAGCAATTGGGCTGCCATGATTTTTAAAAGATGCCCGTGTGAAGGGCTTTCCAGTTTCTTGTATAGTTGTTTGTAGGCAAATATTAAGGATTGAGCTTTTGCTGTGATCTCCTTTTTCTGCTCCACCATTGACAGATTTCTTGCCATTTTAATGCCCAAGTATTTATAAACTCTTATTTCCTCTATTTGAGAGTTCTTTGCGTACCATTTGTAGTTTCCTTGTCTTGGGCCCGCTAATCTTACCACCTTGGTTTTGGATTTATTCAATTCTAAACCTTGGGCGTCCATGTATTCTATAAGTTTGTTTATTGTCCTTTGTAGCCCTATCGGAGTTTGACTTACCAGGACAATATCATCTGCATACTGTAAGTATTGAACCGGCTAATTTGCCAAATTTGGTGGGTGTCCATTTATTTGTTCTAAGTGGCTGTTCAAATCTGCTAGGTATAAATTAAATAAGCATGGAGAAAGGACACAGCCCTGTTTTAATCCGTTTGTTATGTTTATTTTTGAAGAGACTCTTTGTCCATCCCCTAGTTTTACAGTAGCCCATGTTTCGCTGTATAGTGCTTGTATTGCGTTTATCAGTGGCTGTGGCAGTCCCCATGCTTTCAGTTTCTTCCACAAGCGGTCCCGCGGCACTCTATCGAAAGCCGCTTTTAGGTCTATATAGCAAGCCACTAATACTCCCCTTTTCCTTTCAGCTTTTTCCGTAGGAATTGTCAAGGCTGTTAGATTTGTAATGGTGCCCATTCCCCGTCTGAAGCCTGTTTGGAATTTTGGGATAATGTTGTTTTCCTCTGTCCACTCTTGTAGATGTTCCAAGATGCATGAAGCATAGAGTTTGGCCTCTACGTCGATCAGGGCGATCAACCTGTAATTCCCTGGTTCTGTTCTAATGCCGCTCTTGTAAATTGGGTGGAACAGATTACCGCTCCAGGATTGTGGGATCTTGTTGTCACGGAACACATGGTTAAAAAGAGGTGTTAGATATTTTGCCCAAACTTCCGGGTCTCGTTTGAACAGGGCATTTGGTAGCCCGTTTGGGCCTGCTGCTCCTTCCGCTTTCAAATTTTTTATCAGTGTTTTTATGCGTTTAACAGTTGTCAGAGTTTGGTCTTCTACTTCCCAGCTAAACTGATTTTTTCCACTTTCAATATTAGTGCTGGTTACCTCGCAGTAAGGTTCTTTTTCCTTTACGTTTGGTGACCTTACTGCATCCACCTTTTCTAATCCTAGTTTGGGGTTATACAATTTATCAATGTGTTCTAGCCAAGTGCTTTCGCTTATTCCGATGGTGTTTTGCTTTCCGTGTCCTTTCATTAATTTGTTGATTATACCCCAAAATTCTTTACTATTTGGTAGTTTGCTTGCCCACAGCAGATCTTCCCATAACTTTTCTCTGTATTTTCTTTTTTCCACTCTGCATTCCACCTTGTAGTCTTTTCTCAATTTTTGGATCTTTCCGCTGTCTATTTTTTTTCCCATTTTAATTGCTTGCGCGTTTTGTCTTACCTCTTTGGCGATATTTCTTTTTTTGTTTCTCATCTGTATTGTGTACCATGGCTCTTTGATAAACCTGTGATTCCCTTTGCTTACTGTTTTTGCTGGAAATTTGTCCAGGAGTGATTCACATAGTTCCTCCCAGTTACTTAATGATTGTACTGCTGACTCCTCAGCATTCTTTATGTGTTCATTCACCATGTCCATTATCTCTTCCATGATGGCTCCTCTCCATTTAAGCTTCCGTAAGTTGTATATTTCGGGCCATGCAACTAATGATGCTACACACTCCTTTTGCTTGATGTTTAAGTCTAGGACTGTCTCCTGAGGGAAATGATCGCTCTCTGGTCGTGTTGAGATGCGGAAATTGTCTACCCGGGGCGTTAGCTCTTTACTGATTATCGTGTAATCAATAATTGCTTGTTTTTTTCCACAGGAAAAGGTGATACCTGCCGGTTGATCTCCCTTCATGTTTCCATTTAGGATGACCATGCCTAGTTTTTCCAGCTTGTTTCGTATATTTTGATCTTTATTCTTATTCTTATTCTTATTCGTCTTTCCTCCTGTCAGATTATAATTAAAGTCCCCTGATATTATCATCTTGTGATATATATGTGTGACTTGTAGTGTTTTTATTAGATTTATTAGAGTTGACAGTTTCTCCTCTTTTTTGTTCTATGCAGGATGAATATAAATATTAAGGATTATTAGCTTATCTCCCACTCCTTCTCCTTGTGCAGGAAGATTTTCTTCCACTTTTATTATTTGGATCCAGTTTTCTCCGGAATCCATTTCCTCAGTTTGCCAGTCATTTTCTGTTGCAGTGTATATGGACAAACCCCCTCTTGGATGCCCATACTTGGAGGTTTTTTCCGCCATTATGTGGAATTCTTCGTATTCTGCCAAGTGCTTTGGTGAAGTGTTCCATGTTTCTTGTAGCAGTATTACTTTAAAATTACTTAAATAGGTGAGGGTTTCTTGATCTTGTTGCATTTCTTTAAAACCATGAACGTTCCAGGAGCAGATCATGGTCTTTTTCTCATTTTGATTTACTGCCTTATTGTTTTGTTCCCCCCTTACTGTGATGTTATCATCAGGATCGATGTGAATTCAAGGTGTGGGGTAACCAAGACCAGTCATGGTTTCCCTCTGACTGGGTAGTTGTTTGTCTGTCCGTAATAATTTGCACGCCGGCTCCCCTGCTTGTCTCTTGATTTGGTGACGTACTTCTGGCTCCTTTTAGTACCATAGAAGACTTTCCCTTTATTTTTAGCAGCCCGGAAACCTCGTCGTTTATTAGCGGGTATGGATATTTTATTAACGGTGGATATGATATTGTTATGCCCCAAGTTGCGAAGATCTCCCTGGTGGAGAAGATCCGTTCCGTTGTCTCAATCGACTCCCATGTTGTTCTACTTACTTCCAAGTCCATCTCCATGTTAACTTGGACAAAATCTAGTGCCAAGAGATCGGACGATGGAATATCCCTTAATTTCCGAATTTCTCTAAATAGTCTCATTATATTACCCCTATTTAGTGTGTCGTTTTTTCCCTTTGTTTGATATTCCGGCTTGAAGATTAGTTTACAGCCTGTCTCTGCTGGGTTTGGTTGAGATTCTTGATTTCCATTTTGTTCCCTTTTTTCCCTTTTCCTTTCCCCTGCCTTAGCGTTGATCATGAGCTCGATGGTGGGCCGTCCTTTTGCGCTTAATTTTGGCATTGTATCTTCCTCTTCGCTTTGACTTCTATTGTCCTCCTTTGTTCTGAACATTTTAGCTGTCCTGGTCTTCTCCATTTGTTTTTTCTCCGCTAATGTTTTGCACGTCCGGCCTTTTTTATCCAGGGTAATTGATAGCTGGGTGTCTGTACTTGACGCTCTTTCTATGTACAGTCCAGGACTTTTTTCCCTTTTTGGCAGGTTTGTTTTATCTTCTTTAGTTATCCGTTTGGTTATTACTTCCCGGTGCTTGGTTTTTGGGCCATCATCGTTTTTTACTTCAGGTACCGCTTTTTGAGCCGTGTCTTCTATTACCTGTGGTTTTGTTGTTTGTTTGTTTTTATCCCTTCTTATCACGTTTTCCGTCTCCTCCTCTATGTTCGTTTTTACTTTTTCGACGGTATTCCACCCTTTTATTACTTTTCTATCAGCAGGTTCTGGTGCACACTGATTGCTTTGCATGGATATATTGCAGTCCCTCAAATTGTCTAATATGTTTGATTCTTCAGTGTTTTGCTGTATTGTTAGGCCAGTGACTGCTTGCTCTTGTGCACTATTGTTAGCGTTTTGTGCAAAAATGGCATAATTTTGTTTTTTTCCTTGCTTAATTTTTGAATTGACGTTCTTCCTAGCTTTCCGTGCTCGTTTACGTTGTCTTTTGGTTTGATTTTCCAACACGCTTGGGGTGGCAGGTGTATTTTTTTCGCTGTGCCTATTGCCCTGCTCTTTTGTTATGTTTGCATCGCCCTCCGTGGAGTTTTCTGCAGGTTCTATACTTTGCCTCATACTTCTTTGTTTTTCAATCATTGTAATTTTACCTGCATTTACTAAGCACGATGTTTCCTCTGTTTGTTTTCTTACTTGTGCTGCACGTAGGATCTCTGTCAAAATTTCTGGTAGGCTTGACAGTTTATCTATTATTTTGCCGCACCCGCAGCTTTGGTCCAATACTTTGTTTTTGTTTTGTCTGTCTTTATTTATTCCATTAGTTATTTGATCTGAAATTTTGTCCAGCTTGTTATTGATTCCTGCAATGTGAGTTGCGATCAGGTTCATTAAGTCTACCTGCACGTCCAATTTGTCCGATTGAAAATTTAATACAGTGATTGCTTGCAGTAGACTTTTTAGTAACGAATCGCTCCAAGTGGTTATTTCTTTATTTGTTGGTGGTATTGAGATCCCTGATATGGAATCGAACCCGCTTACTGATGAAATGGTGATTGGTGACTGTGTTTTTTTATCTCCATGTGGCGAGCCACTTCGCCCCGTGTTTACTTTTTTCCAAAGAATGGGGCTGGGGGTGTGCTTGATGGGGGTTGATACTGCTCCCCTTTCCACTCCCCTTTCCTTTTTTTCCGGCGGATTTGTGTCCCTATGTTTTCCCTGGTTTATTGCCCCCGATTCCTCCACTTGTTGGGTATTAAATTCTAGCATCTTTATGAGGTTGTCTTCCTCTGTTATTGAAAAAAATCTTGACCAGTTTGTCTTTTGGATTATTCCTCGTTGTGTAACTTGATCTCCGCCTTCGCTTTGTTCCCTTAACATATACCTTTGTGCAGTTTTTTCTTCCTTGCTTTTTTCATGGGTGGCTGTAAGTTGGGATGTAGGTTGAACTATGGGTTGGGGTGCCGGGACATGTGTTTGGGCTGTCGTTTTTAGAAGCCATTTTTTTAAAGCTGATTTTTCTTGAACCGGTCTTCCATCCTTTCCTTCTGGCACCCTTCCTTCTTTTTGTTGACACTTTTCTGGTTGTCTTGACATTGCTTCTGGGCTTTTATCTCCGGCTCTTTTTGGTGTTATCGAGTGTATCGGTTTTATGGGAGTTTGTAGGCTTTGTGCCTCTTCTGTGTTTGCATAAATTGCCGCCATCGGGTCTTTTAAAAACTGAAATTTATGCTTTAGGTTTTTCCCACCGTACTTAAATGACTCTATAGCTGTAATAGGGATCAAACTCTTTTCTTGTGGGTTAGAATCCTCTTTTAACTTACTCTTGTTTCCAGATTTGTTAACCGCTTTTGTTTGATCCTGTGTTGTCGCTCTTTTCTTATTTTTATGGATGGGGGCTTGATGAACTTTTCCTGACCGCATATCCCCAGTTCTCCACTCCGATTGGTAATAGGACTGATCCCGATGACTATCTTGACCCCTGTGCTGTTTTCCGCTGTTACTGCTGTCCCTCCACTGCAGGGTTTTCTTATCTCTCCAGTCAGAGGTACTGTGAGCACTGCTTCACCTCTACTTCGCCTCACCACACCTCACCTCCAGACTTTCACCTCCCACGCAACTTCCAGCGCCTCCTCCCAAGCCTGTCTGCTCCTTCTGCATCCTGTCGAGTGGCAAACTCCCCTGCCGGGTCACCTCCTCAGCTACCGACCCTTACACTAGGTGCGGCGCGAGGTGCTGTGGGGTGGCTTGGGGCCCGACGCACGATTGGGGCAGCTGCCGTCAGGGAGAAACTGCGTTGAAGTGTTGCAGAGTCTGGCAATGTGGTGACTTTATCTGTAGTGTCAAGTCACTTACAATCTACTTGGGTCCCTCTGTTGGGGCCTCAGGTCACAAGTTCTCAAGCTAATAGCCCATAAATAGATTAACAGTTTTTACCAGTTATTACCAGGCGGACCACCGTAATTTTACTGTTGCCTGCGTTAAAGCTGGTGCTTGACTGCTTGAGTCCCGGTGCTTGAATAGTAGCTAGTAGCTTAAATATGCTTAGTTTGATGATTAAGTAGTGCATAGGTAGAACTGTGGTCCCCCCTTTGCGCCTGTAACTCTGCCGGGGTTGGCTTTTCCTGCAGGGCTGCTGCTCACTGCTACTGCCTTCGACTCGCCTTTTGCTTGCCAAAATCCATGACCGTGACAGGCCCTCGAGTCCAAAGCACAAGCAGGATATGACTTTGGGGGCCTCTGGGGCTCAGGGGCTCGGGCTTAGGGCTAACAGCCTTCCCCCCCCAGCCCAACCCGCACCCGCTCCCAGCACCAGTCACCCGGCTCACCGCTTCTTGACGCCTCTCCTCTCTCCTCTCTCCTTGCTGTGTGGTGCGGCGCGGAGCGGTAGGGGGAGCCTCTGGATGCGGGGAGCCTCGAGACCTCCGGCTGCCTGGAACCGTGCCTGGAACCGTGTTACTCCACTTCACTTCGATCCGCCTCCGCTTTGCTCCTCACGCTCCTCACGCTGCCTTGACTGCTCTACTGCTCAAACTGCTACTGCTCCGCGGTGCTCCATGGCGCTTCACGGTGCCTCCCGTACGTGAGGTCCTATGTCCTGTGTCCGTTCGCTCCCCTTACAGTACAGCACAGCACGCCGCTCCACAGATGCAGAACACAGCCAGACGGACGCGCCGGCCGGTGATTGCAACGGGGGGTCCCAGCAGGTGTCCAAGCGGGGGTCCAAGCGGGTCAGACATGGATTTTGGCAGTCCGTGGGTCCGTGAGCCAGTAGCCCGTTTCTCTGCAGCTTGCCTGCTCGGAGTTCGGCGTTTCAGCGTTCTGGCGTTCTGGTGATTGTGGCTCTCTGTCTCTCTGGCTCCCTCTACTGGATCACCTCGACAAGCACCACTATCCCTAGGAGTTTACCAAAACTCATTCACTATACTAGAATGATTCTCCTATTGTTGTATGTGAATTCTTTTGCCTCTACAGTCATCACAGGCCTTGCATTTTCCACACTAGGAATGTCCCACAATGTGGGGCAAGTTCCATCATGCCATTGAATCTGGTGGGTCTGGTATCAGCAATAGTGTGCTCACTACAAAGGTTTGTCAATGGTCATCAGGTCCCAATGTCTGCTAATTATTTTCTTAATCTAATTGCTGATGTGTACAAGAAGTAGTCACATATATCGCTTTCATTCCCTTCTTGCTCTCTGGGTTCCAACAGATATTCCCTGGGGCAATACAACGCTCTTTTGCATGAGTGTTTCAATAGCTCTGTAGGGTAGCCCGTCTCTTAATCTTTGGAGAAGGATATTAGATTCACTTAAATAATCCACAGACTGGTATTATTTCTTCAGATCCTTAAGAACTGCCCTAGGGTAGATTATACCGTAAACTCATGGGATGATGGCTAGTGTACCTTAAAAGTGTTTTGCTCTGTGGGCTTACAAAATAATGTTGTATAAAGATTGCCATTCTCTATTCTGACAATTATGTCAAAGACATTAACTTCATTATTGCTGTGTGGCATGGTAAAGTGGCTATCTGGTGACCTGTTAGTAAAGCAAATAAGAACTTTTTCTAGTATGGTGACATCCCCAGAACCGGAATGAATCCTGCTCCCATAGCCACCCCTTTGGACAGGTAATAAAAATTACCCCAGAATACAAAGACAGTTTTGTCATTGCTATTTTTACTAATTCCACTACAAACACTGTGGGAGCCTGCATGGGTTGCTCTCTGGAGTTAAGTATATCTCTTACCACCTCTAGGATGGTATGTTGTGAGATCTTTGTGTAAAGAGGTGTCACAACCCCAGGGGCTACTGGGCCCAACCATGGTGTTTGAGACACTTTATTTCTGATGTCCTGAGGTCCAGCCTCCTATAGATCCCGCTCTACTGGGCCAAGTACACCTTCTGCATTTGACTCTCGTGGTAGCTTTGGCCGAGCAGTCAAGGCTTCCTTGAGGGTGATGCATATAGAGGTCAGTGAACACGACTCATAACTCAAAGTGCAAATAGTACAAACAATAAATCAATGTACGGCCAAATACTTGCTTTTATAAGAAAAAGTAGTATTTTCTTTCTAACTCTACACATGCACAGAAATGCAACATTCAAATCTCACTCTCCCTAGAGGTCGGGGCTCTAGTAGTTGTCAGTGGAATCTCTATCCCACCCTCCTTTGTGTAACGTGTTCAGGGTTATTCCCGATTCACTGGTGGCAGCATCAGAGAATGCAAACAATTAGGCCATACTCAAGACTTTTCCCTTTTAACCTTTTAGGAACTTAGTCAAAAGTGTCCAAGGTTCCGTAACACTGTTTGCAGTAAGTTCCTCCGAGGTCCAACTGGCCCAATATACGTCTTCCCCGATATCATTGTACAGAAGTGTTAAGCGATGCAGCAGGCACCTTCAAATGAGCAACCATGACTCCTGCTCCATTCGTAGAGGTCAGGCTGTTTGCAGCCTATGCGGAGGCACCCAGCCGTGCAGGCTCTCTATCCTAAGCTCCGCTGCCAGAGTTCTCCCAGATGTCGGAGCAGCTCCCTAATCACGAAGACACATAAGCTGACCATGCACCCATGGTGGTGGGGGGGGGGGGGGGGGGGGGGGGGGAAGGTGTGTATTAGGAATCCTTTATTTAGCTCCCAACTGGAGCTAGCAAGGGTGCGACGCTGTCCACAGTGTCTCCGACAGTCCTCAGTGGTGAGGCTAGGGCAGTTCCCTGTATTGCGGGTCCAACCGGATGATTGTAGCTTCAGTCTCTCGTTTTGGTGACGGCCCAAATCCTTTGGCAAAGTTGGCACCGGCTGCCCCAGCTGGCAGGAGTTGCCACAGTATGGGGTTATACGGGCACAAGCTATCCCACTGCACATGCCACGTCCCTGACAGTCACACTTCTTTGCCCTCCTTGAAGTAGTAACTTTACCAGAGGACTCTGGCAAAAGGGGTCACCGCAGCATGGCTGTATAGGCAGAGCAAGACCCGCACAGCTCTCAACACATGGCTCTGTCTACAGAGGGCCTCACTTGGCATACAAGAGTCGCTGAAACAATCTTGCACACGGGTGATGGCCTGATCGGTGCTTAGCTGAATCCTCACACCTCGCACAGGGAGTCTCGTAGTAGGGTTCCCCACTGGACCTCGCTCGCTCCAACGCTCTCCTCTTCCTCATTGGGCACACTGGTCTTGGGATGCAGGCAGGCGCTGGTGCTCCAGGGCAGGTAGTCTCGGTTTCCCTGGGTGGTGTTCCCTGACCAGACATGGAAACTAGCAGGTCTTGACCCCAGTCCTGGTCACAGTAGAAGTCTTGCAAAACGTCACCTTCGGACACATCCCGGCTGGCTTCTTGAAGAGGAAAAATTCTTGGGGACTCAATCTCCTGTTATTGTGTTTTTCCAGACAACATATGTGATTTGGGGTCTGGGTCTTTAAAGTTTTGCTTCTGTTGAAGTGGGCACTTCTCCTTTTCATCTTCCTTCATAAAGTGTTCTGCCACAACAGGCACATCCACGAAGCTGATTGCCAACAACACAATTCAAGGGAGTGACTTGAGTTCACACCTGGATGTCAGCCACAGTGATATGTGCATCAAAAGGTTCATCCTAGACCCCCAGCTTTACTCTTTACTATTCTCTCATCAGCCCCATCTCCCTTCCGGGGATGTTTCCAGGCCTTTTCCTTGTAATCTATCACTGAATCAAAGAACAGTATTTTGAAATGCAAAGGGAGATTCTTAATTTTCCCTCCAGTGTGCCCCCACCCTGCTCAAATGAATGCAGCAATACACATCTGTCTGGGGACATTCCTCCTCATTTCTATACCAGGCAGGGTTTGGCTTCCCATAATGCAACCCAGGGTCCTCTGTACAATGTTCCATTGCAGGCACACTCACTCAGTGTACATTCACACCACACTTCCAGCCCAGCACTGTTCCTTCATGCATTGTACCTTTACATGTACCCTTGTATCCTGCGCGCGCGCACAGTCTGTGCACACTGGTCAGCACAGAAGTTTTTTTTTATATTTAACCATGGTTTGCTCTTCGCAAACAGACACACTGCCAGCACACTCACTCACTATGTACATTCTGCACAAAACTTCACCCTTCAGATCTTACCCCACACAAGCACACATACACTCTGCACATGCTTTATCCACACATGCACTGCACAGCACTACAATCTCTCATGCAATGTATTATTCTCTGCATAAATACACCCAGTACATGTAGTAACAATGCATGTGCTGTAAAGTACTGCTCCATCCTTGTACTGTACCCTTCCCAGGCACACATACAACTGACGCAAAGTTACTAATCCTGCACTGCACAGCACTCTACAACTTCCACAATGAAGGCAAAGGTTGAGTTAAGCACACAGCAGGACTTTTAAAAAGGAAATGAGCCTGAAGGCCTCCCTCCAGTGAGAGAGTAAAAAAAGGCCCAGTTCACTACTACTAAACCCTATACGTTATGCTGCCACCACCGCGCTCGTGCTGCTTAACTCCAGGTGTAGGTGGTAGCCTTCCACTACTATGAGGGTAGCGTTTTGGGCACCAATCCTGGTCCAACAAGACTACAATCCATGAGACAGACCTGTGTCATGGCACACGCATGATCCATGATCTGCCACTCATGGCAGAGGTGAATGTCTTTGTAGAGGACTTTTCCTTCCCAACAACAGGCTTTGCCCACGGTGACCAATAATTGGTTTGGGGTATGGATGGGTAGTCCTCTATTTGTCTGATCACATCCATGGTGTCACATTCATAGGATTTGGTGTGCTAATGTACTTGCAAAGTGGTTCTAGAATACATTAACACCCCAGTACGACAGGATGATCGGGTGGCTTGACCAACCTTTTGTGTATTTTGGGAGGGTATAAATGGTAGGCATGCTTGGTCTTTTTAAAGAATCCAATTCATGATCACTTAGAGAGCTTGCAATTGTTATTAAATTCCTTAATCAGAGTACTAACCTCTTGCATGGGAGCCGCTCTTAATTTGGTGAAATTTTCTTGCACCCCCAACTGTGATGGTGTCGGAAAGTGCCCCTTTTTGACAAAGTCACCCCTACCTTTTTGCCTTGTATCTCATGCAATTTTGACAGAAGTGCACTGAGTTCCTGCTATTCAGGTCCCCCAGTGGCACATCCCGTTCCCTAAAACTGTACAATTATACCCCCAATTGGCAATGTCATTAGCACTCCTTGCAAGTTCTTAGTAAATGGTCCCCCCTGGTACCTAGGGCAAGAATGCTAAAGAGGGTCCCTAAGAGCTGCAGCATGTCTTATACCACCCTAAGGGACCCCTCAGCAAGAACGTTCAAACTGTCATGGCAGGCTGAGTGCCATGGTGCAGATAAGATTACTTTACTAACCTTCGGTAAAGCCTTGCCATGTAGAAACAGGATCTAGCCACAGATTCTTTATCGTTGAATTCTCCCCAGGCACCAGAACAGATCCCAATTTCTTTTTTGTTTTTTTAACAGCAGTACCTCTGGGCATTGGTAGGGGGCTTCGAGCGACTCCAAAGAGACGTCGCCCACCAGATACGATGTCGTCGGAGTTCATATAGGCCCTACCCTGAAGCTCTGATGTCATTCTTCTCCGTGACTGTTTTCCACACGAAAAATGCAGAGCCTCTCATAGAAACTGCCTATGGAAACAGTGCACCAAAATAGAGACATCTTATGTCAAAGCATTACGAAGTCCCAATAAAAGGCATTAGAATGCCCAGAAGGGATCTTGTAGACAAAAGGAACAGCCAGTTTTCAGAACGGGAAGGATCAAGGAATCTGCGGCTAGATTCAGTCTCTACCAGATAAGGCGTTACCGAAGGTAAGTAAACTATTCATTGATAGAGAAATCAAGCCGCAGATTGCTTATCTGTGAATTAGATATCCAAGCAATATCATACCCGGAGGATCTGTGAACTGATCCCACTAAGGGATCTCTGAATAGGACTAGCTGGTCTGTAATAAGATAGAGTGACCGAACGTCTTAGGAATGTAGGTAAGGACAGGAAACTTCCCACCAGAAGGATTGTGGTAAATCCGCATGGAAGTAACATACATAAATCATGGGAAAAAATGGGGAAATGCAACCATGGTACTGGAATAAAGAAGTGGAGAAAAATAACACTTTATGGAAGCACAATACTACATAGCTCCCCAAATGGTAACCGGACCATTAGTGGATGGGACTGAAGGCCAAGGACAACAGCCAATGCCACTGAGCCAGAGCTCCTTGCTGTAGAAACAAGCCTGTGAGCTAAACTTGCCCTGAGAAACACAGGAAAAAAGAGAGGAATCTCAGAACTCATCCATAATATACAGAGCACCAATCAATGCTGCAATAGAAGCCGTGCGCAACAGCAAGTATTGGCATAGACCACTTGTGGTCAGAGAAAACACTGCTAGAGAGAGATGAGCCCTCTGGGACTATCGAACATAGAAGCTACAGAGGAAGGGCAAGCAAATGCATATGCAACGACTAAATGAAGGTTCCAATAGGGCAGAAGGAAAGCCGCGGTGACTTAATCATAAAACATACGCCCTCTTAGGAAAGTCAGCATAGAATGACTTGTAATATATACACATATATATATATTAGATGCATAATATATGTTTATATATACATGAACACACACACACATATCTATATATATTTTTTTTTCACTGAAAAAAACAAAGGTTATAGGGACTTTATAGTTAGGCTCAGATTTCACTCATACAAAACCAGTGAAATTCAGCAATCATAGTTACCTGAGCTAACTATAACTTACACCTCAGCAATGCAACGAGAGAGAGCCAGGAGGTCACCAGGAACACAACGCCCAGTCGCACTCAAGGAGGAGCATGGTTTAGCCAGGTACTGTCACGACTACTGGGGAGACACGGGAGGTGTGAGAAGTCTACCGAGGGAAGTCCGAAAACCTCCTTAATTGCATGTCGTATGCTACATATTTATCTGCTAATTTCATTAGACACTGTAGTCTTTCGTCTTTTCAACGAGAATCAATCCCACCCCATTTCCATCGCAATACTAGTTGTGTGCACACTAACGATCTAAGGAAATACTCTCAATTAACCTAAGGACGCATGGCATGCCTATTTGAGAGAAGGGTGTTACCAGAGACCCAGAAAACCGTGTCTAAGACAATCAGAAAGTAAAGCACAGGAAAGGAAAGATTTATTTCATGAGTATTTCCACTATTCAAGGGCATAATTCCACTGGGTGAAGGTTACCGAGAACTGAATCATTCTCTATTGGTTCTCACACAATCCCACCTCAAAACTTATGATGAACTTGAACAAGGAAAACTTGTATACTTACCTCTCTACTATCTGTCTTCCTAGGGGCATATGAAGATCTGGTGGTCCCGAATTCCCTGGCACCTGTAAAGAAGAGCAGAGCGAAAATCACTCAATCCTGTTTATCCACTCCTCGATGGAGACAACCCTTATGATGTTATCAAAGGCATTATTTTGGACCATTTGGGTCTGGATACTGAGTCATACAGAGCAATGTTTAGAAAAGAAAGGAGATACCCTGGTTATAGATCAAAGATGCTATATTTCAAACTTAAGATGGCAGCCGATAAATGGCTAAAACCTAATGAGTCTAGTAAAGAGGAAATAATGAAGCAGATCTATTTAGAGCAGTATCTGGAAGTCCTCCCCGTGGTTACACAAAAATGGCGAAGACAGCATACCCACCTGACAGCTGAATAAGCTGTAGTAATGGATATAATTTTCGTGCAGGCTCAACCATGAGGTTACGATTGGGAAGTAGAGAGAAGCCATAAAAAGAATCCCTCTACAGGAGGCAGAAAACCTGGGGAAGAAACCCAACAAACCTTCCATACACCACTACAAAGCGCAAACTATGAAACCAGAAGCTATTACCCAAAATGCACCCCAATGTTTTGAGTTTGGTGACTAGGGCCACATAGCACGATTGTGTCCCACCAAAAAAACCAGTAGATAAACCCATGGGTATCAGTTATGTTTCACACTCTTGTACACTCAAGAATTTAGACTATCTTTTAATGTAAGTCTGCAGGTGAACGCTACATGGGTTACATATCTGTAAGATTCCAGTTGTAAGCAGTCAGTAGTGCAAGGGAACCTCATCCATGCTTCACAGATACTCCCAGGAAGGTCCGTAAGCATTAGATGCATCCACTGTGATGTAAAAACATATCCTGTAGCAAAACTCACTGTAACCACCAGAAAGGGTCAGAGCATGGATATTGAAGTAGGCATATTGCAGAATCTTCCACAAGACATATTAGGAGTCGGCAACCCCGAGTTCGTAAAAGCGTTTTTAACTAACCTCGGTCTCTACAAACCAGATATGAATTCCCCTAAGGAGCTCTCTTCTAGAAATACGCACCTCACACCAGAGCTCTGGGAAATAGACCGCGATTCCCAATTCTTACAAAATAATGACACCCCCCCAAAATCCTCCCACTACCTTCCCTCAATTCATTATACAAAAAGGCCTACTATATAGAGTGGGCAAACCGAATGAACCCCCACAGTTGTTTTGCCCCTAAGGAATTTTGGGCAAATCATGTTTTTTGCACACTCTCTTTCAGGCTATATTACGCTACTTTTATTGGAAAGGAATCTATGCCACCATCCAGAGGTATTGTCAAGAATGCAAAGTCTGTAAAAAAAAAAAATTACAAATTCCTCATCGATCTCCACCAGTACCCCTTTAGCCTCTACCCATGATAGGAACACTCTTCGAGCATATAGGAATGTATATATTAGGACCACGATGCGTGTATAAGGTAACCGTCATGGTGGACGTGATGTGAGTTAGCGCCGCTTTTATGCAAATTCTCCTCCTGCCGGGGACCGACTACCCACGCTGGAAACTGGAAACCTGTAGCATGTCAGCTCATCCTGGTCAAGTCGCTTCCAGCGTGGAGGATGAGGGAGGAGATGTGCGGCACATATTGGTGATTGGGGTCTAGACCCGCTGCCTGGATGATGACACTGATGATGCAGGAAGAGATTGGCCGGAGAGGAAAGGAGTAATTGGCTGTGGACGGCCACTGTGCCAGCTGGTCTGAAGTGACTTCATCGGTGATGGGACGTGACCAGACCCGATGGTCCGGTGGTGAGTGAGTGCGGCGCCGGCGGGGGTAAGACCAGGAACGGCATCAATAACCACTGCCTCGGCTCAGAACAGAAATGCATTCCTCCTATGGGTGCGTACAAACAGCACACTTTGCTGCTGCTCTGAAGTTGATGAGGTCTGACCGGCTATGTATGCTGCAGCACTGGGGTCCTGAGGCAGCCGCAGTGTGGTTCCTGTGGGGGAAAAGGGTCCGCCCGCTCTAATGGAGGCCCAAGTGCTGGGTAGACCCTGGCTCGGGTACCTGTGACCACCAAACAACTTACACCAAAGAATCCTACCCCAATCACCAAAGAAACATTCGCCTTCAGTGGTGGGGACCGGTGGTTTGAGGCACTGATGTGACTTCACACTACGAATGTGCCACTCAACACTACCTGATGATTCCAGCGCACCCCGGCCCCCTGCCATTGTAACCCTACCCCCGCTCTGATCAAAAGGATGTCTGCTGGACGCTGCGGGTGCTGTTGGTGAGGCCCTGTTGGGCTACTGGGCACCTGCCGGCATAGCTGCCAGGACTCTGGAAACTGAACTCTACTACTAGCAATTGCAGCATTCCCTAAGGGTGCTCTCCCCCTTGGCAGGCAGCACGAGCTCCATAAGCCCATTTACCGAGGTGTCATTAGATGCGTGACCACTGAGAAGACATATCCCTTCTCTAACTGCGATACTTCATGGTGGGGCGATCACTGAGTAGGGTTGCTGCAGGTGTTGGAGGGAAGACCAGGCAAGAGCAACATCTGTATGCTCACTGGCTGGATGCTGCACCGGTGCCTCTGCCGTACAAGACCGGAGCGCTGAGGGCTGCTCGTGCCATCCCACTACCCTGCATTACACCTAGACCCTGCTATCCAATTGCTGTCAGAGTATCCTGTAGAAGGAGGAGAGGATGGGCCACCAACGTGTGACGACCCAGGGCACATCTGTTTGACCCGCATTCGAGCAGGAACAACCACAAGACGACATGGACACCAACGTACCTAATGTTCCCCATCCTCCTTTGGACATAAATTGGACTCAGTCCTAGCAGCGGTCGAAAAACTCGGCACGATGCTGGAATTCATAAGGAACTTACGCGAGAACAAAATTGACACAGTTACGACTGACCTGACGCTGCTCCAACTCATGGACAAAGTCCACTATGCTAAACAATCTATTGCAGAATTGCAACCGAAAACAAGCGAACTGGACACCTCGTTAGGCCTTATGACAGACTGAGTAGAAATGCTGAAATGTAAAGTGAAGGATGTGGAGGGTCGATCACGCCACAACAACGTGCGGGTAGTCGGCCTACCGGAGGAATCGGATGCTGTTGAGCACATGGAGCGCTGGATGCAGCAGCTGCTGCCTCAAGGTACCATCTCACGACACTTCGACGTGGAGTGGGCGCACCCAGTTCCTGCCAGGGATGCAATCCTGAAAGAGACCCAGCAACCAACTCAGACCGAAATAGGCAATGCAACCATCAAATTTTTCCCGAACTATACTGTAGAGGTGCAGCAACTACGTAGTTCCTTCCTTGCAGTCATACGCCGGTTGTGCGAACTTGAAATCAAATATGCACGCCTACAAATTGTTGATGGGAAAACCCATTTCTTTGACACATCTAGAAATGTCTGGGACTGGCTGGAAACTACGGGCCATTCCACAGCCAGCAGACCATAGAATGCAGAAACTTTTGTGTGAGGCGGTGCGAGAGGGCACTGCCATTACAGAGGCCCCCTTCCTTGCATGATGTGCCCAATCTGAAGCAAATAATCCAGGAGCCTTTGCGAATGCTGCAATCTGTGGTGGCACAAGATCAAAACTCCGGATTGGACGCAAAGTCTATACGATCGCTCAGCAACAATAACTCATCAACAACATGGCCCTCCGGAGCGGATTTGTCTGCCCCTCTGGAGGTCACCTCACAAACGTCTAATAACATTATCTTACAACTATTGTAACTCTAACTCATGTTGTAAAAATGTTTTATTGTCCCCCACCTCTGTCTGCGACTTTCACATCTACTGTTGTGTGCCAGGGTTGTCATCTCTTTCAGGTATGCAGTATAGGCCTCTATTGATTGATACAGTTGACACTACTTCACACTAATGGTCATATGCACAGGGGTCACTGCAAATAATGTACCTATTGATGGCACGGGTCCCCAGACACATCTTCTCATTTAAGCAGGGTAAACGCCTATTAACCCACTTGCTCTCCCCCGTTGGATATTTGTCTAACCAACCTTGTCTGTAAAAACATGTTTTTCGTTTGGGTGGGCACCTATTGTGCTACTGATCTATTGGTATTTACAGTACAGTTTTATTGTTTACATGTGTTATATTGTGTGGTGCAACCCACATCCTTTGCAGACTCTCCCACATGCTCCCCATTATTTTTCCCTACTACTCCGGACCCTTCACCCTTTCTGGGGGGGTGATTACGCGTTGGGGAGGGAAAACATAACACAACACTCATGCCTCACTATAACATAGTTACTGTTTGAGGCATGCACACTCTATCACAACAATATGCTGTATATGCCTATCTAAAGCGACACTTGGTGCGCATTGCACTAATACATGAAACTCACCTGACAAAGATGGAGAATAGACTACATAGGAAATGTAGGGGCCAGTTACATGCCACTGGATTTTCAAGTTATGCCTGTGGGGCATTTCTGTGGATTAGACCTGGTACCCAGTTTGTCATGGAGGACTCAATTATAGACACCAAGTGCCATTAAGGACGAGTACGACTGGATGGTCATCCTATACTGCTAGGATCTCTCTATGCACCAAACATGGACCAAGCTCCTTATCTGCAGACACTATCATGCACGCTATCACCACGGAACGGGAATACTATGGCTACTCCAGGTGGGGGGTGGACTTTAACAGCGTATTGGACACCACTCTTGACCGATCCTTCCCTCCACTACCATGTACACTTTCTATCTACAATGCTCGCACACTATCAAACTAGCTGCGACAATGGCATCTGGTGGATAAATGGCGCAGCCGCAACCAGACGGTGAGGGTTTACTCCTTCTATTCCGCTCCTCATAAACTACATGTCTGCACTGATAGACTGGTGGCAACCCAGTCACTGCTATCATCTATCATGACAACAGACTAATTAGGAAGCACACACTCTGATCATAATCCCCAACTCTTATAACTGCAATGGCATACCCCCCCTATTCTCACATTGCAGTTCCAGCCAACACTCTTGGAGGACCCACTGTTCCGAGCATCACTAGGCTCGATGATAGATGATTATTTCCAACATATTGCGGGTACAGCTTCCACTAGCCTGATTGAATGGAATGCCTTTCAAGGTAACATTAAGGGGACACTGTTTGAGAACACTGAGCAACATGAGGAGTGGACTTAACAAGACATTGCTGATTCGGAGAAAAAGCTCTTGGGGGCTGGAAACTAAGGCTGTAGAGGACCTGTACAACTCAACTGCACTAACCAACGCGAGGAAAAAGCATGCAGCACTATTGGAACGTTTGTGTTGTCTCAAATATGCAGCACACTCGGCACACACACACACAACACTGCAGACAAGGCTGGACCCTTGCTGGCGTGGCTAATCCGCCAAACCCATCCTCACAGACCAATCACAGCGCTGAGGTGCCAGCCCCCTCCTCTACACACAGGCTGCTATTCACAATGAGCTCAACTACCACTACACTGAAATCTAGCAATCAAGCACAGACCGGGACCGTAATAAATATAGGGCGATTTGGGCTGACCTACCCATACCCAACATCACAGTTGACGAACATCTGGAATTAGACGAACCGCTAACTTTAACTTTTGGAACAACATCAAAGCTCTGGCCAATGGCAAGACTCTGGGTCTGGACAGATTGCCCTCTGAACTTAACAAAGCTTATGCACCACAACTTGCCCCATACCTGCTTAAAATGTATGACAAAGACCTAGCTTTAGGAAGCATTTCAGAGTACCAGAATGCAGCGACAGTTATATCTAACCGTAGTACAGAGTCAGCTCTGATTAAGACTACAGAAGAAATTCGCTCCTCACTGGACAGCGGTGGGTCAGCAGCCTAGGTGCTGCTTGACCTATCCACTGCATTTGATACGGTAGACCATACTCTTCTGGTTCATCGTCTACAAACTATTGGGATAAGATCGTTTTTATCAGAAAGTACCCAATCAGTTGATTTGGGAAAATTTAAGTCGGCACCTTTTACCCTTCCATGCGGTGTTCCGCAGGGCTCATCTTTGAGCCCCACACTTTTTAATATTTATGTAGCGCAATTAGCACCACTGATAAGAAGTTTTAATTTGATTCCCACTTCTTATGCAGACGACACCCAGCTGGTGATCTCAACAGTCGATAAGGATATCAACCACTCACCAAAACTCCATGACTGTATGCTTTCCTTAAGTCATTGGATGAGTACTCATTGCTTGAAATTAAACTCAAGCAAAACTGAGGGGATTATGTTCGGAAACCTCTTTCCACCTTGGTCCCCAGCCTGGTGGCCAGATAATCTTGGTCCTCCCCCTACCACGGTGAATAAAGCTAAAAATCTCGGGGTTATCATAGACGAGAAACTTAGTTTTAAAGCTCAAGTCTCCAAGGTTGTGTCCTCTTCGTTCTTTACAATTCAGACTATAAGGAAAATGTTGCCTTTTATTCCTAAATCCTGCAGAAAGTTGGTAGTAACCTCCTTAGTCTTGTCTAAACTTGACTACTGTAATGGACTGTACATCAAAGTGCAATCGACCCTCCTCAGGAAGTTACAGGCAGTACAAAATGCTGCCACAAGACTGATTCTGGACATACCTAAATATAAGTCTGTCAGATCAGCATTGCGAGACCTCCACTGGCTGCCAGTCAGTCAGCGGATAAAGTTCAAGGCACTTTGCATGGCCCATAAGGCTTTGCACAAAGAAGGACCGAAATTTCTAGAGGACCTTTTCAGATGGTATTCTCCAAATAGACCTCTGCGTTCGGCTAATGCCCATCTGATGCCGGTGGTCAGGATAAAAAGATGAACTGGGGGGAGGGGGAGCGTTTCACCTATAACACCACAGAGGAATGGAATTCTCTTCCACTATATCTTAGAAACATTTCCTCCCTTCTCGAGTTCAGAAAACAACTGAAGACCTGGCTCTTTTAGTAGTAGTAGCACTGAGTACAGTATGTAGCACTGGAAGCGCCAAGACACCCGAGTGTATTTGTGCGCTGTATACATTTTATTAACATAACATATCTTTGTCCAAACCCCATAAAATACATGAACTCCCCGGCACCTACCGTCCACTGGCACTACGGAATACGTGTGAGAAGTTGGCCTGATATATGCTGTCCACTAATTATAATGGGCACCTTGTATCAGTCCAAACAACCCCTGATTGGTTATAGGTCAAAGACAACCTTTATTGAAAGCTATCCTAGTGGTAGCTATGTAGAGCAGTCTTCAGGCTAAGACTTGAAGGAATGTAAAGCAGCTTGTTTTACCAGTCTATAATCTCTTGAGTCACTAAATGAAAGAATCCATACCAGGTGTGTATATATATATATATATATATATATATATATATATATATATATATTAGTTATAGTTAGGACCGTGTTTCCATAGGAAATCCGCAACATTCTATTTGGAATAACTTTGGCGCCGGTTGACGAATCCTCGCGAAATTTTCAAAATAGGTGGGGCGCTCCGCTCCGCTCCTACCCTGAAAGTCTCAGGGGGATTCGTCAAGCGGGGGCTGAGAAAAAAGGGGGGTCCCAAAACACGTCTTCCCCATGCAATTTTCCATAGGGACCTTTAGTCCAAGGTACAGCCCGAACGGCTGAACAGAATTACTTGAAATTTGGCAGAGAGGTAGTCCTCAGCTCAGGGAAGTGCCTTTTGCAGGTCGGGTGTCAATCTGTTCAGTAGTTCCTGAGAAAATCAAAAGTAAAATCATATATATATGTGGGCGGAGCCTAACCACACATCTCATCCTGAGATCTGATTGGCTGTCAGCACTTCATCCAAGAAGTGTTGGCAGCCATCTTGGGACCAATATACATGATAGCACCTCATTAAAAAGCATTGCAGTTAATAGAAGGTTTTAAGACTTTAGTTACATTATAAATCATTTGTTGATGGTACCATACTCATTTTAGGAATTGTGGTATGTTCTAAGGTGATTTCACCATGTGAAAAAGCCTTCTGCTGGGATATCATGATTGAGAGAAAAATATTTTCTCATGCTTTTCCCACAGAGGTTTGGAAGGTGATCTATAAGCTAAACTGAGAGCTTATTTTCTGTAATTTCACATTATCTTTATCAGTCATGTGAGAATGAAGTCTGACATTCTCAGTAAAACATGTACATCCAACAAGGGCAGAAACTGTCAGTTGATTCCTTTGTGTTCTACTGCAGCTTCCCAGAGTGTTCCAAAGAACAACTAGAGCGCTAACAGTCCTACTTATGATAAACGTATGGCACACCTGAAGCCATCTTGCTTGGATTAAAGTGGTAACTCTTAAAACATTTAATTTAAGAAGGAACAAAATGAGGGGGTTCATTTTTCCATAAAAAGTATGATTAGTGCTGCAGAAAGAAAAATTAGGGCACATTTTGAGTGACTTCTCAAATCCTCTTCTATTTCATTAAAAAATTCTGACATGCAGACTGAAACATGCACTTTCAATACCAGCAGCAGTTTTCCCTGGTGAGCAGTAGTTTTACTACAGTGATCTAATGAGCAAAAAGAGTGCTAACATTCTGAATTTATGGCAAATGTGTGACACATCTGAATGCCTTCTTGATGGAATCAAAGTAAAAAACTGAAAGTATTTCCTACTGAGGAGACTGCAGTAAATGAGGAAATTAGGAAACTTCATAACAAATAAGTCTCCCAAGATGGCCACCAGAGACAAAAGAGCCCAAATGTAGCCCAAATATCACCCAGATGTAGCCCAAGTATAGCCCAATGACAGAATGTCCCAGAGTGTTCTTAAAAACAACTAGAGCGCTTACTGTCTTCATTATGACAAAAGTATGGCACACCTGAAGCCATCTTGATTGGAATAAACTGGTAACACTTAAAACATTTAATTTAAAAAGGAACACGATGAGGGGGTTCATTTTGCCATAGAAATTATGATTAATGCTGAAGAAAGAAAATGAGGGCACATTTTGAGTGACTTCTCAAATCCTCTTCTATTTCATTAAAAAATTCTGACATGCAGACTAAAACATGCACTTTTAATACCAGGAGCAGACTTCCATGGTGAACAGTAGTTTTACTACAGTGATCTAATGAGCAACTAGAGTGCTAACTTTCAGAATTTATGGCAAATGTGTGACATATCTGAATACCTTCATGATGGAATCAGAGTAAAAAACTGAAAGCATTTCCTACTGAGGAGACTGCAGTACATGAGGAAATTAGGAAACTTCATAACAAATAAATCTCCCAAGATGGCCACCGGAGACAAAAGAGCCCAAATGTAACCCAAAATCACCCAGATATAGCCCAATGACAGAAGTGTGCAAAACACTTATTATTTTGTGTTTTTGCAGTGTTATATAGTGCAGACTTGTCAGGTATTGGAGTGCTTTACATGAGCATTGGTTACATCACAAAAGAACAAATTCATTTTGGTTGTAGACATGGGGAGACTAAGTGATTTGACCAGAATCACAGAATGTCGAGCTGAAGCAGAAACTCCAACCTGGTTCCCCAGTTGCAAAGTCTGCAGTTCTGGAAGTAACACCACATCCTCTCCCCTAAGTGCAACATTTAATCAAGTGGTCAACTGGATAAAAAAACATAAAGATAACAAATAATTTAAAAGTGCTTTGTCGCTATTTGAAAACTCAGAAAATATGTCCTTATTTTAGTCTTTTAGAGCACTAACCATAATTTTGATGCCAATAAGACCCTCTCATATATGTAATTTCTAAAGGAAATGCTCTAGGTATTACACTTTTGATTACATCAAGATGACGTCAGGCGTTCCACACTTTTGTAATAAATATAGAATGTTAGCAATCTAGTTGTTCATTAGGATACTGTTGAGAGGCAGAGGCCAGGGGCACAGACTCTGAAAATTGAAGGCAGGTAGGAGGGTGCAAAGGCAACAATTTAACCACACTGAGCAGGCAGGAAGGGCCGTGGCAGCACAACAGACTATGGAGGGCAGTGGAAAGGGGGGCAGGGGCAACAAACCAACAATACAGGACTTGCAAGAGAGGCTGTGGCAATGTAATAGACCATTGTGGGCAGAAGGAAGAGGCAATGGTAGTACAACCATACATGCCAACAGACCCGATTCAGCCAGGAAACGTCCAATGTTTTTAAGCTCAAATGGGCTTTATTTGATCTGTCTCCTGTCTACAATCTCCTCTTTTTCAATGTAACTCAAAGGGGAAAATCAATACTCCATTTTTTTTTCAAAATCTCCCTCTTACCAAGTTCAAAATGTTCGCAAGTATGGTACATTGGATCATGGAAGGAAATGGGGTAGGGACATAGACTTGGATAACAGAGGACAGGAGGGACATGGAGAGGTGCACCAAACTGACCCTGCAGGGCAGGCATCAGGGTTTGCAGCAGCACAATACACCACACAGGGCATGCGGGACGGGAGTGCAGCACAACAATCCATAGAAAGCAATAGGGAGGGGACAGGACCATGCACATGGACAACAGAGAACAGAGGGGCAAGAGGCAATGGTAGCTAGCTGACCATAATGGACAGACAGGAGAGAAAGCTGCAGCATAACAGACCATAAAGGGCAGGAGGGACGGATCAGGGGCATTACAATGGAACAAACAAGCCAGGAGGGAGGGAGTAGGGGTCTGCACATGTAAACAGAGGGCTGGGGGCAAGGGGGCAGGGCAGGAGCAGCAAGATAGCCATGGAGGTCAGGCAGGATGGGCACTAGAAGCAAGACACACCATGAAGAGCAACAGTGAGACTGTGATGGCATACACACAGACCATGGAGGGAAGGTGGGAGGGGGTCAGGGGCAGCTAACTGACCACACAGGGAAGGTGGGAGGGGCCATGGCAGCACAGAAGACCATGCATGGCAAGTGGGAAGGTTAGTGGCAGCACAATGGCTATGATGGGCAAGAAGGAGGGTGCAGGGGCATGCACAAAGGACGATGGAGGATAGAAGGGAGGGTCAGGACCTGTGCACAGACAAGAAAGTTCAGGGGAAGGGGCCTCACAACAGACCGCACGGGGCAGGCAGGAGGAGCAGTTGCAGCACAACAGACCAGGGAGGGCAGAAGGGTGTGGCAGTACAATGGACCATGTAGGACAGGAGGAAGAGGATAGGGGCATGGCATGTGGACAGGCAGGGTGGAGGTGGCAGGGACAGGTTACAGTCATCTGACAATGCCAGGCAGGTGGAAGGGGAGTGGCAGCTCAACAGAACACTCAGAGTAGATAGGAGTGGCAGGTCCATGGAACTTGGTGGGCAAAAAGGATGGAGCAGGGGCATGCACAAAGACATCGGAGGGCAGGGGGAAGGAGAATAGGGGCAGCAAGCTAAGCACAGAGTTTAAGCAGGAGGTCAATGATGGGGCATAGAATTGGGCAAGGGAGGGCAGGAGGAGTGGACTGGTACATCATACTAAATTGAGGGCAGTGGCAGCATATCAGACTATGCATGACAGGAGGGAGGAGGCTAGTCCATGGATTCACACAACAGAGGATAGGGAGGAGGGGGATGGGGCAGCAAGCTAACTGTTCAGAGAAGGCGGGTATTAGGAACTTTATTGTTTTTAAAACGTGTGTATGTGCGAACTACTTAAAATATGAACAAGTATGCAGCATAATCTCACTTTTATTCAGGAAAAGAGGACGTTTGTGACTGTGACTCCGGGCTCACTTGGCAGAAACACCCCCTGACCCTCCACCCCCTATCGCAAAATGTAATGCCCGTGAAAAGGGTAGGTGAATACAGTGTTATATAGAACATAGTCCTGAGAGCACGATTGAAAATGAAAACTAGATATAGTGTATGGTATAAACTATGCACCAAAAAGTGTGATATAAGATGAACCGGGCGTGAAATATAATATGCAATACATTTTGCGCAATGACAGATTCATTGGAGAGCGCGAGATAGCACAGGCACTAGCGCGTGCTATGCGATATGCGCCTTGGAGTGCAATATGCACAGGGCAGTGTTGTGTAACCTAACTAGTCTCTAAAGTTGTAATATAAAATATGTGCTGGGGAGTGTAACGTTGCATATGCACTGTGACAAAGATATGGATCCCAGATTGTAATATGTATGGCATAGCACTGTGCGTTATAACATAGGCATCGAGGAAGGCACGTTAGATGGGGCAATATACCCCGTGCGAAGACAAGTGTGGCATGACATATTCACGGGGTGGTGTTACAGTGCACATGGGCTAGAGAGTGTCATAGCATATGCACTAGCTGGTGGAATACAACAATGAGGTGTGTGGCACTCGGCAGGCAATGGTGGGTGTAACACAGCATTGGGCTCTGCCAGGAGCGCGCTGTGACTCTCAAGTGATGTTCGTCCCCTTTCCAGAGAGTAAAATAAAAAGTATTACACATCCGGCATTGGATGTGTGTTTTATTAACCGTGAAGGGGGTTTCTTGCATAGTTTTGGTCGAATTTTTGTCGAATCCCCTTTGAATGGCTTGGCGTGCATGTGTATTAAATGTGCCCGTCAATAGCTACCCATGTTTGTATAAATAAACGACAAGGGTGTCTACCGGGGTTAGGCACGGTAGGGCATCAGACATGCCAGAGCTTCACTAGTGGTGTAAATACATTCCACGTGGATTAATTGTATGCATAGTCGCCTTTTAATGAATATCACGCAAATCGTCATGGTGATAGGTACGTACGGTTTGTCCAGCATGTCCTAGGTGTGTCTATAAATATATATATTTTGAAAAATAATAAAAAACAGTGGCCGGCCCTGGGGATTGGGGTCAAAAAAATATAATTAGGAGACAGGCCCTGGGGGATGGGGTCATCAGAGCCAATAAATTAGAATAAGAAGGGGAACCACACAGCCCCCCTTCTTAAAAAATTAAAATAAATAAAAGACTGGCATCGTGCCGGAGGCCATGCCCCCTCCTTGCAGCACTCTGCAAACGAGCCCCCTGGCGAGTTGTAAGTTGGGGAATTAATTCCTCTTCAATACTGAGGGTCCCTGAGGGGCAACTAGCCCAACAGGCATCTCCAGTATGCGCCAGCGAGCTGCGCTGCAGACAGGTGTTCTGAGGCCAAGCCCCTTTTTACACCTCTCTGCAACGCAGCTATGTGGCGCTTACTGGAGGTACCTAGTGGTCTAGTTTGACCCTAGGGACCCTTAGGATTCAAGGGGACTTAATCTCTCAACTTAGAACAGCCACAGTGCGCGTTTACACAGTGGTGAAGGGAGGGGATGGGACCTGAGGTGACGTGTGCAAACACGCACTATGGCACGTTTTAAATTGGGGATATAATTTCCCTTCAATACTGAGGGCCCCTGGGGGCTAACTGGCCCACCAAGTGCTTCCAGTAAGCGCCACTGAGCTGCATTGCAGAGAGGTGGTCTAGGCCGGGCCACTTTTTACACCTCTCTGCAACGCAGCTCTGTGGCACTTACTGGAGGTACCTAGTGGGCTAGTTGGACCCTAGGGACCCTCAGGATTCAAATGAACTTAATCTCCCAACTAAAAACGGACACAGGGCGTGTTTACACAGTGGTGAAGGGAGGGGACGGGGCCTGAGTTAACGTGTGCAAAAACGCCCTGTGGCCTGTTTTAAGAGGTAGTTTTAATCCCCCTGCCCTATTATATACTAGGGGCTTACAGAGGAGGTCATGCTAATCACAGGGGGACCCCAACGCATAATGTTCCCTAGTGTATGTAGGTGTTTTCACTGTATTCTAAGTGTCTTTTAACATAGCACTGGCTCTAGGACTGGTTAGTCAGACTCAGTTACCACCAGTATCCGTCTGAAAAAGTTGAGGGTACAGGATGATTTTGCAACAAGGATTCTTTCTGCTCTTCTTTTTGTTCTTTCTGCACGTTATCCTTCTTCCTGCACTTTTCTTCGTCTTTGAGGACTTCTGTTGCTTCTTTCTGCACTTCTTTTTTTTCTTTCTGTGCATTTTTTCTTCTTTCTTCACATGTCCTATCTCTGTAGGCATAGTTAGAAATTAGCATTTAAAAAACCTTTGAAATTCACAGAAAAAACCATAGGTTTCAGGCACGTTATAGTTAGGAATTAGCATTTAAAAAACCTCAGAAATTCACTGAAAAAACCATAGGTTTCAGGGGTGTTATAGTTAGCTGGACTTTTCACTTGTACAAAACCATTGAAATTCCCCCGTTATAGTTAGTTCATCTAACTATAACTCGCCCACCCGCAATGCAATGCTGATGACGTCACATATTACATCACTCATGACATGGTCAGTGACATCACTCATGACATCACTCATGACATCTCAAATGACATCACTGATGACATCACTGATGACATCATCCTTGTGATAGAGTGGCAGACCTCCTCTCACCTTAATATAACCTTTGATACACACATTCAAAAATAGAGACTAAAATTTTCAAAACAATGGACATACCAATACCAGTTACAACAACCTCTTCAGTAATTCTAAGATCCACATACACATCCACTCATTCACCAACAGTCCTATACAGTCACTCATACATGTACTCACTCATCATATGTACTCATACACCTATACATCCTGTTCCACAATGCCACTCATCCATAGTGTTACTCACATACATAGTCACTCATGCTAATAAAGAATCAAACATACATTTACTTGCATATACAGTTATACACACACCACCACACTTACTTGTATGGAAACTTACACATACTTAGTCTTTTAAACAATCACTTATAGAAACACATACTTATTCATACAGGAACTCTTTCAATCTCACATATACTCACTTATATACACCAATAGTCACATATACTAGTTTAAAACATATGTAGTTACTCATAAAGACACTATTGAGACAGTCATTCACTCACTAACACACCCATACACACACTCATCCACCCATACAGTCCTGCACACATGCTGTCTTCAACACATACAAACAGTGAGTCACTCATTCATGCACCTATGTACTACGTAATACCCCCCACCGAACCATGCAGACACTCAGACTGATACTCAAAAAACCAACTAATAACCTATATAGACACCCATGTAGCTACTCACCAACCCATGCAACCACTTATACAGAAAGTGAGAGACTGATACAGATATTTACATATTTAAACATTACTCACTAAGCCATGTATTCACTATGATACACTTAATCAGTCAGTTACACAATCAATTTTTCAAAAACAAATCATCCATTTAGACACTTATATACCCATTTATTCTTCCATCGACCTTGAGATATACATATATAAAACATATTTAATTTTCAGAAAAACACACATTCACTGGATGATGTCATCAGTGATGTCATCAGTGATGTCATTTGAGATGTCATCAGTGATGTCATGAGTGATGTCACTGACCATGTCATGAGTGATGTAATATGTGACGTCATTAGCAGTGCATTGCGGGCGCGCGAGTTATAGTTAGCTGAACTAACTATAACGGGGGAATTTCAATGGTTTTGTACAAGTGAAAAGTCCAGCTAACTATAACACCCCTGAAACCTATGGTTTTTTCAGTGAATATATATATATATATATATATATATCATCACCAAGTGCACACTTACTGGTATAAAGTAGGCAGGACACAGCTCCGGGATTCAAACGGTTTTAATTGCAGCAATTGAAACGTACAGCAAAGTTTGTGAAACGCAGAGGCAGACGCGTTTCTAGCCGGGTCACGGCTTTCATCAGTGCCGGAATCACAGGTATGATTTAAATCGCCTGGAGTTCTTTTGAAGCTTTTGGAGACCACTCCCAATGTAATAGTCTCTTAGCTCCTCCTCTTAATGCCAGGTGTGTACCTCCTCACACAGCGTTCCAAAGCAAGCTGCACGCTGGGTAATGTAGTCAATCGAGGAAACTTAATCCAGTGATTAAGAAAGTCCAAAACACACAGTGGTGTCCCCAAACTAGGCGATATTCCACATATTCCGCCACAGCTTGCCTAAACGAAGATTTGTCTGATTCCTGCTGCTCGTTTCCCTTAATCAGGCATATATATATATATATATATATATATATATATATATATTACCTACTGGCGGTCGCCAGTAGGTAGTTATAGTTAGGACCACGTTTCCATAGGAAATCCGCAACATTCTTTTTTGAATAACTTTGGCGCCGGTCGACGAATCCTCGCGAATTTTTCAAAATAGGTGGGGCGCTACGCTCCGCTCCTACCCTGAAAGTCTCGGGGGGATTCGTCAAGCGGGGGCTGAGATAAAAGGGGGGTCCCAAAACGCGTTTTTCCCATGCATTTTTCCATAGGACCTTTAGACAGGGCTACAGCCCGAACGGCTGAACAGAATTACTAGAAATTTGGCAGAGAGGTAGTCCTCAGGTCAAGGAAGTGCCTTTTGTAGGTTTGGTGTAAATCTGTTCAGTAGATTCAGAGAAAATAGCCTTTAAATCAATATATATATCTGAGCCAGCTTACGGTGCGCTTACGGTACGCTTACGGTACGCTTATTGTACGCGTACAGTGGCGTGCGCGAGCGCGATTCTGATTGGCTCTTAGATCTTAGTAAACATTCGAATCGGCCGAAACCAGGAAGCGGCGGCCGCCATTTTCTCTCTCGCACTGAGAGTGATTTCTAAAATATAAAGCCCAAAAACATGTAAAGGGTCTGTTTAGACAGCTCCCACACACATAGCCATGTTGAGGGAGTCCCCAAAGATCCCCCAAGGCCAAAAACGGAATTTGTATTTTTTCGGTAATTTCGCCGATTACGCTTACCGTACGCATACGGTAAAAAATTAAAAAAAAATAATAATTATCCACACTCTCTCCACCCCGTGTGCAATTGGTGCCCGCAGGGCACCAATTGTGCATGGCTTATTAGAGATGAGATAAACTAAAATATTTAAAAAAAAAATAATAAAAAAAAAAATTATCCACACTCTCTCCACCCCGTGTGCAAATGGTGCCCGAAGGGCACCATTTGTGCATGGCTTATAAAATATACGAAAAATTAAAATATTACCTTTCAAAACGAAGTGCATCATATGTCCTCCATGTGCGCACGGTGCGCGAAGCGCATCGTGCGTACATGGCCCATCTAGCGTAACGTGGGCACGCGGTGCGCGTAGCGCACCGCGTGCCCACCGTGCGTGCACGGCACTAACTGCGTAAAGTGGGCGCGCGGTGCTCACTGTGCGCGCACGGAACGAACTGCGTAAAGTGGGCGCGCACGCCACGAATGGCGTAAAGTAACTTAGCATTTAAAAAACCGTACAAATTCACTGAAAAAACCATAGGTTTCACACACGTTATAGTTAGGAATTAGCATTTAAAAAACCTTGCAAATTCACTGAAAAAACCATAGGTTTCACACATGTTATAGTTAGCGGAAATTTTACTGATAAAAAACCAATGAAATTCCCCCGTTATAGTTAGTGCAGGCAACTATAACTCACGCGACCGCAATCTTCTGCTGATGACATATGTGTCTTTATGAAAAAAAAATATTTGTAATATATGTATAGCTAAAAATGTATGGAAGAAGACATGGGCAAATAAGTGTCTAAATACAGTATTAGCATCAGCAGAGGATTGCGGTCGCGTGAGTTATAGTTGCCTGCACTAACTATAACGGGGGAATTTCATTGGTTTTTTATCAGTAAAATTTCCGCTAACTATAACATGTGTGAAACCTATGGTTTTTTCAGTGAATTTGCAAGGTTTTTTAAATGCTAATTCCTAACTATAACGTGTGTGAAACCTATGGTTTTTTCAGTGAATATATATATATATATATATATATAGAAAATATATGTATTTATTACTAAACACACCCTCCTAGTCTCTTTATGAGACTAGAGGTCAAAACACATAAGTTACACTTCAATAATCACAGTAAAATAGCACAAATACACGTCAGGCCATAGAGGCGAGCCACACCATATACTAAAATAGTGGTATAAGAACCACGACTTAACTAGACACAAGACCGGAGTCTGGGTAGTTGGAGCAACCCAGTCCATTATGGTCTGGATTTTGCTCTGCAATGGTTGAACCTGGCCTCCACCTACAAGGTGGCCCAGGTACACAACCTGACTCTGCCCTATCCGGCACTTAGTAGCCTTGATAGTTAGGCCTGCTTTTTGCAGGACCTCCAAAACATTCCTCAGGTGGACCAGGTGATCCTCCCAGGTGGAGCTAAAGACAGCAATATCATCTAGATATGCTGCACTATAGTCTTCCAGGTCTGTAAGGACTTGATTCACCAACCTTTGGAAAGTGGCAGGTGCATTCTTCAAACCAAAGGGCATTACCACAAATTGATAGTGCCCACTAGGGGTAGAAAATGCTGTCTTTGGCTTTGCATCATCAGCTAGTCTGATCTGCCAGTAACCAGCTGTCAGGTCAAATGTGCTTAGAAACTTGGCTGAGGCCAAAGTATCTATTAGCTCATCTGCCCTGGGGATGGGATGGACATCAGTCCTAGTGACTGCATTGAGACCCCTGTAGTCTACACAGCAACTAATTTCTCTCTTGCCATCTGTGGTGTGAGGTTTAGGTACCAGGACTACAGGACTATCCCAAGGGCTAACTGAGGGTTCAATAACTCCCAAATCCAAAATCTTTTGGACTTCTGTCCTTATACAGTCCCTGACATGGTCAGGTTGCATGTAGATCTTATTCTTCACAGGCAGACTGTCCCCAGTGTCCACTTCATGAGTGCACCAGGTGGTCTGCCTTGGAGTCAGAGAAAACATATGTCTGAACTGGCTGAGAAGTTTTCTGCAGTCAGTTTGCTGCTGGGCAGTGAGGCTTCCTGCCAAGGCTACACCATCAACTGACCCATCATCAGGGTTCTGAGAAAGCAGGTCAGGGAGTGGGTCACTCTCTTCCTCCTGTCCTTCATCAGTAGCCATGAACAAGCCCATGTCTGCCCTGTCAACATATGGTTTTAGTCTGTTGACATGAAGTACCCTGTGGGGACTCCTAGGGGTTCCAAGGTCTACCAAGTAGGTAACCTCCCTTTTCTGTTCAACAATTGTGTGGGGGCCACTCCATTTGTCCTGGAGGGCTGCTGGGGCCACAGGCTCCAACACCCACCTTCTGTCCTGGCTGGTAGACAGTCAGTACAGCCTTTTGGTCATGCCAGGCTTTTAGTAATTCCTGGCTAGGTTCAAGGTTTTTGGTTGCCTTTTTCATATACTTCGCCATCCTGGAACGGAGACCAAGTACATAGTCCACTATGTCCTGTTTGGGGGGCTTGAGAGGTAACTCCCATCCTTCCTTAACCAGACACAATGGACCCCTGACAGGGTGACCAAACAAAAGTTCAAAAGGGCTATAACCAACCCCCTTTTGAGGCACCTCCCTGTATGCAAATAAAAGACAGGGCAAGAGTATGTCCCATTTTCGCCTAAGCTTTTCTGAGAGTCCTTTAATCATGCCCTTTAAGGTTTTGTTGAATCTTTCAACTAAACCATTACATTGTGGGTGATAGGGTGTGGTGAACTTGTAGTTCACTCCACACTCCTTCCACATAGCAGTCAACTAACTAGACATGAGGTTTGCACCCCTGCCTGATACTACCTCCTTAGGAAAGCCTACTCTTGAGAATACACTCAAGAGAGCTCTTGCCACCACAGGTGCTGTAGTGGTCCTTAGGGGGAATTGCTTCTGGGTACCTGGTGTCATGATCCACCACCACCAGTATAAATCTGTGCTCAGATGCTGTTTGAGGATCCATGGGACCAACAATGTCAATCCCAACTCTCTCAAAGGGAACCCCCACCACAGGTAGTGGTATCAGGGGGGCCTTTGTGGTTCCATCTGCCTTGCCACTGGCTTGGCAGGTCACACAGGAGCGACAAAAACTCCTTAGTGTCTTCAGACATGTGGGGCCAGTGAAAGTGAGGAACAATTCTGTCCCAAGTCTTGTTCTGGCCCAGGTGTCCTGCTAGGGGAATATCATGGGCTAGTGTCAATATGAAGCCCCTAAACTTCAGAGGTATAACCAACCTCCTGGATGCACCAGGCTTGGGGTCTCTACACTCTGAGTAAAGGAGTCCATCATCCCAATAAACTTTATGGGTGCCATTAGCATTCCCAGCAGCCTCATCAGTAGCTTGCTTTCTGAGGGGTTCAAGAGAGGGGCAAGTTTTCTGCTCTTGGCTCAGATCAAACCTGGAAGGGCCCCCTGTCCCCAAGAACTCAACCTGGTCAGGTTCAAGCTCCTCTGGGACAGTTCCTTCTTCAGGCTCAAGATCATCTCCCTGAGGAGACTAATCTACATTCTGAGTCAGGTGGGAAGGCACTACCTTAACCCTACTGCTCCTCCTCTTGGGAGGCACCTGGTCCATTATTCCAGAATCCAGGGCCTGTCCAGCTTTAGACATTTTGGCCTGTGACCTAGTCACAGCAAAGACATGAGCAGGGATCCCTAACATTTCTGCATGTGTCCTGAGCTCCACTTCAGCCCATGCTGAAGTTTCTAGATCATTGCCAAGCAAGCACTGTACTGGTAGGTCTGCACCTACCACAACCTTCTTAAGGCCAGTTACCCCTCCCCAGGAGAAGTTAACAACTGCCAGAGAATGGTCTGTTCTGACATTGCTAGCATTGGTCACTTGGTACATTTCACCAAGTATAATCTGCCCAGGATCCACAAGATCTTCTGTCACCATTGTGACACTTGCTCCTGTGTCCCTGAATGCCCAAGCCTCTACTCCATGTATTATAGGCTGTTGTCTGTATTTGCCCAGATTACTGGGGCTCACAAAGGGGGACATATCCATGCCCCCATTGTTGCAAAGTCACCCACCTGAACTCCGGTTGTTCCTTCTTCGATGCTGCCTGTCCCCGAATCTCCCTGAAGCCAGCCGATAGCGCAAGGAGTTATAATTCTTGCGATTCCGTCTGACCCCCGGGGGAAGGGGGAATTGGGAAGAGAGAGAAAAAATAACACTGGTGTCTCGGTGATTGTATTGTTCGGACAATGGCCAGGGTGAACTTCTGTTTTTTCTGTTTTCTAGGTTTCAGGAGCACCTGTCTTTAAAAGACATAGAAACACAATTGTAACAAAGCTATATAATTGTCCTTAGGCTTCTCTGTAAAACACTTCTGTTTTCTAAACATACCACAGAAAAGAACCTGGACGTTGAAATCACCATCTAGATAATATCATTGAATTGTGGATATTCTGTGTTTATCTCTCTGTAACAAATAAACAATAACTTCAGTGAAATAAAGTGCACTGCGCCTTAACTAAATGTATCTCTCATTAGTCATCTCTATCAACACATTATACCGGATAGTCTTTTGGATCTCAACTTAAACGGGATTCTGTAGTGATTTGAAAAAATAAAATTAAAGAAAGTAAAAAGTCTTTCCAAATATATGTATATTTGGTAACACAATATTGTCAATAGTGAAGATCTGGCTTCTTTTTAAAAGTACCAAAGTTCTTTGATAAACTCCAGAGTTTGTTTCTTTAGAAAACACCAAAGTTCTTTTACAGCTGTAATTCGTAAGCTTCTAAAACTCGAAGCCTACCGCTGGATTAACGTAGTCTTAACATTTTTCTGAATTTACTAATATGTCAATAACTCCTTGTACTTTAGTTCGTGAAGAGTTAATCGGGTTTCTCTCCCGATGAGTCCTTGCGTCAAAAAAAAGGTGCTTGAAGGAAGATGCTCTTACCTCATAAGTTGTTTTGTTTAGAGCGTTACCTTCATTTCCTCGAGGGTTGCTAAGCAACTGATGTTGTTGACCTTTTCTCTTTCTTTTTGTGTGTGCAGGAAGTTCGGTGACGACCTCCAGGAAGCGGAAGACGACACCACCGGAAACCCGAAGGTGAGAATCTCCGGGATGTCAAGAGTCTGCAAAGGAGAGCCATAAGATTGCTGCCCACTGCTCCTGGGGGACCCTTTGTACTTTACAGGCACTTTCCAGTGCAGTTATCCATTTGTGGATGTCATCCCCACTCTGGTAGGGATTCAAGGCAGGAGTCCGGAGCCAACAGGAGACGGAGTCAGGTAAGTGGAGCTCACAAGAAGCGAAGCACTGAATCAAAGCGGGTGGGGTTTAAATAGGGCTGAGCGCGCATGGTTCTGGAAACGGTTGAAAACGTGTTCTGAGGATGATTTGCATAACTCGTGTACCGGCACTGAGGATGATTTGCATAACTCGTGTACCGGCACGGCGGTTACAAAACGTGTTTGAAGCAATTAACAACGTGTCTTAGTACTATCTTGTGGAATGATAGTTATG
Organism: Triturus cristatus; assembly: GCF_964204655.1. Classification (NCBI taxonomy): domain Eukaryota; kingdom Metazoa; phylum Chordata; class Amphibia; order Caudata; family Salamandridae; genus Triturus; species Triturus cristatus. The sequence goes on from NC_140594.1 coordinate 859,643,341, forward strand.
GTGATTCAAATACAATAAAAACAAACATTGGCAAATGTAATACAGCATGTTGATTTCAGGGAACTATTAAAAGACCATCATGCCTTTTTGACTTTTATAATCACTTGAACAATATTGTAGAAAATACATCTTTGAATAATGTGACAGATTATAGAGATTACGCATGAACACCAGTGTCAAAATATTTCAGAATACATTTTGGAAGTACTATAATCAGAGCGTGTTCTAGGTTTTCATAACACCCATCACAGACCAGCACAGCCTGAGTTGGAACTCTGACTAGGCCAGAGTCCATCTCAGAACCCAGGGTCAACCCTACTACACCCTTATTCTGAACATTGCCGCCACCTATTGTAGCTGTACTAGGGGGAACAGTTGCCTTAGAGGCAATAGTGGCTGGAGTAGATTCTTTGGACTTGGTGCAGTCACTGGTCCAGTGAGTTTTCTGTTTACAGATTTTGCACCAAGGTTTCTTTTGGCGTTTTCCCTTGTTAGACTGTGAATCCCCACCTGAAGAAGATTTTTGGGGGCCTTGTGAAGACTTCTGGTCTTTACCCTTCTCCCCACCCTTATCAGAGTTTTTAGGATCTTGCTTCTTGGTTTCACCACCTTGGTTCTGTACCTTCTGCCTCACCCTGGTTCTGACCCACTTGTCTGCCTTCTTTCTCAATTCTTGGGGAGACGTCAGATCTGAGTCTACCAGGTACTATGCAACAGCTGATTCTGACAATTATTAAGGATCTGCTCCCTCATAATCAAATTGTACAATCCTTGATAGTCATGCACTTTACTGCCAAGTAACCAACCTTCCAGAGCCTTAGTAGCACAATCTACAAAGTCTACCCAGTCCTGAGTCTGTGCCTTTTGGGTATCCCTGAACTTTAACCTGTATTGCTCAGTGGTTAGGCCAAACCCATCAATTAAGGCACTCTTCAGACTGTTGTAATCATCTGCCTCCTCCTCTCTAACAGTGAGGAGCTTATCTCTATCTTTGTCTGCAAAGGAGAGCCATAAAGGTAAGTATACTTTATTTAGATATAAAAATATCCTTAAAAGAACACCTCAAAGTTACACAGCAATACACTTTAAAAACAGAACCTTAGCATGAGAGCAGTAGATGATAAAAACTTCAAATTGCAATAAAAAACTTCACCGATATATCAATTGAATAAAGACTTAGTGTGCAAAATGCAATGACAAGCATAACGTTTAAAATACATTTGATTTCAAATGTTTGACAAAAACCGTAAATGCAGTCCAATATTCCATAAAATTACAACCAATTATGCAAAGCATCAGTCAGATAAAAGTAGTGTTAGCAGCATTTGAGAAATTACACAATGAAATGAAATAGCTCATAGAAGAGCATAAAAACAAACCAAACCGTTACTACTTAAGAGAACGGTAAGCATGTCGTAAAAAAGTTGTAAAAGCAATATTTAGACCTGTATTTTCTGGCATTAAAGCTGCAATAATTGCTTGTCTGCACGTTCGGATTCCCAGCCTATTCCACTCAATTTTCAATTTACGTCTACGTTGTGACATAAAAGATGGACAAAGACATACTATATGCTCCAAGGTTTCGGGAGACATAGCGCACCCTCTGCAGATTACGTCCTCTGACAGACGGCGCCAGACGGGCAGATCTTTTAGAAATTGCCAATCGCCCAGTCTGGCAGCCATAAAGCTGATTTTTAGGTGCAAGGAGTAAGTGCAAGATAAGTAAGATGCGGGGGATAACCGACCATACGAGGTCATTGTTGCCCAAGCATGTCTGCGTTTGGCAAATTGGGCTTTGTCGATGATCAGGGACCTCATTCGAGTGCTGTTCTTAATGCTAGTTTTAAATGCTGATTTACTAGGGTTGAGGTCCCATAGTGCACCTGCAGACATTTCTTGGATCGAATCCTTAAGAAGACGGCTGTAAGAGCCGCGTGGATTTGTCTGGGAAATATCCAACCAAATTAAGGACTCCAATGAGCCTGTAATTGCCTGTCTCAATTTGTGGCACAGGTTTAGATACAATCCAGTGGCTGAAATTTCATAGTTTAATAGACCAAATTCTAGTCTGATCTGTGCAGCAGAGGCTGATTTGGGCAAGTGGAGGATTTTTTTATAGAGTTTCGTCACATGTTGGTTAAAAGAGGAGTTTAATTTCCCCCTAAAAATCTCAACACCATAAGTCAATGTAGGCCCTATTTTTGCTCTCATAACTTCCAGTTATGGGGACAGGCTTGGGCCAGACAAATTTCTTGAGAGCTTGCAAAAATTCACCTGTAGGTTCATGGCTTTTACTGAAATGACCTTACGCTGTTGGTTAAAGTTACCCCTGGAGTCAAAAGTGACCCCAAGATATTTATAAGTGTTTCCTATTCGGAGGCTAGAGTTGTTGAACAGCCAACCTCCCCCACGGTATAGTTTTCTACCAAAAGTGACCACTTGGGTTTTCTTTAGATTGACCTCCAACCCATTCATGGTTGTGTAGATTTCCAATCTGTTTAGTAGCCTTTGCAGCCCTACCCGTGTCAAACTGAAAAGGACCAGGTCGTCGGCATATAAAAGATTGCTTATCGGTACACCTCCCATCTTGAGCGAGTGGCTGTTTGTTTCTTCCAGGGAGGATGGCAAATCAGTTATGAACAGATTGAAAAGAAGGGGGGCCAGCACACATCCCTGTTTGACCCCTCTAGTTGTCATAATTTTCCGAGAGAGATGTGTGCCGCTCCCCAACTTCACTTGTACCCACGTGCCCGAATGGAGTTGGATGATCGCATCCAGAAGTTTGTCTGGGATCCCCCATTTCTTTAGCTTCTCCCATAGAGCGGCCCTTGGTACCCGATCAAATGCGGCTTTAAAATCTATAAAACAACAGAAAGCCATCCTAGATGTAACTAATGCTTTGTTGACAATAATAGACAATGACAGTAAGTTGGTCATAGTACCAGAGGTAGCGGTAAAGCCAGTTTGGTTCAATGGAATCAGATTGTTCTGCTCTACCCAATATCTCAGTTCCCCCAATAGTGTTCCTACAAAAAACTTGGCTTCAATATCTAACAGAGCTATTAGTCTGTAATTATTTGGAGAGGCATGAGAACCGGACTTCTAAATCGGATTAATTATTGCCCCTCGCCATGAATCCAGTATAGTTGAACTTGTCAGTGCACAATTGAAAAGATTGGTTAAATATCTCGACCATAGATCAATGTTTGTTTTAAAGAACTGTGGTAGGCCATTTGGACCCGGAGCGCCATCTGATCTTGCTTTTGATAGTACTTTGGTGACCATTTCTTGAGTGACTTGTAGGTCTTCACTTCGTGGATCTGAACAGACCATAGAGCTACTCCTGATCGATTGTGGGTTGGGTGTCAGTTGTTTAGGAACAGATAAAACTGTAGACACAGAGACCTCTGAGGCCTTAAAATGGTCAGTCAAATAGGTAGATCAGGCAGCTTCTGCAATGTTTGCTGACCCGGATCTAGAGGAGCTAGAGTTTTGGCGGTTGATTAGGGCCCAGAATCTTTTAGAGTTGCAGCTTTTGCTCTCCCATAGAAGTTTGCACCAGAATTGGGCTAGATGGCGCCGTTTATCAGATTGTATTGCATCCCTGAGTAGTTTTTGGATGGCTTTATACCCATTCAAGGACTCATTGTTTCCTGGGGACGTCTTAAGAATCCGCAGAGCTTTGTCTCTAGATTTCTTCAATGCCCTTATTTGACTGGAGATTTGGAACTGGCGGCTAAAATGAGCTTTGTGAGCGTGTTGGCTAGATGGAAAACAACTTGTCAATTGGGAGCAGAAGGACGACCACGCACCAGTGGAGAAAACCGCTGCGGCAGTACTTCCTGTTATAAATACCAAACAAGCTTCCATGATATTTGGGCTGATGTCATCATTCCATCTTAACCGTTTTAGGTTTTCTGTATAAATTCCTGGGCATGTCATTGAAGCAGGTTTATGAAACTCTGGCTGAATATTAAGGGTGACGACTTGGGGATGGTGATCACTTCCTGATCGAGGAAGAATACTATAGTTGCTCAGATGATGGAACAGCGCTGAATTGCAGATGGTGTAATCTAAGTAGGAGCATTTGCGGCCATTTGACCAGGACCAATTGGGAGGAGTATCATTCGTAGATCTGCCATTCATTACCAGAAAACCAATACTTAAAAATTGCAGCACACAAAGCTCACCAAGGCCACAATACACTTGGTTTGGAGGTTTGGACTGGGCCTTGACTTCCGGGGTTGTTGATGTAAAAAGTCCTTCGTAATCGATGGAATTACCCTGGAAAAGGTTAGTGTTGAAATCTCCAGTAATAATGTAATCAGAATTGGGATAATCCACCACCAGGTCACACACAGTTTTCATTAAACGCGTTAGATGGGCCTTTTTTGAACGGGTATTAGGATTGATATAAACATTAAGGAGTAAAAGAGAACGCTGATTGTTCCATGCGCTAATTTTAACACCAAGTAACCAGTCTTCGTCAAAGGTCAGTATCTCAATCGGGCCTTTTAAGTTATTTTGAAACATATATCGACAGACCACCTTTAGGGTGGCCATAGAGACAAGTTCTGATTGCCGGTTTCCAGAATTCAATGAAACCAATAACTGGGCTGGTTTGAGAGGCCCAGGTTTCCTGAAGGGCAATTAAGTCATGACCAAAAATAAAAGAATGGATCTCTGAATTTGTGAGTTTCTGAGAGAGACCACTAATGTTCCATGAACATAGGGTGAGCAAAGACTGCGACTGGGGGGACGGAATAGTAGAAGAAGGATATAGGAGGCGTCCTGATTGAACCTGGGCTACAAGATGTTCATCACGTGGTCAATCAGATATATTACGGGACAGAGTGGCTGGTAGCCAACCCCAGTCAGAAATGTTATCAAAATTCAGGGGATTAGACCGTCCATCTTCGGTTGATTGTAGTGATCCTAAGGCGTTTTTAAGGATTGAGTATGGCCTATTTTTCCCCCCAGGTCTATGGCGGACCGGACTTAGCAAAGTAGAGGGTTGTTGAGATAACACTGTGGGGTATCCTGGCGTGGAGTAGGGGTAGATTTTGATGCCCCATTTCCGAAATAAGGCCTTTTGATCTAAGAATAGTCGTACCCAAATGGTAGACTTAAAGGACACCACGGTTACCTCAGAGGGTTGAGTACCCCTTGGGGGGAGAAATTCAATTGACTCGATATCATCCGAAATCAAAGCCTCAAAACCCGGAACACTGTTTACTAATTTAATTATGTTTGATCTGTTAAGAATGTCCTGCCGACCTTTTGATTTGTATTCGGGGGCAAGGAGAATTTTTAGGGACTGTGTGTCACTAATAACAGTATCGGTGATCAAGATTGAGTTAGGCTGTAAGAATTTGGCACTTGGGGAATCTGAGTGTGCTCTTTGATGAGATTGGAGAAGGGCCCGTGTGCCCTTCTCCAATCCTTGTCCGAGAGTCTTTCAATAAAGTTGATATATTATTGAAGATTGTGTTATGGATTGTGGGTCTAAGTCGAGATGGACTTGGCAACACTGCTACTTGGGGTTGGGGTATTGTGACTAATGACCTCATTGTAGTTATCTCAGTGGAATTGCCTCTTGGTTCGTTTGTGGCCGGCTGAGATTCTGAAGGCCCATTTTCCAGTGGTAAAAGGCTTTGCTCAAGACTGCTCGGAGGAATCTGTTGGTTGGTGGTTGTAGTTATGTCTGCCTTGTGAGGGCTTCGAGAAAAACTTGTTGGCGTTGCTAAAGATTGTGAGGTGCTTGGGGTGTTTTTGTTGGTAGCGATTGAAAACAAAGGGAATAATTTAGGGAGATCAGCTTTGGTGTTAAGTCTTGTTTTATTCCTTTGTTTTCGCTGACGTTTACGCTCTCTCTTACTACAGGGTGGCAAGGGAGGGTGGAGCATTTCCGGGATGGTGGAGGCAACGACAGCTGGATTGACACTTGACCCTGCCTTATTACTAACAATGACATTAAGAAACCCATTTACTGTCTGAGGGCTTGTAGCGGCTTGTACCAACGGTACCGTCAGACATAAAGAACCTTGGGCTTGGTGAGGGTCATCTTGATGGTCGGTCTGTGTCATAGAACATTTTCGTTCCTCTCTCGTCTGTAACCCAGTGGTCGTTGGTGTTGGGGTATTCACCTGATCTGATTCGTGTGTTAAGAGAGATCGAGAGGGTTGATCAAGCCGAGACGGAACAACGCCACCCTTCAGCAGTTTTACTTAATTTAGGACACTAGTTAAAAAGTCTGGGAGCGAGGAAAGGGAATCAATAATAGGTGAGCAGCAACAGATTGACTGAACCAGTTTTGAAGATGCTTGCGCACTCATTATTAGATTGTTCAGTTTGTCCAGCTTACTATCGATCCCTGCTGTGAACAAAGCTAAAGTGTTCAATAGGTCCACCTGAGTGTCCAATTTGTCCAAATGGTAATTTAGGGCCGTGACTGTAGATTGAAAAGTCTGAAGTAATTGGGGCCAGATGGTCGGGGTTGTGACGGCATCATGGTGAAGCTCCTTTTTAGATCTAGAGTGGGGTGTGTTATTAGGTGAAGTGGAGGTGTTCATAAAGGAAAAAGACAGATCTACTAGCCGTTGATCTTTTAATTCTGTCTTTTGTAAAACCTTTGAAAAGGCTGAAGTTACTGCTTGGGGTGAAAGTGGACGCTGTTGCGGTTTAACTTGGTCTGGGCTCCCCTCCAGAAAACTTAAGACCTGCGGTGAACCGGGACTGAGGGTATCAGAAATGGGAATCAAGTCATTATGGCCATGAATTTGTGGAAAAATTAAATGAGAATGAGGCACAATGGGAGCCATCTCAAACTCCTGGGGGTTATGTGGTGACATAACCAAAAAATTCTCTGATTGAGATACATGCGGAGCTTGGAGACTTAGATTATGAGTTGAACTCACAAAAGGTTGCTGATTAGAGCAGTACTCTTGATTAACAGAGACATGGGGGAGGGAAGGCTGACTTGGTGAGGGTTGATGATGACTTAAGACCGGTGTTTGAGTTGTAATCATAGCACATCCCGGAATGGCGGGAGCAGACTCCGCGACTGTGGCCAACCATTTTGATTTCTTCCGTTTTAAAGCTGGAAGTACTTTTCTCGTATTCCCGGATCTCATCTCTTCTGTTGTTGTGCGAGGCTTATTAAAGTCTGTGGGTTGATAGACTGGGTCGCTCAGCCCTTAGTCAAGCACACCCTTGATTGCTGGGTGAGCCAACCAAGCTGGAATGTGTTTACAAGAACACGAGGGGGCGTGAGAGACCAGATTGTCTCCCGGACAGACTTACTGGGAATATCCAAGCTTGGCCTGGACGGAAAGAGCAGACTCAGCTGACTATGACAGCATGGACAAGGGCACCCCCCGCTTGCTTGGTCCCCAATCAACCACTTGCTAATCCCTTACCTGCGGCCTCCCATCAGTTGCTCCCAACGGCTTTGGGGGGAAGACCCTCAAGTCTAAACCCCCACCAAACTCCCAGTACCCTGACCCCCCCAAGACTTCGCGTCCACGACTGACAGGTCATGAAATACCCAGTTTGAATAGCCGGTAGAGTCGCAGTGCGGCGGCAAGGGGAGGGGGACTGGGCCAGCGGAAGGGTGCCAAATTCCCCCTGGGCAGTAGGAGCAGTGCTGGTAGCGGCGGGCTGGGGGGGTTGAGGGGCACAGGGGAGCAGAACCAAGGCTGGAGAGCCCACTAACTGGCGAGCTGTCAGGCGACCAGAACAGCTGACTGACTGCCCAATTGGCTGGCCGAGGTAGAGTGGATCCGAGCGATGCAAAACGGTAGGCGGCGATCTAAGAGTCCAAAGCTGGCAGAGGCCAGGCAAGATGGGGAGCCAGAGTGGCCGGAACCGGGGGCAGCTAGCAAAAGGAAACCGAAGGCTTAAGAGACCACAAGCGGGGGAGACTGCGGGGGCAGGAGCACAATGCGACGTGTAGAAGAGCTTGGTGCGTTAGGGCGTAACAACCACACACCCCCGACGCTCCCCAAGTCCCCAGGTCGACTTACTTGATGCCGCTCCGCCACCTTGTCTTCCTTGGGGCTAGCAGCAGACGCTGCCTGACCGCCCTCTACCCCCTGCTCTCAGCCGCTGCTGCCACTTCCGCCGCCGGTCGCACCCGCAGGACCTCAAAAATCAACCGGGTCTCTGCAGGTCAATCACAGGTTTCTCGCGGCCTCTCACGGACCTCTACGCAACGCTCGCACAGCTCAGAACGCTCCGCCCACAGTGCTCGCCACAGTCAACTGTCTGACGCCTGATGCTCACGTTGTGACGCTCCTCCTTCCAAGGTGCGCGGCGCTCGTTCGTTTGCGGAGAGCCATAAGATTGCTGCCCACTGCTCCTGGGGGACCCTTTGTACTTTACAGGCACTTTCCAGGGCAGTTATCCATTTGTGGATGTCATCCCCACTCTGGTAGGGAGGGGCAATCTTATTCAGGTTTCTATGGTCATGAGACCTTTCCCTATCTCTAGGGATGTTGCTGCCACCATGGGACTCTAGTTCCAACATTTTCTAGGTCTGTAGAGTTCTGGGGCCTCCTTATCTAGGGCTACCTGCTTTCTTCTGATTTCAAGCTGAGCTTCCTCATACTTAAGCAGTCTCTCCCTTCTCTCCTGAGAGGTTTCCCTCTTATGAGAGGAGATTGAGGTCCCTATAGAGGAGTTAGAATGGTTTGACTCCACTGAGGGAGATCTTGACCTTCTTGGCCCACCACCAACTCTCCCAGGAGGGACAAAGAGGGGTCCATTATGGTCCTCTCCATCACTGTCTAGGGGAGCTGGATTTTCCAGATCCAGATCATTGTCATCTGCCTGTCTAGCCTCAGAGGTCAGGTCATAGGGAATTTCACCCCTAGGCCTTTCCTCATGTGCTGTCCCACCCACTCTGCCTAGCCCTTCAGATCCTAAAGATCCGCTAAGGTCATTCAGCCTGAGTACCTCTGTGAGATGCTGGGTGGTTGGACTTTTGTCTGTCTTCAGTTTCCTAGTTGTACATGATGCTCTCAGTTCCATTAATGGGAGTCTATCATACTGGGAATCTTGAAACCCGTTGGCTTCTGGCAAGGACCTACTCGTTCCTGGCCTTGAAGACATTACTAGTGTGGTGTGGTGTATGGCACTACCTACTCTAGTGTGGCCTACTAAACTCTCTTGAGTTGTAGAAAGGGTGTACTATCCCTTAACACACAACTCTAAGTTCAGTAGAACTTACTGTATTCTAAAGCTTGAATTATATGTACCTAGGGTACGTTTAGTGGTTTTCAGTTAGTTACTCAATTGAGATTATCTGGTAAAACAATAGCAAGCTGGATTCCCATCGCTGCCACCAATGTGAGAAGTTGGCCTGATATATGCTGTCCACTAATTATAGTGGGTACCTTGTATCAGTCCAATTAACCCCTTATTGGTTATAGGTCAAAGACAACCTTTATTGAAAGCTATCCTAGTGGTAGCTATGGAGAGCAGTCTTCAGGATAAGTCTTGAAGGAATGTAAAGCAGCTTGTTTTACCAGTCTATAATCTCTTGAGTCACTAAATGAAAGATATCCACACCATGTATATATATAAAATATATGTATTTATTACTAAACACACCCTCCTAGTCCCTTTATGAGACTAGAGGTCAAAACACATAATTTACACTTCAATAATCACAGTAAAATAGCACAAGTACACGTCAGGCCCTCGGGGCGAGCCAAACCATATACTAAAATAGTGGTATAAGAACCATGACTTAACTAGACACAAGGCCTAGAGCCTGTAGAATCGCTGGGTCCCCCAGGAACCACCCAAGGTAGTGACACAGGGGACCCACAGGGGCCGTGTCCAGTGTGTGAACACAGCCGCGAGCTCCCGTTAGCTTCTATGGGGAAAGTCGCAGCTAGATTTTTAAAGATTAGGGACACTTAGAAATGAGTCAGGACCAAACCCTTTTGGACTTAGGAAGTTCCAGGGCTAGAACCCACGGGAGCACCGTAGTACTCGTGGTGCCTCACCCAGGGAAGCCGGGTGCATAGGTGTCTTTTGGTGTCGGGTCGTCTATTTCAATGGGAGCTGGCGAAGAAATGCTGCTGCCGTGAAGATGCGAAGTGTCCGAAAAGATACAAGCCTGGATTGAAGGTGAGAAGAACCTGAAAGCAGAGGGGACAGAGTCTGGGTCACTTCCCAGTGACCAGGAAGGCGATGAGTAGATGCCCACCAATGTGGGGTGATTTCAGATGAAACTTGACTCTTCAGCCACGAGGACCAGGAGGTGTCGAGGACAACCAGGAGCTGGATTCAAGCTGACCCACAAAGGATGTCGAGTGCTGCAGTGTCGGTGCCCGGATTGGACACAACAAGCCTTGGCAACAGCAACCCACGCAGAAACAAGTAAGATGCTTCGGTGCACACCAGCAAGGTCTGTGGGACTCACCACTTGGATGGGAGTCAGGGTACTTCTGGAGCAACCAGGAAAGCCCAAGGAAATACAAAGTTACCCCCTCAGGGACCCACCAGTCAACGGACCAGGGATCGCGAAGGGACCTCGAGACGAAACACAAAATGGCATCCCACGGGTCACTCGGAATGACCAGGCCGACAATCTTCAGTGCTCGAGGTGGGGGCTATAAGTTAGCCCAAGCGCTTCAAGCGATGTCGAGAAGTCAATGCACTTGCAGAAATGCACGGTGATCAGGAGTTCCAGTTCCACGCTACTCACGAGGGCAGTGGGTCTCAGCTCTGCTGGGGACTCGGGTCAGCCTCTGAGATGTCTGGAAATCCTCTTCCTGGGCTGCAAATACTTCGGAGTCCGGCGGGAGCTTCGATGATGCAGACCGGCAAATTGCTTTGTTGGTGCCTGCCAAGCAGAGGAGTCACTCATTGACCCCAAGGGAGATTTCTTCAGTCCTATGGTCTTGAGCAGAGCGTCGAAGGTCCAGGATTCAGCTTCAGAGTTTCGTCCAGGGTAATCTAAAATCCTAAGGACAGGGGTCCAATACTTATACTAAGGTAGGGGGGTTGGACATACTCTGGGGACCCACCTATGGGAGGGTTTGGAAAGAGGGGTGGCTACACCCATTTCCTTTGTCCACTTTCGCGCCAGAGCAGGGGCTGGAAGCCCCTGAACCGGTTTGAGCTGGACTATGCACAGGGACACCAAATGCGCCCCCAGTGCAGGACTTCAAAGCACTCAGAGAGTGCTCCCACCCAGCCCCAATACACAAGAGCCTGTCTGGGAGGTGGTTCCACCTCCCTGTGACAGGAAACCTATTGTCCAGGCCTCCCCTGCCGGAGTTTCGGTCAGCAGCAGGAGGCCAGACCAGTGTCTGGGGTTGCAGCATCCATTTTGTGATGCCAGAGCTCTATTAAGTTTCTACCGGGTATACCAGTGCTGTCATGTCTCTCCCTCTAGAAGGGTGGGATCATACTTCCACACCAGTTACCGTATTGATGCAGTCTCCCTCATGTGAGGTCAGTCTCCCTCATGTGAGGTTAATAAACTTGTGTATTACTATTTCAGCTTCCGTGCCACTCTCTTCTTTGTTGGTTTAAGGACCAGGTGCATCAGTGAACCCCTTAAAAGGTTTTTGATTTCTACAAATTGGCGCCCGAACGTGGACCTCATCGGAGAAGCGGCTATTCAAGGGAGTGGTCTTGACGGAAGACAGGAATCTACTGAGGAGGACAGGACAGGAATCTACTGAGGAGGTACCCTACGCAAGAAGACTCTTTGTCTTTTAGGACCAACGTATTTTCCGGTTTTCCCGATCTGACCCTTCAGGTGTTAGTCGCTCCCGACTGAGATTTTCTTTGGCGTGAGTACTTTAAAACGACCGTTAGGTCACTCAAAACTTGGCAGTCGGAGGTTGGAGACTTTGGTTTGGTAAGGTTGTTGTAGCAACACTTTTTGGAGTTACTTGGCCAAGCTCTTGTTTGTTTGTTTGCTGCAGCAAATGAAGGCAGGTAATGAGGAGATTTGTCTCTAAATTTTGAAAACTTTAACGGCACACATTGTGTTAAGTGTCACTTGGCGAATAAAATTGTATATGCTACAATATTCTTGGCATGCCTGTTTCTAGCACACTTCGCAGAAAGTGTTGCTGTCTTGGAGGTACCAATATGGATTTAGAAAGTACTTAGCTGATTCCTCTAGAGGGGATACCTAAATAGGTTTAGGTATATTAAAAATTGTATTTCTTCCATGATGTATACTACATCATGGAACAAAATATATATATAAAACGGATCCTGATCTGCGCAGTAAAATTCATAAGTGGTGATATGGAGCGCTTTTGAGTGTTCTGCCAGCCAAACTGGTGATTTGGTGTATTTGGCTTCTTGAACATGGAACAGTCTTTGGGCTGTTTTGGTGCAGTCTTTTGGACTACTTTTGAGAGCTCTTTTTGTAAATATGACTTACAATTGGTATTTACAAATGGTTTGGTTTGAGTACAGTCTCTGGGCTGTCTCTTGTTTTTGTCCTAAGTATTGATTTGTGGGTTGATTTTTTTTGTTGTATGTGGTTGTGGACTGACATACTTGTGAAGTACTTGTTTCAGTAAGTAGACTATGTTTTTTGTGTGAGAATGGCTTGCTTTAAACAAGCAGTGTTGTGTGTTCTGAGTGTATGACCCCCTTCTTGCAAATGTCTGGAATGAGCTCAGTTTGTTTGTTGTTGTCATTCTGGTATGCAAATGTCATTGAAAGAACTACATTTTAAAATTCCAGAAATGAATTATGTAACATATGCTAAATAGTTGCACGCTACCATTAAAGTGAAAAAGTAAGAAACTATAGATGTGTGACAATTGCCACAGTGGTAAAGATAAATTACAATTCACACTCAATAGGAATAAAATAGGCCTCATAGAAAGGAAGAAAAAACGAAATTGTGTGCTTTACACACCTAGGACTCTATATATAATGTTACAGCCTTCTCCTTAGATACATTGTATTAGATATTAAAAGGCATTCACATTATTTGAGTAATTAGTTGCTGTAAAATAAAAGTGTCTCTTTCACCACATTACAAAAACGATAGGTTTTGACTGGCTTGGAATGCCTGAGTTTTACATAGACTGAACCGCGCTCAAAATTCCAGCACCAGAAAGAGAGCCTTTCTTTTTGCAGCTGTTTCAAAGCTGTCTGCTCGAAGGATGCTGTCACTGGGATAATAAATGGTTTATCATCTTTTTGGGGTTTCCATGAGGACATTAGGATTTAGTAAGGCCTTTTTCTCTTGAAAAGGCATGAGACGCTGACTCCTGCTGATCATAAAATCACAGCTGAGTAAACAACACATGGCTATTCCTGGCCACAAAGTTACAGATTAAGCCGTGGGAAACATTGTATGAAGGCACGTGCATTAAAGTCTACTGATTTTGAAAAGTTAGAAATACAGTTTCATTATTTTGGATAAAATAGAAAGGATCAAAAGTGTAGGACTTTATTTTCTTGTTGTTTTTTTACATAAGCACATTTGTGGTTTTGATGGTAAATAATTACTGCCCTTTAAAAAGTGGCGCAAGCTATTTTATGTTTCGGTAAAGCTTCTGTGCTTAGTGTTATAAATAAATGCATTTAAAGGCGAAAGGAATGAGGCTTGCTTTTTATATGTGGAAATATCAAAAGGGTTGGTGATCATTATTTAAATTTTTTTTGGACTATATGAGAAAAAAATTTTTTATTAAAAATAATTGCACTAAAATCGTTTTTGTTCTTTGCAATGTCTAATAATCATACTGTGAAAAATATAAGCTACTAGCATCAAAGTGGAATTTAAGCAGCACTTTACCACAATGTGGGGGGTGACATGTGAAATTTCGCTTTACCCAGGCGTATAAAAACTTATTTAATGGTGTACCTTATACATTTCTGATCCCCCGCACCTGGGATAGCTAGGGGAGACCCTGGGGGTCCCTAATATGCAAAAACATTGTAGGTTATCCATTTTTAAGTGCCCCTACCACCAAAGTCGAGTTTGGGCACAATTTACTTTTAACAAAAAAAAGCAGTTCTGCCACTCAGGGCAGTTTTCAAACTGATCTCAGGCTTCAGTAATGCACACATGCAAGTATAGAACAAGCAGCTGACCTCTAAACTGCTAGAAAGCACATCAGACACTGCAAACAAATAAAAATTAGCATAAAGAAACAGCTGAAGTTATTATCCTACCTTTAAAATTGTTAGCACACAGGTACATAACAGGACTGCCTTTCAGCTGTGATTCTTCAGAGTTACTTTGAATTGGAAAGGCTGCCTGGGAATAGCCTTTTCTCAGACAGGTGACAACAGGTTTAAGAGTCAGAGGCCAAGGTCTATTTTTAGAACTGACCAGCCCTACTGAACGTGAAATTTCCATGCAGGGAGCCACTGTGACAGTAAGTGATTTCTACATTACACTATGGAAGCTTGTACTATTAAAGTGTCGTTTGATAAACTGATTTCTTTGTGTTAATTAAATATCCTTATTCTCACATTGTAGGGTAAAGCACTACAGATCTGTTTTAGGTAACATTGGCTAAAGGAAATATTGCATATTCTGTTAGGAGCACATGGGGATATCACTGTTTTCTTGTGCAATAATACAAGTGTAGGAGATATGCAGGTGGGGTTTTTTCTATTGAATAACATTATCAAGGGATAGCAGTTTCTGTAGGCCATAGAGAATAGCTCTGCCGTGTATATAGCACTAATGCTTTTGGTTTAAAGATTACTGTGCAAGGGCTGAGATAAGGAGGCAATGGGATTTAGTTTGCATTTATGCGCCCTCATGTTACACTAGTAAAATTGCTAAAGGAATTGGTAGTTGGTTATTAATGTTTTCTAGCTAGCTCAATGTGCTATTTACCTCCTACAAGTTTGTTTGTGCCCACTTGCCAAAACTAGGGGTAGATAGTGTCGACAGAAGGTCACCTGTTTCAGGTTACCTACTGTCGCATTGGGGAGGAGATTAGCTCTTGGGCAAATTAAGGGTAACTAAAATTAGGTACCACATTGTCAGTTTTCTTGATTTATGTGCTCTCTCTCTCTATCTCTTTTTCTCACTTTCTTTTGAGCTTGTCTAAGCTGTCTAGGAACGGCGATAAGATATTTAATTGGCTATTCAGTAACACTGTTTTAAAATTATTGTTAGCATTAGTAAAATGAATAAAAAATACGTCATGTTACTGCCCATTCTATCTGATGAAATTATGAAAGGATAAGTAGTCTAGGTTGCTGGTCTCTTATTTGACCTTTAAGGGGAACTATATGTTATTCTCATGCTATATACTAGTCTTTTTTTAGTTAGTCTGTGTAATTGAGCTGACAGAATCCCTGTTGAAATAGCATTTTTAGATTTTCCCGTCGCGCCTATAACATGATAACATGACCCTAAGTGTAAGATGCAGGTGTTTTTACGTAAGAAATAATTTTAGAAGTGTCTACAGTCCTGTACAAGTAGTGCAAGGTTCATAAGTAGAAGTGTTGCAAATGTCCTTTTTCTTGAAGTTCTTCAGATGAATAATATAGGAATACACAAATGTAAGGATTTAGAGTATGTCCGTATTGTTTTTCTTTTTTCCCCTCAGAATTGAGTAAATAAACATACACTTCCTTGGCTGCTTCAAATAGTGTAACGTTTTACTCTTGTCAGTTCACCAAAAAGATCCTTTTATACTCGTTAATAGGTCCAGGTTTTTTTTTTTAAACTCTCAGATAGATGAAGTGGTTCTTGGGTGCCTTGCTAATGTATGGGGCGCCCCAACACTAAGAAAGTATTCTGAGACTATCCTCTCTATTGATAGATTATTTGTATGCCTTGTCTAAAGATCTTTTGTTCTGTCCACCAATAGATATTTGCTGCCCTACAACCATTGCCAGAGGGGCCCGGACATCAGATTCAGCCTGGGGAGTCAGCACCAGTCCAGTTTGAAGCCAAGGTGAAGGGAACCAGCACAGGCATTGCTGGCAACTAGGACCTCAGTGAAGGTAGAATGCCGGAAGCACTGGGACGTGAAGTGTGTGCCCCTGCCACTGTCTTGGGCGAAAGACAGGGTCACAAATCAGAATGGAGAAGTGATCCTTTTGTGGATCCAGTTATTTTTTATTTATTTTTTTAAATGTGTTTATTGGTGAAACTCACTGTCATGGATACAGAAAAGGACAACAATTTTGGCTGGCATATGTATAGTAAATAAACCTTCATTAGACAAAAAATATACATTACATCACAGTTGCACCTTCTGTACTTCTATGCATGTCCAACTCCACCACCGGAGACACCACAGGATCTCCCCGATGTGCATCCAGTTTTTGATGCCCAGCTGAGAGAGTCACAGACCGACAAAGACGGCAAGGAGGCTTTTGCTTGAGGTGACCCCTTTTGAAACAAGGGTTGCTTCAGATATCCCAGCATCAAGTCTTTGAGTCATGGTCTCTAAGTGAATGCAAGTCTGCACCTCTGTTTGTTAATCAAGAGATACCTGAGCATACTGGGTACAATCTGTGGCCCCAACAAAGAGCAGTGTGTCAGCAGAGCAACACAGGAGTTAGGGAAGGACTTGAGTTCAGGGTACAGGTGCTGTGCCTTTGGTGCCTGTTACATTAAAGTGAAGAAAACTGGTGCACTGCCTGAGACACTGGACAGGATCGCTGAGGGCATTTGTCCCGGAGGGCGATTGCCCTAATCTGATAGAAGAAACTTTTCCCTTAAAACTGGGCCGTGATTGTTTTCTTGAGTTACAAGTTGTGCAGCTCCACCGTTGGATGAACAATAGGAGCATGCCTGTGAGACTCAGACGGACACAGGGAGAAGACTCCCCTCTGGCTGGTTGTACAGCGACTTCAATTCCTCAAGGACTTTTTGTTAGTAATGTACCTGTTTGGTCATCCAATTTTTGAGGAGGAGCAGCCCTTTGCGGCTCCTCGTCCTAATTCCCATGGACCCGTTAGGTCCTCCTGGTCCCCTGCAGCCAAGATAGTTTTTGTAATGATCCTTGTATTTTCTTTAATATTTCCATTTGGAATAATGTTTATTCTGCAACAGAAACGGTTTGTTGAACAGTTGACAAAGGTTACTTTGCCCTCCCCCTAAACATATTAAGTGATACTCTAGCCCTCATAAAAAGAACACTGGAAAGGTCAATTAAAAAATGTTTGTTTTTTAAAGATATTATATTAGACATGTGCTGTTGGCTATTCTGAAGTTCAAATAGAAGTTCACTGAAATTTATCGGAGCCCTGAAACTTAGAATTGGACTGGATGGTTTTGGGATTTGCTTTCTGCTTGGGGTTGGAAAATATTGCGATTTCTGTTTGTAATAATAGCCATTATTTTCTCCTGCTATCTGTGTGTTCATTATGACCTAATGCTTTGTTCCCTTTGTGCTCCTGTCTATACCTTATATATACCCGCTTAACAATGTTTAGAATGTAAATGCCTACCTAGCAATGGATCAGAATATTAATGGATTATGAGAAAAAATGTGCAAAATATCTCCTATATTCCTTTTAGATCATAGTGGATATCTTCAGCTAATGCTAAAACGGCCATCTGTGGAAACTAGCGGCAATGGCTGTTAGCATCAGCTGAAGCCATTTTGTTTTTGGCAGCCATTTTAGTTAGCCATGTGTTTTCCCCCTCTTCACTGTTGAATGCCCTTGTATTCTGCTTGTGTCATGTGATATAGTTAACTCCTTCAGCACTGAGCCAGAGCCTTGCACATGCTCAGAAAGACCTGTGGCTGCCAGAATGGACCTGCTCTTAGTATATAACTGTCAGGCTGTTTTTACTGATGTTAGGAGAAATGTCTCCCCTCCCACTTTGTTGAGCAAGCAATTATTGTATACCAATATTAGTCAATAACTATTCTTGTATGTGCCAGTACCTCCCCTTGGTCTCATGCTGACTATGCAACAAATGTATATATAAGACCCATATCCTCTGTACTCCTTAGACTGCCTGAGGGTACCGTATTGACGCAGTCCCTTATGTGAGGTCAATCTCCCTCATGTGAGGTTAATAAACTTGTGTTTTACTATTTCAGCTTCCATGCCAATCTCTTCTTTGTTGGTTTAAGGACCAGGTGCATCAGTGAACCCCTTAAAAGGTTTTTGATTTCTACAAATGAACCTGATGTAAAAGAAGAACATTCAAGACGTGAGTAAGTTAAGAACATCTTTATTCTCGGTCTCCTCTCTCCACCAGGAATCCAGCAACTGCCAGATTGCCAACATTCTTAGGCAGCCTCCCAGAGACAGAAGGGAGATACCATTAAACAAAAGAGGGAAGGGGAAAAGAGAGGAAGCAGGAAATACCATGATACAAACCTATACATAACATATATCAGGAAATAACAAATTCAGAATATAACAGACCAACTGCTTAGAGTCGTCAGGCCCCTTACTATCAGCAGATATTCGTATTCATAGAGGTACGCATCAGGGCTGCCCATTGTCACCATTACTATTATCGCTGGCCATGGAACAACTGGTCCTAGCCCTTCGAAAAGAGGGAGCACAAGGGGGCATAACAATAGGCGATGGACTACATGTCATCTCCTTGAACACTGACATGCTGCTGTACTTGCAGGACATACACAATATCCCTACTATGGTCAATGCTACCCTGTTGGACCTAGAGTCCTAGGGTAGCTTGGCTCAAGTAGAAAGGCTTACTCCAGAATTGCATGTTGTGCTTGCGTCACACTCACTTCACACTTCAACGCTTTACCACTTAAAAATAAATAAATGACGCTACACCAATTATTTAGAGAGGGTAGGTAAGCTTTATCTTTCCTTATCAGGTGAAGTTAATCAATTTTTATCCAATACCTTACAAAGTCAGAACATTTCATCTCGTCCGATTTAGCAATACTCTTCTACTTCAAATGTAGCAAGATCTCAAGCGCACCCCTTTTAATGTTTCGAATCAACACCATACTCAATAGCGCGTTGAACCAAAACACCAAACGAAGCGCTCCCCAGGGCAATCACTATACACCGGAAATCAGGTGTTTACTTTAAGCGTTACACATACCATTTACATTTCTTTGGGGATCAAGTGATTATTCTAAGCGCTGCACATTACATTCTCATTTCTTTGAAGATCAAGTGATTATTCTAAGCGCTGCACATTACATTCTCATTTCTTTGAAGATCAAGTGATTATTCTAAGCGCTGCACATTACATTCACATTTCTTTGAAGATCAAGTGATTATTCTAAGCGCTGCACATTACATTCTCGTTTCTTTGAAGATCAAGTGATTATTCTAAGCGCTGCACATTACATTCTCATTTCTTTGAAGATCAAGTGATTATTCTAAGCGCTGCACATTACATTCTCATTTCTTTGAAGATCAAGTGATTATTCTAAGCGCTGCACATTACATTCTCATTTCTTTGAAGATCAAGTGATTATTCTAAGCGCTGCACATTACATTCTCATTTCTTTGAAGATCAAGTGATTATTCTAAGCGCTGCACATTACATTCTCATTTCTTTGAAGGTCAAGATATAAATTAGGGGTCTCCTATGTAGTCGGAGATCGGGGCTATCAGGATGTCACACTGGCCTCAGTTACCACAATCCGGAACACTCCCCCAAAATGCCCGGCTTACTAGTAAAGAACCACGTCTTCCTCAGGAGAGGCTTGGAAAGCCCAGGAACCGAGTTCTTCTTGCTGGGGGCAGAGGGGGCTCAACATCCTCCGGGAGGAATCTCCCTGGGGGAAGGGGCGAATCCGGGGCCACACTGGCCTTCCGCCCACCTTCCCCGAGGGTTTCTCTAATTCGGGCCTCTTGTGGGTCACTCGAGTCGGATTGAGGACTCGCTCCTCTGAGCCCCACTCACCGGCAAGCCCACTTCCTGATAGACCTTGAGGTGGTGACAACGCTGACGTGGGGTCGTTCCTGGGCCCCACGAGGACCCTTGAAACCAGGCGCTCAACCACCCAGTGACTGCCGGGAGGCACGCCCACAGCCGCCAGACGCAGCGCGGCCTGCGGGGGCGCGGCCTCCTCACACAGCCAGCTCCAGCGGGGGCGGCACTCCTCAGACCGCCCCCTGCATGCGATCAGAGGATCGCAGCTTCAAGGCCCGTCACAGACTTCTACTCAGGGGCGCGGCCTCCTCACACAATCTGACCTCGGTGGGGCGCCGCTTCTTAGTCCGCCCCTTTGCATCCGATCCGAGTAAGGCAGGCTTCCCTTTCACTCCGGGCTAGGCCACGCTATCATATCCCGCACAATGGGACCCCGGGCCTCCTCATGGGCCCCCCAGTTGACGGTAGGATGATTTCCCAAACCCCTGGGCTGCGGCGGTGAGTGTTTCAGATAGGGTCTCAAGTCAGGGGTGGCTAAAATTAAGGAGGTGATCCGATCTCTGGGGCAATCGAAGCTTTTAGCCAAATCCCTGGGACTGTGTCGCAGATCACCTTACCTTCAGTCGAAAGTAGTGGTCAGTCGATATCCCTGGATTAATTCAGGGTTCCAGACAACAGCAGGGGTGTGGAAGGTGTAGCCAAAGTCAGTGTCTCTCTATCCTAACTTCCTTCAAGGGACCTGACTGAACAGGAGCGCCTGGGGTAGTTGTGACCTGGAGTCAGTGGCTGGTAACAGGGTCAGGTCAAGAGGTCGAGGGTGGTATCAGCTGGGGAGGGAAGTAAAGCAGACCCTAAGAACTGTCAAATTTCCTCTCTAGTGCATCCACCTCCCCACTCAGATGCCTTACTCCTGACTTCCTCACAGCACACCTTCTTTTCTAAAAGGGCCGACGCACCTCCCCTCTATTTATAACCTGGGCCCTGACTGGCCAGAGTGGTACAGAAGGTTCTGGAACCCCTCATGACAGTCTATGGCCCAGGTTCTGAGGTGACAGTTTAGTCCACCATTTTGTGAAGTGACTCGCTTCCTCCCTCCATTTTAGTGAAGCACCTTGCGCCTCACCCTCAGGTATTGAAAATGGGGTGCCCAGAGCCTCTATGTCAACACCCAAAAACTAATGGACAGAAAAATTAGAGGCCCAAAGGGGTGAGAAAAAAAAAGAAAATGAGGAGGGGACAGCCAAGGGCTGGCAGGTCTAATATACCCTGACGCAATTTGCAGACATATCAGGACTGAGAGTCAACTGGACAAAATCATGTGTCTTCCCCTTCCACCCGAATACGGTCAACCTTAAGCTGAGAATTTGGGAGGCACAATTGATCTGGCAACACTGCACTTTTAAATATCTGAGCATACAGGTATATAAGAGTATGACAGATCTCTTTGAGGGCAACGTCACACGGGCAGTCACTGCATTGCACACACAGATCACTTTCTGGTGCACCTTATCTCTAACAGTCATCGGAAGGGTGGCTCTACTTAAAACAGTGGCCTTACCCGGCTTCTTTATTTCTTTAACAATCTTCCCATCTACATTCCAGGGGCGTTTTTGGGGAAATCCGTAAAACAGGTCAGGGACTTCATCTGGAATAAGTCAAAATGTAGGATTGCTTTGGAAAAGCTGTCCGCCTCACCAACAATGGAGGCCTAGCAGCCCCACAGTTTGAGCACTACTAGCTGGCTGCTCAAATCCAATGGATTGCACAGTCGCTTGCAGGTTTACACTTATAAAATACGCCTACATCTATGCTGGGATGGTTATCACTAGAAATAGCACATTTATTCTACCCCTACACGAGGTGAGCCCCGCCAGAATCTCTCCTAATGGGAGTGGCACATAGATGCTATCGAAGATACTTATGCACCACTAAACAGGTTCTCCCTACGCGCTGGGCCTGGCACTACTGGATACTTCTATGACAGCTAGCCCAGCGTCAGAACTGGAGGCGTGGCTTGCAGCGAGGTTAAGCACTTTGGGGGCCTTATACAGAGATGGCGTATTGGCACCATATGAAACTAATGGAAGAGGATGGCTCGTTTCCGGGCCCTTTTTTGCTTAACCAATTGCTACTTAAAACACAACAACAGCACTGAAAAGACAACCTCTGAACTTCCGACATGCCTTACGGTTCAATATCCACAGGGGAAGGGTGGGAGTGGACACCTCACGCGCTGGTTTGTGGGCTCTATGCGCTACCACTGCGGCAGCTCTGGGAGACTGACTTCACTCGCCCCTACTCAGATCGGGAATTGCCTTCACAGCTGGTAGGCCCACAACACATAAAACACAACGCCCACTTTAAACTTCTACACTTCTACATAGTACATAGGGCTTATCTTACCCCTGCTAACATTAACAGATATTATCACAAAACAGATGCTGCATGCCCCAGATGCTCTTGTATTGATGCAGATCTATTACACATGTTATGGACCTGCCCATCTCTACACACCTATTGGTATGCCGGAACGACAGACTTGTCTGCTTGTACCGAGTGTCCAGACCTACATCATTAGGAGACATACCTGCTAGGACTCTATCACAGGTCTAAAAAACAAAGTGACCTCCCGCTTCCAGGTCCTGGGGTTCAAAGTTGCCAAATGCCTTATTATGGAGAGATGGAAATCTCCCACACCCCGGAGTTTGCTGCCTGGGAGCGTTCAATGGACGACTGGGTGCAGGCCAAAAGTGGGGCCGTTCACATGGAGGACACAATAGGTCTGTGGAAATATCCCATTGCCGTATACTGAGACACCATCCTTCTAGCCCTACATATGCACCTCACGGATGATGATGCACATGCGCCCACCGTCATGGCTGAGAACCTGACGCAATAAGCCACGGAACGCCTTGGTTTCATCCCCTCCCCCACCTTTTTTTTATCACTAACATGATGAGAAATTGGCCCCGATGTTTGCTGACCCCCTAACAGACTTCTTCCCCTTCCTGTTTTTCATTCAATGCTTGCAGCCATCACACATAGCCTGTGATTAACATTTGGGAGGATGCATGGGCATTTATAACAACAGGACGCTGCGGTTCACTATGTTTTGTTCTTTTTTCATGGTTATTGTTGGAAGAAAAATAAAGATCTGTATTGTACCTTCCCTGAACATTGCTCGCAATGGGAACTATCTGGTTATTGGAACCTTCTTAGAACATTTTTGTTGCCCAATGTCTAGATGCTCACCTCCCTTTCCACACTTCCTTTTAAGTTCCAATTCAGAGATTTCACTGTACAACTGCGTAAATGTTAGAATTGTATAAAACACGGGTTACCTTTATAATTCGCTAATGTCTGAATACAAGTTTACAACAAACTGTTCATGAACGGAAATGAGATGTTAACCATAAAACGTATTCTCAAAAAACAGATTCAAACAAAACATGGATATAATAGGACTGCTCTCTAAATCATGCAAGGGTAATTAGTACGTCTTAGTAATCGTAGACTATTCCACAAAATTTCCGGAGACCATACCGCTAAGATCCACAAACACCAAAAGTACAGCACAACACCCAATAGAGGTGTTCTCTTGAGTAGGGTTTCCCAAAGAGATCCTCACGGATCAGGGAACCCCTTTTGTGTCCTACCTCATGAAGCAAGTCTGTCAATTGTTAAATCCCACCCATCTGAAGACTTCAGTCTATTATCCCCAGACATATGGTCTGGTGAAACAATATAATGGCTAATTGAAATTAATAACTCTAAAGAGGATGTTAACTGGTGAGGGTAAGACCTGGGACCAACTCCTTCCCTTAGCTCTTTTTGTACTCAGGGGTCAAACTCAAAGCAGCCTAGGGTGTTCCTCCTTCGAGTTACTGTATGGAAGGAAGCCAAGGAGTTTCCTAGAAATTACCAAAGAGGTCTGGGAAAAAAATGTGGGTGGTGAAGCGAGAGGACTGCTGGAATATGGTAACCAACTAGGACAGGCATGCTCAGAGATTTAGCCCATTGTAATTTAGAGAAGAGCCAGATAAGGCAAAAAAAGGTCTATGACAGGGAAAAAGTGCCAAAGTGAATGACTGGGTATTGGTGTTGCTGCCAACATCAGCAAAAAAAAAAATCCAAATGGAATGGGCCCTATAAGAATACAGCTAAAATTGGCAAAGTTACCCATCATCTGAAGGTCACCCCAGCAAGAGCAAAATTTCATGTCAACTTATTAAAAAAGTGGTTAGGTCCTACACCTAAACAGTTAAATTCAGTTAGCACAGTATTCCCTCAACAGAGTACTCCTAGCCTCCTTCCTATTAATGATGTGCTTACAGAAAATGAAAAAAACTAATTTTTGTCAGTGTTACGACCCTTCTCACACCTCTTTTCTGATATCCCTAGGTAAGACCCATTTGGCTGAACATGCCATTCCCACTCAACCAGGGGCTCTTGCGAAACAAGAAACCTATAGAATTCCCGCTGACCGTAGAGAGCCATACACAACGAAGTGCAGAGGATGCTCCAAATAGGAATGATAAAACCCTCCTAGAGCAAGTGGTTCTCCTCGATCGTGACTAAGCCCCATTGCACCATTCATTCCTGCATTGACTTTAGGGCCATCAACAGGGTGTCCACATGTGATGCAAAACTCCTTCCTAGGGCAGATGAATTAATTGAGAACCCGAGTGAGACCACATACATTACAACACACAAAAGGATATTGGCAGGTGCCCTTAAAAGTATCAGACCGAGAAAAAATGGCCTTTACTACCCCCGAGGTGTGGTAAATAAAAATACCGGACTGAATTTCATACGGAATCTTAAAATAAATAGCTCAAAATAACAAGAGGCAGAATCCGTGGTATAAGAGGTTTTCTAATGGGCTTTATTCCATTCAAAATGGCCGACTCGAGTCGCGGCCTCCAGGTTCCGTCACCACGAGGGCTCAGGAAGTGAAGTACAATAATTTATTAACAGACATGTATTTTTATAATAAGTACATTACAATGAAACGAATGTAGAAGGCGTAACATTTGATAAGAAAAGTGACAAAACAGTGACATAATCGAAACTAGGCGTAATAAGGAATAAAAGAAACATGATTGGTTAGAATTATCAGACATAGGTGGATCTATAAGATAATACTTGGCATAGATGCGCGCGCGGCAGCATGACGTGTAATTGACGTGCAACTAGGGGGTGAAGGGGACTTGACATTTAGCTCTACATGTGGAGACGAGAAGTCTGGGGTCAAGTCAACCTAATCCCAAATCATATCTAACATCCTATGTTTAAAGAACTATGTTATCCACAAGGAAGAGACTCTCGGACAGAATCTATTCTATACTGACTGTGTACGTGTACAAGCGTCTAAGTGTCTATATGAGATGCGAGGGATAGAAAACTTTCCATGGCAACAGGGCTATGAATCACTTGCAGGAGGACGGAAAGCTGAGTTCCTTGCTTGTGAGCTAAAGGAAATGTTTACCTAAATCACTGGACAGGAATGCATCGGCTGGAGAGCAAAATAGATAATTCGAAGGTGAAATACAACTTCTTGGCAGACAGGCGAAAACTGGCCGAGGCAGGCACCGTTAGCTGCACAGGGAGTAGGACAAAGTTCATGGATACAGATGCGAGCTCAAGCTGAAGCTGTCAAAGACAGAGAGCAGGGAAAAGCTTGAGGACAGAATCGGGCCTACTTGCCTGAACTGTAAAAATGAAGTAACTTAGCCATATAAAGTCGGTGGCCTTTCATACTTAGGAACCAAATATCCAGCCCATTGATGGCGGATCTGACAGAGAACATGTTGACGGTAGACACACATATGTTTGCGTCTTAGAAACTGGAACTGGAGGGAACATACATGTACTTGTAACATGCATATAGAACCGTTGGGGTCCAAGATAGGGGACATAACTGATCAGGAAAATCCACATTTCCACATTCCCTCCTTGTCCCCTTCTTGCCCTTTACGAGACATCAATCTTCATTAATCCATCGACTTGCTCATGGAGCATCATTTCTTCTTCTTTCTTCTTCCGGGATTTTGAACGGGACCTGTGATGTGGAATGCATGATGTGGCACACAGACCACAAATCGCTGGTCCACATTGTAGGCATAAACAACAACTGAAGAGCATAAGAAGGCCAATACCTAGGAAGGATAGAACTCTCCATCCCCAGGCTGATATCACACTCCAAAACCACCCGGACCACGTCCAAGTGCCTGGATTCTCGTGTATCTGGCTTACAATCTTATGAAGGCGTGTTATAGCTTTATATACAGATGGCGAATTTTCTGGTATGAATATGCAGCAGCTGGATCCGATGACCCTGCAAGCTCCGCCCCTATCGGCCAGGATGACGTCAAGGACAAGACGATTCTGGAGAACAACAATTCTCATCACTGATTGTTCCTCTGTCAGATTGCCTAGGGCGGCTATAGTCTCGTTTACTACAGCTTCAAGAGTCTTGGTGAGTCTGCGTATCAGCTTACTATTTGATATTGTACCTATATAGGGAAAGATACCTTTATTGAAATCTACATACTTGTCCCATGCTGTTTCAGTATAATCGACAACTGGGAGATCTCTTTGCTCTCTATTGTGTACTAAATGAACATTTCGATAATAATCAGGGGGAGCTAGGAAAACAGGTGGCAAAAGGAATGCTATGTAACAGGTACCATCCCAATCTAGAGGCAGACGCATATATGCCGTCTGACCACATATGAAGTAAGAATGGCGAGAAGCTCTAAATGAAGATTTACCTTGATCACTATATTCTACTGTAGTAACGCATTGGCTATGGCCCATATGTATGGAACCAACTTTTCTTACACATAATTCACCCTTAACTGGAAATACGGACATAGTGGGCAGAATTAGTTCAACTTCGGATTTGACTTTCAGAATCATAAGATTAGGCGTAAAATTACCTAATTTATACACTTCATTTTCTAAATCAGTTCCTGTTCTACTGGGGTGACCCTCCTTATTAGGGTGACAGACTTTGAATAAAACTAGATTCAGATTTCCCCATATCCAATGTTGTTGATAAACTGCTGTGTCTGGGTCTATGGAATTTAACAAACTAAACCATGCTCCACAGGAGCCATTGTGTGTGAATGGATGTGGGAAGAAAGGCAGAACTCCTTTGTTATTCTGATAGGGAGGAAGTCGGCCACACACCCAACAATTGGTCGCATTACTAGTCTGATGGGAATGATGTAACATACTAATGAAGGTGTTATTGCGCAGCGCAAGTCTATAAGATAATTCATGTGGCGGTAGGTCACTAAAAGAATGTTCTGCAGCAACATTATAAACATGTCTAGAGATAGGATGATATATGTACAAAATCACACTCGTAATAATTACTAAAATACTCAATAAAAACAAAATTAATAATGTCCTCATACAGTAGTTACGCAGTGATTTACAATACGCCTGTCGTTTCAACATTTCTCGGGTATTTTCTCTACTCAGGTCCAAGGGATACATGTCGGAGACAATTCAACCGCTTCACCTTGGAGAGGACTTAAACAATCAAATTGCTCGACTGTTTGGGCCTAAGCTTTAATTTATAGCACTGAGAGTCATTCTTTTCAACAAAAGGAAGTTTTGAATCAGTCTGTGAGGGAGTGCAGGGCACAGTGTCTATATCTGAAGGTAGTCCATGAAATTTTTTGACGTGACTTGAATGAATCCACCCTTTTCGTCCCTCGATCTTCACGGCTGTTCTTGTGGTCAACAGGACCAACTTGGGTGCTTTCCACCTGGGCTCCAATTGACTTTTCCTGTCGAAGTTTCTCACAAAGACAAGATTACCCGGAACAACGTCATGGGGTTTCGCCTCAGTGTTGTCGGGAAAGGCTGCAGCTACCTGTGAACGAGAAGATTGTAGTGCAGACATCAAGGAAGCCAGGTAATCTGTCAGCATATTACAGTCAACATCAGTTATTTTACGTGGTATAGGCGTCCCCCACATATTCGGCGGTCTACCGAAGATCACCTCATACGGGGATAGCCCTGTTCTAGAGTGTGCTACCATTCTCATGTAAAAGAGTGCAACTGGTAATGCTACTATCCAGTCGACACCTTTCTCTCTACATATTTTGGACAGTCTGATTTTCAGTGTCTGGTTATGTCTTTCTACGAGACCTGCTGCCTCGGGGTGTCGGACACAGTGGAATTTCCACTGATATCCCAACAAGAGTGAGACATGTTTCATTAATTCGGATGAGAAAGGCTGGCCGTTATCTGAATATACAACACGTGGTAAACCGTACCGTGGGAAGAATTCTCGAACTAGCTGTTTGGCAGTAGTCGGGGCAGTGTAATCTGATACGGGATACGCCTCTGTCCAACGGGAGAGAGCGCAGACAACTACGAGGACATATTTGAATCCTCGACAACGTTCCATCTGAATATAATCCATCTGGAGGACTTCAAAAGGATGGTCAGGAGGCTGAAATCCACCCTGCTCTACGGGAACACTCTTTCCTGGATTAAACTGACAACATATCATACAGGTACGAACTTTTTGTTTAGCTGCTGCTCGTAAATGTTTGTTGAACCAAATGTGCTGAATGCTGTCTAGCATAGCCTTCTCTCCTAAATGTGCTGGACTGTGAACTGTAGCTATAATGGCTTGAACCA
The DNA here is from genome assembly GCF_964204655.1 of Triturus cristatus. NCBI lineage: Eukaryota > Metazoa > Chordata > Amphibia > Caudata > Salamandridae > Triturus > Triturus cristatus. The sequence continues at coordinate 859,671,806 of NC_140594.1, forward strand.
TGGAATCAGGGAGAAACCATACAGATTTCTCCTTTGTCATCCACCCTTGATCTGTCTGGATCCCTCCTAGTTCCGTCCACTTCTTTATTTCTTCTGCTGTGGCATGTGTCTGTATGTCAATTACGTCAAGTGCGGGATCCTTAATTGTCATACACTGTGTTGGTATCTGAACTATTGGCTTTGTCATGTCTAATGTGCGATTCTGAGCAGTCTGTTTAGCTGTTCTATCAGCTAAATCATTGCCTTGAGAAATGGTATCAGTAACCTTCGTGTGTGCTTTACATTTCATAATCGATATAGCAGTGGGTAGATGTATTGCGTCTAACAAGGCATGAATGAGGGGCCCGTGCTGAATGTGGGCACCATGGGACGTTAAATAACCTCTCTCTCGCCATAGCACGCCGAAGTCGTGTACAACTCCGAATGCATAACGTGAGTCAGTGTATACATTAACTTTCTTATTTGTGGCTTGAATACAGGCTTGCGTTAGAGCAATAAGTTCTGCTGCTTGGGCTGACAGAGTATCTATACAATGTGTCTCAATAACTTCAGTGTCTGTTGTGACTGCATACGCGGCCACTAAATCTCCTGTACTTGCTCTCATGCATGATCCGTCTACATACAACGTCAGGTCTGGATCTAACAATGGAACGTCTGTCAAGTCTTGTCTAGGTTTCGTCTTTATTTCAATGATTTCAACACAATCATGAGCTAGTGGGTCTGTTCCAATTACAGGTAATAGTGTAGCAGGATTCAATGTATTACACCGTCGGATCTCTATGTGTGGTTGAAACAATGTCAGTTCATAACCGGTAAGTCTTGCTATGGTCAAGTGTTGTGTTTGTGTTCGGTTCACAAGAACCTCTACTGCATGTGGTACTTGAACTGTCAACGGGTGTCCTAATACTATGGCATCGCTTTGTCTGATTGCTAAAGCTGTCGCTGCCACTGATTTCAGGCATGCAGGCAAAGCCTGAGCTACGGGATCTAATGTACTGGAAAAATAAGCACATGGCTTGCATGATCCTGCTTGATCCTGAGTGAGTACTGACAAGGCAGTACCTTCGCGTTCTGTAACAAAGAGTGTAAAAGGTTTGCTATAACATGGTGTTGCTAAAACAGGTGCTTGACATAAAGCTTCCTTTAGGCTTTCAAAAGCTTGTGTATGTTCCTGAGTCCAAGGGAGAACAGTCGATGTGGCTGCCTCCTGTGTAGTTAACTGAATGAGTGGTTTTGCTAGAAATGCGTACTGAGGGATCCACTGCCTACAATATGAAGTGAGGCCTATGAAAGCCCGCACCTCCTTTTGTGTCTGGGGTATTGACATGTTAGCAATTAACTGGATGCGATCTGGTGTAAGCTGCCTTCCCTCCTTGGACAGCGAGTGACCAAGATAAATAACTCGCTGAACACAGAATTGCAGCTTAGAAGGGGACACCTTGTGCCCCTTGTCGGCTAGGAAATGTAAAACTGTCAGAGAAGCTTTTTCACATTCTGGCTCGCTTCTCGCGGTGATCAGCAGATCATCGACATATTGAAGCAGTGCAGTATTGACTGGCATGTGGATACTGTCAAGTTCTCGTTTCAATGCTTGGCTGTAGATGCTGGGGCTTTCTGTAAATCCTTGAGGAGCGCGTGAGAATTTAAAGCTGCGCCCATTTAAACTGAATCCGAACAAGTATTGGCTTTCCGGATCTATTGGGACGCTGAAAAAGGCATTCTTGAGATCAATTACAGTAAAGAATGTTGCTTCGGAATCAATTGCTGTCAACAATGATGATATATCAGGGACCACAGGGAATTGTGGTACAATACACTTGTTTAGTTCACGCAAATCAATAACCAATCGGTATACTGGCGGAGCAGTAGGATCAGTTCGTTTAAGAATCGGAATTATCGGTGAATTACATACATTGGAGTCTGTTTCTACAACTACTCCCTGGGCAATTAGCTCATCAATGATTTTTAACAAAGCCACTACAGCATCATGCGGTAACTTGTATTGTCGCATTCGTGGTAGTACCACTCCTGCTTTCAATGTAACTCGATAGGGTGTAATGTTCATGCAGCCAACATCCGTAGGGCCTTGTGCCCATAGATGTACTGGTAAAGTCTGTAGTCGGGGATCCATGTCTCTAGACACATAGTGACCTTTAAAATCACGTAAAAACAACCTTACTCCTTCCGGAGAACAACATATTATGGCTCCTAGTGCTTTCAGAGTCTTAATTCCTAACAGATTTTCTGGGCATGATTTAGTAAGCAATAAATCTGTAGTTCGTGTCAAAGGTCCTATCGTAAGTGGTAGAGGCTGTGATACTTCATTAACAATAGGTTTTCCTGAAAAACCAAGGGAAACATTTTGAGAGCCTGAGAGGGGTGCCCCTGGAACTTCACTACGTTTTATGGTTGTTCGACTTGCCCCTGTATCGAGTAAGAATTTTCTATCTTGACCTAATAATTCACTATGTACATAAGGTCCTTCTTGATCTACCGGAATCTCGATAAGCGGTAAGTCAACTTCCCTCTCTAGGCTGGTTCATGCGTAACGCTGATACTCAGGGTATTCATACTGTGCAGTCTGATACATTTGTCGTGTTGTGGTTTGTGTGGCAGTAGCAGGCAACGGTGGTGCAGCTGGCACAAACTGTATGGGTTGCTGTGAGGCTGGCATGGACTGTTGCTGAACTGGCATGGACTGTCCATGCTGCATAGCTCCTTGTTCATTCTGATCTTGTCTAACTAATCGTGGTCTCTCCTTTGCAATACCTGTAGCTATATTACGTTTCAGGACTTGACAATCATGTACATAATGGCCTAGTTGTTTACAGTAATTGCAGGTTCCTTTTACAGGAACTGCAGAATCACCAGAATGTGTCACACCCTTTTTGTGACCATCCGCTGGTACTGTCTGAGAAACTAGCATTTTCATTTTTGTATCCTTCATGCGTCTATGCTCGTGTTCTTGTTCATCCCTAATTCTATTGTGATGATACTGTAACATTTGTAGCATTTGCGACGGAGTGTTACTTTGCCAGGTACTCTCGAATTTCAATATTCTATTCTTCACTGGAGGCAATGCATTTTCCACTAATTTTGTCACAAATAAATGTGGATATGAATCACTACTTGCTTTTATACCACTATTTATACCAAAACATTTTTCAAATCGAGCATAATAATCGCTTGTGTCTTCATCTTGCTTTTGTTTACAGGCTGTGATTGCACCCCAATCTTCCTTTTTTGTAGTTAATAAACGTGGCAGTACCTGTACTAGTAAACCTGGTAATAGTTTAACTTTATCCCCGAGCCCCGAACCTGCAGCTCGGCCCCTTTCTTCCTCTGCTAATGCTGTCCAGTCTATCTTTTGGTCTCCCACTTCCCACTCTTTTTCTTTCAGTTTTTCATATATGCCAGCAGGCAAAAGCACCTTTAATATCGTCATAATATCAGGAAAGGTGTACTCTCCCATCAGTAACATGTCTTTAATTTCTCGGTGGAAACCCGCTGGGTCTTTGTCATGACTAGGTACTACTTTTTTCATTTCTAATAATTCCATTTTTGATATGGGTGTGTAAACAAATACACGGTGAAACTCATTGTCTTCGCCTTTTATTGGGTGCACTTCTCGTAGAGGATTTTGTCTATCCATGTAGTACGGTGCTCTTTCTCTGTGGGGCAGCGAGAGAGAATCCGGACTTACAAAAAGGACATACTGCTTACGTGACACTAATATCTCTTTAATTAGCTTGTTACTAGAACCTCTCCATCTATTCGTGAGTAGTTCCGTTAATATATCAGGTAAAGGACCAGGGTCAGCATGTTGGCTCTTATATAATATGAGGAGTTGCTGAATCATATATATTCCAGCTAAACGTTGTTCATCTGTACTGAGGTTAAAAAACGTGTGTGCTACGGTCTCATCACCGTATTTTTCAGGACTGTCAATCCAGTGAACGGCTGATCTGGCTAATTCTTGCTCATCCATGGAATCGAGGAGGTGATAACCTCTTCGTTCTCGTAGTATTTTATCTGCGGCTTGAAACAAATGTTCAGGAGATTTCAGATTTATTACAGGCGTCGGATACGTTCTGCTATTATTTGGACATACAGAGTGTATGGGATCAGAAAAACATCTAGTATTTTCACAAGATCTTCCTCTGCCTACATAGGCTATGGTCTCTGACTGTCTTGCGGAATTCCCTGATTCGGACACTTCATCTTGCTCAAACTCGTCTGTTCCCAATCTTTCTTCATGAATACGCTCTATTTCTTTACGGATTTTTCGGCACATGGCTATTATACAATTTTGCTTATCGTGTCTCCCTTCTGATATATTCTGACTCCATCTTGTAAGAATAAGCATTGCATTCGGGTCTACCCCCGGACGATCTTGATTTCTGATTACACAATTTATGAGGAAACGTAACAGTTCCCCCTGTATCTCTACTTTCTGGAATTCCATAGCTCTGTTAATACATCCTGGATCTCGTCCTGTTTGAACAAAATGATATATGTTATCTAGATGCGTAGTCATCCCTGGTAACCTTGCTAAATACTCTGCGGCTCGCCTGATACGTAATGATGCCAGGACCATTTCGTCCTCTTTACCAACCACTGGGTCATATCTACAATTTACAAGGAGTTCCTTAAGCGTACGTTCACTTACGAATTTAGGTGTACGTGAATGCGCTGACTCTTGAAAAACAAGTTTATTTATTCTGGGTGGTGTAAAAGTACTGCTAGCACCTCCCGTGGCCCCATCTGGGGCGTCGGGTGTGAATGGATTCGTTGAACGTGACACAGCAACTATGGGTGTCGATACCCCTATAGGATCGACTGCGGAGACAGATGCGGAAACAGATGTGCTTGCCGAAGCTTGTATCGGGACTTGCTGTTGCACGGGGACAGATACCTGATCCTGACGTTGAACCCCTCCGCCAGACGGTCTATGTGGTGTGGCGTTAGCATACTCGGGAGCTGCATCGTCTAGATATGAGGAAAGAAAAACATCTTCTGCGGTTCTGGGATGCCCCTTTGGATGTACCTTAATTGGAAATAATGGGGGTGGCAAGTCTTTTGGTATCTCTGGAGCAGCCTTAGGTAGTCCTTCGGCTAGAAGGGGATACATACCATTCATAAGAGCATTTCTTTGTCTATTCACTTGTTCTGATTTCACTCGGATACCTTCCTCAATTAATAGATTTTCTTGAACTTTATTTGAACTTTCTTTACTCCTCTCTTCTTGTCTACGTGCTTTTTCTGTTCGTCTATGAGATTCTTTACGCCATAACTCAACAGCGTCTTTCTGTGACTGTCTGACCTTTCTTTTCCATAACTCTTCCTCCACTTTCATGATGCACTCTGCATCCCAGGTTCCCGCTATGGGCCACCTTTGACTTTCCGGTAATCCTTTGGTATAATCTACCCATAGATCAAGAAACAATATGGCATCTAAGCCATGCTTATGGTACATGAAATGTCCTGGAGTGTCTCTAGGAGGAATAGGAACTGCTTCTTCAAGCACCCCTTTTCTGGTAGTAATCTGTCTTAACTTCGAGAAGAGCGGCATATTGACAACTGATCTGATACTTACTCTTGAATTTTCTTAATACGAAAAACACCATAAATGAACAGTGAACAATGAACAGTCATTCATACCACAATATGCAAGACATTTCTGAATACTTTAAACATTAAACATTAAACATTATAACAATGATCGACAATGATGACAGTCTGCCTAACTAATCACCACGCTGAATTCTTGACAATAACTGAATACTTCGGAATACTTGATATGAATTCTTGACAATAACTGAATACTTCGGAATACTTGATATACTGCTAAACAGTACATATACACTGCTAAACAGTGCAGACCGGATTTGTGTACCCAAATCCGTCTTGACCGGCACAACCTATGTGCGCGTCAACCCGCCTCCCCGGCGATGGTACTCACCGAGTAGCTCCTTGAAACGGAAGGCCTCAGAGAATGGACAGGACTCGATAACTGCGGACATCGGACCCTCTGGACGTCGGGATTTCGGAAAACCTGGTGGGCCTCTGTATACCTCGGATCTTGCTCTCTCAGCTAGGCTCTGGTCGGGATACTTCGCACTTCTCACCGCCTCGTCTGGGTTGATCGCAGCCTCAGTCGCCCCCGCTTGACCGGAGGGAGCTTACAGGAAATCCTGCTGGTACGCGTTTATGGTCCGTCCAGCTGTGGCAGGAGACCGGGCCTGCAACGCACCGCCGGCGCGTGAGATGAGAAAGTGTCCCTGTTCGGGCGCCATTATGTGGTAAATAAAAATACCGGACTGAATTTCATACGGAATCTTAAAATAAATAGCTCAAAATAACAAGAGGCAGAATCCGTGGTATAAGAGGTTTTCTAATGGGCTTTATTCCATTCAAAATGGCCGACTCGAGTCGCGGCCTCCAGGTTCCGTCACCACGAGGGCTCAGGAAGTGAAGTACAATAATTTATTAACAGACATGTATTTTTATAATAAGTACATTACAATGAAACGAATGTAGAAGGCGTAACATTTGATAAGAAAAGTGACAAAACAGTGACATAATCGAAACTAGGCGTAATAAGGAATAAAAGAAACATGATTGGTTAGAATTATCAGACATAGGTGGATCTATAAGATAATACTTGGCATAGATGCGCGCGCGGCAGCATGACGTGTAATTGACGTGCAACTAGGGGGTGAAGGGGACTTGACATTTAGCTCTACATGTGGAGACGAGAAGTCTGGGGTCAAGTCAACCTAATCCCAAATCATATCTAACATCCTATGTTTAAAGAACTATGTTATCCACAAGGAAGAGACTCTCGGACAGAATCTATTCTATACTGACTGTGTACGTGTACAAGCGTCTAAGTGTCTATATGAGATGCGAGGGATAGAAAACTTTCCATGGCAACAGGGCTATGAATCACTTGCAGGAGGACGGAAAGCTGAGTTCCTTGCTTGTGAGCTAAAGGAAATGTTTACCTAAATCACTGGACAGGAATGCATCGGCTGGAGAGCAAAATAGATAATTCGAAGGTGAAATACAACTTCTTGGCAGACAGGCGAAAACTGGCCGAGGCAGGCACCGTTAGCTGCACAGGGAGTAGGACAAAGTTCATGGATACAGATGCGAGCTCAAGCTGAAGCTGTCAAAGACAGAGAGCAGGGAAAAGCTTGAGGACAGAATCGGGCCTACTTGCCTGAACTGTAAAAATGAAGTAACTTAGCCATATAAAGTCGGTGGCCTTTCATACTTAGGAACCAAATATCCAGCCCATTGATGGCGGATCTGACAGAGAACATGTTGACGGTAGACACACATATGTTTGCGTCTTAGAAACTGGAACTGGAGGGAACATACATGTACTTGTAACATGCATATAGAACCGTTGGGGTCCAAGATAGGGGACATAACTGATCAGGAAAATCCACATTTCCACAGAGGGATTGTTTATATTTACTGTTTTGCTCTTTGGGCTTTATGGGGCCTGGAAACTTTTCAAAGATTCATGAATCAATCCTATGCCTCTGTTTATATTGACAATATACGTATAGTAAAAATAAACTCCTAGGCAGTCTCTATGTAAAAAAGACCATCTATCAATATTGATGTTGGGAAACGAGAGAAATGCTAAAAACATCAATTTAATTTCAAGGATAATCAATTTTATTTCTTCATCTTATTCATTTTTTCATTTTTTCAAAAAGAAAAAGGAATTTCATATCATCTAATACATACAATATAAATTAAAAAATAGATCAACAACAATAAAAAATATACAATACAATACAATATAAAATAAGTGGCAGCTTGTAATGAATAATCGTAATCGACGCGCGTTTCGGCGTTCACAACGCCTTCATCAGGAGTAGCCACAAAAGTATCTACAATAATAAAAGACGTATAATCAGAAAACAGACTAATGTTTATATTTGCATCAATATCTTTTCTAAATCATTATTGTGAATACATTCTCAAATTCCCAACATGAACAGTAAAATTAATATTCTGATATAAGTACTGTGATAATAGAATGCTAGAACAAACTAATTTACACATATTTAGAGCAGTTTTCTTCTCTATTATGAAATGCAAATAGCCAAAAGAGAGAGATGAAAAACAGAAAGATAGAACAAGACAAACTATATAGTGAAAATAGACTTACTTAAAATATCAAAAATCGATCTTTTATGGGGTAAAATTTGCATTAACCGATGTTGTCTATCTGGTATGGATGATGGCTGAAAATACACCAATCACAAAATGCAACATGTTATATATAACCGTGTATAGATTCACCTAATGTTAGCATAGATGGAACAGAATGTTCCATATTATATTCAAGAATTTAAATATTATTCTATATTAATCCGATGTAACTTACTTTCAACAGGTAAGAGGATTGACAGTACGTCTAAGGATAAATCTTATTTTTATATAGGCTTTGATACAGAATCTAAAATGGAAACACCATATTTTAATTTCATATCAATCATAATTATAGTGATAATACAAATCATTGAAGTATGCGTAGAGAAACTACCTTTTATTTCTCTTCTGGTTAAGAGGAGATTATAAGCCCCAACTGAGCATTAATCTGCAGATTCATGTGGTTTAATTGCCTAAATAGAGTTGATTTCAAAACGGGTTCTAAAGAAAAAACAGAGGAGTTATCCAAAAAAGGCAAACTAGTAAACCTTCATGTGAATAACAGTTAGCTAGAAGGAATACTTGACTAACCTTCGCACACATCGCGATGTCATCTATTTAAAGGGTAAGTTCCACGAATAATTTTTCTGGAACCTAAAGAAAACATATTTCAAGTATAGAATCAGTCTACTATCTATATTCGCTAGATCTAATATAGAGAGTAACTCAGGCGGGCTAAATTTACCTTGTTTGACAATATAGTCATGTACAGCATAACATGGGAACAACACCTTGTTCATTGTAGAAATGGTCTCCACGCATAAAATGGGGCCAATCTACATATTAATGCAAAAATGTCCCAAGCAAGGTACTCTAGAGTTAAATACCTAGGATACATATTGGGCAATGCCCTCATTGAACCACAAGAAGATAAGGTGTGTTCTATAAACGACACCCCATTTCCACATAACAAAAGAGGGGTGCATGCCTTCTTGGTTATTACCAGTGCTTTATTTCCAGATATTCCATGATTGCTAGTCCTTCAACAGATCTCCTAAAGAAAGAGACTCTCAACAGAGAAATGCAAAATCCCACAGACCGCGTCAAGGAGGTCTTTAGACTTCTCAAACAATCTATTACCTCCAGCCAGTCCTGATCTCCCCAATTTTTTATAAGAAGTTCATCTTACAAACAGATGTTTCTGAGGTCGGAATTGGCATTGTGCTGTCCCAGATTAATGCTAATGGGCTAGCAGAGCATGTCCTTTTCATAAGCCAGAAACTCTTTCCTACAGAACAACGATACCCCATGGTTGAAAAGGAATGTTTAGCCATTAAAAGGGCCGTGGAAAAACTAAGCAACTATCTGGTGGGCAGACCTTTCATACTGTACACAGATAATGCCCCTTTGACCTGGATGATCGGGAACAAGAGCAATAACCCACGTGTCCTGAGATGGTTCCTTTCTTTGTAACCCTTTCAGTTTGAGGTCCGGCATCAGAAGGGTCAGGACAATAACAACATAGATATCTTATCTAGATTGTCTTTTACTAGAGTGTGAAAATCCTGAGGTGGGGATGTGTCACAACTGAAGGGGTGGCGTGGACCCATCTGAGGATACAGAAGATTACTTACCATGGCACTGCACCAGCAGAGACTTGAAAGACTCAACTACCTGCTCTTCTTTTACAGCCCATTCTTCAAGGTCAGGCAGGGGAAAAAGGGATGCCCGGAAATGCTGCGAATTCTAACCCAGAAAGTAAGTGGGAGGCGGCCAAAATGATGAATGAGGGACATGGCCCCTTTAGTTGATTGACTTGAGGATGAGGTCAGATGCCGACCAGAGTGCTGAAGACCCAGAATCAAGACTACAGAAAGAGGGCAAAGCAGGAGGAGGATGTGGAGACAGTGCCCTTACCGAGTACAGGCGCCCTCACGCAAGACCAAAAGGAAAAGGTCCAGTTACTCTATTTGCGGGAAGACATCTAGCCCGAAAGAAGCTGCCGAAGCAGGAGCAATGAGAGTGAGTCAGGAGGCCACTGGGAACACTGCATCACAACAAGTACTACTTAAGTGCGTGGACCAAATCCACGTCTTATCGAATACAAACCCTGGTAAGGTAAGAATGGGATGTCCCTATATGAAGCAACCCACTAGGGAGTGGGGAAGGAAACAATTCCTTTTGTTTTAATTACCCTCACACACCCTAGTGGTGTCATGCTTCATCATTGGGTCACCCCGACGCCTAAAAGTCAGGGTGGGCTCGACAGTGTTCCAGGGACCTCTTGTGATATATGGCCAGGGGGAATTAAAGATTGAAAAACCGCAGGCAGATCCCAGTGTCCCTTTATTCTTAGATCTGTCAGGATTAATAAAAAATGTAAATAAGAGTAGGGTTGGAGTATTATGATCCTAATGCCAACATGTTTCAGTCCCAAGTGGGCCTAAATAGGTCCTTGACTTTCCTCCCTCCCTGGGAAATGCAGAAGAAGTTTCCCTATACTGCTTATTATTTAAAGGTAGACAGCTGCTCCTTAAATTTTAGGTAAAGATAACTTATCTTTTTAATTTTTTCTTTCACTTCATCTGTAAATACAAGAACAAACAACAAAAAGGAGATCATAGTGCATTATTCAATAGAAAAACGTCACTGCTTTCCACATGTGATGTGCTTACCGAGGCACCTGTGTTGTCATCACGGTATGAAGGACACATCAACGACCACATCTATTTGGTATGTGATTAAGATACTGTTTAGTTTTACCACACTCACGTAGGTGGTAAAATATAGTGTGGTGGCGACCATTATCGTATACTGTCGCTATACACATCCTTGTGCGTGTACACTCAGAGTGAAGGAAACCCGTGTCACACACACTAAAAAGCCAAATGCTGCTATCAGTCGCCGTGCTGAATCATTCATGCTACTCATACATACAGTGCCCCTTACCCGACTGCGGGAGAGGAAAATCATCTCCGGGGACCTCACAAATTCAAGGGGTAGTCCTTTAGTCGAACACTGCATTGCGGTAGGAATGATGTCCAGTGAGAAAAATGAAGACAAGAAGTGACGTTAAAAGTAACCAGGAATGGCCATATTGTAGCGTAATCACACGTACCTGTTGTAAAGTAAGTGGTAACCAGTGGCCAATGCTACTTTCGACCTCAAGGGTCCTGCCACGCTCAGTAACCTACTCAGTGAGGGTCCACAGGCTTTTTGGCAGAACAAACGAAGAAAGGTGTTTAAATATACCGCAAGCACGCAGGGAAGCTGGAACATGCCCCGCCCTCTGGTTGTGGCCAAAATCACGGACAACGAGAGTGGACGCATGAATACAGCGTCATACGTTTAGAAAAAACGCTGGGAATTGTGGTCCCCAACGTAGACTCTGGTTCCGGATAGTGGAAGCCACATTTTTACAAAAAGAATGATCAAATAAAGATAACACCCCAATAAACAACAAAAGTAAATAAAAAGTTATTTTAAGGGAAATTTTTCATGATCAGCCGCAAACCGCATTGTTTTGTCCCGTAGTGCTTGTGAACTGACCTGGGATTCAAAAAGACATCAGCTTTATTGAGACGCTGGGCCAGTGAAAAAAGTGAGGTCAGGGTGATATGGCAATAACTAATACTATGTCCTGTTATTCTAGTGACATATAATTACGCCCTAGTAATAAACATGAGTAGTTTTAAACAATTAATACGAAGAATATTTTCGTAATCAACCGCAAAAACTATTGCTACGTCCTGTAGCGCTTGTGAATCTTCCTAAAATTCTGAACTACACCAGCTTTGTTGAGACACTCGGCCAGTAAAAACAGCGGTGCCAAGGTGACATAGTAAAACGTATTACTACGTCCTGTTGTTTTTGTGACCTGGCGTGATGTTCAAAAATGTCCCTCGTTTATTACAGACACACGGCCAGTAAAGACCAGTGTTGCCAGGGTGACATGGCCAAAGTGTGGATGTATGTCAATTGGTGACGCCTAGGATATTAGAGCTGGAATCTGTACCATGTGAAAGAAGGGATCCAGACTGCCCGCGCCACGATGATTGAAAGAGTCAGCTTTTTTCCGTAAAGGTTATTTTAGCGATATGCTGTTTGTGTACTTCTTTTAACATTCACAAGATACCAACTAGAACAGCTCCATGTGCACCTCATTCTACCAACTCCAGTGATGAAATGTGATTAGTAGTGTCTCACAGAATATGAAGTACTAAAATCATCTTTTATTAAGTTGGATCCAAGGTATAGAATCATTGAGCCCAGTTAAATGGGTCTTCAATCTGTAGACCCATCGTTGTTCACGCTCTAGAAGTCTGTTGGTAAGGTTGCCAGTTCTCTTCACCTTCTCAATGATAGTCCATTTAATGTCTGTATCACTGTGATTTTTTTCTAGATAGTGGGCAGTGAGTTAGGCTGCCACAATTTTGCTATAACACCCTGTTGCTATTACAACTAGTATGCGAATGTTGTTCCCAAGGGCATGTCATACCGAGGTCAATTAGTGTGGTGTGTTCCGTCAGGGGACCCACCACATATGACCCACATGGATAGTGACCTATAACTGGTGGGATGTTCCAAAGTGTAAGTTGTTTAGTAGTCTTAGGTCTCTGTGTGTTAGTATGCATCAATGTGTCTCTTAGACTTTTGTTTCTCCTAAACAAAAACATTGGTTTTGCAAACGTAAGGTTGTTTGATGTTAAAACCGACCATTTCTTGTTGATGATTTTTTTTAATGTCGTTAGAAGAAGAATTATATGTGGTGACACATATCAATGTGTCTCTTTCTCGTCTTTCATGTGATTCCAGTAAGGCCTCTCGGGGGATGTTGCGAGATCTTTTATTGGCTCTTTCAATGATTTTTTTCGGGTAGGCCTTCTGTTACAACTTAGTGGTTAGTATTTCTACTTCTTTTTTATAATTTTTTAGGTCAGCACAATTCCTGTGTACCCTGAGGAACTGGTAAGTTCTCCCTCAAGGCACACGGGTGGGCACTGTCAAAATGTAACAAGCTGTTTCTGTCTATGGGCTTGGTGTAAAGTGAACTGACCAGGGTGCCTCCCCTGTCCCCTGGCCATGAACCTAACATCTAAGAAGGAAGCCACCTCACTGTCTGTGGTCATGGTGAAATGCAGGTGTGGATTAAGCTGGTTCATCCAGTTTAGAAAGTTATTCAGATTGGATTCATCTCCCTTCCAGATGATCAAGATGTCATCAATTTATCTAAACCACTTACAGATGTTATCAGAGTAAGGGTTCGTGGGCCAGATATGTTGGTATTCAAATTGGCCCACGTACAGACACGCTATGCTAGGCGCAAAGGTGCTGCCCATAGAAGTACCATGGACTTGTAGATGCATTTGGTCTTCAAAACTGAAAAGGTTTTTGGTTAGGGCTAAGCACATGAGGGTGATGACCCAACTGACACGTGTTTCCCATTGCCAGGCTTCGTGTCTCAAGAGGACCTCTATCACGCAGATGCTTTCTTCTTGTGGAATGCTTGTATAGAGCGCTTCCACTTTCCGACTAAGCCTGGGCGTAGTTCGCGGAGTTTTGGTACGCGGAACTTCGCGAAGTTACAAAAATACTCCGCAAAGTTTCGCAAGTGGCGGAGTGTTGTGCGAACTGCTGTTCGCGTGGGTCTTTTTGCAGCTCGGGTATAAATTCTACCCGAGCTGCAGCTCGCGAACTTACCATTCGCGAGCAGGTAAACAACTCCGCTGCACTACGCGAAGCAGGGTTTTCTTGCACTGCGTGGAGCGCGGAGTGCAGAAAACTCCGTAAACTCCGCGAACGGAGTGGAGTTCAACGCCCAGGCCTAGTTCTGACACACCATGGTATTTACTACTGGGTCGTATGATATGTCTATAAAGGAGGTTGAGTAGATGTTTAGTATCTTTCACATACGATTTGATTCGCGTGACAAGGGGTCGCAAGAACCAATCCTTGTACTTGGACAGAGATTCAAGGATGGACACAATACCAGACACAATGGGTCTCCCGAGAGGTGGAATTTTACCTTTGTGTATCTTAGGTATTGTGTAAAAGAGCGGCACCCTCCGATCGTCTGGAGTGAGGAAGTCATGCTCTTTCTTCGTAATCCAGTTGCGCTCTAGCGCATCTGTGGTCAGTGTTCTTATTGTTTTTTTGAGTCGTGCCATGGGGTCTCTGTTGATTTCCTTGTAGTATTTTTCATCAGCCAGGAGATTCATACATGCTGTTCTCTAGGCATTCGTGCTCTGAATGACCGTCACGCCCCCATTGTCGGCCGGCTTGATTACAATATCAGATCTTGTGCTTAAAGATTTTAAAGCCACTCTTTCATTGTTGTTCAAGTTATTGTAGATGCCTTTCTTCACTTGAAGTTGCTCCACTTCCTTAGTGACACCCTCTTCAAAAGCAATGACTTCCGGGAGCATCAAGGAGTCTGGCGGGAATAAATTAGACTTAAGAAGCAGTGTAGTGTGGTTGTAGACTCTTGTTTCCCCTTCTTCCTCTTCTCCCGCCCTGTCCTAAAAAAGGGTTTGAATTGTAGTTTGGTTGGAAGAAGGGTCCTGTTTGGTATTGGGGCAGTCCATGGAACGGAGCAGAGCCATAAGTTCCTGGCCAGGGGGTACAATTGTGGTGGTACATAACCCTGGTTGAAATTCGCTTTCCGGGGTCTTCTTGGTCTACCTCTCCAGCTCTTGTTAGAGCCATCGCTTGACCACTCGTCTTGTTCTGAGTCTGAGGTACCGGATTCTCCCAAGTAGGATGATCCTGAATCAGAGTTTTCTTGACCCTTGTAGTCATCTTTACTGTATGGGTATATTCTTTCATGGCAGAATTTCTTAAGGTCTTTCTGTAGTTTGTTAATTTTACTTCGCATCAAGCAGTCCTTATGTTCCCCAATATCTTTGTTTCCTTCCTCAAGTTTTTTCTTAAAGAGTGTGATTTTGATTTCAGTCATCAGTGCATCTTCGCTGGTTTTTATTTTTATCAACAGCGCCTCAGAAATTCATTTGGCTGTGTTTATAATGAGGATCAACCAATCGCGTGTGCATCGCCACACGATTAGTGACCACTCCTTCCGAAACAATGGATCATCCAAAAAGATTGAGGGCCTTTATGAGCAGGAGACCTGTGGCAGCTGTATTTCCACGTAAATATTCAGTCATAATTACTCCGTGTAACAAAACCTTCATTTGGGTACGTTTCAGTTCCTTCAACTCATCCCAATTTTGGGCTTGGTTGAAACTTTGACTTATGTTAGTATCCGGTAGTAATGAATGGGCAGCCAAAATGGCAGATGCTATTTCATCTGAATATCCGAGGCCAAAAGCTTCAGCCATGATTGGTGAATTTCTAAGCGTGCAAATAGTATAGAAGGTGGGGGTAAGGAGTGCCAACAGATAGGTGACGATAGTGCAAAGAGTGATAGGTAAGTGTCTGTGGGCGAACTCAACTGACCAGACAGTATATTTAAAACAACTTTTTATTATGGAATTTATCAGAAACAAGCCCCACAGCTGTATGCTGCTCAATACCTGACACAACTATGGCAATCGGGAAAGAACCCTTCCCCTATGCCGTAAAGCCCGTGAGGAACTCATGTGGGAGTACACCCTCCCGTGTTCAAAACATTGAATCACAACAAGTACTCCTTGAGTGCGTGGACCGAATCCACGTCTTATCAAATACAGACCCTGGTATGGTAAGAATGGGAAGTCCCTATATGAAGTAACCCACTAGGGACCGTATTCCAGGGAGTTCTTGTTTTAATCTTTAATTCCCACTGGCCATATATCCCCCTGGAATATTTTCGAGCCCACCCTGACTTTTAGGCGTCAGGGTGACCCAGTGATGAAGCATGACACCTCTAGGGTGTGTGAGGGTAATTAAAACAAAAGGAATTGTTTCCTTCCCCACTCCCTAGTGGGTTACTTCATATCGGGAATTCCCATTCTTACCTTACCAGGGTTTGTATTTGATAAGACATGGATGTGGTCCACGCACTCAAGGAGTACTTGTTGTGATTGTGTTTTGAACACGGGAGGGTGTACTCCTACGCGAGAGTTCCTCTCGGCCCTTACAGCATAGGGGAAGGGTTCTTTCATGATTGCCATAGTTGTGTCAGCCACTGGGAACACACAACACCCAGCCGTGCTCCCGGAGGAGCGTGGCTTAACTAGGTATGGTCGCCACTACTGGGGATATACGATGGGAGAAGTCTAAATGGGGAAGGTCACAAAACTGCCTTTGCATGTTGTATGCCACATATTTGTCTGCTCGTTTTCCTCTTTTCACAGGGAAATTATCCCACCCCATTTCCATCGCTATACTAGTTGTGTGCACACTAATAACCTCAGAAAATACTCTCAATGAAGTCAAGGATGAGTGGGATGCCTGATTGAGAGAAGAGACCCAGAAAACTGTTTCTAAGATAAGACAATCTGACAGGAAATTACATTCATATACATCTTTTGTTTGGTAAACATTTATTTCATGAATTTTTCCATTATTCAAGGGCACAATTCCACTGGGTGAAGGTGACAAACTGAATAATTCTCTATTGGTTCCCACACAACCCCACCTCAAAACTTATCAAACTTGAACAGGGAAAACTGGTATACTTACCTCTGGCTATCTTTTTTCTGAGGAGCATATGAAGATCTGGTGTTCCTGAATTCCCTGGCGCCTGTAAAGAAGAAGAGAAGAGTGAAAATCACTCAGTCCCCTTGTTTATCCACTCCTCGATATCAAAACAAAAAACACTATACCCAGCACTAAAAGCGTTTTGTGTCCCAATTGAACCCCGCTACCTTACAAACATTAACAAACAACACTATTGACTAAATGGGTGCAATCAGGCAACTGAGAGATAACTGAAAAAGAAGACAGCAGGTGTGAAAAAACTCCCCTAGATAATCTTTCTATTGGGATGGAGACTGGTTATCAGACAAGAAAAGGGGGCTAAAGCATTGGATAAGAGACAGAGTAAATAGTTGTGTAAAGACCAAGTACCACGAAGTGGAGGTCTGAGAAAAAAAGATCAGTATGAAAAACTGAAGTAACAGAGATGCAGTGCATAAAAGCACAACAAATGTTAAGGCTGGGAAGAGATGTCTTTAGAGGAGACTGAACCCATAAAAAGACTAGAATGGATAATCTAAAGCAAAAACCTTAATTATACCACTACTATGGAGGAGAAAAGACCCCACATCTTCTAAAGAAAGAGAAGGGAGATAAAGAAAGAATCCACAAGCAAAATGAATCTCCAAATAAGGAATAAATGGCATAATGAACCCCAAGGGTTGGAACCTTATCACGGCCAATGGGGATTGAGGGAAACTCTCAGGAAAAGTTTCCAACTTCCTTACAAACCAAACCCAAGACATAAGGTGGTTAAGAAACACATGTTCAAGAAGAAATGTAAGATGAAAAACAGTAATGAGCCCAAAAAAGGGTAGAAGGCGACATCTGTAGAACAACCAGGTCGGTAACTAAAAGCTGTGGTTGGTGTCTGAACTATCACAGAAGTGTTACTTGTAGGAACAAAGGCACAAGGCATTGCCCAAAAGTATTGCTCCAAAGCAAAAAGCAAATAACAGCTTTAAACAGGGTAGAAGCACATTAAAGACAGCAAAGGTGATGGCACAGGAAATAAAGGGTTGGAAAAGTACTCAACCCCTAGCCAAGAAACCCCAATTAGGAACCTTGAGAAAAATAGAAGTGGCAGGAGCCCTTATTGCCAATGCATAGTGAGAGCTAGCTCAAAAAGAATTTCCAAAGCCCTGAGAAAGAACCTAGGAGGAAACACTGCCTAGGCCAGGAGTGGACAATATACCTCAGGCCAAAGGCTATGCCCGTCCCCCTGCAACTACCAGGGAAGGAAGGACGCCAGCAAGAGTATAAGGACAAAAAACAATGGTGAGGAGAAATACACTGAGAAAACAGGGGGGGGCAGGTGCAAGCAGAAACCCCCTGCACTATCTTACCAAAAGCACTTAATTTGAAGTCCCCTATAAGCGATAGTATGGATTAAAAAAAGCAAAAGTAGGAATACCTATAAGGCATACAGACTATGTTACCAGAAGGATAGGGAACAAGGCAACAGTGCATCAGCACACTAGCAAAATACCCTATATAGAATTAGAACTTAGGAAGAAAAAAACATCTTCAGAAAAGAAGAACACCTTGCATCAACAGGAGTTGAAGGCCAATAGGGCCACAAAATAATACACATACTGGATAACGGGGACCATAGCCTGTCATCGACAGTTGAAGAAGTAAGAAAATATATCTTCAGAGGGAATGAACACCTAACCAGGTGCAACCTGTAGGCAGCGATGAAAAGAAAAAAGCCAAAGGGCACTGCTCTAGAATGCTCACATGCAAAAGAAATAAAGAATACTGACCCACTACAAGTCTAGTACAGGAGGAATAAGGGTGTCGCATGGTATAGAAAAACACAGTTAAGATTCTGTTCCACCTCGACTATCCCGAAAATGCCGCAAGGCGGAATTGGCATAAGCACCGAACAGATGTACACCATTGAAAGTCATGTCCATCAGCCTTTGAAAGACCAGAGTTGCATAGCCATACACGACGGCGGAGTGCCACTGAAAAAAACATGGCTCGCCTGACAGTATCCATGCCACACCAAATTAACAATTTAGCTATTTGTTGACCATCATGAAATATCTGGGCAAGATCGTTTCGGGTCTCATCCAGAAGCAAAGGGAGCAGTTGCTAGACCAATTCCCACAATGTGTGAAAAAAGCGTCCCAGAACACAAGCGGTATTAAGTGATTGCAAGGCTGAACTGGAGGCAGAAAACACATGCCGACCAGAAGTATTGATACTCCTGGACTCCCTGTCCGGAGGAACGTTAGAAAGGGAGCGGATGTCAGGGAAAGCTGTAGCAGCCTCTACCATGAAGCTGCTGGAGTTGACAGGCCGTGTCCCCGGGGGCAGGGAGATGCCTATGTGCTAGTGACCGGTCCACTGGGGTTCCCCTGTAGCGGGCTTAGCCCAAGATTCCCAACAAAGGATCATATAGGGCTTCACTGTAGGGGAGCACAGGCTCAACCCCCGTTTGGCCCCGATGAAGCATCCTAATTAATGGGTCGATGACCACCTGAACAGAAGGGAGATGCAGCTCCAGATCCACAGCTGCCCTCCTAAGAAGCTAAGCGAAGTCAGAGCTTACCTCTGTAGTGAGGCCAGGAGCAGAAAAGTGACCCTAGGATGGGGAGGAGTCAAGGCTACTAACCTCACCCGACTCAGTGAGCCTACTAACCTCCAGAGGAGGCTGGACAGTGTCAGTCATTGGGTGAATAAACCCCAGTTCTTCTCCACCAGAAGCCTGTTCTACCAGAGGAAAACTAGTAGGAGGTTCCTCAAAAGGAGGAGAAAAGGTGTCCTAGGCGAACTGCATCACCAGCACTGCCCCGACGCCATCTGGTGTCAATGTGGTCATGCCATCCAGCGTCGATGTGGCAACGCCTCAGATTCAGAGAGGAAGGATGACAGCGTTGATCGGGACCGCCAACGCCGATATCACAGTCGGTTGATCGGATACTGGTGTCGCAGGAGGGAAGCCCGAAGGGCTGTGCACCAGAGCAGAGACCGATTGGGCTACGAATATAGAGATCCTAACTGAAGCAGAGGGAGACCCCGCCGGTGTTGATTCAGTTAAGGCTCCTATGACCTCCTTGGGGCTGAAAGACGCAGCAGCAGGAGGTGGAGACCCAAAGATGAAATGAAAGGAAGAATAGTACTCCAGCATCTGGTCCAGAGTCACACCGGTTCCAGGGAATACTGGGAGGCATGGGATAGACTCTTGCCTTGAGGAACAAGTTACTTACCTTCAGTAACGCATTATCTGGTAGAGACGGGATCTAGCCACAGGTTCCTTGCTTTAGAATCCTCTCCAGAAGCGAGACTGGATTGGGCAATTTTTTCCCATAGCAAGTCCGCACGCCGGCAGAGGGCGTCACACGACTCTATATTGATGTCGTCCACCAGATGAGACATCGACGGAGTCCGTATAAGTCCCTTGCCCACGTGCTGTCAGTTTCTTTCGTGACCATTTTCTGCACTCGAAAAGCGGAGCCAGCTAAAGGAGCTGTGAATTGAACAGTGTAGCAAAGACCATCAAAAGACACAAAGTGTCAATTAATTAACATAACCATAATTCAGTTTATGAATATCTAAACCACAACCTCAAGATGAAAGAGTATCACTATAAGTAATAAAAACCGGGTTCTCTCTCTCACCGTTTAAAAAAAATAAAATAATAATTGAGTTTGCAGAGAGGGGAGGATAGTCGGGTCGTTAAGGAATCTGCGACTAGATCCTGTCTTATCAGATAATGAGTTACCAAAGGTAAGTAACTTATTCATCTGACAGAGACATCTTGCCGCAGATTCCTTATTTTAGAATCAAATGCTATACCATTCCTGGAGGAGTGTCTGCGAACAATAAACATGAAAAGTCTCTTGCTAAGAGAAAACCTGCCCAAAATAAAAGAATGGGAGAAAACTGAAATGTATATTAACAGTACTGTGAAGATACACACCCTAACCTATAGAGTCCCCAGAAGGGACCGTAGGTAAATAAAGTCGCAAGACTCAAACCACCGGAATAACATAACCTTGTCAGAAAGACTAGACCGGTTTAACATATTTTTTCAAAATAACTGTGGACAGAAACACAGTAACAACATTATTAATGCAATAAACACATGGGCAAGATATCACCCATGCCAAAAAAACTTTGTCACCAACCACATGGCTATATATTCAAATCCGGACAGCATGTTCAAACCTATGAACCAAGACCAGCCAGCCGTGCCGCTGACCCACACTTGTAAGCTAGCTATGGACAGGGTTGCTCTGTAAATAACAGAGAAAATCCATCCTCTATGGTGAACACAAATGATCATATAACAGAAAAGTCAGACAACCTTAGCCTCCCATTGACATAGAAGCAGTCAGTTCATAGAAAAAAGAACTAGAGAAGTAAAAGGACCTGTAGAACATCCTATATACACAAAAATACAGATATAAATGGACATTTAGGAGTAAAATATTCAAACGCCTATGTATCAACAAAAGAACATTTATTCTAACTGATAGGTGAAAGAGAAATAACCTGCACGTGACAGTGACATAACAGTATGTGACCATAGCAGAATCATACCTTTAGAAACGCAAAAGTATCCAACCCACCAAAGAAATGAAATGAAAAAGAGTTTATATAGCGCAATACAATTACCCAAAGGTGTCAAGGCACTAGCTCATCAGGTAAAATATGCCCTAAGATCTTAATTCAGAGTCAGATATTAAACAGCCATGTTTTTAACACTTTCCTGAAAGCCAACAAGTGTGTTCCGTCTTTTAACCTCTGGAGACGAGAGATCCAGAATCTGGTTGTACCGACTAGAATGCTTCTGCCACCCCAGAAGCTTTTCTTGAACCTGGGAATCAACAGATTCTGAGACTGAGCTGAGCGTAGATGGCGCTTAGGAATGTACCGTCGGAGGTTCTGCTTGAAAAAGGCTGGCCCTATGTCGTGGGTTGCTTTAAATCCTATGCAAAGAGCTTTGAACTCAATACGTCTTTTCACTGGTAACCAGTGTAACTCTTTTAACCCAGCAGTGGCAGATCTGTGCTTGGTAATGTCCAGCAGGATGTGCGCTGCGGCATTTTATACAATCTGTAGTTTAGTTAGGCATTTAGTCCTGAGGTGAATAAAAAGACCATAGCAGTAAATCGGCTCTGGACAGAACCAGAGCAGAGATCACCAGCTTGTGTAGATTGACAGGAATGAAAGGAAGGATTTTTCTGAGTAATTTTAATGTGTAGAGGGATACAGAGGTGACCTGGTTCACATGACCTTCAAATGTGAGCTTGGAGTCAAAGGTGACTCCTAAGTTTTTTACCTTATTTGTAGAGATGGGCAAAGTGCCCAGTTCCGGTGGCCAGAAAGCTGGAGACCAGAAAGTGGTGTTGCTGCCAAAGAGTAAAACTTCAGTTTTATTGGAATTTAATTTCAGACAGTTGTTGGTGGCCATCCAATACCCGACCTAACAGAGGCAGGTATAATACTCTGATGCTGTGACTGAAGGCGAGCCTGTCACTGATACCACAATTTGGGTATCACCAGCATAAGAAATTGCTGAGAAACCCAGAGATCTAATCAACTGCGCCAGGGGAGCAACGTAGATGTTAAAAAGGGTGGGACTCAATGATGAGCCCTGGGGTACCCCACAAGGCAGTGTACATTTGGGTGATTTGAATTCCGACAGAGCTACAAACTGTTCTCGGCCAGACAGAAAGGATATGAGTAAGGAGAGAGCTTTTCCTTTTACGCCTATTCGCTCAAGGCCTTCCAGTAATTTTTTATGATTACCAGTGTTGATTGCGGAAGAGAGGTCATGCAGCACAAGTGCTTCATTGCCCCCTGCATTGACCGTCTGCCTGATCTGATCAGATGCTGAGATCAATGCCAGTTCCGTGCTATGGTGCTTTCTGAAGCCAAACTGGGTGGCATCCAGGAAGGCATGTTTCTCGATATAATCAGATATTACTACATTCATGGCCTTCTCTACCATTTTAGTGGGCAGGGGGCCTCTTGAGATTGCACGATAATTATTAGGATCCGCCACATATAGGTTTGCTTTCTTAAGAAGAGGGAGGACTGATGCTAATTTCCAGTTAGTGGGAAATATGCATTGGGAGAACATTTGGTTAAAGATGGGAGACAGATGGGAGGCAATTACTTCTTGTAGAAGATGAAAGATCTTGGGGGGCAGGGGTCCCATGGGGAGCCAGCTTTCGTAGACCGAAGTAGTTTGGTGACCTGATCAGGGGTCAATGATGGAAAGTGAAGTAGTTCAGAAAGTTCGACAGATTTTGAGGTGGCTAAGGAGATCTCCTTTGTTGTGTTAAGAGTGACTGACAAACACTGGGAGGGGTAGCACATTGAGACAAGGATGTAGAGAAACCACTGTAGACTGATCTAACTTTGTCCTGAAAGAACGGTGGCTAAGGAGTTGCAAAAAGCGTGGCTCACCGGTGTGTTTCCTATTTCAGGGGGGTTTGGCTGGCTTTTTTACTGTGGCAAAAAGTTCCTTGGATACGTTTTTTTGCTGCTGTTATGGCTGTAGTGAATTAGCAGGTGTTCTCATAGTGCATACATTTTTTATAGTCAATCAAAGATTGTTTATAGGCTATTCTGTCACTGCTATCACAGCGAAATCTCCATTTCCTTTCAATATGGCAGCAGTTTTGTTTTTGAAGTCTAAGATGTTCAGTATACCAGGGTTCAGAGCGTCTTAATCTACGATTAGTAGTGGGCTTTTCAGGTAGAACATGATCAGTTGAGCTGCGGAGCAATGCAAGTTGCCTAAAAGACCACTATTAAACCATGACAGCATAAAATTGAATAAGATATCAAGAAGTAAAAGAAATCTTGATAGCCTAACCAACACGAAGGTCTGCCCAAGACCTTGCCTTATAAATAGAGACCATCATCGATGGACGGTAAAAGCTGAAAAAGACTAATAATAATTTGCCTAACCCTCTAGGAGCCACACTTCACCAAGTGAGAACCCAAACTACAGCCCCTAAAGGTAGAAAATAAGGCAAAGAGTTGTCTACCCGCAACTATAGACAGGTAGATAATGAAGGGAATTGCCCTGTAGGAGCGGGCCATAATCCTGAATATCAGTAATAACAGTCTTCTACAAAAGGTAGAAATAGAAGGCCCATGCCTCTCCCTTCAAGGACCAATCTACATTAATTATAGGTAGAGAAGAAATGGTACACCATAGATGGAAATGTTCTCAAACAACCCTTTCCAATAGAAGGAAAAGACTCACTTAAAATACTATATATGCCTGAAGGCCTACAATAATCTGATATCACACCAGGAAAGTCAAACCAATAATGCTAAGAGAACATGAACATATTCATCAACACTGGTCAGAAGACAGAACCTGAACAGCAATATACTACCATAAAATATCACAAGACACATGTTTACTAATAGTGTTCTACCTCCAACATACATCGAGAACTCCATCCATCACACAAACACAAGGCCTGTACCAGGGTAAAATCCAAAGCCACATAATGCAGGCTATAGGTGTCTTCTGAAAAAAGATCAAAAGGAATCTTAGGATAGACACCCTAGTGCCATACCCTACAAAACATGTTAGGCTAAGACAATTAAGAGGGTCTTCGCACCTAAGCTTATCAAAGGGTGAAATTGTACACACCATGACTCCATGGGATACCAACTCAAAAATACCACTGAGAACTACCTATACATAGAGTGGAACTCAAAGCACTCTACATGAGAAACAGTGTATAAGTTGAACAGACCCCTCTGACCCCATATATAAGCATATATAGATGTATAGATATATATAAATAAATGCCCATTTGAAGATGCTCACACCAGTATACAAACAATACCCCACGTAGGGTATAGTATATACCGTAAGGGTATCACTCTTTAAACCTAAACTCTTCTCCAGAGTGATTCAAACTGTAAGACCTGTATAACAGGGCTCAGATAAACAATATAGCATAAATTAAACACTGATAAACCATCACTAACAGAGTCTAGCCTCTGCAGCTCGCAGAATAACCTAGAAAAATGCTTATTCTAGAATATAAATTCTGTAATCCCACCTCCCGGGATTAAAAAAACACTAGGTATCAAAACCTTTGACTGAAACAAAACACTGCCCTGGACGTACCAGTTGAAATACAACATTACTCAGTCTTTTAGGTACCTCTCTACACAAGATCAACATCAAACTCAAGTGGACTTGTCAGATTGGGCAGCTCTGAATTGCCTTATGGCCGAATCAGCCTGTTCACCGAATAAATGGACACCATCAAATGGCATATCTTTAAGGCTCTCCTGCCCAGGCTCTGAAAATCCACGCAGACAGGCATTCCTGTGCAGATCAACCAACTGAGCCATGGCTCTACCCACAGAATCAGTGGTGTTCATACTACTTTTGAAAGTGAATCTTGCTGCCTCCCGGCCATCTTGTACCACCTTCAACAACTCATTCCTGGCTTCCTCTGATAGAGAAGGCAGCCTTTGCGCTACGGAATCCCATAAGGCATGTGGAAACCTACCTATAATACAAGTAGTGTTAAGAGATCTCAAAGCAGAGCTTACAGAAGAGAACATATTCCTCCCACAACTCTCTAACCATCTGGATTCCTTGCCTGATGGAACTAAAAGAAGGGCATTAGGGTCTGAAGAAGCTGTAGCAGCTTGAACCACCAGTCCTTTTGTAGTAGGATGATGAATGAGACAATGAGAGCCTCTTGGGGCAGGACGATGCCTTTGGCCCACAGCTCGGTCAACTGGAGCTCCTCACACAGGCTTGCCCAAGTTCCAAAAAGAAGATCAAACTGAGACTCATTAAAAGGGAGAACGGGTTCCACCCCCGTCTCGCCTTGATGAAGAACATTCACCAAGGGATGCGTGGATAACTCCACTAATGGAAATTGACAATCCAACACCACAGCTGCCCTTTTCAATACTCCAGCCAACGAGGCACCTTCCTCCATTTCCATACCAGGTGGGGAAAGTAAATCTGAAATGGGGAGGCCTCCAATGCACTAACTGCCCCAGTTCAGTCAGCCAATTCCCAACTACAAGAGGCTAGACAGCATTATGCAGTGTTTTCTCCCATTCAATTTCTAAACTGTGCATTCCATAGACAAGGGCTGAAAAACACCAGAAGGAGAGCCGGCATTGTCGGCACCGCACCCGAATGCCGCTGCGGCACCATGTCGATGTCAGCAGTAGGAATAGGATCTACAGCTACTGACGCCGCCGACATTGCCGGCTGACTGGGCACCAAAGCGCCGGGCCAGCGTCGACTGATGTCGCCAACTTCAGCAACTGAATGGACGCCGAAGGTTTGAAGCCCAAAGGTTTGTGCACCGACGCCGTCTCGAATCCGACAACAGATGCAGGGAAAAATTATATTCCTGCATTTGGGGTAGCGTCGAACCGGCTTCAGGATACTCTGGGAGGCGCAGGGAAGATTCTTGGAAGTGCGCCTCAACAAACGGTAGGGGGATGGCGTCAGACTTGCGTTTTGACCGTTTGGTTCTCAGAGCTTTCCCTGATGTTGACGGAGGCGCCCCTTCACCCAATTCCCAACTACAAGAGGCTAGACAACATTATGCAGTGTTTTCTCCCATTCAATTTCTAAACTGTGCATTCCATAGACAAGGGCTGAAAAACACCAGAAGGAGAGCCGGCATTGTCGGCACCGCACCCGAATGCCGCTGCGGCGCCATGTCGATGTCAGCAGTAGGAATAGGATCTACATCTACTGACGCCGCCGACATTGCCGGCTGACTGGACACCAAAGCGCTGTGTCAGCGTCGACTGACGTCGCCAACTTCAGCAACTGAATGGACGCCGAAGGTTTGAAGCCCAAAGGTTTGTGCACCGACGCCGTCTCGAATCCGACAACAGATGCAGGGAAAAATTATATTCCAGCATTTGATGTGGAGTCGAACCGGCTCCAGGATACTTTGGGAGGCGCAGGGAAGATTCTTGGAAGTGCGCCTCAACAAACGGTAGGGGGATGGCATCAGACTTGCGTTTTGACCATTTGGTTCTCAGAGCTTTCCCTGATGTTGACGGAGGCGCCCCTTTACCCAAATGACTCCTGGACCAGTCTCTAGATTTGGTGAGGAGTGACGACGTGGTTTCTCTGAAAAGCATGCCTCCAGGAGTTTTGTTTGGTGCTCTTTTAATGCCTTCGGGTGAAGACGCGTGCAGGAAGCGCACTCCTTGGAGTCGTGGTGTTCCCTGAGGCACCATAAACATACGCTATGCGGATCGGTGATCGACATCTGTCTATCACAAGTTCCACAGAGTTTAAACCCAGATGACATTATCTGAAAATAGCACTCTGTTCTCTCAACAAGTCATCGAGATGGGCCTGAAAGGCCAGCCCTTAACCGCTCCAGATCCACGTTGCAAGCCCTGAAAGAAAGGAACGGACGTCAGCGCATCGGCGAAAGTGTTTTATAGACTCAGTCGACGTCACATCCGGTGGACCACGTCGAGAAGCGCTTTGCGAAGCTCTCAACCGGTGCGCGGACGTGCTGTGGGGGAATACATTTTGCATCCAGTCACGCACCTGGGAAAGGATTCAAAAGTAAGGAATATGCGGCTAGTTGTCTCTGTTAGATTTCTCAACCAGAGGACAGAGATGGGAGTCAGAGACTTTGCATGTATGCGGCGTAGGACAAGAATGCACACAACAGCTGACCAAGGTCAAGCACGTAAATTCCACTAGTTTCATATATCCCACACAAGTCCAACTACGCCCGGCATCCGCTGCTGAGGGATGTCAATTAATATAGAAAGTCCACATGAAAGGAAGGTGCACTCTGATTGAAGTCAGTCAGGAAACATATGTCGTCCAAAATCTTCTCTTTATTAAAGTTGTTTGTCTTTTTAAAACAGGCACGCTGCCAACGTGTTTCGTTCCCTAGTGCCACAGGAACTTCATCATGGCTGTAATAATCATAACATAAATAAAAAATATACATATAAAACATACAAATACACATTAGACAATAGATTTGTAGACAATACCAAGCGCAACGCCTGAGAAGACCCAAGATTAATATAAAAATGTTAAATTACAATACACAATGTTTTAGAAGAAACACATGACAACAATACAATACCACGAGGCATTGTATTGTTGTCATGTGTTTCTTCCAAAAACTTGTGTGTTGTAATTAATTTTTTTTTGGGTCATCTCAGGCGTTGCGCTTGGTATTCTCTAAAAATCTATTGTCTAATGTGTATTTGTATATTTTATATTTTATATGTATATTTATGTTATTTATGTTATGATTATTACAGCTCTGACGAAGTTCCCGTGGCACTAGGGAACGAAACACGTTGGCTGTGTGCCTGTTTTAAAAAGAGAAACAACTTTAATAAAGAGAAGATTTTGGACTACATATGTTTCCTGACAGACTTCAATCAGAGTGCACCTTCCTTTCTTGTGGACGTACGCGGTGTAGTTGGGGAGTGCCGCGACTTTCAACACTTACGTCCCAACTTACCTTTGGACGTCAATGTCGAAGAAAACTCACAGGAAGGACTTTTGTAGCGGGCTCTCGAGCGTTCTCTGGAGCAAAAACGAGACCGTGAACGATGCGACAACCGCACCAAGAGTTTAAAGCGGCATTCCTGCAATAACTTCGGGTGAAGTTTGCGACAGGAGTTGCACTCCTCAGAGTAATGGTGCTCACGAGGCACCACATACAAGTATTATGAGGGTCTGTGGCAGCACAGGACCCACAGGGTTTGAACACAGAGGACACTGTTCCATCAACAAAACGTTGAAGAAGGCCAAAGAATACGGCCTGAAGGACCACTACGGATCCGCATTGGAAGCGTGGAAAAGAAGAAACTGACATCTGCACACCAGAGGATGGCTTACATGGACTCCACCGAAGTCCCATCGAGTGGACAACATCGCTACGGAAACGCTCAACACCCTCTACCGACATGAAAAAAAAGAAAAAAAACTGGATTCAGTCTGGTGTCTGGGGAGAATTCAAAGGTAAGAAATCAGCCGCTAGATGTCTCTATCAGATAAGTGAAAATACGACATGGCACACGACCTGTGCAGACACTGCATGCATTATAGGTAAGTCACCCCTACAGGACTAAGACAGGGTGCACTATTCTACATGTGTGGACATATCTACATGTCCCTGTAATGTCCAAGGAAATTCTTAGATATTACAAGTGAACAGGGAAGCCATTTTGAGTACATGTACTGGACAGTGGTATTTATGAGTTCCCCAGCTACATGATAGGTTCGCTGAAACTAGAGCGGTTTGCTGCAAAACATCTCGTATTAATAAACCAACACTGATTCCAGTGAGACATTTATTAATACATGCACCCGGAGGGCACCTTAGGGGGGTCATCGGAAAATCTACAGACTACTAGTCTACTGGCTGCCCGGTGTAGACCAGCTTCCACCAGTCTTGACAATTGTGACCAGTGACTCGTCCTGCAGCTGACCAGCTTCCAAGAACCCCGGGCGACTGTCAGCCCTTCACAAATTGCCAACAATCTCCCTTGAAGTAGAGGAGCTACTCCCCTGCAGTGCGCAGGCACTGAAATCACAAATTTCAGTCTACTGAGTTGCTTCTACCCAGCCGGCATGATATAGCCTCCCCCCCCCAGGAAGAGGACCATGGGCTCCCGAAGGTCAGATTTGTCTCTCCACCAAGCGAGAGGACACCAGGATCAACCAGAGTCGCACAGGGCCAATACTCGTATCGAACCCCTTGCAGCAAGCAGCCCGTGAGAGCCCAGCCGGATTCCCACTGCACTAAGAAGGAGCAGCCATCAAGGGACGTCAGCACTGCAGAGACTCACTTTGAGTGGCCCAGCTTTCCTGATTTTGCACCCTCAACCGGAGCAGACAGACAATTGCAAAGCCCTAGGACACAAAGAGCCCAGCCGACCTTTCTACGTGGCATCTGAGGGCCCCAGTCGAGGTATCGACAAATTATCTGCCCCCCCATGTCCCCATGACCTTTGCGACATGAGTACCTCATTGGGAGCTTCTGGACTCGTCCCCAAGTTCCCCGCTGCAGCCTATTTCTAGGTAGACCTCTTCTTTCCACTGGCGTAGTGTGCACTGCTACAAACCAGACTAGCACCTCTGCACCCGGATGCCCCAGGACAGGTAACGAGTAACTGCTGGTGGTACTTTGGACCTTGGCTCCCTACAACCCAAAGTCCTGAAAGAGACCCAGAGAAACCGATTGCAAATAACTGATTGCAACATATGCCTTTTCTCCCAAATGTAAGCATTGCTGAGTAAATTCACATTAAATTGAACCATTTATTTACCTGTAAAAATTCCTAAAAGTACTTACTTGATACAGTTCTCGGCAATTTTTCTAAATTAGTCTCAGATTTATTCTTTAGTGATTGTATCATTTACTGACTCTATGAGTACAACAAATGCTTAGCACTACCCTCTGATAAGCCTTACTGCTCGCCCACACTACCACAAAAGAGAGCATTTGGGTTAGCATTTTTGCCTCTATAAATCAATTGGGGTTTGCCTAGAATCCTTACACAGTGTCCCTTGTTTTGGTCCAATAGAAGAGCTAACTTCCTACAAATAGTACCTCTGTCCTATAGTCCTCCACATTTTGTACCACTATCCCACCACTCGTCTGCTGGCTTGACTACAATTCTAGAGCTTCTCATTAGTCAGTCTAGCCCCATATTTTCCCCTTTGCTAATGTTATACTTGGTGAACAAGTTACTTAAATTCGGTAACGATATATCTGTAAGAGACATACACTAGTTATGGATTCCTCACCTTGGAATTAACCCCAGGCGTCAGACTGGATCCGGAGAATTTTTTCTCAGCAGTATCCCTGTGCGTCGGTTGACTCTGCATTCGTCGATGGCATCGTGGCTGCCGTCGTGACATCCCTGCGCGCTGACCTCCGTTCTTTACACAACATTCCACGCCAGAAGCGCAGAGCCATGCATGACACTGACCACTGGTGCACAAAACTAGGCCCGGCAAGCGAGTCCCTTACCCTAGAAGTCAGTTTGCAGAATGGGGAGGATGGGTGGGGCAGTGAGGAATCCATAACTAATCTATGTCTCTTACAGATATATTGTTACCGAAGCTAAATAACTTGTTCATCTGAAAGAGACAATTAGTTATGGATTCCTTACCTTAGAATAGATACCACAGCAATACCAACCCCGGAGGTGGGTCTGCGAACTAAGTTCACACCTTAAGTCCTGGAGAACTGAAGAGCCAAATAAGCGTCTCTCCGGATTTGGCTGTCCAGACAGTAGTGCTTAGTGAACGTGTGCAATGAAGCCCACATGGCTGCCTGGCAGATATCATGAAGGGGGACTCCAAGTCCCAAAGCAGTAGTGGCTGCTGTTGCCCTGGTGGAACGGGCGCACAGCCCTACTGGAGGTTCCTTTTTTGCTAAGGAGTAGCAGATTTTGATGCAAAGAACGACCCATCGGGAGAAGGTTCGCTTCTGCACAGCCCGACCTTTCTTGGCGCCCACATATCCAACAAAGAGTTGATCATCCACCCAGAATTGTCTTGTGCGATCCAAGTAAAAGGAAAGTGCACGTTTTGGATACACAAGGTGGAGCCTTTCTTCCTCTTTCGAAGGATGCGGAGGCAGAAAGAAAGTGGGCAAAGTGATGGTCTGTCCTATGTGGAAAGAGGTAACCATTTTGGGAAGAAAAGAAGGTCGAGTTCTAAGGACAACCTTGTCCGGATCAACAGCAAGAAAAGGCGGCTTAGAAGAAAGAGCCTGGAGCTTACTCACCCTGCAAGCAGAGGTGATGGCAACCAGAAATGCAGTCTTCAGAGTCAAGAGTCTGAGAGGGCAATTATGCAGCAGCTCAAGGGCGCGCACATCAAATAGGTTAGAACAAGGTTCAAGTCCCACTGGGGCATTACGAAAGGGATAGGAGGAAAAAGGTGAGTAATGCCCTTAAGGAAGCGATTTACAATAGGGGACTTGAAAAAAAAAGGTTGATCTGGAAGGTAAAGGAAGGCCGGAATGGCTGAAAGATAGCCTTTGAGATGTCCAGAGCAGAGCCCTGCTGGGCCAAAGAAAGCATGAAGAGGAGAACCTCTGAAAGAGGGGCAGAAAGCAGAACCACAGCCTTTGCTACACACCATGCTACAAAATTGTTCCATATACAGGCGTATACTGTTTTGGTTGAGGGACGCCTGGCTGCCAGAGTAACATTACAGGCTTTGGTAGGAAGGTCGAAAGCTGTCAACTGTCACAGCTCAATCTCCACGCAAGGAGTTGGAGGCTGGACAGTTTCGGATGGAGGACCCTCCCCTGCTGCTGCGACAGAAGATGCTACCGAAGGGGCAGTCTGATCGGAGGATCAATGTCAAATTCAAGAGCACGCGATGCCAGACTCCTCGTGCCCAGTCCGGAGCCACAAGAATGACTTGGGACCAGTCATGCTTGATCTTCTTCAGCCCTCAGGGCAGAAGTGGTATAAGCGGAAAGGCGTATAAAAGACTGCAACTTCACTTGCAATGAAAAGCGCCGCCTAGCGAGTGCTGCCTTGAAAACTCCAACGTGCAGAACTGGTGACATTGCACGTTCTCTTCAGTAGCAAATAGATCTAACCAAGGCTCTCCCCACCACTGAAAGAGACCTTGATCCATCTATGAGTGAAGATGCCATTCGTGATCCATCAGGAACCGGACGCTGAGCTTGTCCGCCCTGGCGTTCAGAGAACCTGCCAGGTGTTGAACCACCTGGGAAATGCCCTGCTGTTCCAGCCACTTCCAGAGGTGAAGGGCCTCCTGACAGAGGGTACACTACCCCACTCTGCCCTGTTTGTTGCAGTACCACATGGCGGAAGTGTTATCTGTGAACACTTGTGCTACTATTCCCCTGACAGAGGGAAGGAATGCCTTCAGTGCCAGACGAATTGCCAGAAGCCCCAGGAGGTTGATATATAGCCCGGACTCCGCCGGAGACCAGAGGCCTCTGATCTCTGCCTCTCCCATGTGGCCGCCCCATCCCAGAAATGACGTATCTGTCACCATTGCAAACTCTGGTTGGGGAAGGGAGAGGGATCTGCCCTGGACCCAATCCTGGTTCGTAAGCCACCATTGCAACTGATGTGCAGTTCCTGCAGAGATCTGGACGACGTAGGACAGACTCCCTCGATGCTGTGCCCACTGGAACTTCAGGTCCCACTGCAGAGCCGGGATATGCCATCTGGCATGATCCACCAGAAGGATGCAGGAGGCCATGAGGCCCAGTAGCCTCAGGGTCATTGTAGCGGTTCTGAAGTAATGACAGGGACTCTAGAGCGGATCAAGGCGGGTTTTATTTCGAAAGGTACACGTCTTCTCCTTGTAGCCAGTATATACCTGCAAACGAATATACAGTCTTTATATCCTTTTGGTGTTTCTCCCGCTCTCTAGGTCTTCGTCTCTCTCTCTCTCTCCCTGGTTCTCTCCCTCTCTTCTCTGCTCGTCCCAGAAGCGAGCCGGTGACGACGCCAAACTCGTGGGCTCAAAAAGAAAAGACAGACGGAAACAGGGTGTCAGTGGTACAGCCTTGCTGTATTAGTGTTGGGGAAGGGGGTGAAGGAGCACCAACCAAAACCAGTGATTCACTGCCAGGCACAAAGGGGGTGACGGTGTTGGGTTTGGGGGATGCGTTTTGACGAGTGCACAACAGGGCTGGCGTCTCTACCCCTCAGGTTTCTCCCGACTCCCTGCCCAGCCCACAAATCGCGCTCGTATCTGGCTTAGCCACGCTCCTCCAGGAACGTGGCTGGGCGAAGAGTGTCCTTGGTGGCCTCCTGGCTTTCCCGCCGTCTCTCGACCATACTCCGCTTCTCCTTGGCGTGGTGCGCCCTCCGTGCTCCTCCGGTCTTCCACTCGGGTTGATACTCCCTCCGTAGTTCTCCGGTCCTTCTCTTGGCTTGATGTTTCCTCCGCAATCCTTCGTACTCCGCTCTCCACCTCTCCTCGATCCTCTCCACTGGTGATGATACCCACCTTCTTCCGGGTCTCGTCGTCTCTTGTTGGCCCAAGGTGTGTGACGTCCGTCCTCGATGACTGGGTCCCAGTTAAAGAGACACGAGCTTCTTTCGGTGGTAGCTACGGGACTCTGGTCACTCCATTCATCCTGTCTTGGAAAAAGAAGAGGCGTGATGACATCCGAGGCTTCCCACCAGTCTTTTGTTTGACCCCTTCTTTCCCTGAGAACTCCCGCCCCGTGACAGTCATCTGTACCGAAAACCGGGATAGAGGCTGGAACATCGTATCATAACCCAAATATCCCGGACTCTCTGTTTGGGAGGATATGCCCGAAACTACGCTGTGTCCAGAACGGCTCCGATGAAAGGAGCTTCTGGGAAGGGGTCAGGTGTGACTTCGGCACGTTAACTGTGAACCCCAGTGAATGCAAGAGGTCGGCCGTAGTATGGAGGTGGGAGATGACAGCCTGGGGTGAGCCCGCCTTCAACAGCCAGTCGTCAAAATAGGGGAAGACTGGAACCCCTGATCTGCTCAGATCTGCAACCACCGCCATAACTTTCGTGAACACCCAAGGGGCACTTGTAAGGTCAAAGGGGAGCACGGTAAATTCAAAATGCTTGTGGCCTACTGTGAACCGTAGGTATCCCCGGTGGGCAGGCAGGACGGGGATGTGAAAAAAAGCTTCCTCCAAGTCCAACGCTACCATCCAGTCTCCAGGGTCGAGGGCAGATAGACCCTGAGCCAACGTCACCATCTTGAACTTCTCCTTCCAGAGGAAGGGGTTGACGTCTCTGAGGTCTAAGATAGGACGCAGGCCTTTGTCCATCTTGGGCACCAGAAAGTAGTGGGAGGAGCAATCACAACCTACTTCTGGGACAGGGACATGCTCGATAGCTCCCTTGGCCAAGAGAACTGCAAGTTCCTGATGGAGAAGATCCAAATGATCCTACGACATGCGAACGAAGGATGGTGGCATGGAAGGAGGGGTAGTCTTGAAGGGGAGGGAGTAGCCCCTTCGGACTATCTACAAAAACCACCTGTCCGACATGATGTGCCAGTGGGGGAGGTGATGGCGAATCCTGCCACCCACTGGCAAATAGTGGCCCTGGAAGGTCGGACTAGGAAGGTTTGGAGGCTGCTGCAGAGGGGACACTGGTGGACTGGCCTGCCCGCTGGCCCCCAGACCCACGGCGCTGGGTCCTATGTCCCAGGCGGCACTGAGGCTGGGTGGCTTGCGCCGGCCTGTGGCAGAATGTGGTGGGGCATGTAGGAGAGTAGCATCTGCTTCCTATGGTCACCCCCACTTTTTGATTTTGCTTCACTGGCTTTCAACTTAGATGTGGCTGTGGGCCTGCTAATCAGACCCACAGCCCAGCTGTTCTCTCTCTAAATTCATACTATGTACTTTAGGTACATAACCCAATTGGTAAGGATCACCCTATAGGGCCCTGTACAGTGTACCTTAGGTACCCAGGGCATGGGTGTACCCTACGCCTACCAGGGGCTGCAGCATGTATTAGTCCACCCCTGGCTGGCCTCCCATCATGACACAACTGGCTGATCACTCAGCTGGGGCAAGGTCGTGTAATCACCCCTTGCTTAGGTATAGTATCCCTATACCTACCTTATATATAGACACATGGGTAACCTTTCAGTCACTCCTATGGCAGGCCTTAACAATCCTGAAGGCAGAGTGCTTGGTAACATGTGAGATGGTGCTCTAGCATGAGCTGAGCCTGTCTGCAGCTTTCGGAACCATGTCCTTATAGCTGTTCTATGATATCGCCTACCATATACTCTTAAAGTGCCTTATAATCCTCGCGGTTATGGTAACTATGGTTTGGCTGTATCAACACATGTTGTGTAAGGTGTCTAACACTTTGGAATACTACCCCCACACCATTTCTGGTGATGAGGATAGTTTTCCCCCCTTCTAGAGGGAGAGACATGTTGAAGACCTACTACCCGGTTAAAGTTAACCAGAGCCCCAGCATCACAAAATGGATGCTGCTGCCACAGACACAAGTCTGACCTCCTGCTGCTGGGAGTCCTTCCAGCGAGGGAGGCTTGGACAATAGGTTTCCTGCCTTGGAAGGTGCTAGCACCACCCTAGACAGGGCTTAGTGTATTGGGGCAGGGAGGGATGAAAGAAACGAGACACTACCTGGGGCACACAAGGTGTCCCATGCATAGTCCGGTTCAAACCGGTGCTAGGGCACTCCAGCCCCAGTCCTGGCGCAAAACTGGACAAAGGGAAGGGGGTGTAACCACCCCCTCCCTGGTCCCACCCATAGGAGGGACCTAGCAGGTAACCCAGCCCCCCAGATTAGTATAAGAGTGGGTGCTGAGTCCCTAGGATTTTGGATTATCCTGAATTGAAACTAGACACAAAACTCTGGACCTTCGACATTCGACAAGAAGACTGAAGAATCTCCCTTGTGGCCAAGGAGTGGCCTCCCTGTGCAAACAGGCACCAACAAGCGACCTGCCATTTGCTTTGCCCAAGTTCTATGAGGAACCGACTGCAGAGCCCGACCAGCGCCTTGACCTCCAGACTTCTCTGACCCTGATCCACATCCACAGCCAAGCTGAGATCCGTGGAGGCGACGAGAGACGTGGGACCGGCTACCTGGGAAAATTGGCGAGTAGCTTCCAGCGTAGCTTCTGAGGCATCCTCGAAGTTGTGCTCTCGGGATTGAGAAGCCCCAACCCCGGGCACCATCTGCACCGAAGATCAGCCCTCCACACTCCACGAGTTCTGCGTGGGGCCCTTCTGCATTTTTCTGCTTGACGCGTCTGTCCGGTTGCTTGCCCATTGGCTAGTAGCCTCAGTGACGACGAACCCTTAACTTTTCACCACTGGTTTGGCTCCTCCAGACTGGCCCTTGCTTCCCTGTGAAAGAGAAGCACCTCAGACCCTCCTGGTCTGCACCTGAAGCGACTTTCTATTTCCGCATGGGTTGCCTTTGCCAAGGCTAGTTGACTCCAATCGGGACATCGACTCCGCCAGCAGCAAGATCCTTTGTGGGACAGCTCGTACCCTGGTTCTGGTCGTCCTCGACACCTCCTGGTCCACGCAGCTGCAGAGACAAGCTTCAAGACATCACCTGTGTTCTACACGACATCGCCTGGTTCCTTCCTGGTTCCACACGGTCACTGGCTAGTGACCCAGACTTTCTCCCCTCTGCTTGCAGGTGTTCTCCCTTCAAGATCCTCCCTTGGATCCACCGGACATCTTCCTCCTGGCCGCCTGCCAGCATCTGTTCTACAGGCATCCATAGGATCCAGCGACGACACCGGACACATCTTCACACCTATGCACCCGTCTCCTGTGGGTGAGGTAACGCGAGTACTCCGGTGCTCCAGTGGATATTGACTATCCAAGTGTCTAAGTCTTTAGTTGCTTCCTCCTAGTTACTTCGGAAGTGTCCTTATTCTTCCTATTTCTAATTGCTACATTCCCATTGACTTTAATGTAACCCGCGTGTGTACTGCACACGCTTCCCGTGGGCCTCCCACTTCCTAACTATTGATAGAGTAGTGTAGCCCCAGCAATTCCCTAGGCCCTAGGCCTACTCCCTGTTCGTGACGTGGTACTTATACCACTTTCTTAGTATATGGTTTGCGTGGCCCCTGGGCCTAACTGTATTTCTCCTGTGTAACTTAACGTATGCTACTTAAGAAATTGTTGTGCTTAGACCTCTGAACTCATAAAGAGTGCTGAGGGTATATGTTAGAATAAATACATTCTAATTTTATATATATCTGGTGTGGTGTCCTTTCATTTGGTATTCAAGGGATTGTAATGGTATAACAGCTGGCTTCACATGCCATACAGAGTTTAGCCTAAGACTGCTTTTGTCCATGCTACCACTAGGATAGCTGGTCTATAAGGTTGACTTTACAACCAATCACCATAAGGGTTGTTTGGACTGATACAAGGTGTACACTAGAACTAGTGACATCATATATCAGGCCAACTTCTCACAGGGAACACCTTCCGTAGCCACGAAAGGGACAAAAAGCAGACTGCATGGGGTGCGAGGTGGTAGAGGGGGCCAAGCATCTGACCGTAGCCCTAGAGTCCTTATAGCGCTAGAGCGCATTGTCTGCCTTGTCACCAAACAGGGGACGGCCATCAAAGGGCATGTCCAAAAGGGTTGATTGGACATCCCCTGAAAAGCCAGTGGACCTCAGCCAGGCGCAGAGTCTCAGGGCTACCGCCGTAAAAATCGTCCTGCCTAGCGAGTCAGTGGTGTCCAGCCTACAGCTGATGGCAAACTTAGCTGCGTCCCTCCCTTCGACATGCGCATGGGAGAGTACAGCCCGGGCCTCCACCGGGCACTGTGGCAGCACTTGTGTGATCGAATCCCACACGGAGTGAGAGTAATGGCACAGGAGACTTGCGGTGTTCACCGACCACATTCCTAGGCTGGAGGAAGAAAACATTTTCTTCCCAAGATGATCCAGCTTCTAGGATTCCCTATCTGGGGGAGCAGTAGGTATTGTGCCTTTGGACGTTGAGGCTTGGACCACTAAACTCTCAGGGGTAGGGTGTTGGGAGAGTAAAAGTGGGTTGCCCAGAGCCAGGCAGTGGCATTGGGCAATCACCCTGTCCACAGGAGCCCCTGTGCTGGGCTTAGACCAAGTGCCCAGTAGGATGTCAGTGAGGGCTTAGTTAAAAGGCAGCAGGGTCTCCAAAGAGGCTGCCACTGGCTGAAGCACCTCAGTCAGGTGGTTAACCCTGAGTGCCACCGTAGGAAGCTCAAGGCCTCAGCTGCCCTACGCAATACCACAGCGTAGGAAGCTCACTCCTCCATAGCCAGGGTAGGTGGAGAAAGCATACCAGGGTCTGGTGACGTGTCAAGACCTCTGGCATCACCCAACTCCTCTCTCCAGTCCGGCTCTTGAAGCTTGTCTGTTAAAGGGTCTCCAGACTCCACCCAATCATCCTCCTCGGCCTCTGGCCGCCACCCAGGGCGAAAGGGAATGCCAAGATAGAAAATAGGTACAAAATTGTCTGCCCGGCACCGGTTCTGGCGTCGGTCGGCGCCGGTACAGCTCAGTTTCTGATTCAAAGGGAGGATCGGTGGAGGTGTCGTGAGGTTGACCAGCATCGACCCGGATCCAGGCCTGGATCCACAGGGCCCTGTGGCGCCGGGACAGAAGTTGCCAGCCTCGAAGGCCTAGAGCCCCCAGCCGAGTCCACGGGCTCCCGAAAGCGCACCGGCGGGGTCGGGCTGCCCAAAGATGGCACGCATCGCTTTTTGTAAAATTCACAAAGTTGGGCAGGGGTCGCCCCGGCTCCCAGGAAAGGGAGGAAACTCGGAGCTGACCCAGCAGGCTCCGCAGGCGGAACTGCAGGTTGCTGACCTTCCTCATCCCCTTGGCCGATGGACGGGGAGCAGGCGAAGAGCGACAATGCTTCTTCAACTTCTTCTCGTGCTTCGACTCACCTGAAGACGAAGACTTTGAGGATGAGCAGTGGTGGTGGCTCCGGGATCTCAAGTGGTGAGAAGCTGACTGCCGGGCCTCCAGAAGCTTTCATGACCGCTCCCACAAAGACTTTGGGGCATTGGCCCGACAGTTGGAGCACGACTTCGGGTCATGGTCGCGCTCCAGGCACCAGAGGCACACGAGGTGCGGATCCATGTCGGACATCAATTTGTGACAGGAGTCACAAGGCTTGAAGCCGGTTCGAGGACAGGACATCCCTACGTGCACCAAGAGTCAGAAGACTCGAAAAAGACTGACAAAAGTCAAAAAAGTTAGTCAAAAATTGACTAAGAGTACCACTCTCTCTGGATCTGCGGTGGCTGGCGCGGAAAAAGAACTAGCGTCAGCGCGCAGAGGCGGCATCTAAGATACTGCGACGTCACAACAGCGACCACAACGTCATCGACGAACGATGAGTCGACCAACGCCACCTACCGACGCACAGGGGTACTTTTGAGAAAAAATTCTCCAGATCCAGTCTGACGCCTGGGGGCAATTCTAAGGTGAGGAATCCATTAACTAAATTTCAGATATACTCTTTTCTGTCTAGTAATTGCATTACATCACAGAGAACAACTTGTTCAATGCCCATTCCTTTAAGAACATAAAATGTGCAGAACATGTGAAAGTCATGGGTGTCTTAAGTCCTGTGACATCGCCACTGTTCCAATAAGAATCTTGCTAAAATTATGTGTCAATCTGACTTTTCTAAAGAATTGGTGGAGCTCCAGCTTGATGTTGAAAGCATTTAGAATTGCGGTAGGGGCAAAGAAGAGACCTTTCGATAATATGTCCTGTTCACTCATGGAAAAGATCTAATCGGACAAGTTATTTTTTCCAGTCTGGGTTCTACCACCTGTAGTGTTGCTGTCTTCCTTGTATTTCACCAAAACTCTTGTGAGTAGTAACTCCTGCACATCGACCTTGATCCTGTCCCCTGCCTCGGCTGGGTTTCCATCTCAAACTTCCTAAAAAAGATCCTTGGTGTAAGTCTTGATCATCTTGGACTGGTGTGTGTCCCGGTGCTTGCGCCTGGTTGCTCGTTGTCACTTTCAGAACCGCTGGATCCAGATAAATGAGAAAAAGATATATATATTACCTTTGGGAGGGTTTACCTTTACCGGAGTACCATCGCTGATTGTCTTGTAGATAACAGTTGCCTTATAAATGTAGATGTCATTTTTTATCATATTATTTGATGTCTTTGGCAAGTTTATCAAGTGAATACATTTGTGGGACACTGTCCGCAAGCAACTAAATCAATTTGAAGAAATTAAACAGACAGCCTTCTTTTACTGTGGTTAGAGAATAATGTTTAAATATAGGACATTGCTTTGTACATACTGTTTGTTTATTTATATGTTTTAATGCAAATCCATTGCACACCGTGTCCCTTAATCCGATCGAATTTATTTGTGGAAAATGTATTTCTTCAATAACATCAGAAATGTACATTCACACCAGAGGCGCAACTAGTGCCCAATCCTGGGAGGGGGGGGTTGAGAAAAAATGTCGGGGGGGGGCTAATTCGTCCAGCAATAGGCATAGTGGAGATGCAAGGGCTGTAAGAAGGGTTGAAAAAAACCCTAAGCTTCATTAACAAGAAAATGGTCTTTTAAAGACCTGTGAAGTACTCAGGGGCGCTGTGTGTGTGCCCGGGAAGCTGTCTCAGCCCGGGCTGCCACACAGTGGGGGCCGGGGGGGGATTTGGGGGAGGCTGAAGCCCTTTGAGCCCAATGAGCGTTGTGCGCCTGATTCACACCATTCGTTTT
Organism: Triturus cristatus; assembly: GCF_964204655.1. Taxonomy (NCBI): domain Eukaryota; kingdom Metazoa; phylum Chordata; class Amphibia; order Caudata; family Salamandridae; genus Triturus; species Triturus cristatus. The sequence continues at coordinate 859,712,861 of NC_140594.1, forward strand.
CATTTATTGTTCATCAATTTCCTTGACTCTTTGTTGCAGTTCACTTGCTACTTTACATTCACGCAATCTGAGCAGTCACCAGATTCCCCAGTAGACATAGGACGGGTACTGCAATAAGGCCATCATAGTAGAAGTGTTTTTTCTATTTCTAAAGCATGAACGTTAGCGTCAAGGTGACACATCTTCTTTATCTGTGAGCACTCTGATACTATACATCACGATTGATAACAGCATAATCAGGAGAAGCCGGCAAGGGAATCAAATGGCAGATGGGCAGAAATTATAATTAAACGCACAGCTCGTCTGGATTGCCACGTTTACTTATTCTGTGATGGATGTGATGTTCAAAAGTAATGAAAGAGCACGTATTTACGGACTGGATTCTTGGTGAGTGTAGATTTGTCTTCTGCATAAGTGTAGGAAGCTGGCTCTGTACATACTATACCAAAGTAAGGTACAGTGTGCACAGAGTCCAGTGGATCCCCAGAGGCTTACAGAGGCTCAAGTAGATAATACTAAAAGCTCTATCTGGAAGAGACTGTCAGTTATAGATTCCTTACCTTAGAATTACCCCTAGGCGTCAGACTGGATCAGGAGATTTTTCTTAACCAGTTCTCGTGCACGTCGATAGGTGGCGTCTGTCAACTCGGCATCCATCGGTGGTGTCATGGTCTCCGGAATGACGTTCGGTGTCTACTTAGATACCGCCCCTGCACGCCGACATCACTTATTTTCCTTTTCCGCGCCAGCCTTGGGAAGATCCAGAGAGAGCTACCCCTTTAGTCATTTTTTTTTTTTAATAACACATTTTATTGAATCTAATGGTACATTGCGGGCAGTGCCCGAAGCATATATTCCAGATACAGTTTTAATTAGATGATACCAATTATATCCAAACAACAATTTTGCCTGTGAACATAAAGGCCCAAAACCTTTAGTCATTTTTTTGCAATGTTTTTTCTCTACTTTTGTTGAATTCTTTTTGGAGTCTTTCAACTCCGGGTGTACGAGGGATGTCCCATCGACGGACCGGGTTTAAGCCGTGCAAGACCTGTAACCGCCTGATGTCGGTTACGGACCCCCACCTTGTGCGCCTTTGGTGTCTGGAACGCGACCACGACCCAAAGTCGTGCTCCGACTGCCGGGCCATGAATCTGAAGTCTTTGCGGGAGCGGCCCGAAAGCTGTTGGAGGTTTGGCAGTTGTCCCTGCGCCATTCGAGGTCCCAATTGAGAGGAAGTTCTCAGGACCGGTTGTGGAGGCACTACAATTATTCATCTTCCAAGTCTTTGAGATCTTCGGGTAAGTCGAAGCACAAGAAGAAGGTGAAGAAGCAGCGTCGCTCTTCACCTCCTCCCCGTCCGTCGGCTGACGTGACAGGAGACCTGGAGCATCGTCGCTCTCCAGCTCCATCTTCAGAGCCTGCTCCTGGGACGGCTCAGCGCTTCCATCCTTTTCCCACTTTGAGAGCGTCCCCTGCCCAGCTGTGAGCTTTCAACGAGGCAGTTCACAGCATCTTTTGGAAGCCCGACCCCTTAGGGCCCCACGGGCTCAGGCCTGGATCAACGCCAGTCGCCCTCACGGTACCTTCTCCGGCACCGATCCCAACAACAACGCCCGAAGTCGGCGCCGGAGGGCACTTTTGTGTCACTGTTCATCCCTGGTGTTCCTTTTAGGCCTGACTGGCAACCAGAAGAAGGGGAAGAGGACTGGGAGGGGTCTGTGGACCCTTTAGCTGATCAACTTGATGAGCCGGACTGGCGAGAGGACCTGGGTGACACCAGTGATCTGGATACCTCCCCAGACCATGGCAAGCTTTCTCCCCCTACCGTGGCTACGGAGGAGGGAGCATCATATGCAGTGGTGTTGCGTAGAGAGGCTGAGGCCTTGGGCCTGGAACTTCCTACAGTGGCAGTCAGGACTAACCTCCTGACAGAGGTGCTTCAACCAGCAGAGGCTTCTTCGGAACCCCTTCTGCCCTTCAAAGAAGCCCTCACGAACGTCCTTCTGGGGACTTGGTCTAAGCCCAGCACAGGGGCCCCTGTGGACAGGATGATTGCCTGACGCCAATGCTCAGCACCAGGCGACCCACTTTACTTCTCCCAACACCCGACCCCGGAAAGCTTGGTGGTCCAAGCCTCATCCTCTAAAGGCGCATTCCCTACTGCTCCCCCAGATAGGGAGATCAAGAAGCTGGACCATCTTGGGAAGATGTTTTATTACTCCAGCTTAGCGCTGTGGTCTATGAATCCCGCATGCCTAAGGGCCACCAGAGGCAAGCGGGTGGCAGGATTCGCCATCACCTCCCGCACTGGCACACCATCACGTCGGACAGGTTGGTTTTGCAGGTAGTCCGAAGGGGCTACTCTCTCCCCTTCAAGACTACCCCTCCCCCATGCCATCATTCTTCCATCGCATGTCGGAGGATCATTTGCCTCTTCTCCGTCAGGAAGTTGCAGTTCTTTTGGTCATGGGAGCTATCGAAAGGGTCCCTGTGCCAGAAGTAGGTTGTGGTTGCTATTCCCACTACTTTCTGGTACCCAAGAAGGACAAAGGCCTGTATCCTATATTAAACCCCAGGGCCCTAAATCGCTTCCTCCGGGAGGAGAAGTTCAAGATGCTCACGTTGGCTTAGGTCCTGTCTGCCCTCGACCCCGGAGAGTAGATGTTAGCATTGGACTTGCAGGACACATACTGCCATATCCCTGTCCTCCCGGCCCACAGGCATCACCTGCGGTTCACGGTGGGCCACAAGCACTTTCAGTTCACCGTGCTCCCTTTTGGCCTTACCAGCACCCCTCGGGTGTTCATGAAAGTGATGGTCGCAGCTCATCTGCGCAGATCAGCGGTTCCAGGCTTACCCTATCTCGATGGCTGGCTGATAAAGGCGGGCTCGCCCCAGGCTGTTGTCTCCCACCTCCAGACTACAGCGGACCTCATGCATTTGCTGGGGTTCACTATCAACGTGCCGAAGTTACACCTCACTCCCTCTCAGAAGCTCCTTTTCATCCGAGCAGTTCTGGATAGGGCACAGTATCGGGTTTATCCTCCCAAAAAGTGAGTTCGGGATATTTAAGCTATGATACAGATGTTTCAACCTCTATCCCGGATTTCGGTGAGAATTACCCCGAGGCTGCTGGGCCTCATGGCCTCATGCATCCTGCTGGTGGATCATGACAGGTGGCATATGCGGGCTCTGCAGTGGCACCTGAAGTTCCAGTGAGTGCAGCATCAGAGCAATCTTTCCGACATCGTCCAGATCTCGGAGGGGACTGCACCTCAATTGCAGTGGTGGTTAGCAAACCAAGATAGGGTCAGCGGCAGATCCGCTCCCTCCCACAACCAGAGCCGACAGTTGCGACCGATGCATCATTCCTGGGATGGGGTGGTCACCTGGCAGAGGCGGAGATCATAAGACGCTGGTCTCCGGTGGAGTCCGGGCTCCACAGCAACCTTTTGGAGCTCCGGGGGATTCGTCTGGCACTGAAGGCATTCCTTCCCTCTATCAAAGGAAGAGTAGTGCAGGTGTTCACAGACAACGCCACCGCCATGTGGTACTGCAAAAACTGGGCAGGGTGGGCTTGTGGACCCTATGTCAAGAGGCTCTTCGCCCTTGGACATGGCTGGAACATCAGGGCATGTCCTTGGTGGTTCAACACCTGGCAGATTCTCTGAACGCCAGGGCAGACCAGCTCAGCCGTCAGTGCATGATGGATTACGAATGGCGACTTCACTCGGAGGTGGTGCAAGGTCTCTTTCAGCTGTGGGGAGAGACTTGGTTAGATGCTCAAGTTACTTACCTTCGGTAACGATATATCTGCAAGAAACATTAGTTTGTTAGATTCCTTACCTTAGAATATCCCCAGGCGTCAGGCTGGATCTGGAAAGATTTTTCGTCAGCAGTACTCCTGCACGTCGGTAGGCGTCGTCTGCGGCTCCGCGTCCGTCGTCGTGATCGCCGGGATGACGTCGGAGTACTTAGACGCCGCCCTCGCGCGCTGACGTCAGTTCTGTACATAGCTTTCCGCGCCAGGAACGCAGAGCCATGCAAGAAACCGACACTGGTGCCATGAAACTAGGGCCCTGAAAGGGATGACCTTTACCCTAGATATCGGTTTGCAGAACGGGGAGGATGGGTGGGGCAGTAAGGAATCTAACTAACTAATGTTTCTTACAGATATATCGTTACCAAAGGTAAGTAACGTGTTCATCTGAAAGAAACACGTTAGTTAGATTCCTTACCTTAGAATAGATACCCCAGCAATATCAACCCCGGTGGTGGGTCTGCGAACCAAGATCACACCAGGAAGTTCTGGAGAACGGAACGGCCAAAGAAGCAGTCTCTCCGAACTTGGCTGTCCAGGCAGTAATGCTTGGTAAACGTGTGCAGCGAGGCCCACGTAGCTGCCTGACAAATGTCCTGCAGAGGGACTCCCCGTCCCAAGGCAGTAGTAGCCACTGTGGCCAGAGTGGAATGGGCCCTGAGCCCCACAGGAGGATCCTTCTTAGCCAAGGAATAACAGACCTTAATGCACAAAACGACCCACCGAGAGATGGTTCACTTGTGCACTGCCCGTCCCTTGTTAGCAGCCATGTAGCCAACGAAGAGTTGGTCGTCCACCCGGAACTGTTTTGTGCGATCCAGATAAAAGAGAGCGCACTTTTTGGGTCCAGACGGTGGAGCCTCTCTTCCTCTTTTGAGGGATGCGGAAGCGGAAAGAAGGTGGGTAAGGTAATGGACTGCCCGATGTGAAAGGCAGTAACCACCTTAGGAAGAAAAGAAGGGCGAGTCCTCAGAACAACCTTGTCCTAATGGACAGAGAGGAATGAAGGTTTAGAAGAAAGAGCCCGGAGCTCACTCACTCTTCTGGCAGAGGTGATGGCAACCAGGAAAGCTGTCTTGAGAGTCAGAAGATGAAGAGGACAGTTATGAAGTGGCTCAAAGGGAGCGCACATCAGATAAGTTAACACCAGATTCAAGTCCCACTGAGGCATTACAAAGGGAACAGGAGGAAACATGTGAGTAATGCCTTTCAAGAATCTATTGACAACAGGGGACTTGAAAAGAGAAGGCTGATCAGGAAGCCTCAAGAAGGCTGAAACAGCTGAAAGATATCCCTTGATGGTGCCAAGAGCAAAGCCCTGCTGGGCCAGGGAAAGAAGAAAGAGGAGAACCTCAGAAAGAGGGGCGGAAAGAGGATCCACAGCCTTTGCTGTGCACCATGCCACAAATTTGTTCCACCTGCAGGCACATACCATTTTAGTGGAGGGACGCCTGGCTGCCAGAATGACATCACAGACTTCAGGAGGCAAGTCAAATGGCATGAACTGCCGCCGCTCAATCTCCACACATGGAGGTGGAGGCTGGACAGGTTTGGATGGAGGACCGTCCCCTGCTGCTGCGACAGAAGGTCCTCCTGAAGAGGCAGTTGAATCGGGGGATCGATTGACAGACTGAGTAGCTCGGGATACCAGTATCTTCATGTCCAATCCGGAGCCACAAGGATGACTTGGGCCCGGTGGCGCCTGACCTTCTTCAGCACTCTGGGCAGAAGTGGTATAGGCGGAAAGGCGTATAACAGACCGCAACTCCACTTGCGACGAAAAGCGTCTCCGAGCGAGTGCCGCCTTGGAAATTCCAATGCGCAGAACTGATGACATTGCGCGTTCTCTTCGGTGGCGCATAGATCTAACCAAGGCTCTCCCCACTGCCGAAAGAGACCTTGTGCCACGTCCGAGTTCAGACGCCACTCGTGATCCATCATGGTCCGACGGCTGAGTTTGCCCGCCCTGGCGTTCAGAGAGCCCGCCAGGTGTTGAACCACCAGGGTGATGCCCTGATGTTCCAGCCATGTCCAGAGGCGCAGAGCCACCTGACAAAGGGTCCACGACCCCACCCCGCCCTGTTTGTTGCAATACCACATGGCGGTGGTGTTATCCGTGAACACCTGCACTACACTTCCCCGGACAAAGGGAAGGAATGCCTTCAGTGCAAGCCGGATTGCCCGCAGCTCCAATAGGTTGATATGGAGCTGGGACTCCGCCGGAGGCCAGAGGCCTCTGATCTCGGCCTCTCCCATGTGGCCCCCCATCCCAGGAGGGACGCATCCGTCACCACTACGTGCTCTGGTTGGGGTAGGGAGAGGGATCTGCCACTTACCCACTTGCGGTCCGTGAGCCACCACTGCAACTGTCTTGCAGTGCCCTCCGAGATCAGGACGTGGTCGGACAGGTTGCCCTGATGTTGAGCCCACTGGATCTTCAGGTCCCACTGCAGAGCCCGCATCCGCCACCTGGCACAGCAGCCATAGGGCCATCCTGGCCGAAACTCGAGATAAAGGCAGAAAGATCAGAATCAATGTCTAAATATCCCGAACCCGCTGTTCGAGAGGATAGACCCGAAACTGCGCAGAGTCCAGAACCGCTCCGATGATGAGGAGCTTCTGGGAGGGACTCAGATGTGACTTTGGCACGTTGATGGAGAACCCCAGCGAATACAGGTCGTCGGCCGTAGTCTGGAGGTGGGAGACGACTGTTCGGGGCGAGCTAGCCTTCAACAACCAGTCGTCGAGATAGGGGAAGACTGGAACCCCTAATCTGCGCAGATGAGCTGCGACCACCGCCATCACTTTCGTGAACACCCGAGGGGCACTGGTGAGGCCGAAGGGGAGCACGGTAAACTGAAAGTGCTTGTGGCCTACCGTGAACCGCAGGTAATGCCGGTGGGCCGGCAGGACGGGGATATGGAAATAAGCGTCCTGCAAGTCCAACGCTACCATCCAGTCCCTAGGGTCTAGGGCAGCCAGAACCTGAGCTAATGTCAGCATCTTGAACTTCTCCTTCCGGAGGAAGGCGTTGACGCTCCTGAGGTCCAAGATAGGGCGTAGGCCCCCTTTGCCCTTCTTGGGAACAACCCCGTCCTACTTCTGGACCAGGAACGTGCTCCTTGGCCAAGAGGGCCGTAACTTCCTCCTGCAGAAGTTGCAAGCGATCTCCCGACATGTGGTGGTACTGCGGTGGCATGGCTGGAGGGGTCGCCTCGAAGGGGAGGGAGTAGCCCCTTCGGACGATTTGCAGCACCCACCTGTCCAAAGTGATGGTACTTCAAATAAACAATGTGGTTCTACTCAATGTGATATACAAATATTTTTGTGTATTTTGTTATTTTTTAAATGGTGAATAAATAAAGCAGTGCCTTATGTAATGTCAAATAAAGGCACTAAATGTTTTTAAAATACCCCTCACACACTATGAATTCCCATAGTGTCATGCTTCATCATGGGGGTCTTCCCGTCCTTCTACGTCTGCGTTGAGGCTGGTTCTGTGGCCTATGGCTGGACAAACGTGCGGGGCCACCCCTTCCTTGGCCATGAAAGGGGCGAAAAGCAGAAGTTTGCTGGCGCTGGGCTGACAGACCCAGGGACTTGGCCGTAGCCCTGGAGTCCTTAAAGCGCTCCAGCGCGCTATCTGCTTTGTCGCCAAAAAGGCGACGGCCATCAAAGGGCATGTCCATGAGAGTGCTCTGGACATCCCCTGAAAAGTTTGTGGACCTCAGCCAGGCGTGACAACGAATCGCCACCGTCGTTGCAATCGCTCTGCCCAGCGAGTCCGTGGTGTCAAGTCCACATCTAATGGAATACCGTGCTGCATCACGCCCCTCAGCAAGAGCCTGGGCGAGCCGTGTCCTGGCCTCCTCTGGACACTGGGGCAGCACTTCCACCACCGTATCCCACAGAGAGTGGGTGTAACGGTCCAAAAGGCATGCGGTATTAATGGACCGCAACCCAAGACTGAGTGAGGAAAACAGTTTCTTGCCAAACTGTTCCATCCTTTTGGATTCCCGGTCCGGAGGTGCAGACGGGAAGGCGGTTTGGGATGTGGAGGCCTGGATAACCAGACTCTCAGGGGTGGGGTGTACTTACAGAAAGCAGGGGTTGCCCGGAGCTGGGCGGTGGCGCCGGGCCACATTCCGATCCACAGGAGAGACTGTGGAGGGCTTGGACCAAGTGCCCATCAGAACGTTGGCGAGGGCCTCATTAAACTGCAGCAGAGGCTCCGAAGAGCTTACTGGCGGTTGAAGCACCTCAGTGAGGAGGTTAGTCCTCCCGGCCGCTGCAGGGAGCTCCAGGCGCATGGCCTTGGCCACCTTGCGCAGAACCACAGCGTAAGTCGCACCCTCCTCCGTAACCACGGAAGGTGGAGAGATGAAACCAGTGTCAGGCGAAGTGTCTAGACCACTAGCCTCCCCCAGCTCATCTGCCCAGTCCTGACTTAACTGGCACTGCTGTGCCAGAGGGTCCTCAGACTCCTCCCAGTCCTCCCCTTCATCCGTGTCCTGGTAATCAGGCAGAAATGACAGAACCGGGTCATAGGCGAAAAGCTCACCCATCAACGCCGGAGACGGCGCCGAGCGACACCGGACCCGGACTGAAACCAGGCACGGCATCGTCCGAGGAGGGCGCCGGGAGCGACACCATGGGGGTCGGCGCCAGCAGAGGAGTTGTGAGGTCAACTGGCATCGACCGGGATCCAGGTCTGGATCCCACAGGGGCGTGTGGCGTCGGGACCGAAGTCGACGACGGCGCCAGGGCCGAAGCAGCCCGCTCGCTAGGACCCCCAGTCGGACCTGCGGGGCGCGGAGGCGCGCCGGCAGGCCTCAACAGCAGGAAGAGAGTCCTCACGGCCACGAGGAAGTCTTGAATCTCGCCCGGAGTCGCATGAAGCCCAGGGACCGGAGGGTGTGGGGCCGGATGCAACTCCTGCGGCTCCGGCGGAGCCGCGCAGGTGGTGCCACCCGATTCCTCGACCGAGTCACGCGACCGGCGAGTGGAGTCAGAAGAACGATGTCGCTTCTTCGACTTCTTTTTGCCATGCCCCGACTTACCTGAGTGCGAGGACTTGGAACAAGACGAGCAGTGAGGACTGCGGCTCTGCGACCTGCTCCTCGACTTCCTCCTCGACCGGGACCTCAAGCGGCGTGGAGCCGACTGCCGGATCTCGCGGAGCTCCCGCCTAGCTTTTGACGTCAAGGCCCGGCAGACGGGGCACGACTTGTCATCGTGGTCGGCCCCAAGACAGTACAGACACCGATGGTGGGGGTGGGTAACCGACATCAGTCGGTGACAGACGTCACACGGCTTGAACCCGGGCATCCCTACCGGCACCAGGAGTCGAAGTCGACTCAAAAAAAGATAGACAAAATGTCCAAAAAGTTAGTCAAAAAATGACTAAGGGTATGCTCTTCCTGGATCTGCGCTTGCTGGCACGGAAAAAAGAAGAACTGACGTCAGCGCGCGAGGGCGGCGTCTAAGTACTCCAACGATGTCATCCCGGCGATCACGACGCCGACGACGGACGCAGAGCCGCAGACGACGCCTACAGACGCGCAGGGGTACTGCTGACGAAAACTCTTTCCGGATCCAGACTGACGCCTGGGGATATTCTAGGGTAAGGAATCTAACGAACGTGTTTCTTTCAGATCTTTTTGCCACCGAAGAGAACGCGCAATGTCAGCAGCTCTACACATTGGAATTTCCAAGGCGGCACTCGCTCAGCGACGCTTTCGGTCTGGAGTAGTGCTCAGGCCTCCTATACGCCTTTCCGCCGGTATCACTTCTGGCCAGAGTACTGAAGAAGATCAAGCACGACCGAGCCCAAGTTATTCTTGTGGCTCTGAACTGGGCACGAGAGTCTGGTACACCAAGCTCATGAGCATGGCCATTGATCCTCCGTTCAGACGTCCTCTTCGGGAGATCTTTTGTTGCAGCAGCAGGGGACGGTCCTCACCAGTACCTGTCCAGTCTCCACCTCCTTGCGTGGCTATTGAGCGGCATCAATTGACAGCTTTTGACCTTCCACCCTAAGTCTGTAATGTCATCTTGGAAGCTGGGAGCCCCTCAAGCAAGTCTGTATACGCCTGTAGATAGAACAAGTTTGTGGCATGGTGCACAGCAAAGGCTGTGGATCCCCTTTCTGCTGTACTCTTGTTCATCCTCTCTTTAGCCCAGCAGGGCTCTGCCCATGGCACTCTCAAAGGCTACCTTTCTGCTATATCTGCCTTTCTTCGCCTTACTGATCAGCCTTCTCTTTTCAAGTCACTCATTGTAAATACATTTCTAAAAGGCATTACTCATCTCTTTACTCCCTCTCCTTTCATAATGCCCCAGTGGGACTTGAATCTTGTCCTGACGTTCCTTATGTGTGCTCCCTTCGAGCATCTACATAACTGCCCTATCAGGCTCTTACTTTCAAGACTGCCTTCCTTGTCTCTATCGCCTCTGCTCGCAGAGTGAGTGAGCTTCAAGCTCTGTCCTCAAAACCTCCTTTTCTTGCTGTTCATCTGGATAAAGTAGTCCTTCGCACAAGGCCCTCTTTTCTTCCCAAAGTGGTTACCTCTTTCCACATAGGACAGACCATCACTTTGCCCAGCTTTTTCCCGCCTCCACACCCTTCCAAGTAGGAGGAGATACTCCACTGTCTGGACCCAAAACGTGCGTTGTCTTTCTATCTAAACCACACGAAATATTTCCGGATGGACGATCAACTCTTTGTTGGCTTTGCGGGCGCCAAGAAAGGTTGTGCTGTACAAAAACACACCATCTCAATGGGTTGGCCTATGCATTAAAATCTGCTACTCCTTGGCAAAAAAGGAAGCTCCAGAGGGACTGAGTGCCCACTCCACCAGGGGTACGGCAGCTACTACTGCCTTGGGACATGGAGTCCCACTCCTTGACATCTGTCAGGCGGCCATGTGGGCATCACTGCACACGTTTACCAAACATTATTGCTTTGACAGCCAAGTACGGAGAGACCACTATTTTGGCCGTTTCATTCTCCAGGACTTTCTGGTGTGAACTTGGTTTGCAGATCCACCTCCAGGGTTGGCATTGCTGGGCTATGTATTCTAGGGTAAGGAATCTATAACAGTCTCTTTCAGATGAACAAGTTACTTACCTTCAGTAACGATGTATCTGTAAGAGACATATGTTAGTTATAGATTACTTACCACCCTACCCATCCTCCCAGTTCTGTGAACTGACTTCTAGGGATAGGGACTCCTTTTCAGGGTCAATCAATCAATCAAGGGTTTATAAAGCGTGCTACACATCCGTGAGGGTCTCAAGGCGCTGGGGAGGGGGCAGGGGGGGCAGCTCCTGCTCAGTAGAAGAGCAAGGTCTTGAGGTCCTTCCTGAAGGCGTGTAGGTTTGGGGAGCGTCTCGTGCTGACTGAGAGCTCGTTCCAGGTCTTGGCCACGATGTAGGAGAAGGCCCTTCCTCCTACTCTGCTTCTGCGGATGTGAGGGATCTCTGCTAGGGCAAGGTAGGCGGATCGAAGATTCCTTTTGGGTGCGTTGAGGTATTTGGATCCGATGTTGTGGAGGGATTTGTAGGTGTGGATGAGAAGCTTGAAGGTTATTCTCTTTTCGACGGGGAGTCAGTGTAGGTTGCGGAGGTGTTGCTTCATGTGTTCGTGCCGGGGTGTCCCGAGCACGAGTCTGGCCACGGCGTTTTGGATGGTTTGGAGTTTGTGAAGGAGGGTTCTGCTGATGTCGGCATCGAGGGCGTTTCCGTAGTCCAGTCTTCTGGTTATGAGTGTGTTGGTGACTGTTTTTCTGTGCTCGGGTGGGATCCATTTGAAGGTCTTTCAGAGGATCCGGAGGCAGTTGAAACTGGTGGAGGCGACGGTGTTGATCTGGCGGGTCATGGTGAGGGAGGAATCAAGGATGATGCCGAGGTTCCGTGCGCAGTCTTTCGGGTTTGGAGTGCTTCTGAGGGCGGAGGGCCAGGGTCCCAGGATGAGGACCTCTGTTTTCTCAGTGTTGAGCGTCAGGCAGCTGTCCTTCATCCAGGCTGCGACGTCCTTCATTCCTTCCTGGAAGCCGATCTTGGTGTCATCGGGATCCTTAGTGAGGGAGAGGATGAGTTGGGTGTCATCGGCGTAGGATACTATGTTGAGTCCATGCTGTCTGAGGATGGCTGCGAAGGGGGCCATGTATATGTTGAACAGCGTGGGGCCGAGCAATGATCCCTGTGTTACTCAGCAGCTATTCTCTGTGGGTTTGGAGATGAAGGGGGGGTGGAGTCTGATCCTCTGGGTTCTGCCAGAGAGAAAGGAACGGATCCGGATAAGGGCGGTTCCTAGTATCCCAGCGTCGTGTAGTCTGGCTGCGAGGGTGTGGTGTGAGACCCGTGTCGAAAGCCACGGAGAGGTCTAGTAGGATGAGGGCTGCGGTGTGTTCCTGGTCGAGTAGCATGCGGATGTAGTTGGTGGCGGCGAGGAGGGTGGTCTTGGTGCAGTGGTTGCTGCAGAATCCATACTGGGAGGCGTCTAGGATGGCGTTGTCTTCGATGAATTTATTTATTTATTTGGGAAATTTATAAAGCGCACAGCGGCCCCAACGGGGCGTCCCGGCGCTGAAACAATGAAAAACAAAGGGAGGTCGTAGGGGCAGATATCCAAATTTATGAGGAGAACAGATGTGTTTTCAGGGATTTACGGAAAACTAATTCAGTCTGACAGGTGCGTAAGGCTAATGGAAGTTTGTTCCAGCACTGAGAGGTACAGACCTCAAAGGTTTTGCCACCGGCCCGAGATCGTTTACATCGGGGGGTTTCCAGGAAATGGAGGGTATTGGACCGTAGAGTCCTGGAGTTGGCATAAGGTCGAAGAATGTTTTTGAGGTGTGCCGATCCCTTGCCTTTTGAAGCTCGAAAGGCCAGAGTCATGGCCTTGAATACACATCTTTTTGCTATGGGCAGCCAATGTAACTTACGGAGATGAGGAGTAATATGGTGTCTGGCCGGGATTCTCTCAACCAGCCGTGCGGCGGCGTTTTGGACCGTCTGGAGCTTGTGGCAGAGGCCCGCTGTGATACCAAGGTAGAGAGCATTAGCATAATCAAGATGGGATATGATCAGGGCCTGGATCACAGTCTTACGGCAGTCTGCCGGCAGATAATTGATGAGGCGTTTTATGATTCTAATCTTGGCGAAACAGGAGGTTGCTACTGTTTGCACCTGATTTTTGAAGCTAAGTTGAGTGTCCCAGCGGACTCCGAGATTTCTCACCGAGTCTTTAGGGATGGGAGCTAAGCTTAAGTCTTCTGGCCACCATATACTGGAATCCAAGGGGGATGATGTGTTGAAAAAAAGGATCTCTGTTTTACCGGCGTTGAGCCGGAGGGAATTGGTATCCATCCAGCTCGAGATGTCCCTGAGACAGGATTTCAAAGGATCAAAAGCAGAGGCAGAGTGAGAATCGAAAGTGAAAAGAAGCTGGATGTCATCAGCGTAGGAGGTAGATTTGATCCCCGTCTGTGCAATCAACTTGGCCAGAGGGGTGAAATACACGTTAAAAAGGAGCGGTCAGCTGTGCATTCATGAGTCTTTCGGTGATTTTGGCGATGAAAGGGAGCAGGGAGATGGGCCGGTAGTTCTTCAGGTCTGTTGGGTTGGCCGTGGGTTTCTTGAGGAGAGGCTTGACTTCAGCCTGCTGCCGGATGTCGGGGAAGATGCCGGATTGGAGGCAGGCGTTGATGGTCTGTCGTAGTTCAGGGGCGATGGTGGTGGCTGCCCTCTGGTAGATTTGCGGAGGGCAGGGGTCAGTGGGGGCTCCAGATCGGGTTTTCATCATGATCGTGGTGATGAGATCCATCGTGGCGGGAGTCCAGGTGGTGATGGTCGGATGGTGGCCAGCGGCGGGGGATGGGGTGGTGAACAGCGTCTGATCGCTGAAATGGTCGTAGATGGTCTTGACCTTCTGATGGAAGTAGGAGCTGAGCTTGTTACAGAGTTCCTGGGATGGAGTAACGTCCGTGGCCTCGCTTGGGGGTTTGGTGAATGACGTTGAAGGGTCATGTGCACCAGTGGTCAGTGCCTTGTGTGGCTCTACACTTCTGGTGTGGAAAGTTGTGTCAGAAATGACGTCAGCGGGCAAGGGCGGCGTCTAAATGGACACGATGACAACATTCCGGCGACCACGACGGATGCGGAGTCGACAGACGCCACCTACCGATGCCCAGGGGTACTGCTAAAGAGAAATCTTCGGATCCAGTCTGATGCCTGGGAGTAATTGTAAGGTAAGGAATCTACAACTAACATTTGTCTCTTACAGATACATCGTTACCGAAGGTAAGTAACCTTTTTTTATTTGTGGTAGTGTGGTCAAGCAGTTCGGCTTATCAGAGGGTAGTGATAAGCATTTATTGTACACATTCAGGTAAGAAATTGTAAGAAATGATAGCACGGGCTCAAAAACTGAATCCAGAGATATTGTTTTGCATAAAAAGTTATTACTTTGTTTTTTTATTTCTAGAACCAAGACAAACTGAGTTGCAGATAAGTAACAGTTCCAAAAGTGGTATACTTTTCAAGTACAGTAAGAATAGTTTTGCAAGGCAGTAGAAAATGCTTTATAGTATTAGAAATACTTATGTAAAATCAGATTGAAACAGTAGAACTTTGCAGTAGAAATAGACTTTTGTAAATGCAATGCAATGCAATCCTATGGGAGGAAAACAATGTTATGCATTAGCAGGTAAGTATTCAACTTACAATCCCAGTCTTCAAGGTTATTGAACACTGGGCAAGGTTCAGTTTAAGGTAGGTACTGCACCACCAGGGGCACTGGGGTGGCCGAGTGCAGACGTAACTGGGCACAATGTAAATCAATGAAGGCTGGGGGTACCTCAAAGATGTACGGTTTGAAGGCAAGTACCCGCGGTTTCAGGGAACAGGCCCTGGGGGTTAAGATCAGCACAGGATGGACAACAAAGCAGCACCATATCTACACCACCAGTGGCACGGGGTGGCCGGGTGAAAAATCAACGTGGGCGCCTATTGATTGTCAATGGAGACTGTCGGTCAAACAAAGAGGCTGCTGGCTTGGACCAGGAGGCTGATTGAAGGTGACCATTGGCTGGGTAAGCAAGCTGGAGGGCTGAGAGAGGTCAAGACAATGTCTGTTGAGCTCCCCAAGGCTGGAGGGCTGAGGATGCAGGGGTACCTTTTGGTGTCAGATCTTCTTGGTTGGAGCCAGTCGCGGTCAGAGGGACCCTTCGTGTTGAGGCTGCCAGCGACTTTGTGGGGTCCAGGAGAGGTCAGCCAACGATGGAGACAAGGTCAGGATTGCTGGGGAGACTTCCAGGACAGGTGAGTCACTCGAACTCAGGCCGTGGGCACCAGGTGTTGAGTGAGCAGGGGTTGCAGATCCGCCAGGATCCAGAATCCTTGTCCTCAGGAGATCTGGTCTTTATTCAAGAGTGACAATCTTCCTGGGGTTCTTGGTAGTTGCTGGCCATGAAACAGGTGTCATCTTCTTTGCAGGTTCGAGAAGCAGGAGACAGGGCTGGGGTCAAGTCAGTAGGTGTCTTCTTGTTCTGCTGCATGGTGTCTTCGTCTGTCTTCTTCTTAGGTTGCAGGAATCTGAGGATAAAGGTTCAGGGGAGCCCCTAAATACTGAATTTAGGGGCGCTTCAGGGACTGGCAGATGGTAGCCAATGGGCTACTTGCCTTTAAGGTGACCCTTTGAATATCACCTCCCTTCAGGGAGGGAGCATCCCCTTAACCTGATGGGTCAAATCCTTTCATTCAAGATGGAAGATTTGCTAAGGAGGGGTTCACCTCATTCCTGGGCACCTTTGTGGTCCTGGCAGAGAGGGGACACGCATCTCCTGACTACTAATTTTCCCTCCAACCTTGCTGCCAAAAGTAGCGCCTGGTGAAGGGGGTGGGCATCTCCACTAGCTGGAGAGGCCATGGCTAGCATATCATGGGACAGCAAGCCTTTGAGGCTCACCACACTGAATGCTGTTCCTGCTTGGGGGTATGTGTGAAGCACCTCCACCCATGCAGCCTTTGTCCCTGAACCCACAAGGGCTCCCACCCCAGGCGTTCAGAAACATGTCTTGGTGTGGCAGGATGGTGCAGACCAGTCAGCTGGACACAAGGGAGTTAGTCGTTTTTCAGGAAGCATCTCCAAGATGCCTCTGAGTGAATTATATAATAAATCCAACACTGGCATCAGTGTGAGTTTATTACACTGAGGAATTTTAGCATTCAGTAAAGCTACCATTGTTCGGTGGAGTTTGTAACGACAAACTCCCAGCCCATGTACTCAATAAGGCTCTACTGCACTAAGATGAATGTGAATGGGACAGGCACTATTGATATTCTCCACACTCTTGTTCAGTGATTGATACCTCGGAGCATGGTTCACACGGATAACCAAGTTCCAATTTGGTAGTGCGCACACTCATTCTTTTTTCTTACAGACACTGTAGGGGCATAGTGCTCATGTATCTATGCCCTCACCTGTGGTATATAGTGAATCGTGCCTTAGGTCTGTAAGGACTGCTAGTGGGATGACTTACCCATGTCACAGGCAATGGTGGGTGGGCATGCCTGCACCAAAACACACAGTCTGCAATTGCAGTGTGTGTGTTTGGTGAGGGGTCCTTTCGGGTGGCACAATACAAGTTGCAGCCCTCTCTGCTCACAAGGTCCTTGGTACCACTGGTACCTTTTACAAGGGCCAGAGGTGTGACAATTGTGAAAACTAAGGGACAGTTTTAGGAAACAACACAGGCCATGGGAACCTGCTTGGCACGGACCCAGGGCACACTTAGTCAAAGGGCATCAGAAATCTGGCAAAAAGTGTGGGGGGGCTACTGCAACAGAAACCCACTTTCCTACAATAAGTATGAATGAAATTGTGATATGGTCTGTAGGAGAGTAATTTCCTGTTCCACATCTTAGAGATGATTACATTCAGCCCACCAGAAGCATTGGAAATCACACAAAGCTGTTCAGTTTATTTCCACAAGTTCAAGGTGAGTTGTTCCCCTATCTCTTTCTTTATTTAAAAAAAGGAAAAAAGAATTATTTGAACACATGATGTCTGACATTATATTAATATAGCATACAGTGTGTTCCCCCCCCCCCCCACTGTCCTAATTAAGACCCAAATTGATGTTCATACTTTTAATGCAATCTGAATGGGTCGAAACATTGATAGATTTTGAAGTTTGGCCTGTATCTGGTAGAGATACACAGTCGCAGATTCCTCAACTTAGAATATCCTCCAGACGCCAGAATGGATCCCGAGATTTTTCAGCAGTACCTCTTCTCGCCGGGGGATGGCGTTGCATGGCTCCACCCTGACGTCATCCCCGGATAGGACGTCAGTGGAACCATAGAAGTCCCTCCAGCCGCGCTGACGTCAGTTTTCTATTGTGAAACTTTTCTGCGCCACAATGCGGAGCCATTACTAAAACTGCGAGAGTGTGGGATCAGTATGCCAAAAAAGATTAAAAATCTTCAAAACAATGACAAATGATAAAATGATGAGAAACATCCCAATGCATTGTAGAGAAAAACTGTCGTACTGTAAGGAACTGAAGGAACAGAGCAGTGTACTCACCCCTGGAAACAGTCTCGCAGAAGCAAAGAACCATATCCTCCTATGAAGCAAAACAGCAATGGAAATGAATGTTATGGTAAACGACAAGCAGTCTGCAACCACATGAATGTCATTGTAATGGACAACAAGACTGTAACGACATGAAGTTATGGCAATTGACAACGTTTCTGGAACAGAGAATGTGCAACCATACAAACTAAATGAACAAGTTAATCACCTTCGGTAATGATATATCTGTCTGAAACCTGGGTTAGTTATAGATTCCTTACCTTAGAATTACCCGAGGTGTCAGACTGGATCCGGAAAGTTTTTCGTCAGCAGTACCCCTACGGGTCGGAAGGTGGCGTCGGTCGACTACGGGTTCGTCGTTGGCGTTGTGGTCGCAGTAGCTACATAGACGCCGCCCTTGCGCTCTGACTTCAGTTCTGTACACGACTTTCCACGCCATAAGCGCAGAGCCATGCAAGACACTGACCACTGGTGCACAAAACTAGGGCCCTGAAAGGAAGTCCTTAACCCTAGAAGTCAGTTCGCAGAATGGGGAGGATGGGTGGGGGGTAAGAAATCTATAACTAACCTATGTTTCTTATAGATATATCGTTACCGAAGGTAAATAACTTGTTCATCTGAAAGAAACAGTTAGTTATAGATTCCTTACCTTAGAATAGATACCCCAGCAAAAGGGTCCCCAGAACCCCTCCTTGTCTTCCTCACCCTTCTCTGGCTGCCAAACTGGCTGAAAATGGCCAGGGTGGAACACAGGGACATAAATTTGCAACAGTGCCTGATCCGGCGAAGCCGGACGCCGATCTGGCTACGTGTCCACTTCGGGTTGGAAGCCAGGGTTCAGCCGGCGTCCGCTGTGGAGGTGGTGCCGGTGGAGTCGGTGCCGGTGGAGGTGTCACGAGGTTGACCAGCACCAATCCGGATCCAGGCCTGGATCCAAGGGGGGCCCTGCGGTGCCGAGGCCGGAACCGCCGGCGCCTAAGGCCCCAAGCAGAGTCCACGGGGCCCGAAGGGCTGCTTAAAGATGGCGTGCATCGCTTCTTAAAATTGACGAAGCTGGGCAGGGGTCGCTCCCAGTCCCGGGAAGGCCGGAGTCTACCCTAAAGACTCCGCACGCGGATCAGCAGGAGGGACACCACCCGCACCCTGTGTCGCGTTGGCCGACGGACAAAGGGAAATCAAAGAGCGACAATGCTTCTTCGACTTCTTCTTATGCTTCGACTTACCTGATCCCGAGTGCGAAGACTTAAAAGAGGTGCGATGATGACTCTGCGATCGGTCCCTCGACCTCCCACGCGACTGGAACTTGCGCGACACAGAGTCGACTGCCAGGCCTCGAGGTGCTTTCGGGACCGCTCCCGCAAAGACTTCGGGCCATGGTTTGACAGTCGGAGCACCACTTGGGTTGAAGTACTCAACAAAAATCCCAAGGGTCACACTTACCAGTGGCCCGCAATAGCCTTTAAATAATAGTCAGTTGGCAACGGAGAAAATTCAAAAGTTTATTGGCCAAAGCAAAACTCTATATAGAGGAGCCTCATCGATCCTCACCCATCAGGTGCGCCGAGGAAGACTGCTGGCCCCTTGACAAAACCACCCTTATATACATAACAGATTCAGCATACAAAGCCTTACAAGTGGAAAAATACCAGTTAGTCCATGGTCTCCTGGATGAGCTCATACAGTGTTCAGTTTCAGTCTTACACAAAAGGTTGCTATCTATACAGAGGAGGTCGGCGGGGTGACTCCCTTTTCGTCCCAGGGCCTCAAGGAATTTGCTTGATACTCCCTACAGCAGATGTGACCTTGGGCCTCGGCTGTAAATACAAATAACTCGTCTCTGGGCTGGTACGAACTAAATCATGAAGACGGTGGGCGAAAGGAACCATGTGATCTGACACGTGGTCTATCACAAACCAAGATGGCTACAGTATGGTTTTCGGCCCTTTTTGTCGTGCAGGAAGAAGCGAAAGAAAATGCTTCTTCTAGAGCATATCATATAGGTGTTTATGTGATCAGAATTACCGTTATAGATACATTGTGCTAACTTTACATGGTGCGAATAAACAGAACAAATGATTTTTATCCTTCAGAACGGCCCTTTTAGCATAATGTAGCTAACATACCAACTTAATCTTCAAAGATGCCTTCATCTATCTGCATCATGTCGTGTATTTCCTTCTGTACTAATTGAGTGCCTGTCTTTGCAGGGTTTGGTTTAGGTTCAGGAAGGGCGAGAAGAAGTCGATTGGTGCAATAAGAACAACAGGCAGGTCCACATTGTATGCAGACACAACAGGTGAAAAGGAAACCCGTTATACCCCAAAGGATCATGAGTAATTTCCATCCCCAAGTGGCAAAGAGACCCCAGAACCAGCTAGAAAGAGACCAGGTACCGGTATCTGTATGTATTTCAGATGCTAAGCGGTGCAGTTTTTGAATGGCTAAATGCACAGAAGGGGCGGAGTCAGGTATATACACACAACAAGAACTGCCAATCACTCTGCATGCTCCCCCACGATCAGCTAAGATAACGTCTAAAACCATACGGTTTTGAAGCGTCACAAGCCTGGTCGCTTGAAGCTCAACAGTTATGTTAGTTAGTATTCCTGCAGTGATATTCACTACTCCCTCTACTACTCTAGATAGTCTTCTGATTTCTTTACTGGTCAAAATGGGTCCCCATATGGGCAGGACTCCTTTCATTATGTCCACAAAGTGTTGTGCAGGGGTATCAGTCTGGTCAGTGGCATCCCCCGCAGTAGCTCGTTTTCCCAAACTCCGCCGGTTCAGTGAATGGGTTTTAGGATAGTCAGAAGGGGCTATATAGACCTGTGGGTATAGGAAAGACAGATAGCATCTACCTGACCATCCTCTAGGGAGCCATGTGTAGGCATTTTCCCCACATACGAAATACACATTCGGGGGAGTAAGCATTGGTGGGCTGCTGAATGTTCGTAATCTATACGTATAATTACATTTACTAAACCCAACTGATAGGTGACCTGTACCGTGTATACAAAATGAAGATGATGCATTCAATACAGGGACCGGAATGACCTTATCATCTGATACATTTCGTTCCTGAAAATATTTAAAATACTCAGTGAAATTAAAAGACAAAGTCCAATACTTCATCCCTTAACCAAGTGTCATTTGCATATTCAGTATACTCATTCATGCAAGCAGTTGGGTCTAGTGTACCATCTGTACCATCTTCGTTCGGAGTGAATCCCTGATGTACTTCTATATATGCTAGAATCATTTCATAATCCTTTTCTGAAAATCGGTGCTCATCAACAGTATAATGCGTATATATAATTGACAGTAACTTAAACCAAGCTTCACAACTACCTAGATACGACAAGGGCATTGAAATAAAAAGGTCATGTTTGTGCATAACCGAGGGGAGGAGGCCACAGACCCAGCAATTTGTGGCGTTAGTCGAGCTATGGGTCTGGTGCAACATTTCAATAAAGGCATTCTTTACATATGTCTGACGATGTCTTTCCTTATGCGGGGCAAAAGTATGGAAATGATGCTCTTCAGGAGCAGGTGTAGGAGTTACAAGGGTACGCACAGGGTGGCGACATTCTAAATAAATGAACACACCTAGACATGTCACTAGTGATATAGTTATTATAGTTATGAATACTATCTTAATCCGTAAACTCCAAGTAGAAAACATAGGCATATATGGGTGCGAAGGACGTGGTGCTATAGGTCGCTCCTCCTCGTGAACAAAGCGGGCAAAGGGATACATTCCTACTAAAAGTCCAAATATAATCTAGGGGAAATAAGCCTACTTGCAGTCCAACCTGCCAGAGGGTGCTTCTTTCCTGTGTCCGTTCAGAGCCTCACAGGCAGACTCCTATTGTTCATAAAAAGAAAATACAAAAAGAAAAAATGCAAAAACTTCTCGCGTTGGAGCTGCACTTGACGCAACTCTTACTGAAAAAATCCACCTGGGCCCCACTTAACCAATCAGTCTCTATTTTCTTTCTGAACAGAGCTTCACTGAAAGTTCAGAGCTCTCAACTGGTTCAGTCCAGTGTTCTTTGATTTATACCAGGATTTATTCCAGTCTCTCTCTTCTTTCTCTAGACTGAACCTGGTATCTGTACTTCTTGCCGGGGCCGCAGGTTATAGCGAACATGACCAGGTGTTCTGGGATCAGGAAAAAGAATGGGCACAGTAGGATCAAACAAACTACTGGATGGGCGATCTTTCTGATCAGATGCAGCACTACCGGGAGCAGAACAGACAGTTGAGCCAGATGCCGTAGGCATTTCTGAACTCACAGCGTCTCCCTCTCGCACGTTCGCTTCTCCTCGGGCTTCAGAGGGAGATAAATCTCCAATGAGCTGCTCACCGTCATGCACCAACCCTTCACTCTGATCCTGCTGGTCGTCCGGCAATGGGAGAGGAACTCTTTTCAGGTGTGACACGTGGATCCAGTGCCGCTTCCCTTCAACCTTAACAGCCGTTCTCGTGGAAAGGAGTATTTGATGTGGTTTGGTCCATCGTGGATCCAAACTGGATTTCCGCTGGTAGTTCCGGATCAAAACCCACTGTCCAGGTTCAAGACGATGTCCAGGACCCTCCGGCAGGGGCTGCAATACTGCTGATATCTGTTGATGAATGGAACGAAGATCTTTAGTTAATGCGTAAAGATAATCTGTCAACATCGGGTACTCAATGTCTCTAAAAGATTTTGGTCTTGGTACACCCCAGATATTAGCGGGTCTACCAAATACCACCTCATACGGTGATATTCCAGAGCGAGAGTGAGGAGTGGTTCTTACAGACAACAAGGCTAGGGGTAAGAGATCAGGCCATTTCAACCCTGTGGTGTCTTGTAATTTTGCCAATTTCAACTTTAGAATCCCATTATACTTTTCTACCAACCCCGCTGATTGAGGATGACGGGCAGCGTGGAATTTCTGCTTAATGGACAATCCGTTACAAATGTGTTCAATAAGGTTGGCATTAAAATGCTTCCCATTATCACTCCAGATTACGCGTGGCAAACCATAGCGAGGGAAAAATTCCTTCACTAAAGCTTTGGCTGTGGCTCGGGCGGTATTCTCCTTGGTGGGGTATGCTTCCACCCATTTACTGAAAGCACAAACCACTACTAGAACATATTTGAGATTATTTACCCGCTCTAACTGAATGAAGTCCAATTGTAACACCTCAAAGGGTAAGGTAGGAGGCGCAAAATTACCTTTCAGAACAGGGACACTACCCCCGGGATTATGCTGTAAACAGATCATGCAGTTCTGAACCAAATGTGTTGCGGTCTTATTGATATTGGTATTGTACCACACAGGATCTAGTACTGCACAAATTCCTTTAACCCCTATATGCGCAGGGCCATGTGCCATGGATACTATTACATTCACAAATGCATTTGGCAGTAACCACCTGCATTTGTCTGACAGGTCAATCCAACATCCATTTTCGTCTAGTTTCCCAATCTGGGCTTGCCAATATTCTAGTTCTTCAGGGGTCGCTTCTTGCTGTATTTCCCTAACACTATCCATAGTGCTATTGAATATCTCTGTTTCCATCATTCCTCTCAATGAACTGGTTACAAACATAGAGGTGGTGTTTGACTGGGCAGTTTCTTTAGCGATTCTGTCAGCAAATGAATTTCCTTTGCCTACAGCATCGATTACAGCTTTATGGGCACTACATTTAACAACAGCAATTTCTTTTGGTAAGGTCAGAGCAGTCAACAATCTCAAGACTAACGGGCCATTCCTTATTTTCTGACCATGTGAGGTAAGGAAACCTCTTTCTGCCCATAACCTACCAAAACTATGTGCTACACCGAAAGCGTATTGGCTATCGGTATAGACATTTACTCTCAAACCTTCACTTAACTCACAAGCTCGAAGCAAGGCCACTAATTCGGCAGCCTGGGCAGATTGATAAGATACTTTTGCTGTTTCAACTACAGTTTGGAGAGTGGTGATCACATAGGCGGATGTGGTAGTACCATTCGGTAACTTAAAACATGAGCCATCGACATATAACTCTCCCTGTGGGTCAGATAAGGGAGTGTCTGTCAGGTCTGTCAGGTCTATCCGTCCCTTCGTTTCTTCCTCTGTCCAAAATATACAGTCATGTATGTCCTGGTTTTGCTCTTCCGAAGGGAGGGGTAGTAATGTGGCAGGATTCAGAGTGGCACATCTTTTGATAGTGATGTGGGGTGCAAACAGGGTCAGTTCATACCCTGTAAGACGCGCACTGGTTAAGTGCTGAGTCTTGGTCCTATTGAGCAATACATCCACAGTGTGGGGCACCATCACTGTGAGGTCAGTATTCAGGACGAGCCCTTCTTATTGCCGAATTGCCACCGACACAGCGGCCGTGGCCCTTACACAACTGGGAAGTGCTCTGGCGACATTGTCCAGTACCGCCGAAAAATATGCACAAGGTTTTTGCTTACCACCAAAACCCTGTGTTAACACAGAGAGCGAGCAACCATCCACCTCGTGCGCGTAGAGTGTAAAAGGCTTCCGGTAGTCAGGAGTGCCAAGCACAGGAGCAGAACACAGAGCAGTTTTTAGAGAAACAAAAGCATCCTGACATTCAACAGTCCAAGGTAAAGGTTCATGCACATCCTTAGTTGTTAAATATAGAAGGGGTTTAGTCAGAAGGGAAAAATTAGGGATCCACTGGCGACAGTAAGAGGTTATGCCAAGAAAAGCGCGGACATCACGTTGCGTGCAAGGAACAGGCATATTAACTATAGTTGTTATACGATCAGGAGTTAGTCGCCTACCCTCCTTCGACAGGAGATGACCTAAATAAGTCACCTCCGGTCGACAATATTGAAATTTAGACAAGGAGACCTTGTTACCATGTTTGGCCAAATGCTGCAACAGTTTAACTGTAGCATCTCGCAACCATGTTCAGTATCCGAAGCCACCAGTAGGTCATCCACGTACTGTAATAGGACATTACCAGTAGGCAAAATCAGAGTATCTAATAGGGCTTTCAGCGCCTGACTATAAATACTAGGGCTCTCCGTATAGCCCTGGGGAGCGCGGCAAAATCTGAAGCTTTGGCCTGCTAATGAGAAGCCGAAAAGATATCGACTATCAGGATGAATGGGAATACTGAAGAAAGCATTCTTTAAATCAATTACAGAGAAAAATTTAGCTGTGGGAGGAATTATAGTTAGAATGGTGGTTATATCAGGCACCACGGGATACTGAGGGACCACAATCTTGTTAATTTCCCGCAAGTCAATCACAAATCAATACGTATCAGCATAATCAGGATTGTGATCTATGGGAGCCCTTTTAAGAATAGGAAGAATGGGACTGTTACACAGATTGGAGGCTGTTTCCTCCACTACTCCAGTGCGAATCAAATCGTGAATAATGGACAACAAAGCTCGTTCACCCGCAGGTGCAATTTTGTATTGCGGTATCCTCGGTAGACGAGCATTTTGTTTCAAGGTAATCGAAATTGGGGGTATTTTCAACAACCCGTAGCCCAAAGTCGTTTTGCAATTTTTGCAAATTCAGGAGGTAAGGTGTCCGATTTGGAAAAGCATTGCACCGAAGGGGAAAAAGGGCGTTTAATAGTCAAGTAGACACCATCCGGGGAACAATATATACGAGCATTTAATTGCTTCAATAAGTCTATACCCAATAAATTCTCACCACACTGCGAGGTTAGAAGGAATGGTGAATCGATAGAAATAGGGCCGACAGTGAAAGGAAGAGGTTGGGAAATGGGGCTCACCACCGGAGTTCCAGAGAAACCTACGGACACATTATTCTGGCCAGACAGAGAAGCCCCAGGGACAAGGGCATGTGAAACAGAACTGTTCATAGCTCCCGTGTCAACTAGAAACTTACCCGATGCGCCCATTATATGTGCATTAACATAAGGTCCGTTTTGATCTATAGGAATTGACACACGTTCCCCACTCTGCCTTCGGCTATCCTATGCATGGGGATAGCTTGCCGGTGCATCGCTGGCATATTCTTCGTTGAAGTACTGTTTTCCCTGACCATGATCAAAATAGTTTTGGCTATTCCCACCTTGCCCAGACTCGTCCTGTCTTGTATGTCCACCCCGACTACCACCACCGCGTCCTCTCCCTTGGCCTCGCGTAGCACTGTGTTGCGCATATAACAACGGACACTGGGAACGCCAATGTCCTTCCTGTTTACAGAATGTGCATTGGTTTATTCCTAAATCAGTTCTTCCTCCATCCGGTACTTGGCCCGCCCCTCGTGGAGCAGAGGTCGGCACTCCCCGACCCCTTCCACGGCCTCTCTCAACCTGCTGTAACAGGACCCGCGTTTTCAAATCTTTTGCTTTCTTTTCCGTTTTATCTTTACTTTCATTCTCTCGGTGCTCATAGTATTGAGCCATGATTAATATAATCGAAGGAGTAGACGTCGTCCAAGTACTTTCAGCTGCCTGGAGTCGAGCAGAAACTTCAGGCAGTAAATTGGTTACAAACCTATTGACAAACAAGCGTATACCGCCCTCCTTGGATAAATCTTGACCACTGAAGTCAATAAAAACACCTTCGAATCTGGTGAAAAAAATCTGACACACTCATCTTTCTTTTGTCGGCACGCTGTCAATTTATCCCAATCAACTTTTCTAGGAAGGATTAACGAATGCATGTATGTAATTATTTTGTCAGGTAACGTTAATATTTCAGCCCTGGGCTTGTCTCCTGGTTTTCGATCTCTATCCCAATCTTTTAATTGATCCCATGTTCCCCCAAATTCAGTCACATGATCTTGGTCATGTACCGGACGCCATATATCCACTGGTACTAATAAAGCAAAGAATAATTCTATATCAGCCAACGTCATTACCGCTGATGAGGCGGCTTCGGTAAGTTCTTTATAATATGCTGTAGGATCTTTCCTAGGATCGGGTAAATGAGCCTTTAATGATAGTACTTCACTGCGTTTCCACGGCGTGTACACCCACTGCTCCTGAAAACGAGCATCTACTCGCGGGTGGGTAACCGCCCCCGTTGCATCTACTATTTCGGTAATTTCTGGATGATAAATAGGGTGGACCTCACGCATTGGGAAATGCGTGGAGCCCGCAGGAACAGCAGAGTGAAGTCGAGTTCTATAACTAATCATTGTTCCAATATTTCTGTACACCTCCTCCGGGCTTAAGTGGAATTTATGCGCTTGATCATGAATATCATACAAGATTGCTGGAGCCTTCCCCCCTGCATGAACCTGTTCCCATAATGATATCAGGCGTGCAGCCATATGGTCTAACGCATGTTGTTGCATCACGGGTTCATAGTCCTTCATAGTGCTCCATATGTCGGACAGAGTATAACTAGGCTGTCGCATCCATTGTGATGCTTGTTGCGCAATGACCTCCTTCTCCTCTAATCCCAAGGCTGAGCGGGTAAACAGTTTCTTGCCCTCAAGGAAACCGGGCGGATGTACCGGAGTGGAAACAGCTGGTAAAGGAGTCGCACTCGCTGAGGAAGAGGTCAACACATGGGGAGAATGAGTTGACCCGGGTGACAGCTGAAGAGTTTCAGCTGCCGCAGATGACAACAAATTGGGCAATAAAGTCTATAATCTCTGAAACAGACGAGGACAACCGGGACAAATTGGTTTGAGGCGCAAGGAGGGGAGGGGCTGGAGGCTCTGACACAGTAGGAGCTACTACTGACACAGCAGAAACTTGTGCAGGGACAGCTGGCCCCACAGCGGCTGATACCAGGCCAGCTGGCGCTGCCGGGTATAACCGTTGCGGAACATATGGGGGGGGGGTGGACGCATGTCTAATAGATCTCCTATTTCATCTTCAGCGTCAGGCCGGGCCACATAGCTTTTATCGACCTGTAATCTAAACTCACGATTTACACATTCGATTCCTTCTTCCGTTCGGGCTTTATCATAGGCAACAGCCTTCTGGGTAATGGTTTGCCCTGCTTTGACTCTAGCTAGTTTCTCTTCTCTCATTCGCCTTCGCTTCGATTCCTTCTGCCAGGTGTTTAACGCTTCAAACATCGACTGCCTACTGCGTTTAGCAAATAACTGATCCTGTAAGAAAGCAATTTTCTTTTCATCAAAAGAACCCGTTTGAGGCCATTGCAATTCTTCATTAGTTCTGGTATACTTATGCCACAAAGTGTTGAACAATAAAGGAGCTATTCCATGTTTTATGTACATATAATGGCTAGGACTGCCTTCCGGTGGAGCAGGCTGGCTTTCGGCCAGACGAGAGTCACTAGTCCGACAACAGCAACCAAAACAATTCAATTTACTGAAGCACGGCATGTTAGTTAGCAGACACCCACAATATACAAACAGATTCTTGTATCACATATAACACATATTGATGGTTCTTATATACCGTTTTCTGCAGTTCAAACTCAACCTACCTATGCAAACTTGATGCATCCAAACAAACGAACCGAGCCCGTCGACTCCCGTTCGTGGAGAATTATTCAAAATACCGGACCGACAGAATCACAACGAGCAGTCTTCCACAGAGACTGGCAAGAGGCAGTCAGACAGGTGCGACCACGGACTGGACTACAGACCATCCCATGACCTCCTTGGTTCACCACTGAGACCGTTCTGATGTGGTGCGAGCCTCACCTCAGGTATGTCTCATGGCTACCCAATTACAGCCACAGGCTTTTCCGAATACAATCCGGCCGTGTGTTACACACAGGTAACAACTAGGCATCTGATCAGTGTCTCTAAATCACAAAAGATCCATGGAGTCTCTACAGTCAGTCCCTACCGGACCGCCCTGCAAGACCTCCGTAATTCTCCTAGGGTACTCATGACCCCCAAATCAAAATACAGTTAACTGTTCCAAATGCACCGCTCAAAAGCGTGCGTCAAACAAACAAATTACTCACCGGGTGCACCCAGGCTTGGATGTTCATTCTCCGCTGCCAACTTCTTAAGACCAACACAGTCAGTTCCTGGGTTAGGCCCGTAGGACCCCGGTGAAGGGCTACTAGCAGCAGAGGACACCCTGATCGGAAGTGCGGAGTGGAAGTGTCAAAAAATAAAGGAGAAGGAAAAATAAAATCCCTCTTTTCCGCCCGTCCGACCAGGACGCCCTCAATCCTACCACCCGAATTCGGGAGAAGAAAAGACCCTATCACGGGGTCCCGGCGGAGTCGCCAACTGAAGTACTCAACAAAAATCCCAAGGGTCACACTTACCAGTGGCCCGCAATAGCCTTTAAATAATAGTCAGTTGGCAACGGAGAAGGTTCAAAAGTTTATTGGCCAAAGCAAAACTCTATATAGAGGAGCCTCATCGATCCTCACCCATCAGGTGCGCCGAGGAAGACTGCTGGCCCCTTGACAAAACCACACAAAAATAGGGAATTCCCTTGCTCTTACAATTTTTATAATAAGCGAATTCTGACTAATAGCAAAACTATGAAGTACTACTCATGTATTAAAAAAGGTTTTATTTTAGTAAGTATTTATCTATAATCCTCATATCAATAAAATCCTCTCATATCACATTCATTATCACACAATTGTTAACCTCTTCAGTGCCCCGCCCTTTCCACGCCCTGTGCCGGGCGTTTCATTAACGGGCGGGGTTCATGACGAGATAGTCTCGTCATGGGCACAGCGCAACCGCGCTCCATGATGAGACTATCTCGTCATGGGCACTGAAGGGGTTAAAAAACATTATACAATACAATCAGTTTGAAAAACAATATTACACAACATTACAAAAATCCAAAAATGGGCAGCATAATGGAGACAAACACATATGTAAGATATTAATTTTGTTCTTTACCAATACACATCACATTAAAACTCGGCAAAACAGTTATTTGTAATTTAGATCTGTTACTAATTAAGCTGTGCCGGTCATCGGTTTGTGTTTTCAGAAAAGGCGTCGACGCGTTTCGATGGCTTCACATTGATAATGCCATCTTTATCACGATACAATTTTGTTGCCTCCTGTGTAATTTGATTTGTTTCTTTTATTCCTAAATGGAATAAATATATACGTAATTATTAATAAAAAAAACATTTATCATTGACATCTTTCTTTCCTTCTCGGTAAACCATGATATAACCGTCCCCCTGCTCCTAGCTTCTATCTGGGAGAACGATTGATCTTGTTTCCTAATGTCTGTCCAAAATACAACAGTAGTACAACATTCCATATTAGTTCGTGCCCCATCGTCTTTATCATAGTCATACCATTCTCAGTACAATTTTATGTATATCAATAGGTTATATAACTCATTTATTTTCCACTGGCCTACGAGGTATTCCATCAGTTGTTCATAGTTTCCAGAAAAAAATATTAACAATGCCCATCATTGAACATTCTTTTCATCAAAGTCTTATAATAAAAACATTCTTATTATTATCTTATTTAAAATTGCAATACAATTTCCATTCTACTTTCAAAAGCTATTCAACTGCTAATCCATGATTTATTACAACTGCTCAGTCTTAGACCTTCCTGGCCCAAAAAAAGAAAAAATTCATTACAATAAGCATTTTGATCTATATTTGCAAGAGGTTGGTTTCTATGTATTGTTGTTAGTGCCCTCTTGATACTAACTGCCTATATGTTACTCTATTCACTTCTTTGCTCACCTTATCTGGTGGTGGGAACAGTGCGAATTTCTGATACTCAAATTAGTATATACGGAGAGATAATATCCTCTGCTGGGTTGCACGCTCCTCTCACGATCTTCCTCTTAAAATTTGAAAGACCAATCTGTCTTTTGGTAATCCACATGTGGAAAAAGGATTTACGTGGTGTTACCTACATTTTTTTTTTTTTTTTTATTTTTTTTTTATTTTTTTTATTTTTTTTTTTTTTGAAGACCTTTATTGATAGAAAAAGGGCAAATACAAGTCAAACAAGGAGCCCGGGGGGGCTCACACATAAGGTACATTACAACTTACTGAAAACACAGAGGATATATTACAGAAGGACTGAGGTCAAGTTTTAAAAGTTTTCCTTGTAGGATAGACATAAGCAGGATCTCGTAGCACAACAAGTCAATACTGGTGTTAAACAATCAGGATAGATAATCTTATAGCAGTAGAAAACACCAGAGTCGCTACGTGGCACCCAGAAAGGAACGTCTGAACCCCAGGGAAGGAAAAAGGACAAAGAATAGAAGGCCCATAGAACAAAAAGAAAAAACAAAAAAGAAGGCAACCCCACCCCCCAAGTGCCCCCCACCCTGCACCCCTGCAGCTGGCTACGGCCTTTCCCCCCCTAGCAGTGTGCCTGTCGCCCAAGAAAAGGAGTCCCGAAATATAGAAAGTAAGAAAAAGAGAGAATCCGAAAACTCTTATAAATTAAGAAAGGTGGGGAGGAGCCCACTATTCGTCCCCCAGCTCCGCCATCTCGCACCCATAATAGCAACAGTAGTCTAACACCCAATAGTAATAACATGCCCGGTATGACGAGAAAACTGGGGTCACAGCAGCAGCGCGCAGGGTAAGTAAGGCAGCAACACCCAACCGAAACATCCAAAATATCCACAAGGAATCCTCAAGCCATGATTGATAAGCGTAAGCCCCCGCAATAGTCTTCTAGCACCACCGATACATGTCCCGGTCACTCAGAGAAAACTAGTTCCCCGGCTGCCCTACCCACAAGAACGGTGCAAAACATTTATCAACGGAGGAGGGCCAACCCAAGAGAACAAAAGAAAAATCAACAGACGTGTATCCGGCCATCACCTCCCGGGCCCCCATGCAAACCATACCCAAAGTCCAGCGTTCTCGTCAGTCCAGCACAGTCCCAGGAATGTAGTTACCGGTATCAGGGCAAGAAAAAGACAAACTCAACCCTGACCCCTACGTGCCAGTGCGCCAGCATAATGCAGTTGCGGCGTAGTCCCGCAGAGTAGGAAGAGCAGCCGATGTGAACACCCAGAGAGATGGCAACAGCCAGTAATCGCCATCCAAAGCAGGACAGTGTTATCCCCAAGAGTGCAGTACGGGTAGGCATACAGTGATAGTCCACCAAAAGTGGGCAACTCACTCCCGGGCAACATGTGCAGAGTAAGCAGAGCGATCTTGTCAGCAATACCCGCTGGCGGTGGTAGTCCTGGCATCCGACGGCGAACCTCTAGGTTCCGTCCAAAGATAGAATGCACTGTGTCCTCCATAGGTGCGACAGTCCGAGCGGCGGTGATGGTAAGTTCACTCACAATCAGTTCCTCTACGTCTCCCCGGAGAGGCTGCACACGACTGCCGAGTCCTGGGCTCGGCGATCCGCTCCGCGCACAGCCGCCCGTCCGGTCAGCCAAGGAGAGAACGGGCACGGCGTCGTCTAGCCGGCGCTCCAGGTCACGGGCGTTGGAACAGAAAGCGGCTCGCATAGCAGCCAAAGCTTCCAGGACGTCGCCGATACTCACGGGCATAGCGTGAGAGGATGAGATGCCAGCTCCCTGTTCCCGGAATCCGCAAGCGTGTGGCGACCCTCGAGCCCAGTCTTTAGCGTACATGTCCCGGCGTCGTTTAGGAGGTCAGCTCCCAGAGAGGCAGCGCCAAACCACAGGGACAGGGCAGTAACCCCCAGCCCAGCGCCACGCACAGGGACAGCACAGGGACGGTCCAACCAGGCGCCGTGTATAAGCGCCGATCACTCAATAAAGATGGCCCCTTCCATTACACTTCGTAGCGAGAGATCAAAGGGGAACTTCCAACAGGGGGGATACATTTGTTGCATCGGTGGTGGTAAAGCAGCGTAGCGGCGAGGCTCCAAAAGAAACTGTTGCGCTACTTCTGGGAATCTCGGTGGCCTACCGCGTCTCGCCGGCGGTTTAGGATTCTCCTGTAATGGCCGCTGTTGTTGCCCTCCAGCCGGACGCCGCCGAGAACAAAGGACCGGACCCACTCCGTAGGCGTCTGCGGGAATTCAGGGCATTTCTTCACCCCCGGTGCAGGAGGGACGACGGGGAGCCCACCATCGGATGCAGCGTCGCCTCCCCTACCCGTTACCGCACAACAAGCACGATTAAGCAATCAGGAGAGGAAGCGGTACGGGAGAGAAGCGGACGAGTCGGCGGAGCCGAGGGCTCAGGCGGCCATCTCTGTTGCCGGCTAGGCTCCTCCCCCCCCTACCTACATTTTATAAGCGTTTTCCTATCCTCTCAATTCTTGTTTCTTAAATCGAATTGAGATTTGTATTTTAACAGTTGGCGCATGGGCTTGAAATTCTATTTACCTCGCATCTATAATGGAGCCGGTTTTCCTTTGTTTTGCCCGTTTCCCGTTCTTTTTATATATATATATATTCATACCGGGTGGCCGATGAACATCGAAACCCAAACCCCTCGAGGCTACGTGTCCTTCTTAATCGGGTGGGTCTAAAAAACATAAAAGAAGAAACTTCTTTTCAGTCTATGGCGTCCCTTGAGAGAGAGGTCCAACTATTTAAATATTCGTTAGTCTCTCCCTTAAGCTCTAACTCCTCTTACCTCTTGTTCTGTTAGACCAAGTTTCCCGAGGTACGCGTTTTCGGTTCCGAAGATTACCGTCTGTGCTCTCTCCAGTTCCTTATTTAATCTATGTGTCTCAATCCCTGATTGGTTGAACCTAGACATGTGATCGAAGTCTTTCTTGCCTCGCCTCCATGTATGTGTATAATCGGTAATCACATGGTTTCGTCACCAAAAAAGTCTCCCATGTTTTGATTCGATTGCCCTCCTCACGTGCCATGGGTATTATTAGACCTGCTTTCCTATTGGACTGGATCGTCACATCGTCTTACTAACCCTCTCTTTTTTTTATATGTATTTTTGGAGTGTATACAAATCTTTATTGATACCAATGCACAAGTATATTTTCAATTACAGAATCTATTCGTTTTTATTCGTATATTCATCGAAATACCTACGAATAATCGTGGTGTCAGAAATTGATCCTAATCCACCCGCACTATTGAAATCATATTAAGAGAGCCAAATATTGTTATATTTAGATTTAGTAGGTTACATCGCTATATTCATATTGGGTATTCCACTTAATTTCGTCCACTCACACTCTTCAAATCATATGAAGGAGAGCCAAATATGGAAATATTTCAGTCTGATATAGTATCTCGTGTTTCCTATTCGGTATTACACTCGATAATTCTCTTTGGGGTTGTATTGGTAATAAAATGCATAGATCCATAATTGACCTTCCCTGAACATTCTCGCCAGTTCTGGAATAAAAAAAAATTTGACAAAACCACCCTTATATACATAACAGATTCAGCATACAAAGCCTAACAAGTGGAAAAATACCAGTTAGTCCATGGGCTCCTGGATGAGCTCATACAGTGTTCAGTTTGTCTTACACAAAAGGTTGCTATCTATACAGAGGAGGTCGGTGGGGTGACTCCCTTTTCGTCCCAGGGCCTGAAGGAATTTGCTTGATACTCCCTACAGCAGATGTGACCTTGGGCCTCGGCCGTAAATACAACTAACTCGTCTCTGGGCTGGTACGAACTAAATCATGAAGACGGTGGGCGAAAGGAACCATGTGATCTGACACGTGGTCTATCACAAACCAAGATGGCTACAGTATGGTTTTCGGCCCTTTTTGTCGTGCAGGAAGAAGCAAAAGAAAATGCTTCTTCTAGAGCATATCATATATGTGTTTATGTGATCAGAATTACCGTTATAGATACATTGTGCTAACTTTACATGGTGCGAATAAACAGAACAAATGATTTTTATCCTTCAGGGTCATGGTCGCGCTCCAGGCAGAAGAGGCACACGCGGTGCGGATCTGTCACAGACATCAGTCGGGTACAGGAACTGCATGCCTACAATCGGGCATCCCTCGTGCACCAGGAGTTGGTTAAAGACACAAAAATGAAGTCAACAAAAGTTGCAAAAAACTCAGTCAAAAAGTGACTGGGGCTATCGCTCTCTCTGGATCTGCACTTGCTGGCACGGAAAAAGAAAGAACTGACATCAGCACGCGAGGTCGACGTCTATGTAGCTACGACAACGTCATCCCGGCGACCACGACCCCGATGACAGAGTCAACCGATGCCACCTTCCGACACGCAGGGGGTACTGCTGACAAAAAACTTTCCGGATCCAGTCTCATGCCTGGGGGTAATTCTAAGGTAAGGAATCTATAACTAACTGTTTCTTTCAGATAGTAAAATACTACTGATTTCGTTTTTCACTGTTACAAGGACTATCTCTCCCATAGGTTACAAGTGTTACTTCCAATTGGGAAGAGATAGAGATTTAAAGTGTGGGTCCCTGAACTCACAATTTAAAAATAAAGCTTTTTGGGAAGTTGGTTTTTAAATTGCATTCTTTGAAATGCTACTTTTAGAAAAGTGGACATTTTCTTGCTTTACCGATCTGTGCCTCTGCCTAACCTGTGGAATTCAGTTCTGATGGAAGGTGACAGTTGGGCTGCTTGTGCATTCACTCTAGACAGTTACACAAAGGAAAGCGAAGGAGTACCCTGCATACCTTGATGGCCCAATGCCAGGCTGATGGGTCTTCCTGAGCTAGAGTGGTGGGAGGAGTTGTCATTGACACCTGAATAGGGCTGTGCCTGTCCTCACACAAAGCTGGCTCCACCCCACTCTAGTGTGTGTAGAGCCAGGTCAGAGAAAAGCAAGGTCTCGTGCACTACTAAGACGTTCCCTTGAAGTTTGCCTACTTCAAAGACAAAAACTGGCATAAGTAAAGGAGCTTTGACACCATAACTTCAGAACCCTTCTGGACTAAGAGGACATTCTGCCAAGAAGAAGAGCTGGGTGCTGTAGGAGGGGAACTGCCACTCTGCTTGTGGCTTTGTTGTGCTGTACTGCTGCTTGCTACTTCTGTCCTGGGAGTAAAAGGACTGGACTTTGCTTTCTACATCCTGCTTCCAAGGGCTCCTGTTAAGAAGTCTCAGGGCCATTAAAGACTTCATCTGCAGCCCCTGAACTCCTCGGCTAGTAGTTCTGACCTGTCAAGTGGTGTCAATTACAGTTCTGGGCCTTTAAAGGTGGTTTTGACAGCTAATTAACAATGAAAAACCAACGCGTTGCCGTAGTTTGGCCGAAGAATTGATGCAGTGCCTGCCATGCAGCTGAGAGATCGCCTAGTCCTGGGCACCGTGACACCGACGTCCATGGCGCACACTTCGGGGCGAGCCTTGCTGTGCAGCTGAAGAAATCGACAATTCACATGCTTAGCGTATGAGAAATTGACGCAGCGCCTATCTCGCCGAATCGACCAAGCGCATCTGTATTTTCGACGCATCGTCCCTGTGCGCCAAGTTCTTCAACAACGTGGCCCAACAGTAAGGAACCGAGGCTGCATGTCCGGAGATCAAAGCATTACTGCCCACGACAGTTAGGAATGGACGCCTCACATCCCCTGACAGTAAGGAAATGAAACATCGCCTCCCCTGCGTTGCAGTAAGGAACCAACGCATCATCTTTCCAGGCACTAAGGTACCGACGCATCACCTGCCCTGAAAGTACGGAACCTACTCATTGCTTTGCTTTTCCGGCACCTCATCTCCCATGCACCCGTTTTCATCTTTGATTTCTACACATCCCAGATACTTTGCGATAAAAGTGACGCATCCATAGTTGTCTATGGACTGAACTATTTTGAACCTTTTGAAAGTGATATCTCGTGTATGTTGGATTTTGGTTGTTTTGGTCTTGTTTTATTCACCTAAATATAGGTTATTTCTCTAAACTGGTGTGGTGCCCATTTGTAGTGTTTTCACTGTGTTACTGTGTGTGAGTTACAAATACTTTACACATTGCCTTTAAGATAAGCCTGACTGCTCATGCCAAGCTACCAAGGGGTGAGTAGGGGTTGTCGTAGCGCAGATGGATGATGGGCAATCCAGAGAGATAGTTGAGGGAAATGAGTCCCAGATGAGCAGATAGCAGTTGGTTGACATGATCTTAGCCGCAAACGGCAGAAAAGATACTGTTGAAACTTTGACACTATATAGGGGTCAGCATTAGATTTTTTCAACAAGTGCACTATGAGTTATTTTTTCCACACCTGTGGTACACAACCGCTCATTAGAAAATTATTACAGACATCAAGTAAAGGTGGTGCGAGGTTCTGCTTTCCACAGGTTGAGAGGTAGAGGATCTGCGGCAAACCAAAGATATAGAACTAGCAATAGAAATAAAATGTTCTAAAGTAAGAGACTCCCAGTGGTCCAATACAGACCATGATCTAAAAGGCCGACTGTAGTAAGAGCCTCCCTGGCCTCAGACCCTGCTGGGCTAAACAAAGCTTCAGAAACGGGCTCAAGTGAGGATGAACTCTTACTAGGAAATTAAGGACGTCCTAAAATGTTGGATAATTTGCCAACTAACTACTGAGTGTGCTCTTAAGTGTGCAGCTGTAACAAATAATAGGAGAAATTGCAGACAATTTAGAATATCTCCTCAGCAAAATTTTCAGCTCGAAGGAATTATGTTGGAATGGAATTCAGGCTTCGCAGAGACTGAGTTTTTTATATTCACTCAGGGCCTTCTTCAAGGTTTCCATTGCAGAGACAGTAGTCATGGCACCAGAGTCATTCCAACTTTTTGCAGCCCACCTTAGCTTCCCTAGGTGAGGGCGTGTACCACGGGGCAAGTGGCACTCTTAATGTTGACCTTTTTGTAGGGCAGAACTACTTCTAAAGCTGTCTCCACCCACTCAGTGTATCTATTATAGCCTTCGGTAGTTGATGCAATTTTTCCCCTGGGATTTGAGTCACTCAGATTATGAACAAAGTCTGAAAATGGAGACTTTTTACCATCAGCATTTCTTCTGTGTATTTAATGAGAATCTGTTCTTATGCAATATAATAGAAGCAAACTTACGGGCAATGAAAAAAGACAGTGGTCTGTCCACAGTTAAGGACAGTCAGGGTTTCCCCTGCCTCGTAGTGAAAAACCCATCTTGCCCACTCACAATCTTGACCTAAGTTCCACCACATCTGTGGGACGGCACACCTTGCGGTTGATTACAAGTTTCAGAAAATGCCAGGTTGTGCTGCAGTATAACTGAAAGCATGTGTACTATTCGTTGTATTAAAACAGTTGTTTATTTCACATAAGTATAATGTAAAATTCTATCTAAAAATAATCTTGATGATTAATCTGAATGTCAGTGAAAATAGAATGTCCTGATTGAAAAAACACAAGGTTCCTGTGTTTTCCGGGCATCCAGTATGCTTTTTTCAAGATCTTACCATAAGCATACATACTAAAAAAGAAAAAAAAAACAAGCCCCACTGCCTGTTGAAAACTGAAACAAATATTGTGCTCACTAAAGAACTGCAAAGTCTTGCAGGCCATCTTAGATTGCATTGCCTATACAAGGTAGCCACAACCACGCCCAAATGCTTGATAATGAGAATTTCCTGAACCAAGACGGAGGTTGTAGGTGCTCTATCTGTTCTTCAGAAGCTCAGCAGGCTAGTGATGAATATCTGCACGACATCTATGAATGGAAGAAGGTATGACCAACCATACAGAAACTCTGTGAGATTCTTTTGATCTCAGAATTTCAGCAAGAACAATCTTGTTTTAGAAAGCTTAGAGACCAGTAACATTACACAAATGTTAAGTTTGAGCCTGATTAACAAGATAAATCCTACAGCCCAAGGTATGAAGGTTGTAATGTTTGGACTATATGACTATTGTTAAGTGTTTTCTAAAAACTCCAAGAGGTTACTTGGCCTTTAAAGGAAAAAGTCTAAGGAAAAAACCTGATTCCCCAAAATCATCCAGAGTGAAAGGTGTTCAATATTCCAAAAGGTAGCCCCGAATAGTGCACTAAATGAAACTAATGAATACAATGCTTGTGTAAAGATAGGTTATATTTATGACAATAGCTAACTCACAGAGTGAACAATGTACTGTGAATGTGTCTTAGGAATGAGAACACAGGATGAATATAGTTTGAAGCTAACTTTTTTCCCCCACTGGTACAACAGCTGTGAAAACGCTCCTCGATGTTAAGTATTCTAAGTAAAATAGAGAATCCTCTTAATAAATAATATATTAACCAAGGAAAAACATCTTGT
The DNA here is from genome assembly GCF_964204655.1 of Triturus cristatus. Classification (NCBI taxonomy): domain Eukaryota; kingdom Metazoa; phylum Chordata; class Amphibia; order Caudata; family Salamandridae; genus Triturus; species Triturus cristatus. The sequence goes on from NC_140594.1 coordinate 859,751,330, forward strand.
TCCCGAGTCCCCTCCCCTAAACCCATCCCCTCATCTTGCCACGCCAAAACAGAGATTCTAATTGCAGAGTTGGTGCTGCCTGAAGGAGAGCTTTTGAGGGTACTACTCCCAAGGAACTCAACGTTCTCTGACAGGGACACTATCCTACACTGTGTTTATTCTTCGGGCCCAAAGATAAAGTCCAAAGTGTGGCCTCTGAAGTGAGTCGGGCAATGGACTAACATGGTTAGACTACATGCAGGTGGCCAAGCCACTAATAGATCGGTCAGCCAGGGAACTCACAGGAATATTGGCCCAGATATTAAAGCCCCTGACTACTATAAAGCTGGCATGCTCCAAAGAAAGTGAAAGGACTAGGTAAAGAAATGGGTCAACAAAAGGATCCACTAGGCTTGGTGGACGATAGCACACACCCAATTTACCAACGCTGAGGCTGGAAAAGAGATAAAGCCCAAGTTCTCTGCATAGGGAAAATCCGGCAAGGCTAGTTCGCTGATCATGTGTGTCAGAACCAGAGGGTTACCCCTAATTATTCTTCCTAAATCAGGGTAAGACAAAATTAAATTGGAAAGAGCATAGATTTAGGAATATAGATTAAATAATAAAAAATGTAGATTAAAGAACAGCGTGACTCTTGAATACAGAACTAGATAGAACTAAAGTGCTTTTTATGCATTATTTTTATTTTTTTAGGTTTGTAGCAAAAATATATGTATATCACCTTATTTACAAATACATGTTTTGAATTTCATTTTCAATTGTAAATCGATTTCAGGTAGTTTAACATGTTTTTAAAAAATGTTGGACAAAATTTACAAGAATTCTTCTCAGTGTGACTTAAAGTACAAAAATAATAGACATAGTACACAGATATCCAAGCAATAATGTGCAGAGGGTGAAGTATAAATATGGCCTTAGGATGCTTCCACAATCCACAATCCTACGCGCGTTTCGGCATGTGCCTTCATCAGGGGGCCATACAAAGGTTGTCACTGGTACCTGAATAAGAACATGTATAAGAAACACTATCAAGAGTATGCTGTACAATAATGTGACCTATTACAGACCTTAATTGACTCTCGTGATTTCTATGGTCAAACAATTTAAACCACTAGTCTATCACATCTTATTCGACATATTTTTATATAAACGTGTGCTTGAAGATTAACTTTTCACCTTAATTAATCCCTTCACCAAAAAAGTGACTTTTTGCTTTCTCGAAAAGAACCTAATCATGAAAGATTCTATAAACTATAATATTCGCTAGAAGAAGGGAAGGGGGGGTGGAGGGGGGAAGAAAAAGAAAAAAGGAAAAACCTAAGAAGATTTAGCTAATGGAGAGGAAATGGTATGGATTTGGCGTGCATTCTGATAACGGATAAAAAATGCTAACCTGAATGTTAGTTACCTTTAAATTGGATTGCTCGGGGAACTATGGTGGAGATGATCATTACCCGATTACTCTGTTGGGACTACAACTCTTTCAATTAATAGAGATGACCACATTACAGAAATTAGAGGGGGTTCAGACGAATGTGCTAAAAAGAACCTGCAAATCTATGTTGTAACTGTATTTTATTTTATATAGCATGACTTACATTGTATTTGGCGGATCCGCTTTGTACTGGATATTACTTGTCAGTAATTGGGATCCAAAGAATCTGATGGTGTAGAGAATAGGCAAATATATATGAATGAATGTCAAGTAGTTAAAAAAATGGTGACGAATAATAGCTAGAGATGGCTAATGTCAGAACGCTTACTTTGCACTATGTTTCCAGATTCTCCCTGGTCTTCGTAACGAAGGAGAACGAGAATGCTTTCTCTTGGATGAAATCGTGAGCGTATTCGGCAGACGGTTTTAACTGTCGGCTTATTAAGTGCGCTTAAGCTGATTGTCTAAGAAAAGTGGAAAACAAGACAGCTGCAGTAGAAACCAAATGTGTTTCAACTGAATAAATTCTTAGTTATGAATGCGATAATCATCGTACTTACATCTGTCGAAAAATGGGAGGTCAACTAAATAATGCACTCTGGTAACCTCCAAGCGTGGACTCGTGTCCAATTATAGAAGAACTGAAAATAGAAATGGAATATGTATATCAATATGGTCATCTATCAAGTTACTCTGTAGTAGTAAGACTAGCGACTGAACGAGCGCGTACTTACTAAGCGTCCGGCGTGTTATGTTTTCCAGAGTGACGTCCTGATTGTGCTGGATGTTTCCTCATCGGAGCCTCGCCGTTCCTATTGTTAACTGGCGTATGGTTCCTTGAGTGTCTAGCAAAAGAGGGAACATGTATGATAATGCCTATACTGGATAAAACTAGTTAGTTGTGATAAAACTAATGCACGAAAGCGGGCGTACTTACTCAGTGTCTTAAAGATATTTCATTCCAGCATAACGTAACGAGCCGGCAAGACGTCCCCGCAACGGCGTCTTGCTTCTCCCGTATTTTCGATCAGTTGAAATTAGGAGTCATGACTACGACTATTTGTATGGTTAACGTGTGTTTTGATTGGACAGTCACTTGATTCAAGAAGAAAGCAAGAATAATAGAAAGAGGACTGACGTTCACATAGCTTGTGAAGGACAGTGAGAATGGCGGCCATCTTAAAGTGGAGCTCAAAACTCAGGAGTATTGGGTGTGGAGATATTACACGCTGAAGGAGAAATCCATAGTCTCTAATATTGCAAACTATGAGTTTTAATTTATTTAATGACTTGTTCCCACGGTATTTCACTATTCATACCTTTGAGATAAGTGTTCAAATGGAAAATCCAAAACACTTCTCTTTTTTTGCGTATATTTGTACTTATATTTGTGGGATGATTTCTGATTTTTTCTAGAATAATCCACTTTATTTGATCAGGTGTGTGATTTAATTCCACGTAATGACGGACTATGGGGGCTTGAATTTTCTTGGTCCGAATTGCTGACCTGTGTTCAGTTAGTCTAGTGGATAGCATGCGAGCTGTCTCTCCAACATAGCCTTGATTGCAAGGGCATATTAGCAGGTATACGACATTGGTGGTCTTGCAATTAGTTAAACTTGTCAATGTGATATTCCTGTTATTAAAGGTGAATTCTTTAGTTTCTATAGCTGAATCGCATGCTGCACAGGGCATGCATTTGAAATTACCTATCACTCTGGTAAGACCTGTACTGCAGATTTGAGTTTGGATGTCTGTAGATATTGTTGTCAACCGCGATCTCACTACCAAATCTTTGAGGTTTTTATTTTTTCTGTATGCATACAGAGGTTTTGGTAAGATTTGATCTCTTGGCTTGGTAGCATTTAGAATATGCCAATTCGAATTGATGACATGGCGTACTTTGGCATTCATTGTGGAATGTCTTGATATGAAAACTAGTCTGGAATTGGGAACTTTTTGGCGTGATGTTAACAGGTGTTGCCGGTCATAAAATCTTGCTCTCTTGTAGGAGTCTCGTATTAGGCGTTTGGGGTAGCCTCTTGTTAGAAATTTTTGTTTCATTTCATCAGATCTTAAGTCGAAATCTCTCAAATTCGTGCAATTCCGACGAAGACGCAAGAATTGACTAAACGGTATGCTTGTCTTTTGGGTAGATGGATGGAAGCTGTCAAAATGAAGGAGCGTGTTGCGCGCTGTAGGTTTTACGTAGAGGTCCACTTCTAGATGATCGATGTTATTTTGAATTTGTATGTCCAAAAATTCTACCTTGACATTACTGGTGTTAGCTGTAAAGAAAATATTGTTGTCGCATAGATTCAACCAGGAGACAAATTGTGGAAGGTCTTCAGGTTCGGCTTCCCAGATGAAAAAGACATCATCTATATATCTAGACCATGTTGTTATGGACTCACTGAAGGGTGCAACTTCGTTGTATATGAAACGTGTTTCATACAGGGCCATGTAGATGTTAGCCACCGTGGGAGCACATGATGCTCCCATGCTTACTCCCTTCGTTTGTTTGTACAGGGAGCCATTAAATTCAAAGGTGTTCTCTGTGAGTATCAACTCTAAGCATTCCAAGATGAATTGTCTTGGGCAGTCAATGTTAAACATCTCCATGAACCAAGCTACTGCTTCTATAGCTCCTGTTTGTGGAATATTGGAGTATAGAGCTGTGATATCCATGGTAACCAAGAGTTGAGTATTTTCATTGAACGGTAGATTTTCTATTTTTGTGATGATGTCACTAGTGTCTCGAATGTAAGAAGGAATATGCGATACAAATGGTCTCAAAACGTTATCCACGTATTTCGAGAGCGGTTCCGTGACAGATCCTATGGTGGTCACTATTGGTCTGTACGGTGGATTAATGCTATCCTTGTGGATTTTTGGAATGCCGTAGATGGCTGCCATTTTGGGTTCTTTGATGTTTAGAAATTCGTATTCTTTTTCGCAGATGAGTTCTTGTTCAAGTGCTTGAGTGGTAAGTTGGAGTACGATATTTTGTACCCTTTTGGTGGGGTCCTTAAAGATCTTAGAATAATGACATGGGTCATCTAGCATTTGTTCCATTTTCTCAATATATTGGGATTTGTCAAAAATGACTATCCCTCCACCTTTGTCACAGCTTTTGATAATGAGGTCTTTGTTGTGTTTTAGTGATTCCAATGCTAGATGTTCTTCATACGTGATGTTGTATTGAGGTGGTGTAATGTATTTGGTAATTGCAGAGAGTTTATTAAACACAACGTGTTCAAATACTGCAATTTCTGGAGCCACCTGTTCTAGAGATGGAAGGAAAGTTGAAATAGGTTTGAGGCCCGATCTATTTACTACTACTGTTTCTTCCTGATTATCTTCAAAGTAATTTTGTAGTCTTATTTTGCGGAAGAAGACCATCATGTCTTTAAATAATTCAAATTGGTTAGTCCTACTGTGGGGAACAAAGGAAAGACCCTTAGAGAGAAGAGTTTCCGTAATGTTGTCCAGGGGATGACTACTTAGGTTGAAAATTGGAATCTCTTTTAGTCGCGCCAGTACTGAGCATTTCTGGTAACCAGATACTAGTTCTGATTGTTGTATGTAGCAGGAGCTTGTTGGTAGTTCTGGGGTGGGGGATATTGTTGGTTTGGAAGTGGGGGGGCTTGTTGGTAATTTTGGGGTGTCGGGTATTGCTGGTTCTGTGGTTGTTGGAAATTGCCCCTGTGTCTGGATTGGTATCGCGTTCTCCAACGGGGTTGGGAATTTATGCGCCTGGATAAAAAAGGCGGAGTATATGTACCTCTGCTATTAGTTGCTCTGTTTGGGCCCCCTGGTTGATATTGATGAGGTGTCTCACTATCTGAGTCTGTGGTGTCCGAGAAAGTAACTACTTTTTTGTGGGACCAGTTGGTGGTATATGATTCAAAAGAATCTCCACTTGGTTCTGGTTGGTAATAGTTCTCTGCCAGATAGGGGTATACTCTTTCTTGACTAAAGAACTTAATATCTCTATTAAGTTTATCTGTCTTTCTTTTGAGTAAATAGTCATTGTAGGAGTTCATTTCTTTTTCTACTTCTGTGAGTTTGATTTTAGCCTCTTCTACAGCATAACTGTCTTTTAGTTTAGCTTCCAAGTCCGCGATTTCTGTGAGTAGTGTTTGGACTAGTTCTTTGGCTGTTTCTACGATTAAGATCATATAGTCTCGTGAACATCTGTTAGAGATTAATGACCAACGTTCCAGAAATTTGCGTATTTGAACAAAAAGGCCTGGAATGTTGCGTACTCTGAGGCCTTGGGGTATAACCCCGGCCTTCAAATATTCTAGCATGAATCGTCCGTGGAGTTCGATTCTTTTAGTTTTTTTCATAAGTGCTAGGAGTTTTTGAGTATCTGTATTGCTCTGCCAAGATGAGGTTGTAGAGGTCGTCATGTTGGACGTGGATTGTCCTATAACTTTTCACCTTAATTAATCCCTTCACCAAAAAAGTGACTTTTTGCTTTCTCGAAAAGAACCTAATCATGAAAGATTCTATAAACTATAATATTCGCTAGAAGAAGGGAAGGGGGGGTGGAGGGGGGAAGAAAAAGAAAAAAGGAAAAACCTAAGAAGATTTAGCTAATGAAGAGGAAATGGTATGTGCTACATATAACACATATCTTGAATTGATCTCACTCCTTATACCAATATGGATAAACTACCTACCTTTGGTTTCACAGATGAGGATTTTGCGTCACTGGTAGGACAATCCACGTCCAACATGACGACCTCTACAACCTCATCTTGGCAGAGCAATACAGATACTCAAAAACTCCTAGCACTTATGAAAAAAACTAAAAGAATCGAACTCCACGGACGATTCATGCTAGAATATTTGAAGGCCGGGGTTATACCCCAAGGCCTCAGAGTACGCAACATTCCAGGCCTTTTTGTTCAAATACGCAAATTTCTGGAACGTTGGTCATTAATCTCTAACAGATGTTCACGAGACTATATGATCTTAATCGTAGAAACAGCCAAAGAACTAGTCCAAACACTACTCACAGAAATCGCGGACTTGGAAGCTAAACTAAAAGACAGTTATGCTGTGGAAGAGGCTAAAATCAAACTCACAGAAGTAGAAAAAGAAATGAACTCCTACAATGACTATTTACTCAAAAGAAAGACAGATAAACTTAATAGAGATATTAAGTTCTTTAGTCAAGAAAGAGTATACCCCTATCTGGCAGAGAACTATTACCAACCAGAACCAAGTGGAGATTCTTTTGAATCATATACCACCAACTGGTCCCACAAAAAAGTAGTTACTTTCTCGGACACCACAGACTCAGATAGTGAGACACCTCATCAATATCAACCAGGGGGCCCAAACAGAGCAACTAATAGCAGAGGTACATATACTCCGCCTTTTTTATCCAGGCGCAGAAATTCCCAACCCCGTTGGAGAACGCGATACCAATCCAGACACAGGGGCAATTTCCAACAACCACAGAACCAGCAATACCCGACACCCCAAAATTACCAACAAGCCCCCCCACTTCCAAACCAACAATATCCCCCACCCCAGAACTACCAACAAGCTCCTGCTACATACAACAATCAGAACTAGTATCTGGTTACCAGAAATGCTCAGTACTGGCGCGACTAAAAGAGATTCCAATTTTCAACCTAAGTAGTCATCCCCTGGACAACATTACGGAAACTCTTCTCTCTAAGGGTCTTTCCTTTGTTCCCCACAGTAGGACTAACCAATTTGAATTATTTAAAGACATGATGGTCTTCTTCCGCAAAATAAGACTACAAAATTACTTTGAAGATAATCAGGAAGAAACAGTAGTAGTAAATAGATCAGGCCTCAAACCTATTTCAACTTTCCTTCCATCTCTAGAACAGGTGGCTCCAGAAAATGCAGTATTTGAACACGTGTTTAATAAACTCTCTGCAATTACCAAATACATTACACCACCTCAATACAACATCACGTATGAAGAACATCTAGCATTGGAATCACTAAAACACAACAAAGACCTCATTATCAAAAGCTGTGACAAAGGTGGAGGGATAGTCATTTTTGACAAATCCCAATATATTGAGAAAATGGAACAAATGCTAGATGACCCATGTCATTATTCTAAGATCTTTAAGGACCCCACCAAAAGGGTACAAAATATCGTACTCCAACTTACCACTCAAGCACTTGAACAAGAACTCATCTGCGAAAAAGAATACGAATTTCTAATCATCAAAGAACCCAAAATGGCAGCCATCTACGGCATTCCAAAAATCCACAAGGATAGCATTAATCCACCGTACAGACCAATAGTGACCACCATAGGATCTGTCACGGAACCGCTCTCGAAATACGTGGATAACGTTTTGAGACCATTTGTATCGCATATTCCTTCTTACATTCGAGACACTAGTGACATCATCACAAAAATAGAAAATCTACCGTTCAATGAAAATACTCAACTCTTGGTTACCATGGATATCACAGCTCTATACTCCAATATTCCACAAACAGGAGCTATAGAAGCAGTAGCTTGGTTCATGGAGATGTTTAACATTGACTGCCCAAGACAATTCATCTTGGAATGCTTAGAGTTGATACTCACAGAGAACACCTTTGAATTTAATGGCTCCCTGTACAAACAAACGAAGGGAGTAAGCATGGGAGCATCATGTGCTCCCACGGTGGCTAACATCTACATGGCCCTGTATGAAACACGTTTCATATACAACGAAGTTGCACCCTTCAGTGAGTCCATAACAACATGGTCTAGATATATAGATGATGTCTTTTTCATCTGGGAAGCCGAACCTGAAGACCTTCCACAATTTGTCTCCTGGTTGAATCTATGCGACAACAATATTTTCTTTACAGCTAACACCAGTAATGTCAAGGTAGAATTTTTGGACATACAAATTCAAAATAACATCGATCATCTAGAAGTGGACCTCTACGTAAAACCTACAGCGCGCAACACGCTCCTTCATTTTGACAGCTTCCATCCATCTACCCAAAAGACAAGCATACCGTTTAGTCAATTCTTGCGTCTTCGTCGGAATTGCACGAATTTGAGAGATTTCGACTTAAGATCTGATGAAATGAAACAAAAATTTCTAACAAGAGGCTACCCCAAACGCCTAATACGAGACTCCTACAAGAGAGCAAGATTTTATGACCGGCAACACCTGTTAACATCACGCCAAAAAGTTCCCAATTCCAGACTAGTATTCATATCAAGACATTCCACAATGAATGCCAAAGTACGCCATGTCATCAATTCGAATTGGCATATTCTAAATGCTACCAAGCCAAGAGATCAAATCTTACCAAAACCTCTGTATGCATACAGAAAAAATAAAAACCTCAAAGATTTGGTAGTGAGATCGCGGTTGACAACAATATCTACAGACATCCAAACTCAAATCTGCAGTACAGGTCTTACCAGAGTGATAGGTAATTTCAAATGCATGTCCTGTGCAGCATGCGATTCAGCTATAGAAACCAAAGAATTCACCTTTAATAACAGGAATATCACATTGACAAGTTTAACTAATTGCAAGACCACCAATGTCGTATACCTGCTAATATGCCCTTGCAATCAAGGCTATGTTGGAGAGACAGCTCGCATGCTATCCACTAGACTAACTGAACACAGGTCAGCAATTCGGACCAAGAAAATTCAAGCCCCCATAGTCCGTCATTACGTGGAATTAAATCACACACCTGATCAAATAAAGTGGATTATTCTAGAAAACATCAGAAATCATCCCACAAATATAAGTACAAATATACGCAAAAAAAGAGAAGTGTTTTGGATTTTCCATTTGAACACTTATCTCAAAGGTATGAATAGTGAAATACCGTGGGAACAAGTCATTAAATAAATTAAAACTCATAGTTTGCAATATTAGAGACTATGGATTTCTCCTTCAGCGTGTAAGATCTCTACACCCAATACTCCTGGGTTTTGAGCTCCACTTTAAGATGGCCGCCATTCTCACTGTCCTTCACAAGCTATGTGAACGTCAGTCCTCTTTCTATTATTCTTGCTTTCTTCTTGAATCAAGTGACTGTCCAATCAAAACACACGTTAACCATACAAATAGTCGTAGTCATGACTCCTAATTTCAACTGATCGAAAATACGGGAGAAGCAAGACGCCGTTGCGGGGACGTCTTGCCGGCTCGTTACGTTATGCTGGAATGAACTATCTTTAAGACACTGAGTAAGTACGCCCGCTTTCGTGCATTAGTTTTATCACAACTAACTAGTTTTATCCAGTATAGGCATTATCATACATGTTCCCTCTTTTGCTAGACACTCAAGGAACTATACGCCAGTTAACAATAGGAACGGCGAGGCTCCGATGAGGAAACATCCAGCACAATCAGGACGTCACTCTGGAAAACATAACACGCCGGACGCTTAGTAAGTACGCGCTCGTTCAGTCGCTAGTCTTACTACTACAGAGTAACTCGATAGATGACCATATTGATATACATATTCCGTTTCTATTTTCAGTTCTTCTATAATTGGACACGAGTCCACGCTTGGAGGTTACCAGAGTGCATTATTTAGTTGACCTCCCATTTTTCGACAGATGTAAGTACGATGATTATCGCATTCATAACTAAGAATTTATTCAGTTGAAACACATTTGGTTTCTACTGCAGCTGTCTTGTTTTCCACTTTTCTTAGACAATCAGCTTAAGCGCACTTAATAAGCCGACAGTTAAAACCGTCTGCCGAATACGCTCACGATTTCATCCAAGAGAAAGCATTCTCGTTCTCCTTCGTTACGAAGACCAGGGAGAATCTGGAAACATAGTGCAAAGTAAGCGTTCTGACATTAGCCATCTCTAGCTATTATTCGTCACCATTTTTTTAACTACTTGACATTCATTCATATATATTTGCCTATTCTCTACACCATCAGATTCTTTGGATCCCAATTACTGACAAGTAATATCCAGTACAAAGCGGATCCGCCAAATACAATGTAAGTCATGCTATATAAAATAAAATACAGTTACAACATAGATTTGCAGGTTCTTTTTAGCACATTCGTCTGAACCCCCTCTAATTTCTGTAATGTGGTCATCTCTATTAATTGAAAGAGTTGTAGTCCCAACAGAGTAATCGGGTAATGATCATCTCCACCATAGTTCCCCGAGCAATCCAATTTAAAGGTAACTAACATTCAGGTTAGCATTTTTTATCCGTTATCAGAATGCACGCCAAATCCATACCATTTCCTCTTCATTAGCTAAATCTTCTTAGGTTTTTCCTTTTTTCTTTTTCTTCCCCCCTCCACCCCCCCTTCCCTTCTTCTAGCGAATATTATAGTTTATAGAATCTTTCATGATTAGGTTCTTTTCGAGAAAGCAAAAAGTCACTTTTTTGGTGAAGGGATTAATTAAGGTGAAAAGTTGACGAGGAGCCAAGATGGCGACCGGGACGGCAGCGTAGACTCCCGGCTCCGTGAACCTCCGCATCCCGCACGGATATCCTGCACGAGATCCTTAACCTGTGCTACGCGGTCGTGTTTCTGAAGGAGAGAGGCACCCAACTGTGTGACTCCGAGGTTTCTGGCTGCGGTATCGCTGGAGAAATGTGCATTTGAACTTTGCGGCCTGTGCGGCCCTGGAGCCGGGACCTCGAGTGGACGCCGTGGCCGGGTGGCAGTTCAACAACAGCGGCCTGTTGTGACTGGGTGGAGTCGGTCCACCGGAGCGGTGCCAAACTCGGCCTACATTTCGTCATGGTCGTCTCTACTGTCAAGCGTAGCGGACCGAGTGCATGCCCGGGGGTGCAATTCTCAGACCCTCCGGTGGCTGCCCCTGCCTTTGATGGTGAGCTGCCCGGCCGCCGCCCGTATCCTGCCCTGATCATTGCGGGCCGCCCCCGAATTTTTACGGGAGCTGGTCCGTAGTGGGGACGACTGTTGCCCGTGACCACGCAACGGATAACTTTTCGCCTGCCCCCAGAACCCGGTCACCGGCGACGTGGACATCGAGACGCTTGTCCCGGGGTCCCGGCCCCGGTGAGGGTCGGGCATACTTGGCGGCCATCTTGTTGCGATGAAGCCTACCATCCTGTCCGCTGGGCCGCAGCGGGATTGTGAGAGTGCGACTTTCGGGAGTGTGGCGGCGCGATCGCAGAGAGCTGTGCTGGGGTACGGCGACCTCCTCGAGGCCCTTGGTGCTCTTCACTCCTCCTTGATTCATGGTGTCGGGGTCTTGGGGAGTAAGCTTGACGGTGTGGCGTCGGCGTTGGGGCAGTGGCGGCCCGCCTGTCCGCACGTACACAGGGACTACCCACACTGCGCACAGGAGGACACTTTGGCGGCCACCCCTGAGGTTAGTGCACGGCTGGACACTCCGGCCAGTATGCTACAGTGTGTTCGTCCAGCTGAGGACTTGATCTGCCCCGGAGGCATTAGACCTGGGTGGGATGTGGTAGCCTCGTCCCGTACGTGCCCTCCTGCGACCCAGAGACAACTCCAGCAACTATTGTCTGCTTTGGCTGCTTCTGCCTTCCTGGACCTGGAGTGCAGTGCATATCCTTGTGCAGCACTGGGAAGCCAGTTTCTCCACGCTGCGGACTGTGTTGATGCTCAGAGACTTCCACCCCACCTGTGTGCGTCACTTCTCGGACGTTTTTGGACAATCCTCTACCTTGGAACATCGGATATGGTGCTGGGTCGAGGGGTAGGCATGGGCAGACTCCCAAAGAGTGGTCAGGGATGAGGCTGATCCTTCAGGGGTGGTCATCTAGTGGACGGGCGGGCTCAGGGGTTGCGTGCTCTCCTGGCATAGCCAACAGCATAATAGGTGCATAATGCTCCCCATTTTTCTTTGAGAAGATAGATTTTGTGCCGTTTATTGTTCACTTTGGGGGAAACTTACCGTGCGGGAGGGAGAAGCCGGGGGTATGTTTTGAAGGCCCTCCTCCAGTTTATTAATACTTTCTCTACCCCCCCCGTCTGGTGGGGTTCTTTTCCTACTTCTTTTTCCCTATTCTCCTATATTTCGGGTCTGGTTCCAGGGCGACAGGCACACTGCTGGGGGGGGGGGCCGTACTCATCTGCAAAGGTGCAGGGTGGGGGGTTGGGGGAGGGGATTCTTTAGTCTTTTATCTCTTTTTCCATGGCCTCCTTTTTCTTCTCTGATTCTTTTTGTTTTTCTTTTCTGGGATCAGCGTGATACACCTCCTTTGCTATGACTCGTTGCCGCTCCGTGTGTACCACAATTTCCGGGGTGCTCTCCGGGAGTTCTGGCGTGGGACTGCAGGCGCAACTGCTTATGACATTTTTCCCCATCCTGATGTTCTTGTGTTTGCGCCATTGACCTAATGGATTGCTTTAAATCGCTTACGTTTATTACTCTGCATACCTGTAATTGCTGTTTGAAAATTGTCTGGCACCTGATCCTTCTGCCTTGTTTCATTATAAAATGAAAACCTTTTTCTCCTGGTGCCCTACCTACTTTGTTCACAGTATTAGCGTTACGATCCTGCTCCCCGAAGTGCTGCCTGTGTTTACACTTGCCTGTTTTTGCTCTGATTGCTTAGCGGCCGGCCCCGGGGGGTTGTAGGCCCATACTTGTTCTTGATTGAACTGTCAATAAAGGTTTTCAAAAAAAAAAAAAAAAAAAATTAAGGTGAAAAGTTAATCTTCAAGCACACGTTTATATAAAAATATGTCGAATAAGATGTGATAGACTAGTGGTTTAAATTGTTTGACCATAGAAATCACGAGAGTCAATTAAGGTCTGTAATAGGTCACATTATTGTACAGCATACTCTTGATAGTGTTTCTTATACATGTTCTTATTCAGGTACCAGTGACAACCTTTGTATGGCCCCCTGATGAAGGCACATGCCGAAACGCGCGTAGGATTGTGGATTGTGGAAGCATCCTAAGGCCATATTTATACTTCACCCTCTGCACATTATTGCTTGGATATCTGTGTACTATGTCTATTATTTTTGTACTTTAAGTCACACTGAGAAGAATTCTTGTAAATTTTGTCCAACATTTTTTAAAAACATGTTAAACTACCTGAAATCGATTTACAATTGAAAATGAAATTCAAAACATGTATTTGTAAATAAGGTGATATACATATATTTTTGCTACAAACCTAAAAAAATAAAAATAATGCATAAAAAGCACTTTAGTTCTATCTAGTTCTGTATTCAAGAGTCACGCTGTTCTTTAATCTACATTTTTTATTATTTAATCTATATTCCTAAATCTATGCTCTTTCCAATTTAGTTCGCTGATCATGTAATTGTAGTTGACGCACAAGTTACTTACTTGTGTAACAATATATCTGTAAGAGACATTAGTTAGTGATAGATTCCTTACCTTAGAACATCCCCAGGCGTCAGATTGGATCCGTAAAGTTTTCATCAGCAGTACCCCTGCACGTCAGTAGGTGTCGTTGTGCGGCTCGGCTGGCGTCGTAGCCGCCGAGATGACATCGTCGGAGCTACTTAGACGCGCCCACGCGCGCTGATGTCAGTTCTGTACACGACTTTTCGACGCCAGGAAAGCAGAGTCATGCCAGAGACAGACTACTGGTGCAATAGAACTAGGGCCCTGAAAGGAATGACTTGAACCCTAGAGAACAGTTCGCAGAACGGGGAGGATGGGCGGGTGGTAAGGAATCTATCACTAACTAATGTCTCTTACAGATATATCGTTACATAAGTAACTAACTTGTGCATCTGAAAGAGACACGTTAGTGATAGATTCCTTACCTTAAAATACATACCCAAGCAATACCAACCTCGGTGGTGGGTCTGCGAAGTGAGATTACACCAGAAAGTCACGGAGAACCAAACGCCCAAAGAAGCCGTCTCTCCGGACTTGACTGTCAAGGCAATAGTGCTTAGTGAAAGTATGCAACGAAGCCTAAGTGGCCGCCTGACAGATGTCTTGCAGAGGGACACCGCGTCCCAATGCTGTAGTAGCTGCCGTCGCCCTGGTAGAATGGGCGTGCAGCCCTACCGGAGGTTCCTTTTTAGCCAGAGAGTAACAGGCTTTAATGCACAAGACAACCCATCGGGAGATAGTGCGCTTGTGCACAGCCCGGCATTTCTTGGCGCCCATGTAGCCAATAAAGAGCTGGTCATCCACCCGGAACTGTTGTGTGCGGTTGAGATAGAACGAAAGTGCACGTTTTGGGTCCAGACGGTGGAGCCTCTCCTCTTCTCTTGAAGGGTGCGGAGGCAGAAAGAAAGTGGGCAGAGTGACAGTAGCCCGAGATGAAAGGCAGAGACTACTTTTGGTAGAAAGGAGGGACACAGTAGAAGCACAACATTGTCCGGATGAATCGCCAGGAAAGGAGGTTTGCAGGAAAGAGCCTGGAGCTCACTCACCCACCAAGCGGAGGTGATGGCCACCAGGAAGACAGTTTTCAAAGTCAATAACAGCAAAGGACAGTTATGCAGAGGCTCAAAGGGAGCGCACATCAGGTATGTGAGAACCAGGTTCAAGTCCCATTGAGGCATCACAAAAGGAATAGGAGGGAAAAGGTGAGTATTGCCTTTGAAAAATCTATTGACAACTGGGGACTTGAAAAGAGAAGGCTGATCAGGCAGCCTAGGAAAGGCTGAAAGAGCAGAAATGTAGCTCTTGATAGTGCCCAAAGCAGAGCCCTGCTGGGCCAAAGAAAGACGGAACAATAGGACCTCAGAAAGAGGGGCAGCAAGGGGATCAACAGATTTTGCTGCGTACCATGCCACAAATATTTTCCACCGACAGGCGCATACCGTTTTAGTGGAGGGACGCCTGGCTGCCAGAATCACATTACAGACTTGGGGAGGCAAGTCAAATGGAATCAGCTGTCGCCGCTCCATCTCCACGCAAGGAGGTGCAGGCTGGACAGGTTCGGGTGGAGGACCGTCCCCTGTTGCTGCAACAGGAGATCCTCCCGAAGAGACTGTCGGATCGGGGGACCAACGCTCATACTGAGTAGCTCGGGATACCAGACTATTCGAGCCCAGTCCGGTGCCACAAGAATGGCTTGGGCCCGGTCATGCCTGATCTTCTTCAGCACTCTGGGTAGAAGTGGTATAGGCGGAAAGGCGTACACCAAACCGCAACTCCACTCACCACGAAAAGCGTCGCCTAGCAAGTGCCACCTTGGAAACTCCAACGTGCAGAACCGCTAACATTGTGCGTTCTCTTCGGTGGCGAATAGATCTAACCAAGGTTCACACGACTGCTGAAAGAGACCTTGTGCCACCTCCGAGTGGAGACGCCATTCGTGATCCAACATGCATCTGCGGCTGAGTTTGTCTGCCTTGGCGTTCAGTGTACCTGCCAGGTGTTGAACCACCAAGGAAATGCCTTGACGTTCCAGCCATGTCCAGAGACGTAGAGCCTCCTGACATAGGGTCCACGACCCCACCCCGCCCTGCCTGTTGCAGTACCACATGGCGGTGGTGTGGTCTGTGAACACCTGCACCACTCTCCCCTTGACAGAGGGAAGGAATGCTTTCAGTGCAAGTAGGATCACCCTGAGCTCCAAAAGATTTATATGGAGCTTGGACTCCGCCGGAGACCAGAGGCCTCTGATCTCCGCCTCTCCCATGTGGCCGCCCCATCCCAGGAGGGACGTGTCCATCACTACTGTGTGCTCCGGTTGGGGAAGTGAGAGGGATCTACGGCTGACCCAACGCTGGTTTGTGAGCCACCACTACAAGTCCTGTGCAGTGCCCTCCGAGATCTGGATGTAGTCGGACAGGTTCCCCCGATGCTGCGTCCACTGGAACTTCAGGTCCCACTGCAGAGCCCGCATATGCCATATGGCATGATCGATTAGCAGGATGCAGGAGGCCATGAGGCCCAGCAGCCTCAAGGTCTTCCTGATCGAAACCCAAGACCAGGGCCGAAAGATCGGAATCATAGCCCAAATGTCCTGAACTCGCTGTTCGGGAGGATAAACCCGAAACTGTGCCGTGTCCAGAACCGCTCCGATGAAGAGGAGCTTCTGAGAGGGAATAAGGTGCGACTTCGGCACGTTGATGGAGAACCCCAGCAAATGCAGGAGGTCGGCCGTAGTCTGGAGGTGGGAGACGACTGCCTGGGGCAAGCCCGCCTTCAACAGCCAGTCGTCGATATAGGGGGAAGACTGAAACCCCTGATGTGCGCAGATGAGCTGCGACCACAGCCATCACTTTCGTGAGCACCCGAGGGGCGCTGGTAAGGCCTGAAAGGGAGCACGGTGAACTGAAAGTGCTTGTGGCCTACCGTGAACCGTAGGTAACGCCGGTGGGCTGGCAGGAAGGGGATATGAAAATAGGCATCCTGCAAGTCCAACATGACCAACCAGTCTTGCGGGTCTAGGGCAGACAAGACCTGAGCGAGAATGAGCATCTTGAACTTCTCCTTTCGGAGGAAGCGATTGACTTTCCGGAGGTCTAAGATAGGGCGCAGACCTTTGTCCTTCTTTGGTACCAAGAAGTAGTGGGAGTAACAACCACGACCTACTTCTGGCGTCGGAACGCGCTCGATGGCCCCCTTGGTCAAGAGGGCCGCAACTTCCTGCTGGAGAAGTGCCAAATGATCCCCCGACATGTGGTGGTAGTGAGGTGGCATGGCTGGAGGGGTAAACTCAAAGGGGAGGGAATAGTCCCTTCGGATTATCTGTAGAACCCACCTGTCCTAGGTGATGGTGCGCCAGTGGGGAAGGTGATGGCGAATCCTGCCGCCCACTGGCGTCTGGTGGGCCTGAAACACAGGACTAGGAAGGTTTTGAGGCGGCGGCAGGGGCAGTGGTGAATTGCCCCGCCCGCTGGCCTCGGGACCCACCACGGTGGGCCCCACAACCGCGGCTGCGCTGAGCCTGCGCAGGCCGGCGTACCTGAAAGTAACGCGCTTGGGCGTCTCAACCTTGACCTCGAAAGGAGCAAAAAGCAGACCCCGAGGAAGTGCGTGTGGAGGCGAGACCCAAGGACTGGGCCGTAGCCCGAGAGTCCTTATAGCGTTCCAGGGTGCTATCCGCCTGGTCTCCAAAGAGGCGTGTGCCATCAAAGGGCATGTTCAACAAAGTATTCTGGACATCCCCGGAGAAGCCAGTTGTTCTGAGCCAAGCATAACAGCGAAGCGCCACCGTTGAATAAAGTGCCCTGCCGAGTGAATCGGCCGTGTCAAGGCCACAACAGATAGTAAATTTAGCAGCATCTCTCCCCTCGGTAACGGCCTGGGAGAGCACCGCTCGAGTTTCTACCGGGCACTGAGGTAGCACCTGTGCCACTGTATCCCACACAGAATGTGAATAGCGGCCCAACAGGCACGCCGTATTCACTGCCCGCAACCCAGAACTGGCAGAAGATAAAATCTTTTTCCCCAAACTGCTCCAGTTTCTTAGATTCCTTGTCCGGAGGAGCAGAAAGAAACGCACTCGGCAAGGCAGAGGCCTGGACAACCAGACTCTGAGGCGTTGGGTGTTGTGTGAGGAATCTGGGATCTCCCGGCGTCAGGCGATGGCGGCGCGCCACACCCTTGTCCACAGGAGCCCCTGTGTTGGGTTTGTTCCAAGTGTTCAACAGGATGTCAGTAAGTGCGTCGTTGAAGGGCAGCAGCGGCTCCGCAGAAGAGGATGCCGGTTGCAGCACCTCCCTTGATAGGTACAGAGGGGAGATCGAGGTTAAGAGCCTCAGCTGCCCTACGCAACACCACAGAAAAGTCCCAACCTCCTCCGTAGCCACGGAAGAGGGGGGATAGCGTACCAGGGTGTGGAGAGAAATCCAGATCCACTGGACCTTCCACATCATCTTCCCAGTCCGGCTCATCCTCTCATTGAAGTTCGAGAGGGTCTTCAGACCCCTCCCAGTACTCGCCTTTGTCCACCGGTTGTTGAGACAGCCAGTAAGGACGAGGTGCCCGGGGAAAAGGGACAAACTCCCCACCAAGAAATGGAATTGGGGGGTAATGGACCAATCCTGGTTCGGCGCCGTCCGGCATCGTATCCGGCACCGTGGCCGGCGCCAGAGATGCCCAGGCCAGAGCCATCGGCTGCGCCGGACCCGGCGGCCGCGCCTCAGGGTATCGTGCCAGCGTAGCTGGGCCCAAAGGCAGCGGCACGGGACAGACCCACCCAACGGGTCCACGGGTCCCGAAGGCGCTCCGGAGGGACCCGCTGGGCCAAACAAACAGCCCATGGCCGACAGGAAGGCTTGTATTTCGGTCGGAGTCTCCTGCGGGCCTGGAAAAGGTAGGCAGGCCACAGGCTACAACGGAGGCTCCGACGGAGCCACGGGGAGTGACCGCCCGCCCCCTCCACCGCATCTCGCGGGGTAGAGGAAGAGCGACGTCGCTTCTTCGACTTTTTATGGCGCCTTGACTTACCTGTCCCCGAATCTGACGAGCGATGGTGTCGGCTCCGCAACCAGTCCCTCGACCTCCCACGGGAGCGGGATTTTGATCGGCGCTGAATCGATTGCCAGACCTCCAACAACTTTTAGGAACGCTCCTGCAAAGCTTTTGGCGCCATGGCCCGGCAATCGGGACACGCCTCGGGGTCATGGGCGTGCCCCAAGCAGAGAGAGACACGTTGTGCGGTTCCGCCACCGACATGTTCCGACAGCAGAACATACAGGTCTTAAACCCGGGCATCCCTACTGCACCAGAATTCGAGTACTCGACAAAGCTAGAGAAACAAGTTTTCAAAAACCCAAGTTTGAGTATTAACATGAGTACTGCTCTTTCTTGGATCTGCGCTTGCTGGCGCGGAAAAAGAAAACTGACGTCAGCACGCATGGGCGCGTCTAAGTAGCTCCGACGACGTCATCTCGGTGGCTACGAAGCCAGCAACGTATGCGGAGCGGCACCACGACGCGCAGGGGTACTGCTGACGAAAACTTTCCGGATCCAGTCTGACACCAGGGGATATTCTAAGGTAAGGAATCTATCACTAACATGTCTCTTTCAGATAACTATAGCAAAGCCATCCCCTCGTGAGATAGGGCAGGGCCGGTGCATATCAGTGAAATCTAGAGGACACCTTGCTATGTCAGGGCTACTCATGTCTGGTAGCTAAGTCTCTATCATAAACAGAATATCTACTAGCCAATGACCCAGAAATCTGTAAATTACTATTGCATGATAAACAGCCAATCGTGAATTAAGGCACACTAAATACCCTCATTAGCTACCATCAGTCCCTCAGAGCATTCCGCCATGTCAGTTCTAATGTGCCCATCAGCCTTATCACTACTAAACCTCTGTTCGTCCTGTGTAGGCGGCGATGACATAACATATCTCAACTCCAACTCTGCCTCAATTGAAGAGCAATTCCGCTTTTCACAGTAGACCCCTGATCTAGATACCACCCATGGCACATGTTGGCACACTTCAGAAATCTGTCAGGATCAAACCAGTCCCGGCTTATACTGCAAAGTGCTTCCTTGAAGTAGCTCACCCGGGTTTGTAGGGAGTTTTAGCCAGAAGAATGACCAGCATGACTGGTGCTGTGTGGCTGGTGACCAGAGGAGCGCAGATGGGCTTGCCCTTGGTGCACCGAACATTGGCAGGCCTGTGTTGTGAGAACAATGTTCTCATCAAGCACCCAACCACACTACATGACTGGTAATAAGAATTAAAAATAAAACAAAAGTTTTCAGAAAAACAGCGGAACTGCTCCAACTGCGATCAAAAAAACAATTGCTATGATCGAGAATTTGAAAAAATACAATTAAAGACTTTTGGTACTTTAAAAACACACAGAAAAAGAAAGCTACATATTAACTAGTCAAGCACTTTTTAAAACACACATATTCTGCCTGTTACATAAACAATCAGGCGATACTCTGCGGGATTGGGTGCCAGGCAGGCAAGCTTGAACTGGCTGAGTGCCGGGCAAGGCGTAGTGGGGAATGTGTTTGGGCTAAACATACTGGTAAATGCCTACATCACTAAGCTATCAGGTCACCTGCAGCAGGTTGATGGTGCCAGGCTTTTTTTCTAAGAAATCAAACAGACAGAAGAAGGAAGATAAACCCAATCACGTCTTCCTAACTTAACCCCTTCTGTGCCACGCCCTTTCCCCCTCCTGTGCCAGGCGTTGTATTAGTGGGTGGGGTTCATGACGAGATAGTCTCGTCATTGGCACAGCGCGACCGTGCTCCATGACGAGACTATCTCGTCATGGGCACTGAAGAGGTTAATAAATAAATCCCAGAAAAGTGGTTGCGTGATGAATAACCAGTGGTGAAATTTACTTGGAAGTCACTAAAGACCTGATCTAGAAGGATAAAAATATATATATATTTGACAGGTTGCCTCACCACAACTTATCATGGCATGCTTCATCCTCAGCAGCCCCTCCAAGGCAGAGTAGGGTAATACCACTCTGGTGGACTCAAGTTTGAAGGGAGTTCTTCAATATTTTTTTTCAGGAGAAGCGCGGGGTCCAGATGCAAGACCTAAAAATACCTAAGGGTAAACCCAAAAGATTTCTTTTTATTCAAAGGTACCCTCTATAGGTCTTAAAAACAAATCTGCCTATTTTAATGGTGAGGAATAATGGCACACGACTGTCGGCTGTATCATGCATCTATAGGTCAATGGTTTTCTTCACTGCTTGGGAACTCCCTGACTAAATAATACATACATCCCATGCAAGTATATGAGGTATACAGCTCTCATACCAGTCTACTACAATTTAGCAACGGTACCTGTACGTGAGAATTAGATAGAGAAGAATGCATATTAAGACTCTTGGTTACATATATGTTTCACCTGTAATGTCTACTTCTTTAATTGATAACATGTTTCCCCAATGCATATATATATCACAGCATACTCAACCCACTCGTGGGCACTGCAATGCTCTAAAAAATGTTTATTGCATGTGAACATATACTGTTTAAGATAAAAACAGTGTCCTTACATGCAGGTGCTGAAACTCCAATCATACATTTAAAATTTCAGACTGACCCTAGTCTGGGATACCTCTGAGCATCATGGTCAAGAGAGGGGCCTGCACCCCCCTGTAGTCACACACAAGTTATATGGTAAAAACTCAGAAGGGGTACTTGGCTGCGTTGCTCAGGTTGCATAATAGGTTGGGCACTAGGACACCAGGAGTAAAAGGCCTAAACCACCACAGTTGGGCCTGGTAGCCCCTGCATGCCCGGTGGCCCTCTGAAAGGAGTTCTGACATCTGCCTTCAAGAGGCAGTCATTGAGGTAGGGGGAAGACTGGAACCCCTCACTTGCAAACGTGTGTTGCCACTTCCGCCATCACCTCCGTTAACACCCCAGGAGGGCTGATGAGACCAAGAGGTATACCACACATGCTCATGTTCGACCATGACCTGCAGTTGGCTACGCTGGGTGTCAAGGATGGGGATATTGAAATAGGTGTCCAAAGCTACCCATCCAGTCTTTAGGGTCAAGGGCAGACAAGACCTAAGCAAGGGTAAGCACTCTGACTTTGTCCTTCCAGAGGAAGGCACAGGCCTTATATAGGACAAAGGCCTCTGTCCTTCTTTGGCACCAGAAAGCAGCAGGAATAACCACAACCCACTTCTGGTTCAGACACCCTATTGATAGCCCCTTTGGCCAAAAGGGCTTGCACATCCTGCTGTAAGGAGGACAGATTGTCCTCCAACAGTCAGTGTTGGGTCAGTGCAAGGTGCGATGGAGTGGATGTGAAGGGTAAGGAGTAGCTATTTTGGACAATCTGCAGAACCCACCTGTCGGATGTTTTGGCCTGCCAACCTGGCTAAAATAAATGGGTCTTGCCTCCAACAGAGTGGCTGTGCTCCAATAAGAGCATGCTAAAGAGGTTTTGCAGGTGGGAGCCACAGAGAGGGCGGGATGTGGAGGCAGAAAGCGGACTGGCTTGTTGACCCAGACTATGGGGTTTGTGGATGCTGTGGCCTCAGCTGCGAAAATGCTGAGCACCTTGATGAGGCTGAAGTGGCTGATCGTATGGGATACCTCTGTTGACACTGCAAAAGGAACAGTAGGGCTGATGCAAGGCAGATAAGCCCAGGGTGCGGACTGTGATCATGCTCTCTTTGAACCGCTTCAGAGAGAAATCGGTCTTGTCCCCAAAGAGACGAATCTGTTCAAAGGGCATGTTCATAAGGGATGATTGGACATCGCCTGAAAATCATGTTGACTGCAGTTAAGCAGAACCATGAATGGCGATACAGGTGCAAATGGGTCAACCGATGTATGACACGCAATTGTCAACCTGCCCATGTTACGAATGTTGTGTATAGCTTGGGTCAGGACAGGTAAAAGGTCTTCCGTGACTCCTGGGAAGACTGGAACAGACAAATCCCAAAGAGAGTGGGAATAGGAGCTGAACAGGCAACTGGCATGGATAAACCTGGGGGCCAAACTGGAAGAACATAACTCCTCTCAAAGGTCTCCAGTAACATGGACCCTATATCAGGGACAGTGGTCAGAAAATATTTTTGGGGTTTGCCGATAGGTAGATGCTTTAATGGCTAAGCTTTCAGGAAAAGGGTGCCGAGACAAAAAGGAGGGAATATTTTAAGTTTTGAAAAGTCCACACTTAGAAGAAATTTCAGGAAAAGCCAGTCAATGTTACCCTATGGAGAAAATTGAGTTATCGGTTTAAAGGTAAGTACTCGACTGGCAGAGTTGAGGTTCTGGGCATAGATTCAGGGACCTCCCAGGGTCAGGTAGGTACAGTTGGTTCACTCTCAGCGGCACAAGGGCGGCCGGGTGTAGAGAGAGTTAGGCCCAATGTTATCCTATGAGAGGTAGGGGGGGCCTTCGTTGGTGGCTGCTGTGGGAGCTGGGCTCCTGGTCACTTACTCAGGGCAAGTGGGGAAGTAGATGGGTGTAGAGGTTGCACTGCCAGGGCCACTCAGGCGGCTGGGTGCAGGGTGCTTTTGAGCCTTCGGGCGCTCAATTGATTTCAATGGGAAATCTCCGGTTTATAAAAAGACTGCAAGCTCGGGGACGAAGATTCTTCAGGTGCCACCACCACTTCGAGAGGTAAGTTAGGTAGTTGGAGGATAGGTAGATACCCCGCGATTGAACACAGGGGGCCGCGGGGCGCCGGGTTCAGGGGTGCCTTTTGGTGTCGGGAAATCTTACCCTCTGTTGATCGCGGTTGTGGAGGAACCTGGTTCTGAGGCTGCAGGCTTCTTCAGGAGTGTCGAGGGAGGTCCTTGGGTGCCGGACTCGGGGTCACTGTCGCTGTGGTGTCGTCCTCATGGTCTTTGTTCACTCCGGCACAGGCCAGGCTTGGCTGGTGCAGAGTGTGCTGGGTTCGCGGTTCCGGGCTGCTGCCAGGGATTAGATTAGGTTTTGAGTAGAGCCTCTACTCATGGGAGTCCCAGGGGTGTAGAGTCAAAAGGTAGCCAGGTCCTCCGGGGTTTGTGAGGTAGCTGGCCACAAGAGATGCCGGGTTGGAGCAGGAGCAGGTTCGAGGGGCGACAGGCCGGCAGGGCTGGGGCCAAAGCAGTTGGTGTCTTCCTCTTCTTAGCAGCTGCAGGGCAGGTCTTCTTTCTTCTAGCTCTTCTTCGGATTTACGGGCGTTATAGGTAGGTGAAGGGCAGGGACCAATGGGTCCCTGTCCTGGGTTGGGTACACCCCCTATCCTGCCTCTCTCCTGTGGGAGGGGGGCAGTAGCCTAGTCCTGATTGGGCAGGGCTTCCCATCTTCAAGATGGCGAGAGCCCAGAGATGTGCTTCACCTCGCCTCCCCCAAATGAGGGGTGGGGTTGGCAGGCTGGCACATCCCCTGTCCTTTTTGGGGTTTCCAGCCAAGCTTCCCGCCAGAGTGGGGGGTTGCAGTGGCCTGGGGAAGCTCACAGAGGCGGCATGCCTTTGAAGCTTCCCCCTGCCCATCCTGGGGGAGGAGATTTAGCACCTCGCCCAGGATGTGCATTGTTGTAGACCCAGGAGAGCAGGGGCTCTCCTACCCAGGGGTCCAGCAACATGTCTGTGGCAGCCTAGGCAGCCTCAGCACAGACGTGGATTGTAGGTTAGGTTTCAGGGGGCATCTCTAAGATGCCCCCTGGGGTGCTTGGTACATTAAATCCCACACTGGCATCAGTGTGGGTTTAATGTGCTGAGAAGTTTGATACCAAACTTCTCAGTCTTCAGTGTTGCCATTATGGGGCTGTGGAGTTCGTGTTTGACGAGCTCCCAGCACCATATACTCTTAAATGGCAGCACTGCACTTACAGTACCGAGGAATGGACCTGGGTACTGTAGGGGCACACGGCTCCTGTGCCCACACCATTGGCATAGGGCACCCAGCTAGAGGGGTGGCTGATGTATGCCATGGCAGTGTAGGTGGTGGGCATGGCACACAGGGATGTGTGCCATGCCGACTCTTTGTTTTGTCTTGTACCCAGACACTCAGCCTGCAAGGGCAGTGTGTGTGTGTGTAAGGGTACAGGGCCTCTAAGGGTGGCACAATGAGTGCTGCAGCCCTTAGAGGCCTTCCCCGGTCACAAGGCCCTGGGTATCTAGGGTACCATTTACCAGGGGCTGACATGTGGCCAGGGTTTGCCAATTTGTGTTTTGTGTTTTAGGGAAGGAACATAGGCCCTGGGCACCTGATTGGCAGGAGTCCAGGGCACACTCAGTCAAAGTACATTCAACAATTCAGCAAAACGTGGGGGCATACCATGCAAGAAAGATGGCACTTTATCACCCCCCCCCCCCCCCCCCAAACAAAAGGTGATGAGACTAACCTTGCCCTATGGAGTCTTCATTGTCTAAGTGGAAGAACCTGGAAAGTCCATCTGCATTGGCATGGGCAGTTCCTGGTCTGTGTTCCACTTCAAAGTCCATTCCCTGTAGGGAGATGGACCACCTTAGTAGTTTTGGATTTTCCCCTTTCATCTGCATTAGCCATCTGAGAGGTCTGTGGTCAGTTTGAACCAGGAAGTGAGTACCAAACAAGTATGGCCTCAACTTCTTCAGGGACCAAACCACAGCAAAGGCCTCCCTCTCAATCGCACTCCAACGCTGCTCTCTGGGGAGCAGCCTCCTGCTTATAAAAGCAACAGGTTGGTCTTGGCCTTGGCCTTGGCCTTCATCATTGGTCTAGGATAGGACCACTCCTATCCCTTGCTCAGAGGCATCAGTCTGCACTATGAACTGCTTGGCATAATCTGGAGCTTTTAGAATTGGTGGTGAGCACATTGCTTCTTTCAGGGTTTCAAAAGCCTTTTGGCAACTAACTGTCCAGTTAACCTTCTTGGGCATCTTCTTGGAGGTGAGTTCTGTGAGGGGGGTCACAATGGACCCATATCCCTTCACAAACCTCCTGTAGTACCCAGTCAAGCCAAGGATTGCCCTGACCTGGGTCTGGGTTGTTGGAGCTATCCAGTCCATGATGGCGTGGATCTTGGGTTGTAAGGGTTGTACTTGGCCTCCACCTACAAGGTGGCCCAAGTACACCACAGTGCCCTGTCCTATCTGGCATTTGGATGCCTTGATAGTGAGACCTTCATTTTGCAGAGCCTCTAAAACCTTCCCAAGGTGGATCAGGTGATACTACCAGGTGGAGCTAAAGACAGCAATATCATCAAGATAAGCTGCACTAAAGGATTCCAGCCCAGCCAGGACATGGTTCACCAACCTCTGGAAGGTGGCTGGGGCATTCTTTAGCCCAAAGGGCATTACAGTAAACTGATAATGCCCATCAGGGGTGGAGAATGCGGTCTTTTCTTTTGCTCCTGGGGCCATGCCAATCTGCCAGTACCCTGCAGTTAAGTCAAAGGTACTGAGGAATTGGGCTGCCCCTAATTTATCTATCAGCTCATCTACTCTTGGAATAGGGTGAGCATCTGTCTTGGTGACAGAGTTGAGCCCTCTATAGTCCACACAAAACCTCATCTCTCTCCTTCACCTTGTTGATGAGGTTCGGGGACCAGAACCACTGGGCTAGCCCAGGGGCTCTCAGAGGGTTCAATGACCCCTAACTCCAGCATCTTGCGGACCTCAGCTTTGATGCTTTCCTTGACTTGGTCTGACTGTCGATAGATTTTGTTCTTGACAGGTGCACTGTCACCAGTGTCCACATCATGGGTACACCAGTTTGTCAGACCATGGGTCAGGGAAAAGAGGCTAGCATACTGTTGCAAGACTTGCTTTCAGTCAGTCTGCTGTTGGGCAGAGAGGGTGTCTGAAAAGATCACACCATCTACTGACCCATCTTGTGGGCTGTAGGAGAAGTGGTCAGGGAGAGGTTCACTCCCTGCTTCCTGTTCCTCATCAGTCACAATCAGCATGGTGATGTCAGCCCTGTCAATGTAGAGCTTAAGGTGGTTCACATGGATAACCCTTTTGGGTGTCCTGCTAGTGCCTAGGTCAACTAAGTAGGTGACCTCACTCTTTCTTTCTAGGATAGGGTAAGGGCCACTCCATTTACCTTGGAGGGCCCTTGGTGCCACTGGCTCCAAAACCCACACCTGTTGCCCAGGTTGAAATTCAACCAGTGCAGCTTTTTGGTCATACCAGTGCTTCTGGAGCTCCTGGCTGGCCTCAAGGTTCTTGGATGCTTTCTCCATGTACTCAGCCATTCTGGACCTTAGGCCAAGCACATAGTCCACTATGTCTTGTTTGGGCTCTTGAAGAGGCCTCTCCCAGCCCACTTTTACAAGACAAAGTGGTCCCCTTACAGGATGACCAAACAGAAGTTCAAACGGTGAGAAACCTACTCCCTTCTGTGGTACTTCCCTGTAAGCGAAAAGCAGGCATGGTAACAGGACATCCCATCTCCTTTTGAGTATTTCAGGGAGACCCATGATCATACCTTTCAATTTCTTGTTGAATCTCTCAACAAGGCCATTGGTTTGTGGGTGGTAGGGTGTAGTACACTTATACTGCACTCCACACTCTTTCCACATGTGTGTTAGGTAAGCAGACATGAAGTTGGAACCTCTGTCTGAAACCACCTCCTTAGGAAACCCTACCCTGGTGAAGACACCCAGGAGGGCCTTGGCTACTGCAGGAGCTGTAGTAGTCCTAAGTGGAATTGCTTCAGGGTACCTAGTAGCATGTCCACTCCTACCCTTTCAAAGGGTACCCCCACCACTGGTAGTGGGATAAGGGGGGCCTTTGGGTGGCCACCTGTCTTGCCACTGGCTTGACAGGTAACACAGGAGCTGACAAACTCCTTCACCTTTTGGTGCATCTGGGGCCAGTAAAAGTGAGTCACTAGCCTTTCCCAAGTTTTGGATTGCCCCAGATGTCCAGCTAGGGGGATGTCATGAGCCAAAGTTAGGAGGAACACCCTGTATTTCTGTGGCACTACCACCCTCCTGGTGGCTCCAGGAGTGGGGTCTCTTGCCTCAGCGTACAGTAATCCCTCTTCCCAATAAGCTCTGTGGGTACCACTGACATCTCCCTGTGCTTCTGAAACAGCTTGCTGCCTCAGGCTTTCAAAAGTGGGACAGTCTCGCTGACCCTGGCACAGCTCTTCCCTAGAGGGTCCCCCTGGGCCCAAGAGTTCAACCTGGTAAGGGTCAAGCTCCATGGGCTCATTTCCCTAAGGGGTATCCAAATCCTCTCCCTGTGGAGAGGGGTCCTGAATGTTTTGCTGTACAGAAGCTGGTTCCCCAGTCTTCTTACCTTTTCTCTTGGTTGGTTGGGCCATTATTTCAGGCTCCAGACCTACTTTTTCACCCTTCCTCTTGCTCTGTGCTCTGGTTTGCACACACACCAATTCAGGGATGCCCAGCATGGGTTTCCAGATCATTTCCAATCAGACATGCAGCTGGCAACTTTGGAGAGAACACTACATGTTTCAGACCAGTAACCCCCCCCCCCCCCCCCCCCCAGCCTAATGTCACCATGGCCATGGGATGGCTAGTGGTGACACTGTCAGCGTTGGTGACTGGGTAAGACTGCCCAATCAAATATTGCTCAGGGCAAACCAGTGTGTCTTTCACCATAGTGACACTGGCACCTGTATCCCTCAGAGCTTCTACACTAGTTCCATTCACCCAGGGGTACTGTAAATATTTCTTCAAGTTGGGTGGCCACACAGCTACAGTGGCAAACTCCACTTCTCCCAGGTAGACTAGACTTGCTTCAGTGTGTTCCCAGATTTGCTCAGGGTACACTTCTGATCCCATCTGTATACTTGCTGCCCCAGGAGTAGCTGTACTGGGTGCCTTAGGGACTGTGTTGTGGGGGCAAGATTTATCTACAGTTAGGTGTCCTGACCTCTTACAGTTATTATACCAGGCCTGTAAGGGATCAAAGTTCTTCCCCTATAGGGTTGAGGCACATAGGGAGTAGTTTGGGTCCCACCCACCTGAACAGGTTTTTGGGGCCCTTTGGGATACTCAGATTTTGTATCTTGGGGGTTCTCACCACCTTTCCCCTGGGGAGGCTTTGTGACCACTTTCTTCTGGTCACCCCCAGTGGTTGTCCTTGTCACCCTAGTCTTGACCCAGTGGCCTGCCTTCTTTCCCAATTCTTGGGGAGAAATTAGACCTAGGTCTACCAAATGCTGATGCAACTTTTCATTTTTTGCAGTTACTTAATATATGTTCCTTCATGAATAAATTGTACAATACAGTAAAATCTTGAACACCATGTCCAGCTAAACAACCATCCAGTGTCTTTACTGAGAAGTCTACAAAGTCAATCCAGGACTGGGTCTGGGTTTTGTGAGCCCCCCTGAATCTAATTCTCTTCTCCTCAGTAGTGAATCCAAATCCCTCAATCGGAGCTTTCTTCATGAGGTCATAGGATCCTGCTTCTGGCCCAGAGAGGGTCAGAAGCCTGTCTCTGCAGTTACCAGAGAACAGTTCCCACAGGAGTGCCCCCCAGAGAGGTTTATTTACTTTTCTGATGTCACAAGCCCTCTCAAAGGCTGTGAACCACTTGGTGATATCATCACCTTCCTCAAATTTAGGGACACTCCCTTTGGGGATTTTAAGGTCAGAAGTTTCCTCCCTATCCTTATTTTTATTATTGCTGCCACCATTGATGGGTGCTAAACCCATCTCTCTCCTTTCTTTTTCTAGAGCCTGGACTCTAGCTCTAATCTTTTGGCCAGCCTTACAAGGCTGTCCTCTTCACTGGCGGGTCCCACATTGATCTCTCTGGTACCAGAGTCACCTGTGTGATCTCTAGGTCCCCAGATGGTAATTCTTGGATTGAAGGGTATGGGTGCCCTCTCCTCGCTAGGGAATAGTGTGTGTGTGTGTGGGGGGGGGGGGTTATTATCCACCTCCTCTTCTTCCCCTTCCTCATCTGACTGGCCATCACCATGTTCAGATGGGTGGTCCTTGGCATACTCAGCCAAGAGCTCATGGAGCCCTAGTTTGGTTGGATGCAGGCCCATTGGTAAATTTTTAAGTTTGCATAGGGACCTCAATTCCTTGAAAGACAAGTGTAAGTAAGGTGTGAGGTCGAGCTCCTCCACCAAGTCCATGTTATTATTTTCACTAATAGGTGGGTTTGTTTGAGTCCTTCTAACCTGACAGTTCTAATCCTCTGCCCTGACTATAGTGACTTTTATTTTTCTAAAATTCTAATGGGACTTAAGCAAGGCCCTAGCAAGACTTTTAGTATTTTTGGAAAAGACCAATCAGAATTCTAAAGGAAATTTTTAGGAGTTCTGTTGTGTGATCAGATGGTAACCAAGTAGTCCAACAAATGCAAGTTTGTATCCCACCGCTGATCCACCAATGTGAGAAAGTGGCTCTGTATATACTGTTCCCAAATAGGTACAGTGTGTACAGAGTCCACAGTCCCCAGAGGTTTGGCAGAGGCTAAAGTTAGATATAACCTTACTCTCTAAAGTGGTAGCTTGGTCGAGCAGTAAGGCAGTATCAGAGGACAGTGTAAAGCATTTGTTGCACACACTCAGCCAGCAAATGGTCACACACACTCAATAACTCAACTCTAGGCCAATGGTTTATATATAAAAAATATATGCTTGTTTTATTTTAGAACCAACAATAGGTATTAAAATATACTTTCTCAGAATGAGATGCTTTATATAAACACTTTTGCAATTTGCAATTGACTTTTGTAGAAAGTTACAAGTGGTTGCAATAGGCAACATAATTCTAAACACAATAATGCATTGAGTTCAATGGAAGTTTCAAGTTATTTGCCACAGATTACTTTTAGGATTACTTTTGGAATTCCAGGACTGGATCCTAGATTCAGTCCTGGGTCAATACTTGGAATCAAGTGATAAAAGTCGACATAATTACTGTGATGATTTTTAGACAATATTTTGCTATTTTAAAAGTTGACACTTAAAAAATATTTCATAGAAAACAGTCAATGATTCCCTATGGCAGAAAATTCAAGTTGCAGGTATAGTATGTTCTCGTTACTTTTGTAATCCAGTACTGGGTGCCTAGACTCAGTACTTGGACCTTTATCCAAAACAGGTAAATAATTACGTTTTCAGATATTATACGATTTTTAAAGAATATTTAAAGTTTGCAGAAATTGACACAGAAAAACAGTCAATGATTTCCTATGGGAGAAAATTGGGTTACTGGTAAGTACAGTTGTAAGTATTTTCCAGAGTCAGTGCTGGGCACCAAGATCCAGCACTGGGAGCTCACCTAAGAGCAGGTGAGTATTTTCGTTTTCGTTACTCGGCTGATTTTTGGTGAATATTTTAAGTTTTGAAAAGTCCACACTTAGAAGAAATTTCAGGAAAAACCAGTCAATGTTACCCTATGGAGAAAATTGAGTTATCGGTTTAAAGGTAAGTACTCGACTGGCAGAGTTGAGGTTCTGGGCATAGACTCAGGGGTCTCCCAGGGTCAGGTAGGTACAGTTGGTTCACCCTCAGCGGCACAAGGGCGGCCGGGTGCAGAGAGAGCGTTAGGCCCAATGTTATCCTATGAGAGGTAGGGGGGCCTTCGTTGGTGGCTGCTGACTAGCAGGCCACGCGGCTGTGGGAGCTGGGCTCCTGGTCACTTACTCAGGGCAAGTGGGAAAGTAAATAGGTGTAGAGGTTGCACTGCCAGGGCCACTCAGGCGGCTGGGTGCAGGGTGCTTTTGAGCCTTCGGGCGCTCAATTGATTTCAATGGGAAATCTCCGGTTTAGAAAAAGACTGCAAGCTCGGGGACGAAGATTCTTCAGGTGCCACCACCACTTCGAGAGGTAAGTTGGGTAGTTGGAGGATAGGTAGATACACCGGGATTGGGCACAGTGGGCCGCCGGGGTGCCTTTTGGTGTCGGGAAATCTTACCCGCTGTTGATCGCGGTTGGGGGGGCACCTGGTTCTGAGGCTGCAGGCTTCTTCAGGAGTGTCGAGGGAGGTCCTTGGGTGCCGGACTCTGGGTCACAGTCGCCGTGGGGTCGTCCCCGTGGTCTTTGTTCACTCCGGCACAAGCCAGGCTTGGCTGGTGCAGTGTGTGCTCGGTTCGCGGTTCCGGGCTGCTGCCAGGGATTAGAAGAAGGTTTTGAGTAGAGCCTCTACTCATGGGAGTCCCAGGGGTTTAGTGTCAAAAGGTAGCCAGGTCCTCCGGGGTTTGTGAGGTTGCTGGCCACAAGAGATGCCGGGTTGGAGCAGGCTCGAGGGTCGACAGGCCGGTAGGGCTGGGGCCAAAGCAGTTGGTGTCTTCCTCTTCTTAGCAGCTGCAGGGCAGGTCTTCTTTCTTCTAGCTCTTCTTCGGATTTTGGAATCTGGGGAAGGAAGGTTCAGGGTGCCCCTAAATACTAGCTTTAGGGGCGTTACAGGTAGGTGAAGGACAGGGACCAATGGGTCCCTGTCCTGGGGTGGGTACACCCCCTATCCCGCCTCTCTCCTGTGGGAGTGGGGCAGTAGCCTAGTCCTGATTGGGCAGGGTTTCCCATCTTCAAGATGGTGAGAGCCCGGAGATGTCCTTCACCTCGCCTCCCCCACCTGAAGGGTGGGGTTGGCAGGCTGGCACATCCCCTGTCCTTATTTGGGGTTTCTGGCCAAGCTTCCCGCCAGAGTGGGGGGTTGCAGTGGCCTGGGGAAGCTCACAGAGGTGGCATGCCTTTGAAGCTTCCCCCTGCCCACCATGGGGAAGGAGATTTAGCACCTTGCCCAGGATGTGCATTGTTGTAGACCCAGGAGAGCAGGGGCTCTCCTACCCAGGGGTCCAGCAACATGTCTGCTGTGTGGCAGCCTCAGCACAGACGTGGATTGTAGGTTAGGTTTCAGGGGGCATCTCTAAGATGCCCCCTGGGGTGCGTGGTACATTAAATCCCTTTAATGTGCTGAGAAGTTTGATACCAAACTTCTCAGTCTTCAGTGTTACCATTATGGTGCTGTGGAGTTCGTGTTTGACGAGCTCCCAGCACCATATACTCTTAAATGGCAGCACTGCACTTACAGTACCCAGGAATGGACCTGGGTACTGTAGGGGCACACGGCTCCTGCTCCTGTGCCCACACCATTGGAATAGGGCACCCAGCTAGAGGGGTGGCTGATGTATGACATGGCAGTGTAGGTGGTGGGCATGGCACACAGGGATGTGTGCCATGTCAACTCTTTGTTTTGTCTTGTACCCAGACACTCAGCCTGCAAGGGCAGTGTGTGTGTGTGTAAGGGTACAGGGCCTCTAAGGATGGCACAAGGAGTGCTGCAGCCCTTAGAGGCCTTCCCTGGTCACAAGGCCCTGGGTACCTAGGGTACCATTTACCAGGGGCTGACATGTGGCCAGGGTTTGCCAATTTGGGTGTTGTGTTTTAGGGAAGGAACATAGGCCCTGGGCACCTGATTGGCAGGCGTGCAGGGCACACTCAGTCAAAGTACATTCAGCAAAAAGTGGGGGCATACCATGCAATAAAGATGGCACTTTCTCACAAGGTCCCGCAGGCACCGAGAACAAACTTCACAGAGGGATCCCAGATGAGGGAATTTGGCTCCTTGAAGCCATCAGGCATGCCAGAGGTAGTGAGAAGGGATACAAAGAGTTATAGCATGGCCTCGATGTTGCAGACTGCTTGGAAATGCGGGTTGTGCTGGGACACGTTGTGGGACTGGCTCTGGAGCGAGATTGATAGGTATGTGGACTCCCTTGTGCCTTCTCAGGACTTCAAGATTGGCAGTAAGGGGCTATATTACGTTTGGATATTTTATGTCTTTTCTTCAACTTACCCTAGATTTGAAGTATAACAAAAAGCGATCTTGAGGACGACTCTTGGGACTTCTGGACAGCGAACTGGACTAAGAATGACTGGA
Source organism: Triturus cristatus (assembly GCF_964204655.1). NCBI lineage: Eukaryota > Metazoa > Chordata > Amphibia > Caudata > Salamandridae > Triturus > Triturus cristatus. The sequence goes on from NC_140594.1 coordinate 859,784,920, forward strand.
GTTTGGCCAGTTTTGATGAGGAGCCTTCCAGTGCTTGGAGCTTTAGTTTCACTTACCCGACCAGTATGGTCTTCAGGTTCATCAAGGCGCAGTCACCGTAGTCCTTAGATTTGTAACTTGACCACAGGTAAACTGGATGAGGATCCATCACAGACATTTGTTTGTGACAGCTTTAGAAGGTTTAAACCCGATCGTTTTGGGAGGTAACATTTCCATTGCACACAGTAAATTTGTAAGGTAAAAGAGGTCTTGAAGAGACAAGGATAGCTTTGGATCGGCATTTGGTGCTGCAGAAAAGAACTTGCGTCTGCCCTCGAGGGTGGTGATTATATAGGCTCCATACATCATTCCAGGAGCGGAATGCAGTCAGTGCTGAGTCACATGGCATCACACACTGGCATTAGAGGTACTGCTGGAACAGTTACAGAATCCAATTTGACTTCAGGGGAATATTCAAAAGGTGAGGAATCTGCCCGTAGAGGTCTCTGTCAGAAAGATTCTGTATTTGGTCAAAGCCAGAGACAATGACATAGGTAATGAGCTAAGTTAATACCAAAGAATTACTTACAGGAATGCGCTTCAGTGATTACTCACAGAACATCAGGCAGTGGGTGGTTTCACAAATGCCAAAACGGTCCAACTGAGGTGTGCCTCACTGAACAAAGAGATTCTGACCCACCTTCGGACAGAGATGCTACTCATGATGTGCAAGATGCTGCTGGTCTCGATATTCAGTGAACCGGTCAGGTGGTTGGCAACCATCCACAGTCCCTGCTGGTATGCCCACTTCACAGTCTCAGCACTTCTAGAGAAAGAAGGAAAGATCCTACTCTGCGCTGCTTGTTGATACAAAACATTTGTATAATCTGTAAAGATCTGAAGTAACAGAACATGAAGCTTTGAGGGCCCTGATTCCACAATATAGCTTTAGCAGACTGATGAGTAATCTCTGTTCCTTTGGAGACTAGAGTACTCTCATCTCCAGATTACCCAGATACACACACCCCGCCAAAGGTGGGCACATTTGTCACTATCATGGCCACTGTATTCGGTCTTCTAGCATGCAAATCCTCTGCAGTGTCCATCCATAGATATCACAATGAAGTATGTTAAATCTTCCTGGTATAGCCTTTGGAGGCACGACTGGAGAGCCATTGTGCCAGTGTGCATGAGTGACGAAGAGAATGCAGGAGGCCAACAGACTGGGCAGTTGTAGAACCATCAGGATTGGAATCTGAGCTCAGTGTTAATATATTGGAATCATGTTCCGAACGTTCTGAATATTCTGTGCAGGCACGAACATAAGGAATAGGTGGAAACCAGTAATACCCATAGGCACTGGAGGTGCTGCAAGGGTTCCAGGTGAGACTTTGGTATATTGACTGAAAATCCTAAGTTAAAGAGATGTGGTCTTTTTAATGATGTGACAGGTTGTTTCCTGTCCATCATGTACTACCTCAGCAAAGTGGTGACTGAGGAGGTCAAGTAGGCTGTGGACTACCATAGCCATAGGGTATACGTGTAGCAGCAAAGAAGGCATGCTGGGTTGAGAGCATAATCGGAAAATCAAAAATTCTTGCCTACTCTTCATTATTTTGACTCCCTGCCTGGATGATCAGTTAGAAAGCACAGTGTTTAATTTAGCAGTGGAAGAGGCATGAATCACTAAGCTTTCAGGAGAAGTACTTAGAGAGGGAAAGAGCAGATCATTAGGAGCTGGCTTATATTAACGTGCTAAAACGCGGTTACCTACTGGAGTACTTGTTGGACACAACCAGAGCTTTCTTACTGCCTCTATTAAGGCTACTATAAAAGGAAGATGGGGCTGATAAAATGGTGTGGATGTTTGTAGAAAGTCTGACAGTATGTTGGGAAGATGTTCTACGTATGTTGGGAAGATGTTCTACTGAGGGGAGAAGGAGTTCTAAGGTTTCTGCAACCTTTGGTTTTTTACCACAAGTGAAAAAGTCATTCCTGACGGAGCTGGACCAAATTATCCTACCCAGTGGCTTCCTGAAGAGTTTTGAGGTCAGTGATGCTAGAAGTAGGGAAGGTTATAAAAGAGATATCTATCTGTGCCCAACCAAAATAAGTTGTGAAAACGCTCCCAATAAAAGTGCCGATTCTCATCGTCTCTGTATTGCTCATCAAGGAGGATTTGCCTCATCTTGAACTCACTTTTTGGACTGGGGGCGGAGGGAGGCTCGAGTGGTAGCAGAATCATTTGTGGCATTAATGGAGCCAGGTTCGAGCTCTGCACTGATCCTGGCATCAAAGTCAGCCTTGGAACAGTAGCAGGAAGTGATACAGCGTTGGAGTGCCTGAACACGCTGATGGCACACACAGTGACATTGGAGAATTCAGAGTCGGAAGGGAGACAAATGTATCTCCATATGGACACAAGGGGCTGGGTGGGGTGTCAGAGAGGACTGCTACCATTTGAAATATGTCTAGCATTGCAAGAAGGCACAATGCTCTGTAATGCTGGAAATGCATGGTTTGCTAGCATCAATACTGAAAGGAAGAGGCAGTGGGGACACAGCAGTTGCGGGAAGGATTCACTGATTAAGGTTCAGGCAAAGACTGGGCAGAAACACTAGGAGGAGTCTTACATCTCGAGTTGGACCTCCTGGGAGAAGAAGAGTGTTTCTTTTTCTTGTGGTGAAGACTTCTATCCCCTCCATAATTTAGATGAGTGAGAAGACTGAGAGGTAGATTTCCATCTTTTTATGGCCCTACAAGATCTAGTACAATGATGGCTTCTGCGGTCATTCTTCAACCTAACCATAAAGAGTTGGTAACTAACGAAATGGTTACTTGCCAGTAGAAGTTCTGCAGCTTGAAGAATTTTCTGGATTCACATGCTGTGTATTGTTCCGTCATCTAGTGGTTGGGTCTGGAATTGTCTTTTTTTTTTCTTGTTTTGGTCGCTGTCGGCCACCATTTGGTGTGACGTACGTCCCCTGTGTGATGTCAGACAGTATCCTGGAGGTTGACGTGCTTGGTGGCCTTCTTCGGATTCTTTTTTCTGTTTTCATCATGTTTTGTAATCCAAGAGATGGTTTTGAAGTACTGTTATAGTCTTTTGCTTCCCACCTGTTTTTTTCCTTCTAGGGGAGGCCGGGTGGGTCGCATGTGAATCCAAAAAATTCTTCAAGCTTCAAAACTACTCCTACTGGTAAGTAACCATTTAGTTGTGCAGCAGGAATCCTTTTCTGGATTCACATGCTGTGCATCAGATTATGTCGCGGTTTCTCCCCTTTCTAGGAGGCTGTGGTGAAAGGAAGACCTTGCAAACAGGTGTTAAAGCAACTTCTGTCCAATTTGAGCTTCCTAATTCATTTGTATATCCACACAATAATGCTTTGTAAAGGTGTGTGGCGATGCCCATGTTGCTGCTGCGCAGATGGAGTCAATGGGCACATTGGCCATAAATGCCAGTGTTGCTCCTTTCTCCCTTGTGGAGTGAGCTGTTGGTTGCACCATTAGTTACTTTTTGGCATAGGCATATCATAATTGTATAGATTGTACTATCCATCTTGCAATATTTGCTTTTGTGACCGCAGATCCTGTGTTATGTGCATAAGCAACAAATAATTGCTTTGTTTTCCTGATTTTTTTCTGTTTTCTGTCAATAATACAGTAGAGACCTTCTTACATACAGGGTATGAAGGTTTCTTTCTGCTTTTGTGTCTTTGAAGAAAACTGGCAGTAGAATGTTTTGATTTAAGTGATACTTAGATACCACTTTTGGTAAGAATTTGTAAGTAGGGTTCTTGGATAGTTAATGCTTGCAGTTCACTTACTCTTCGTAATGATGTTATAGCAATGAGAGAGGCTGTTTTGAGAGTAATATGTTTGAGATCTGGTGTTTGCATGGGCTCAAAGAGTTTTGTCATCAGTTGAGAAAGTACCGTATTTGAGCTCCATGTTGGTTCAGGAGCAGCTCTTGGTGGAGCTATTCTTCTTGCTCCTTCTAGGAAGCTTTTGTTGACTGGTCTTGTAAAAAAGCTTTTGCATGATTTTCCTCTTGTATATGCCACTATTGCTGCAAGGTGCACTTTGATGTTTGACAAATTTATATTGCTGTCCAAGAGGTAAGTAAGATCTGTAATAACTGTTTCTTGTGTATTGATAGAAGTTGTTCTGTTAGTGGTGCACCATGTGGTGCATCGCTTCCATTTAGATGTATAACATTTTCTTGTTGACTGTTCTCTTGCTTCTTTTAGAATTTCCATGGTTCTGAACGGTAGATTGAGGTGTACAAATTCTATGTTTTCAGGCGCCAGGCTGCTAGTTGTAGCGTTGCTTGCTCCGGGTGAAATTTTTGTCCTTGTTGCATTGTCAGCAGGTCTTTTTCTGCTTTGATCCTGATCATTTCTCCTTTGGATAGTTGTAGGAGAATTGAGTACCATGTCTGCCTTGGCCAGTAAGGAGCAATGAGAATCATGTTTGTTTCTGGTTCTTTTGCTTTTTGTAGCACTCTATCCATTAGGGGTATTGGTGGAAAGGCGTAAACAAATGTCTGTGACCAGTTGAGTGAAAGTGCACTTACCTTCGATAGGTGGTGTGGAAACCTCGTAGCAAAGCTTTGGCATTTTCTTTTCTGCATAGTTACAAATAGGTCCAACACTGGAGTTTCCCAAATGTTGAATAGATACTGCACGGTTGTCTGCTTCAACTCCCATTCGTGGGAGCAGTTGTTCTGTCTGCTCAGTTGGTCTGCTGTAATGTTGTCTATCCCTGGTAGATGTACTGTTAGTAGACTGATCTTTTGGGGTATTGCCCAAAGCCAGATTTCCTGTGCAAGTTTGCTATGGGGGAAAGGACCTAGTTCCACCCAGTTTGTTCTGGTTTAACCCCTTCGCTGCCAGGCCTTTTCCCCCTCCTGTGCCACGCCTTTTTTTGGCTATTTGGGGTAGTGTGCGCTGAGGCCCCTGTAACGTTTTGACCACATAAGGTATCCACGCCAAATTTGTGTCCTTTTTTTCCAACATCATGGGAATTCTAAAGGTACTCGGGGTTTGTGGATTCCCCTGGAGGGGTCACAGAAATGAGCCAAAATACAGCAAAATTTAGTTTTTGGGGGGGAAAATAGGAAAAACGGGCAGCAAATGAAAGCATCTGGGTTTTTCCCTGCAAATGTTATCAAAAAAGGGGTTGTGGGGCTGAAATCACCATTTTCCCAGCTTTTAGGGGATACCAGACTTTTGTCAGAAACCCAACATTTTTTACACAGTTTTGGCATTTTTCTGGGACATAGCCTATTTTTCCTATTTTTTGTGCTTTCGACCTCCTTCCAGTTAATGGTAGAAATGGGTACAAAAGCAATATTGGATCCTGGAAAGCTATTCATTTTAAAGAAGTAGACAAAATTCTGAATTCAGCAAGGGGTCATTTGTGTAGATCCATCAAGGTTTCTTTATAGAAACTAACAGTTAAATATAGGATAAATTGAAAATTAGTTGAAAAAAACAGTCTTTTGTGTCAACGTTTTCACCTGTAACTTCTTCTAATTATGACAGCTTTTTGAAAGCAATATACCGTTACATCCGCTGGACATTACTGGTTGTCGGAATATATAGGACTTGTAGGTTCACCAAGAACCCGACGAACCCAGAGCCAAAAACTGAGCAGCAACTTGCAATGGTTTTTATTATGTACCGGGTATATAGTAATTATTCTGTAAAAACGTGTACATGGAAAAATCGGTATGAAAGACACCTATGTATTTCTGAAATGGGAACGAAATCTAGAGTTTAGAAACAGTAGATATTTGCACATTTCCGAAATTAGGAATACTCATACTAGCATGAGAATTATCATTCATTTTTTTTAAATGACTTCTTTTTTACACAATGTCTTTCATTTGGAAGGCAGAAATGCATCGAAAGTCAATAGGTAATAACAGTCCCTTTACAAATCTGAATTACCCCAAGTCTCCCGATAAAAATGGTACCTCACTTGTATGGGTAGGCATAGTGCCCACGACAGGAAATGGCTCAAAACCAAACGTGAACACACCACACTTTCACAATGCAAAATTACCCTTTTTTAGCAAAGTGCCTAGCTGTAGTTTTTTAACCCTAGCTCTGCCGGCACCTAGGGAAACGTAGCAAACCTATACATTTTTGAAAACTAGACACCCAGGGGAATCCAGGATGGGTGACTTGACTGCCTCTCACCAGGTTCTATTACCCAGAATCCCTTGCAAACCTAAACGTTTGTTAAAAAAACACATTTTCCTCACTTTTCTGTGGTGGAAAGTTCTGGAATCTGCGTGGATCCACAAATTTCCACCCACCCCGCGTTCCCCAAAGTCTTCCGAGAAAAATGATACCTCACTTGTGTGGGTCGGCCTAGTGCCCGCGACAGGAAACGGCGCAAAACGCATCGTGGACACACCTCAATTTCGCAGTGAAAAATGAACCTTTTTTGGCAAAGTGCCTAGCTGTAGTTTTTGAACCCTAGCTCTGCCGGCACCTAGGGAAACCTACCAAACCCACACATTTCTGAAAACTAGACACCCGGGGGATTCCAGGAAGGTATGGCTTGCGTGTATCCCCCAACGTTTCCTTACCCAGAACGCCCTGCAAACCTCAAAAGTTATCTGAAAAAATCACCTTTTTCCCATTTGTGTGTGGGAAAGTTGTGGCATCACCGGGCTGACACAAATTTCCTACCACCCAGCGTTCCCCCGGGTCTCCCGATAAAAACGGTTCCTCACTCGTGTGGGAGGCCCAAGTACCCGCGACAGGCAAGGGCCCACAACGTAGTGAGGCGACATGAAAATTGCCTATTTCAAAACGACCTGGTTTTGCAAGGGGGATCACCTGGGTTTTTGGCCCGGTGCTCGGCGGCCAACTAGGGAAACCTACCAAACCCACACATTTCTGAAAACTAGACACCCGGGGGATTCCAGGGAAGTATGGCTTGCATGGATCCCCCAACGTTTCCTTACCCAGAATGCCCTGCAAACCTCAAAGTTAGCTGAAATAAATCACCTTTTTCACACATTTTTGTGTGGGAAAGTTGTGACATCACCGGGCTGACACAAATTTCCTACCACCCAGCGTTCCCCCGGGTCTCCCGAGAAAAACGGTGCCTACGTTTAGGACCCTTGCCTGTCGCGGGTACTTGGGCCTCCCACACAAGTGAGGCACTGTTTTTATCGGGAGACCTGGGGGAACGCTGGATGGTAGAACTGTGTGCCATGACAAGTCCAGCTCGTCATGGGCATTCAAGGGGTTAACATTGTAGTTGTATTGTCTGTTTGTATTAATATGTTCTTCCCCTGAATATGTTTCTGGAATGCTTTGAGTGCCAGAAAAACAGTTTATCTCTAAACAATTGATATGTTTTGTTGAGTCCTTTTCGCTCCACTGACCATGAACTTTCAGGTGGTTGAGATGTGCACCTCACCCGTTGATTGATGCATCACAGATGGAGTTGGGTCCTTGAAAGGTCTATGTTGTTGGATTCCCACCATTGTATCTGTGCCTGCACCCTTTGTGTACCAACCACTAGATCCTCCCAACTTCCTGAGGCTTGTGACCAGCTGTTGGTGAGCCATTCTTGGAATGGGTGCATGTGTAGGCGAGCGTGAGGGAGGAGTGGGATACATGATGCCATCATGCCCATTAGTTTCATTACCTTCCTCACTGTCAGAGATTGTCCCCTCTGGTAGAGGGCTGTATCTTGATTGATAGCTTGTATTCAGGCTCGTGTGGGATAAGCCTTGGTGTTTTCTGTGTTCAGTCTTGCTCCTAGGAAAGTTTTTTCTCTTTCTAGTGTTGTTGAAGATTTCTTGTGGTTTATTGAGAAGCCCAGTCTTTGTAGTGTTTAAAATGTTTTTTTAACATGATCGTGACATGTTTCTTTTGTGCGTGCCCGTATTAGCCAATTGTCTAAGTAAGGGTAGACGTAGTTTTTTTTCTCTTCTCAGGTATGCTGCCACTGCGGCCAGGCACTTTGTGAACACCCGTGGAGCAGATTTTATTCCGAATGGGAGTACCTTGAATTGGTAGTGTGCTCTGTTGTGTAGTAATATTAGGTACTGCCTTTGCCTTCTGTTCATAGGGATATGTAAATAGGCGCCCTTGAGATCTATTGTTGCCAAGTAATCCCCCTTTTGAATCTGTGGAATTATTTCTTGAAGGGTACACATTTTGAAATGCTGTGTTAGTATGAACTTGTTTATGAATCTTAGGTCCAAGATTGGCCTTAGAGTTTGGTCCTGCTTGGGTACTAGGAAGTATGGAGAGTAGTTTCCTTTGTACAACTGTTGTATTGGTACCTTTTCTATTGCTTGTTTTTGGTATAGTTCTTTGATTTCTCCGTTGAGCAGTGTTTGTTCTGATCTGTTTAATTTTCTTGTTTTTGGTGGATTTACAGGCGGTGTCTTTGTGAGCTCAATGCAATGTCCGTATAGTACCAAATTTAATATCCAATTGTCTGTTATACTTTCCATTCTTTGTGGAAAAAGGATATTCTTCCGCCCACTGGTGTTTTGTGTGGGTCCTTTTCCATGATGAAGTCAGTTAGACCAGTTTCCTCTTCCTCTAGAGGATTGACCTCTTCCTCTGCCATTCCCTCTTCCTCGAAAGGACTGTTTCTGCTGATGTTGCCGACCTTGGTAGCTAGACTGTTGACCCATCTGTTGGTTTGGATTCTGCTCCTGAGATGGTTGTGTCACTTGCTGTCCTTGACCAAAGCAGCCTCTACCTGTGGTTTTTCCGTTAGAGAAACCGCCTCTTTTAAAATAACCTCTTTGCTGTAGGGCTCCCATAGCCCTTTCTATTTCATTGTCTTTTTTAATTTGTTGGAGGGATTCATCCGCCTCCTTACCAAACAGAGCTTCACCGTTGAATGGTCTGTTGATAATTAAGGTCTGAACTTCTTATTTGAACCCAGAGAGTCTGAGCCAGGCATGCCTTCGGAGGATGGTTCCTGTGCACATTTGTCTGCTTGCAGTATCTGCTGCATTTAGGGCTGACTTTAGGCAGGTGTTAGCCACGTTTGTACCTTCCTGGACAATAGATTTTGCCCTCTTCTTGTCCTCCTCGGGGAGTTTGTTCAGCAACTTCTCTATTTCATCCCACTGTTGGTGTCCGTACTTGTTCAAAAGGGCATAAGAGTTGGCAATGCACCACTGTGTTGCTGCTTCTTTCTCCATTCTCCTCCCCAACATGTCCATCCTTTTGCTTTCCTTTTCAGGTGGTGGCCCTGTGTTGGAGACTGCATTGGCTCTCCTCCTGGCTGTGGTGACAATGATAGAGTCTGATACTGTACTTCCCTGAATATATTTCGGGTCTTTTGAGGAGGGTTTTTACTTCTTCTCTACTCTGGGGGTTACCCCGAAGTTTGAAGCTGGTTCTTTGAATGCTTCTTTGCCTTGGTCCACGATACTTGGCAGCATAGGCAGATATTGTGTCCCTTTTGAAGCTGGTGCCAGTGTTTCTAGCAAGAAACATATATCCCCTTTTTCCTCCTCTAGAGGAACTCCAAATTGATTATCTGCCCTTTTGACCGTGTCATTGTAGAAAGCTATGTCATACGGTGAAGCTTTCGAAGGATAGCAGCAAACCCCTTCCTCCGGACTCAGTGTCGAGATAGTTCCATTGTTCCTTGAAATTTTCAGAATTTTCCTCCTCTTCCGGTATATCTCCCTATTCTTCGCCTCGAGGTTCTGGTGTAGGCGGAGAGTCGAAGATCCCTTCTTCCTCTCCTTCGGCGTCTTCTGCCTCTTCGGCGTCGACACTCTCTGGTTCAGGCGCTGGTGTTTTCGGGATACGATATTCCTTCAATGAGGCATCGAAGTCCTTCTTTTGCAGTTTTCTCTGCCATTTCTTCCTCGAGTCTTTTTTTCTTTTCGACCTGGAGGACCCCTCTCGGTGTTGGTGGCTGGAGATATTCTTTTCTTCCCAACATCGACGTTAGTCTTCGGCGGTGTAGTGGTCTTTTTTGCGGGTTCGGCATCAACCCCTTGTTTCGGCGATTTTCCCTCCTCTGTGACCTTTGGTTGGGTCCCGTGGGGTTCTTTCAATCGCGGCTGGCCTTCAATCGCCTTTTTGCTTGGCATCGGGGCTGCCTTGTGCGCCTTGTGTTCGTGGCCATGCGGTTCCGATTGATTTTTAAGGTGTCTTACCTTCTCTGCTTTCTTTTTCGGATTCTTAGCCTTTTTCTCGGCATGGTTTTTTTCGGAGTCCCCATCTAGGACCTCAACGTCTGATCCCTCGTGCGTCGACTCCGCTGGTGCTCCATGTTCCTCGTCGTCGCTCGAGAAACCCAGGTCTCAGAGAGGTTTTCTTCGCTGTTTGTGACATTGTGGTGTAGCGGGCCTGTCTTTGACGCATCCTTAGTGTTTTCGGTACGAACGCTGCGCAGGCCTCAGAGTACTTGTGGTCTTCGGGCAGGCAGAGGTTGCAGACGTTGTGTGTGTCACGTTGTGCGTACTTGTGGTGGCACATGGGACTGAACTTGAAGGGGGTCTTCTCCATCGCCTCTACATCGCCATTTGTGGACCGACGTGGTTCTCTGGTTGTGCCTCCCTCACGACATTGATCCCTGATAACTTTTCGGTGATATCGATGATCGATGTTCTTCGAAAGGCTTCTTCTTTTCTGAAGTTTTTCGGGCAAAACGAAAAAATCTTCGGAGCTTCCCGCTTTGCTTTCAGACCCAACGGCAGAAAGAAATCCGATGATGGCCACCATGCACGTCGACCTTCAGGATACCCTGACATTACACAGGGGACGTACCTGGCACCAAATGGTGGTCAACAGCGCCAAAACAAGAAAAAAACAAAAAAGACAATTCTGGACCCAACCACTAGATGGCGGAATAATGCACAGCATGTGATTCCAGCAAAGGATTCACGCTGGAAAAGTATATGTTGCCTATACGAGTAAACATAATTTATTTTTACCTTGGACCTGAACATTTCTTATTTTCAGAATTCGAGCCAGGAGAGGCAGGGGCAGGAAGGAATACAGAGCTTCACTTGAGGCAGAATGAGTTGCAGAAAGAAAGCCTTCATTGGGAACTTCAACATGCAGAAGTGTTGAAACAGTGTTGCGCTAATAGTTGGTTCAATTCAGTTAGTTCCAGAGGAGCAGGGCCTCCTAGCACAGGAAGGATTAGTTACTTACCTGTAATCCTAGTTCTCATCCAGGGGTATACTAATCAAAGTCATAATCTATGAATAATCCCCACCCACGTGCGGGATCCTGGAGCATATAGAAAATACATATATATACATATATATGCATATGTGAAAACATATACATGCAGCCTAAAATGTTTCAAACATGGCAAAAATGCAGAAATTACATAGGTTTGCATTGTAGTACCCCTAACCCATAAGGAAAAAAGGAAGCACTAAACCAATTGTCACACAACAATGCTTTATTGCCATAAAGCAAACTTGTAATTGCAGACATTTGCCTGTAGGTTGCAGTAGAGTATCAAGAAAACAAAGAAAACGGACACCTTGCCTTTAAGGCATTAGAGTAGGGGGACCATGCCTTTAAGACCTGCAGGAGCCCCCTTGCTCCCATGATGCACCACAGGTGACAGTTAGGTCAGTTCTTTTTGACGGTGCACACGCACCTGAGAAGATCTGCAATCAATAAACAATAACTTGAAGAGAATGCTCGTCCGGGGGAGGTGGGTTGGTCGCTTATGACTTTGATGAGTATACCCCTGGATGAGAACTAGGATTACAGGTAAGTAACTAATCCTTCTCATCCAGGGGATACTCATCAATAGTCATAATCTATTAATAGAGTAGCAAGCCCATACCCAAAAGCTCGCGGACGAGCAATAAAGCATCTAGAACATGCATTAACATCACATTCGCATAGCAGTTATGCAAACAAATTCCTCAAAGAAGCCTGCCCCACCTGGGCGTCGGCCTGTGCGTCTGAATCTAGGCAATTATGGCATGTAAATGTATGTATAGAGCGCCATGTAGCCGCTTTGCAAATTTCAGAAATGGGAACGTTGCGAAGGAGAGCTACAGTAGAAGCTTTCCCTCTAGTAGTGTGCGCTCTTGGTCTAGCCTGTAGAACCTTGTGAGACAGCTGATAAGACAAGGCTATGCAGGAAACCATCCATCTAGAAATAGACCTTTTGGAAGCAGCCAGCCTGGTATTTGTTGGACCGTAATTGACAAAGAGCCTGTCAGACTTTCTAAGCGAAAGGGTTTTAGCAAGGTAAAATTTCAATACCCTCCGGAGGTCTAGAGAATGTAAAGCTCTCTCCGGGGGAGTGGTTGGCTGAGGAAAGAAAGTGGGCAGCGTGATAACCTGATTAACGTGGAAATCTGAGACCACCTTGGGCAGGAAGCTCGGATGAGTACGTAGCACCACTCTATTGGCATGGAAAACAGTGTAAGGTTCCTTGCAGCACAGGGCCTGAATCTCACTTACCCTGCGGGCAGAAGTGATAGCTACTAAAAAGGCAGCCTTCCAGGTCAGATGCTGCAAGGACGCCTTATGAATAGGTTCAAAGGGAGCTCCCATCAATTTAGAGAGAACAATGTTGAGTTCCCAGGGAGGGGAAGGAGACCTCACTGGCGGAAATACTTTAAGCCCTTCTAGGAAATCTTTGACTACCGGCATCTGGAAGAATGAGGCCTGGGTAGGAGATTTTCTATAAGCTGTGAAAGCAGCTAAGTGGACTCTGATAGAAGTATACTTTAAACCATACTTTGCCAAGTGTAATAAGTAGGGGAGAATAACCTGTTCTTGACCCTGGATTGGGTCAAGGGCGTTATCTCTACACCAAATGTAGAACCTCTTCCACTTGAAGGCATAAGACTTCCTAGTGGAGGGCCTTTTTGCTTCTCGAAGAATGTTCATACAGTCCGCCGGAAGATCTAAATGTCCGTACTGGATGAGTTCAGGAGCCATGCCTTCAAGCGAAGGGAGGGGAGGTTGGGATGGAACACTCTCCCCTGGCTCTTGGTCAGTAAGTTCGGCAGGCAAGGCAATCTCCGGTGTGGCACCTCTGACAGCTGGAGGAGATCCAGATACCACCACTGGTGGGGCCACTTCGGAGCTATTAGGATCATCCTTGCTCTGGTCCTGTATAATTTCTGTATGACCGCTGGTATGAGAGGGAGAGGAGGAAAAGCATACAGCAATGTCTGCGAACAGCTGATCAAAAGTGCGTTCCCCTGTGATCCCTGTTGGGGAAACCTGGAGGCGAAGACGGGGCATTTTTTGTTTGCCACGTCTGCGAAAAGATCGATGTCCGGTACTCCCCACTGCCGGAAGATCTCTTGGGCGACATCTTCGTTGAGCACCCAGTCGTGCGCTTCTACGAAGTCTCTGCTGAGACCGTCTGCCTGCACGTTCAGGGTTCCTGGCAGGTGTACTGCGATGATTGAAAGACCTTTCGCCAGTAGCCATCGCCAAATGGACTGAGCTTCCAGAGACGGGACTCGTGACTTGGTGCCTCCCTGCTTGTTCAGATAGAACATAGTTGTTGTTTTGTCTGTCTGAATCTGAACGTGGCTGGTTTGGATATAAGGATACAGGGATTTGAGAGCTAGATGGACTGCTCGTAGCTCCAAAAAATGTATGTGATAAGTTCTTTCGGTAGTGGACCAGAGACCTTGTACCTGAAGCTGGTCCATATGAGCACCCCAGCCCTGCATGGAGGCATCTGTGACCACTGTCTGTGTCGGAGGCGTCTGATGGAAGTGGACGCCTTGAAGCAGATGGGAGCGTTTCATCCACCATCTGATGGAGTCTCTGGCGGCTTGTTGAAGAGACCAGATCTTCCCAGCGACCTGACCTCTGCGACCACTGATCCTCTAGCGCTTGTTGTAGAGGACGCATGTGAAGGCGTGCATTCGGCACAATGTAAATGCACGAAGCCATCGACCCCAGAAGTGACGACACTTGCCTGGCTGTGGGGAATGCAGTGTCGAGAAGCGTGTGGCATTTCTGAAGCATGGATAATAACCTCTCCTCCGAAGGACACACGCTTGCCTTTGCGGAGTCCAGAGAGGCGCCCAGGTAGTGAATCCGCTGAGTGGGATTGAGGACCGACTTTTTGTAGGTGACTTGTAATCCCAATGACTGTAGTAGATTGAGGCAGAACGAGAGATGGCTCTGGAGTAGAACAGGAGTGGAACTCTTCAGGAGCCAGTCGTCTAGATAGAGATAGACGAAGATCTTCCGCTTGCGGAGGAAGGCAGCTACCACCGCCATACACTTGGAGAATGTCCGTGGGGCGGATTTGAGGCCAAACGGCAGAACTCTGTACTGGTAGTGTTGACAAGAGATCTGAAACCTGAGGAATTTTCGATGTTTCACTGAGACAGGAATATGAAAATAGGCGTCCTGCAGGTCGATGGCACACATCCAGTCTCCCTGGTGAAGGTGCGGGAAGATTTGATGCAGGGCTAGCATTCTGAACTTTTGACAAATCCGTTGAGCAGACGCGGGTCGAGGATGGGTCTGTACTCTTTGACTATTCCTCGTTTTTGAACTAGAAAATAGCGGGAGTGTACTCCTTGATTTCTTTGCAGGGGTGGTACTTCCTCTATGGCGTTCTTGGAGCGGAGAGTATCTACTTCGTCCAGTAAAAGCCGATTTTGAATTTGAGGAAGGTGCTGCTTCCGTGGGGGTACTTGCGGAGGGGGAGACTTGAACCTCAGCAAGTAACCATGCTCTACAATATTCAGTACCCATTTGTCTCTTGTAATGACTTCCCACTCGAAACCTGATACTTCCTCCTACCGGAGTGGCGACCGGGCGCGGAGGAAGTAAGACCTCACTGTTTGGAAGGCTGCTTGGTGGAGGACTGTTGCTGTTTAGCGTTCCCTCTTCCTCTGCCACGACCCCTTTGTTGGAATTGGGGCCTCTGTTGGTTCTGAGAGGACCATTGAGGTGTTTGAACACACTGATGAAAGGAGCGCTTGTCGCCCTGACGAAAGCGCTTCCGATACTCCTTGCACTTCTCCAGTCCAACACCCTTAATGATGTCCATCTCTGCTTTCATTTTGTTCATTTGGTCATCAGCGTGAGCCCCAAATAAGGACAAACCGTTAAAAGGCAAATTAAGAATTTTCTTTTGAGCATCGGGCTTGAGGCCCGTTAGCCTCAGCCAGGCTGAACGCCGAGAGCATACGCCGTGGGAGTATCCATGTGCGGCGAGGTCCGAAGCATCCGCACTTATGATGTAGCGAATTTGGAGAGTGAATCCCAAAGTGAACGATCATAACCCCCCAGAAGGGCTGAAGCACTCGCCACTTTCATGTATGAAGCAGAAGTGTTGCACATATTCCTGCCATAGGAATCCATTTGCTTACTGTCTTTCTCTGGGGGGACAGAAGAGGAAACAGACGCCGAGTGGGACTTCATGGCAGCCGCCACAATAACGGAGTCCGCTGGCGGGTCCACTCTTAGGAATAAGGGATCCTCGACAGGGGCCTTATACTTCTTGGCGATCCTTGAAGGCACAGAGCCCACCGTAGCAGAAGTGAGAAATGTGGCCATAGCTGGCTCCAACAGCCCTGGCACCAACGGTAGCAAAGGTCTGGGCGCTGAACGGTGATGTAAAGTATCAAATATAATTGATGTGGGAGCCAGAGGGGTGTGCAATGTGATGTTCAATTTCTGCGCACCTCTACCCAGGACCTCAGAGAAAGTAGTGATGTCATCAATAGGAGACACTCGTGATGGAGGAGTGGAGGTATAGGTCGGAGAATAGTCCCGGACCGAGGACCTTGTGGAGGAAGACCAGGTGGGCGATCTGGTGCGTCGCCTCTTGTGGAGACGGTCACTGTGATGAGCCCTGGACCGTGATCTGCGTTTAGAAGGAGATCTGGGCCTTCTGTGAGGAGAAGGACGATCCCTGGATCGTGACTGGCGTGGAGAAGGTGACCTTGGCCTACCAGGAGGAGACTTGCTTCTACGCGGAGAAATCCTGGAGGGCGAGTACGTGCGAGAATAGCCCGACGATATGTAGATCTGGAGATCGATCCCCTGATGAAGATCTAGATCTAATCTCCTCCGTGACCGCTGCAGTTCGATCCCTCGGCGTCGAACGTCTCGACGTCGATGATGTTTGCGTCACCATCGGTGCCGATTGCTGGGAATGCCATTCCGCTCTCGACGGTGGTCTCGATGCCGACCGCCTATGGTGTTGCGGAGACTTCGACGTCGACCTTCGTCGTCGAGCTGGTGACTTAGACGTCGACCTTCGTCGTCGAGCTAGTGACTTCGACGTCGACCTTCGCCGTCGAGTTGGCGACTTTGACGTCCACCTACGCCGGCAGTCCGGTGTTATCGACGTCTATCTTCCATGACGTCGAGATGAGGCTGATCTCCTCGACGTCGAATGTCTTGACGTCGATCGACCCACTTGCGGCAAGATATACGTCGTCGCAGCTCTCGACGCTGACCCCCTCGAGGTCGGCGGAGAGTGTCTCGACGTAGACGGAAGCCTTGACGTCGACAGAGACTGTCCGGATCTCATCGGACTAACAGCCTTCGAGCCCGAAGTGCTGTGCCTCGACGCCGACTTACTTGTATGCGGCGGAGAATCTCAATGTCAAGATGGATCTCTTGACGCAGAAGCAGTCCTGGGTCTTTTAGACGGTGACTTCGACGGCGAATCTCCTCGAACCTTGGTCTTCTTGGGATCAGGAGAGGTGGTATGTCGCAGTTTCCGAAGTCGTCTAGCTGAAGAGGGTGGCTTTAAGGATGAATGATCGCCTTCACGACGACTTCTTTCCTTCTCCAGCTGGGCATGTAGTTTTATGCGCTATCGCGCAGAGTGCGCCTGGAAAACTTCTGGCAGTGGGAGCACTGGTCAGGATTGTGTGAAGTTGGAAGACACACAATACACACAGAGTGTGGATCTGCCAGTGCCACCTTATTGCCACAGGAAGGGCATTTCCTGAATAAAGCAGGCATTCTGACTGGAAAAAATTCGAATATACTAAGGAAACCAGCAGAATAAGCTTTCAGGAGCCAGAAAACGTCGAATTTTCTGAAAAAATCTGAAGAGAAAAACTTTCAGTCAAAATACTGAAGAGCTCAAGCTCCAGGATCTTCATAGAAGGAGCCGGAAAAAAGAACTGACCTGTCACCTGTGGTGCATCATGGAAGCAAGGGGGCTCCTGCAGGTCTTAAAGGCATGGTCCCCCTACTCTAATGCCTTAAAGGCAAGGTGTCCGTTTTCTTTGTTTTCTTGATACTCTACTGCAGCCTACAGGCAAATTCCTGCAATTACAAGTTTGCTTTATGGCAATAAAGCATTGTTGTGTGACAATTGGTTGAGTGCTTACTTTTTTCCTTATGGGTTAGGGGTACTACAATGCAAACCTATGTAATTTCAGCATTTTTGCCAAGTTTGAAACATTTTAGGCTGCATGTATATGTTTTCACATATGCATATATATGTATATATATGTATTTTCTATATGCTCCGGGATCCCGCACGTGGGCGGGGATTATTCATAGATTATGACTATTGATGAGTATTCCCTGGATGAGAACCAGGACCCCAACCTCCTTGTTGCAGTACCACAGGAGGTGGTGGTGTCTCTAAGAACCTGCACAAGCTTCACATTGATAGTTGGCAGGAAGGATTTCAACATCAAGAGGATTGCCCTCAACTTCAACTGGCTGTTGTGGACTCAGTTTTTGACCGTACACCAAAGGCCTCTGAAGTTCCGATCTCCAAGATGGCTTTCCCAACCCAGCAGAGATGCATCTGTCACCACCATCAGTTCTGGGTTGGGAGAGGGGCCTGCCCCTGGCCCAATCACAGTTGAGCAGCCACAACTACAGATATTTTTCGATCTCCTTCGAAACCTGGGTGGAATCAGACAGGTTCTCTTAGTAAAGCGTCAAATGGGACTTAAGATCAAATTGCAGAGACAGTTTGTGCCATTTGGCATGATCAACCAGCACAAAGCAGGAGTCCAACACAGAATCAGTAGCCTCAGAGTCAACCTCACTGAAATTCTGGAGAGAGGATGAAACATCTGGATTGTAGCCTGAATGTCCTGTACTTTCTGCTCTGGGGGAAAGGCACGAAACAGCACCATATCCAGGATGGCTTCGATAAACAGGAGCATCTGCAAAAGAGTCAGGTGCGACTGTGGCACACTGATCGTGAACTTTAACGATGTTCAGTTCACTGTTGTCTAAAGCTGGTAACACCCAGTTAGACCTAGCATCCTTGGCGTGGTTTCTTCTGTCCTTTTGCCTCTACCCTCCTGTATTTTGGACTGTGTGCTGGACTTCGTTTTTGCTAGTTTGTGTAGTACTCTGGGCACTTTACCACTGCTGCAAATTGTGATTATGATTGGCTATCCATGAGTTTTATATTTGATTTACTGGTGAGTATCTAATAAAGGGCACGGTGTGTGCCCAGGGCCTGTAAATCAAGTACTACTAGTGGGCCCGCAGCACTGGCTGAGCTACCCACATGAGTAGCCCTGTAAACATGTCTCAGGCCTGCTATTGCAGTGTCTGGAAGGGAACTTTTAAACTGCCTTGTCGACCTGGCACGTGCACCCACTTGCCAGGCCCAACCTTCCCTTTTACCACATGGCAGGCACCCCTTAGGTAGGCTCAAGGTACCCCCATGGAAAGGGTGCAGTTTTAGGAAAGGTAGGACAAGTACTGGAGTGCTTTACATGTCCTAATAGTGAATTCCTGTCAGTTTCGTTTTATACTATTGCAAGGACTAGCTCTTCCATAGGTTATTATTGGAGCTGCTTTGTAACATCTTACAAGTGTAACTTTCAATTGAGAAGAGGTAGAGATTTGGAGTTTGGGTTCTCTGAGCTCAGAATTTAGAAACACATCTTTTTGTGCAGGTGGATTTTAAATTGTGTTTGAAAATGTCACTTTAAAAAAATATGGGCATTTTCTTGTTTTACCATACTGTGCCTCTGTCTGCCTGTGGAATCCACGTCTGGTTTAGACTGACAGTTTAGCTGTTAGTGCATTCACTCTAGACAGTCACACAAAAGGAGCGGAGGTGTGCCCTGCATATCCTGATTGCTCATCACCAGGCTGATGGGCCTTCCTAAGCTAGAGTGGTGGGAGGAATTGTTACTGACACATAAGTAGGGCTGTGTCTGGCATCTCAAAATGCCGTCTTCACCTCTCTGTAATGTGTTTGGAGCCAATACAGGGCAAGGTATGATATGTGCACTACAAAGACTATCCTGTCAAGTATGCCTACTTCAAAGGCCAAAAGGGGTATAAGAGAAGAGGTGTGGCACCACGGCCAGGGCGACAGACTCCGGAATCTAGGGTTCACGGTACGATCCATGGCGCCGGTGGCAGATTAGCCCAGCACCATGTGACTCTGGGCAATAGCTTGCTTTATCTTCCCAACGGCGCCCAGGGACCCTTAAGGGTGATTGTTCACGCTTTACAAATGTGGATTATTATTATTAAGTATTGAACCTATAACCCCAGACTTTTAGAACACTTCTGGATCAAGAGGATACTGCCAAAGGAAGAGCTGGAGTGCTATCAGGAGGAGTACTGCCTCTTTGCTGTGTTACTTTCCTGGGTTGGCCGGCAGTGGCTGCTTCCGACCTTGCAGAGGACAAAGACTGGACTTTGTGGTTATGTATCCTGCTTTAGAAGAAGCGCTTGTGTGTGCTTGCCTCCTGTTAAGAAGTCTCAGAGCAATCAAAAACTTCACCTGCAGCATCCCTGAACTCCATTGCTGGGAGTTCTGACCTACCAAGTGGTGCAAATTCCAGTTCTGGACTATCTGAGGTGTTTCTGCTACTTTAAGACTTAAAAATCCATGCATCTCCTTTCCAG
The DNA here is from genome assembly GCF_964204655.1 of Triturus cristatus. Lineage (NCBI taxonomy): Eukaryota > Metazoa > Chordata > Amphibia > Caudata > Salamandridae > Triturus > Triturus cristatus. The sequence goes on from NC_140594.1 coordinate 859,804,737, forward strand.
CACCATTTTTCCCGCTGCAAACTTGCAGTGCGATTAAAAAGTCAACACATTGCTGCGGCTGACAAATCGAAGCAGCGCCTGTTCACGACCTGAAGAGGCACTGCAGCCAAAGACCAGAGCACTGCGTCTCAGACACCAGAGACCCCGCTCCGACTCCAGCACATGTCCTGCTACTCAGCTGAAAGAATAGACGCACAACCTTTCCGTGACTGGAAGAATCGATGCAGCGTCCGTTATGCCGCCACGTTGGCCCCAGTGCATAACGATATCCACGCATCGCACCTGTGCGGCACGTTTCCAATGCATCGCCCTGCCCAAAGGAGTCGCCTTTGGAAATAGACGCATCGCTGCTCCTCGCAGTAAGGAATCAACGCAACACTTATTCTGTGTGCAGCATAACTGACGCCTCCTTCCCCTGGGACTCAAGAACCGATGCATCGCTGTGTGTTTGGATGCTTTCCTCCTTTGCAGCCGTTTTTTACCTTGTATTTTGACTTAAAGGAACTTTGTGCTAAAAAGAATGCATCCATAGAGTTTTATGGACAGAATTGTTTAAACCTTTTAACAGTGATATTTTGAGTTATGTATGTTGGAATTTTGCCATTTTTGTCTTGTTTGTTTTAGATACAGATTAGTAATTTTTATAAACTGGTGAGGTGTTCATTTGTAGTGTTTTTACTGTGTTGCTGTGTTTGTTATGTACAAATACTTTACACATTGCATCGGAGATTAGCCTGACTGCTTGTGCCAAGCGACTAAGGATGTGGGCAGGGGTTATCTTGGATATGTAATCTCCTTACCCTGACTAGAAGGAAGGCTCCCTATGTGGACAGGGTGCAAGCCGCTGCCAACTACAGACCCCCATTTCTAACATACCCAGTTTCTGCTTTAAGGCTCGAGCCCTCTCTATAGCTCCATTGGTTAAAATGCTCTGCATCTCCTGCTGCAAAACAGACATGTGATCCTCCGCCAGCCGCCCTGATGGGGGTGGAGGGTGCTGCAGGAGTTGAAATAAATAGGAAGGTGTAGCCCCGTGGTACAATTGGGAGAATCCATTTGTCACAAGTAATGTCTTGCCATCGAAGGAGGAAATGACAGATCCTGCCTCCTACAGGGTAGTGGTGTACCAGAAGAACAAGTTACTTACCTTCGGTAACGATGTATCTGTAAGAAACATTAGTTAGATTCCTCACCTTAGAATATCCCCAGGCGTCAGACTGGATCCGGAAGATTTTTCGTCAGCAATACCCCTTGCGCGTCGCTAGGCGTCGTCTGCGGCTTCGCGTCCGTCGTCGGCGTCGTGCGCCGGAATGACGTCGTCGGAGTACTTAGACGCCGCCCTCGCGCGCTGACATCAGTTCTTGTACATAGCTTTCCGTGCCAGGAACGCAGAGCCATGCAAAGACCGACACTGGTGCCAAAAATAAAATCTAGGGGCCTGAAAAGGACAACCTTAACCCTAGATGTCAGTTCGCAGAACGGGGAGGATGGGTGGGTCGGTGAGGAATCTAACTAACTAATGTTTCTTACAGATACATCGTTACCGAAGGTAAGTAACTTGTTCATCTGAAAGAAACACGTTAGTTAGATTCCTCACCTTAGAATAGATACCCAAGCAATACCATCCCCGGTGGTGGGTCTGCGAACCAAGATCACACCAGAAAGTCCTGGAGGACAGAACGGCCAAAGAAGCCATCCCTCCGGACTTGGCTGTCAAGGCAATAATGCCTGGCAAACGTGTGTAACGAAGCCCACGTCGCCGCCTGACAGATGTCCTGCAAAGGGACTCCCCGTCCCAAAGCAGTAGTAGCCGCTGTGGCCCGAGTAGAATGGGCGCGCAGCCCAACAGGAGGGTCCTTTTTTGCCAAAGAATAGCAAATTTTGATACACAAAACGACCCACCGAGAGATGGTCCGTTTGTGCACAGCTTTCCCCTTCTTAGCGCCCACGTACCCAACAAAAAGCTGGTCGTCCACCCGGAACTGTTTTGTGCGGTCCAGATAAAAGGAGAGCGCACGTTTTGGGTCCAGACGGTGGAGCCTCTCTTCCTCTTTGGAAGGATGCGGAGGCGGAAAGAAGGTGGGCAAGGTGACAGACTGCCCAAGATGAAATGGAGTCACCACTTTCGGAAGAAAGGAGGGACGAGGCCGAAGGACAACCTTGTCCGGATGAACAGACAGAAAAGGAGGCTTTGAAGATAAAGCCTGGAGCTCACTCACCCGTCTAGCCGAGGTGATGGCTACCAGAAAAGCAGTCTTAAGATTCAGAAGACGAAGAGGACAATTGTGAAGAGGCTCGAAGGGAGCGCACATCAGGAATGTCAAGACCAGATTCAAGTCCCACTGAGGCATTACAAAAGGGACAGGAGGGAACGTGTGAGTAATGCCTTTCAGAAAGCGTGTAACCACAGGGGACTTGAAAAGAGAAGGCTGATCAGGAAGCCGCAAGAAGGCGGAGATGGCAGCAAGATAACCTTTCAGGGTGCCCAGGGCAGAGCCCTGCCGGGCCAGAGAAAGAAGAAAGAGAAGAACCTCAGAAAGAGGGGCGGAAAGGGGATCCACAGCCTTTGCTGTGCACCATGCCACAAATTTGTTCCACCGGCAGGCGTATACCGTCTTTGTGGAGGGACGCCTGGCTGCCAGAATGATATCACAGACTTCAGGAGGCAAGTCAAATGGCATCAACTGCCGCCGCTCAATCTCCACGCATGGAGGTGGAGGCTGGACAGGTTCGGGTGGAGGACCGTCCCCTGCTGCTGCCCCGAAGGGGCAGACGTATCGGGGGATCGGTCAACATACTGAGTAGCTCGGGATACCAGTATCTTCGTGCCCAATCCGGAGCCACCAAGATGACTTGGGCCCGGTCGTGCCTGATCTTCTTCAGCACTCTGGGCAGAAGTGGTATAGGCGGAAAGGCGTACAACAGACCGCAACTCCACTCGTGACGAAAAGCGTCGCCGAGCGAGTGCCGCCTTGGAAATTCCAACGCGCAGAACTGCTGACATTGCACGTTCTCTTCGGTGGCGAATAGATCTAACCAAGGCTCTCCCCACTGCAGAAAGAGACCTTGCGCCACTTCGGAGTTCAGACGCCATTCGTGATCCATCATGCACCGGCGGCTGAGTTTGTCCGCTCTGGCGTTCAGAGAGCCCGCCAGATGTTGAACCACTAGGGTGACGCCCTGGTGTCCCAGCCACGTCCAGAGGCGCAGAGCCTCCTGACAAAGGGTCCACGACCCCACCCCGCCCTGTTTGTTGCAATACCACATGGCGGTGGTGTTGTCCGTGAACACCTGCACGACACTGCCCCTGACAGAGGGAAGGAAGGCTTTCAGTGCAAGTCGGATCGCTCTCAACTCCAACAGGTTGATGTGGAGACGAGACTCCGCCGGAGACCAGAGGCCTCTGATCTCCGCCTCTCCCATATGGCCACCCCAGCCCAGGAGGGACGCATCCGTCACTACGACATGCTCCGGTTGGGGAAGGGAGAGGCTCCTGCCCATGACCCAATCGCGGTCCGTGAGCCACCACTGCAACTGTTGTGCAGTGCCCTCCGAGATCAAGACATGGTCGGACAGGTTGCCGTGATGCTGGGCCCACTGAAACTTCAGGTCCCACTGCAGAGCCCGCATGCGCCGCCTGGCGTGATGCACTAGTAGGATGCAGGAGGCCATCAGCCCCAGAAGCCGCAACACTAGCCTGACCGAAACCCAGGATAGAGGCCGAAAGATGGGAATCAGGGCCTGTATATCCCGGACCCGCTGTTCCGGTGGATAGACCCGGAACTGCGCCGAATCGAGAACTGCTCCGATGAAGAGGAGCTTTTGAGAGGGACTCAGGTGTGACTTCGGCACGTTGATGGAAAATCCCAGCAAATGCAGGAGATCCGCCGTAGTCTGGAGGTGGGAGACGACTGCCTGGGGCGAGCCCGCCTTCAACAACCAGTCGTCGAGATAGGGGAAGACTGGAACCCCTGATCTGCGCAGATGAGCTGCGACCACCGCCATCACTTTCGTGAACACCCGAGGGGCACTGGTGAGGCCGAAGGGGAGCACGGTAAACTGAAAATGCTCGTGGCCCACCGTGAACCGCAGGTAACGCCGGTGGGCCGGCAGGACGGGGATATGGAAATATGCGTCCTGCAAGTCCAACGCTACCATCCAGTCTCCGGGGTCTAGGGCAGCTAGAACCTGAGCCAAGGTTAACATCTTGAACCTTTCCTTTCGGAGGAAGGCATTGACGTTCCGGAGGTCCAAGATGGGGCGTAGGCCCCCTTTGCCCTTCTTGGGAACCAGAAAGTAGTGGGAATAACAACCACGACCTACTTCTGGACTCGGAACGCGCTCGACGGCCCCCTTGGCCAAGAGGGCCGAAACTTCCTCGCGGAGAAGATTCAAATGATCCCCCGAGATACGGTGGTGCTGCGGTGGCATGGCTGGAGGGGTCGTCTCGAAGGGGAGGGAGTAGCCCCTTCGGACGATTTGCAGCACCCACCTGTCCGATGTAATGGACCGCCAGTGGAGCAGGTGATGGCGAACTCTGCCGCCCACTGGCGTGGAATGGGCCTGAAAGCTCGGACTAGGAAGGCTTTGAGGCGGATGCTGCCGGGGTGGATGTGGGCTGACCACGTCGTCCTCCAGATCCGCCACGGCGGAAACCACGTCCGCGACCGCGCGCAGGTTGGTTCTGCGGCTGGTGGCTGGGCGGACGTGAGGAGGCGCCCCTTCCTTGGCCACGAAAGGGGCGAAAAGCGGAGGTGTGCGCCCGCGGAGCCGAGAGGCCCAAGGACTTGGCCGTAGCCCGGGAGTCCTTAAAGCGGTTCAGCGCACTGTCCGCCTTCTCACCAAACAGGCGAGTGCCATCAAAGGGCATGTCCATGAGGGTGTTCTGGACATCCCCGGAAAATGACGTGGACCGCATCCAGGCGTGGCGGCGGAGCGCCACCGTGGTGGAAATCGCCCGACCCAGCGAGTCCGTGGTGTCAAGCCCACATCGTATGGCGTGCCGCGCTGCATCCCTCCCATCGGCCAAAGCCTGGGTAAGACGTGTCCGGACCTCCTCCGGACACAGGGGCAGCACGTCCTCCACCGTATCCCACAGAGAATGGGAATAACGGTCCAAGAGACAGGCGGTGTTCAAAGACCGCAGGCCCAAACTAAGGGACGAGAACAGTTTCTTGCCAAACTGCTCGAGTCTCTTGGAATCCCGGTCCGGCGGAGCGGTCGGGAAGGAGGATTGGGAGGTAGAGGCCTGGATAACCAGACTCTCGGGGGTGGGGTGTTGGGACAGGAAACTGGGGTCGCCCGGAGCAGGGCGGTGGCGCCTGGCAACGTTCCTATCCACAGGAGGAACTGTGGAGGGCTTGGACCAGGTGCCCTGCAGAACGTCAGTGAGGGCCTCATTGAACGGCAGCAGAGGCTCAGTGGAGCTTGCTGCGGTTTGAAGCACCTCAGTGAGGATGTTAGTTCTCACAGCCACGGCAGGCAGCTCGAGCCCAAGGGCTGCGGCCGCCTTGTGCAGCACCACAGAAAATGCTGCACCCTCCTCCGAAGCCACAGTCGGAGGAGAAGTGAATCCAGTGTCTGGCGATGTATCAAGACCACTGGCCTCCCCCAGTTCATCTGCCCAGTCCTGTGAAAGCTGCGACTGAACAGCCATAGGGTCCTCAAACCCCTCCCAGTCGCCCCCGTCGTCCGATTCCTGATAAACAGGAGGAATGATCGGAGCCGGACTGTAGAGATGATAGGTCTCAAGCGGCGCCGGACGCGGCGTCAGTCGACGCCGTTGCGGCGCCGGGTCCGGAATAGGGCTAAACTGGGGTTGGACGCCGTCCGGAGTCGGCACCAAAGGCGGCGGCGTCGGCGGCACCGGAGGTGTAGGCGTCTGCGCCGGCGGCGCCGGTGACGGCGTCGGTGGTTCATGCGCCGGCGCCGGTGGAGGAGTGGTTAGGTCAACCGGCGTCGACGGGGGCCCAGGCATGGGCCCCGCGGGGACCTGCGGCGTCGAGACCGGAGTCGTCGACGGCGCCGGGGCCGAAGCCGCCGGCAGGCAAGGTCGCCCAGTCGAGTCCGCGGGGCCCGAAGGCGCGCCAGCGGGTGTCGACGGCGGGGCCAGGCTCCTCATGGCCGAGAGGAAGGCACTGACCTCCGCCGGCGTCGCGTTAGTCCCAGGGACCGGAGGGTATGGGGACAGGCGCGGCGCCTGCGGCTCCGCCGGAGCCGCGGGGGTGGAACCACTTGGACCCTCGGCCGAGTCGCGCGACCGGCGAGGGGAGTCCGAAGAGCGATGTCGCCGCCTGGACTTCTTAGAGCGTTTGGACTTACCCGACGACTTGGAGCCCGACGATCGATGGTGGCGTCGGCTAGGGCTCTGCGAGCGATCCTTGGACCTCCTCCTGGACCGGGATCGCGCACGACGCGGAGCCGAGTGGCGAAGCTCGAGAAGCTTGCGGGACCGCTCCCGCCGAGCCTTCGAAGTCAGGGCCTGGCAATCGGAGCACGACTCCGCGTCGTGGTCGGGGCCTAAACAGTAGAGGCACCGGCGGTGGTGGTCGGTCACCGACATCAGTCGATGGCAATCCTCGCAAGCCTTGAACCCAGGCATCCTACCGGCACCAGATGTCGACAGACAAGGATCAAAAGTGATCAAAAAAGATTTAGTCAAAAAAGACTAAAAGGGGTAGCTCTCCCGGATCTGCGCTTACTGGCGCGGAAAAAAGAAGAACTGAGGTCAGCGCGCGAGGGCGGCGTCTAAGTACTCCGACGACGTCATTCCGGCGCACGACGCCGACGACGGACGCGGAGCCGCAGACGACGCCTAGCGAAGCGCAAGGGGTATTGCTGACGAAAAATTTTCCGGATCCAGTCTGACGCCTGGGGATATTCTAAGGTGAGGAATCTAACTAACGTGTTTCTTTCAGATAGGCTCATTAAAGTGGTTTTGAAGTTGCGGTTGCTGGGCAGGAGCTGTGCATTGACCCTGATATCCTGGACACTGTCTCTGGGAGCTGTGTCCCCAACCTCGAGAGGATTGAGAAGCTTGAAGCACTGGCTGCGGAGTCTATGCATCATACCTCTAACATAAATATGAAAGGGACAAAACTGTTGGAGAAACTGCCTGACTGGTGTGCAGAGACCTGAAGAACAAGCTGTGGCGCAACACTCTTTGAACTCTTTGTGGGCCGATTCTACTTTCTCACCGAGGAGGTGAGAGCTGTCAAATGGCACACCCATCAAGGCTGCCTGGATATCCAGAGAAGCCCATAAAACGTATCCCAGAATGGTGCTGAAGCACCACATTCATGCCTATTGTCCGACCCAAGCAATGTATTGTATCCAGGCCAGGCCGAAGAACCTATTTAGCTGCATCCTGGTTGTTAGAGTTTTTGCTAGAGAGGCTTGTAAGTCATCTGTGACCACCAGTTTGATCTGACCGGCCATGTCTCATTGCGCATGGGATTTGAACCTATGGAGAAACTGGTGTTTACTGAACGGAGGGCAAGACTAGCGGAGAAAAATGTGTTTGCTGCACACCTCCATATGCTTGGATTCGCAGTCTGCAGGGGTTGTAGGAAAAGTCAAACAACAAAAATGAAAAGGAGCATATAATTATATAATCAATTTTGTTCAATTAAAAGCAGTACAAGTTCCTAGCAATGCTCTACCATCAAATGTTAAAGATTAAATATCCATTCAAATGCCTCAGGAATCTTGTGCACGAGATTCAATCCACTTTATTGAAGTTTATTCATTGTAACAATAGCACATCAGCCCAGCCAATGCGTTTTGTTCTTGCAGACTTCATCAGGGTTGGGTTGTTAATAAAATCCTAATGTTGCAGTGAATGAAGAAGTGTAAAATAAGCACCATGTCTGGTAATGCTTAAAGATAATGAGTTGTTTGGTGGTATAATACCCCTTCTTCGTCAGAGTTACAGTCCCATATCGAGAGCATACAGGCGTTCTTGCTGTAGAGTTGCAGGAAAAGTGTTAGGGTTGACTTAGTTGGTGGACGTCTGCACCACCAAGTTATTTGGATTTGGGTGCTGAGAAAGAAAGTCAGGTTTGCCTGGTGCCCGTTTGTGGCAACAAACGACCGGTCTATTGACTGAAGGGCCAGGAAATGGTTTTGCCCAACTACCTAAAAGCATATTAGTAAGGGGTTCATTAAATGACAGAAGAGGTTCAGTAGTTGCCTGGTCAGGCTTGTCAGGCCTAGCTGATCAGGGGTGATACACCGAACCCGGAACCCAGGATGCTTGTTTTCTGTCTAGGGAAGACCTGGCATGCTTTGCCCTCTGTGGTTCAACTAGGAGGGGAGACTAATCCAGAGCCTGGGAAGGATTCCAGGCAACTGGCATCCTGAAGATCTTTTTATCAGTGGTCCTCATCATATTGTAGGACATATGTCTCCGTCATTGCTACAAGTCTGACTTTGGTCTGAATCTGAGCTGAAAATCTGATATAGTATCTGTCAGAAGAATTGCCAATTGGCAATGCCACAATGGCAACATGGTGTGGCCTCTGATCAGGTCGAGACTATGTCTGCTTGGGAGTCGGAAAGCACTATAGGTAGTGGATCCTCCTTCGGCATTGAAGGGTCCACCGTAGATTGTCACACTGGAACTAAATTCGGCACCAAAGATATTGCACACCCCAAAGAGGGTCGAGGGGCACAGCCATGCAGAATCTTGGGCTCAGAGACATGCCAGAGGGAGCCACGCATGCCATAAATGGGTAACATTGCCTCCCTAATAGGTCTTGATTTGCTGCAATGTCACCAACAGACCTGGAAAGGAGGGGTCGCATCAGGACCGGAATGGTCTCCTCACGAGACCCGAAGCAAGATGGTGCGGAATATTAACAATCTTGTACCTTCTAAGCAGATCAATATTGGCGGGAAGGGACAGAGTCTCACTTTGACTTCTTTGTGTAATTTACTTATTCAACTAACCCGAAAAGTATGACAGCAATAAATATCTGCCATAGGAGCCACCAGGGAACAAGACCTTGCTTTCGACTTCCGTCACTGCAACGTAGTCTTTCGATGTTTGGTGGCATACAGCTTTGCCTTGTGGTCTAGTATGGCCTTCGGATTCATCTGAGAACAGTGTCACAGGTCCAGGAATCGAGCTCCCACCCCAGGCACGATGAGCGTACTTAGTGAGGGTCGGTCACAGACTTCTGGGTGCGATGATCCTTACATGGCTTGAACAATGTTTTAGGGGACGACAATTTTCTTTGCACACTCAGCGTAGAAATTTTGAAATAAGGGCCTAAAAGACCGAAGAGTAGTCCTGGCTCCTTTTCTGAATGAGTGAAGTCTTGCTGTGTTTTGCAAAGTAAACCTTTACAATCTCATATGGCCTTCAGATTCACCTGAGCATCGTCAACGCAGGTTTTATGAGTGATGTTAAACTTCAAACACAAGGCACACATTTTATGAGGAATCTGTCACATTCATCTGTTTGAAACAGCCCTACAAGTTTTAAACCCTGTCGTCTTAGGAGGGCACATTTCTCTTGCACAATGGAAGAAACAAGAAATGTTATAGGAAAAAAATCCCTTTAGAAACAAAATAAGTAGAGCTCTGGATCCGCGCCTGAAGGTCTGTAAAGAAAGGAACAGACATCAGGGTGCATTGGTGGCGCTTATAGGTGGTTCTGTTTGTCATTTCCAGAAGGGAACAAAGTTTGTGTGAAGCCCCACTGCGTCACCTACCGGCAAGCATGTGAACTGCTTTAGAGTATTTGCAGATCCAGTATGATAACTAGGGAATATTCACAAGGTGAGGAATCTACGATTTTAAGTACCCATCAGAAACTGCAGGAAATACTGGGGGAATCAAAATCTTTACTGCCCCAGTTTATATATTCCAGAAAAGTATAATTTGTAGAATGCAATAAAAGGTAAAGCTCTCAGGAAAATATACGAAAAGAACTTGCACTTACGGATTTGGGCCTGCAAATAGGCTCGTCTTTATTAATCAGAGAAAAAAATAAAAAGACTAGAAGAGAGAGGCCACCCATGTGGAAGGATCACAGATGTGGCATGAGCTCTGGCAATAGGTTTCTTCTGTACAATGACAAAAGTCAGTTGTTTCCATCAGGAGGGCATCTCATCAATCAGGTTGTCCCGGCGTGTGTTCTGGTCAGATAAAAATGGGTAAACTCTGCCTAGGATCCTTGGGTCTAGGTGATATTGCAATAGTACTGCAGGTCCTCTCTTCCACATGATGTTGAATATTGGGCCCTGAAAAACCACAAGGCATTGTGTAGCAATAAGGCACTGTTTTTCCAGTACATAGACATACCTTCTACTTGAAGCAAAATGGAGCATGAAAAGGCCACTCAAATTTAATACAACCAGTATTTATTCCAGGGCTGATATTGTTTTCTAAACTGGCAAAGATTTTGAGGTGTTGTACATTTTGTAAACATTAGAACAATTCTCTTCCGCCCCTTCACCCTTCCTATGGAATTCACAAGAGCTGCATGGAGAAAGGACATTGCTCCATACTTTTCCACTTGCAAACGAGTCAAAAAAACTATATACATGTTTGCACTCTCTGTACAGTTTCTGTACATGTCGGAGGGAAAGGAAGGGCTGTCCCACCTTAATGCCCCCTAAAAATATACATATATAATAAAATAGACGTAGCACACAGCTGTGCGTAACTCTGGGATTCCCTCATTTTTCTGATTTGATGAGACAGAGATGGCACCAGAAGGGATACTCGAGGAAAATCTAGATTTACATTAGGGAGTTAGAAGAGGTGAGGAAAAGTGGAAAATCAGGGTCTGAGGTGTTAAACGGGAAAAAAGATGACAGTAGGTAGCAAGAGAAAAAAATGTGAGGTGTGATTGTAAATGGGAACAAAGTGGATCCAGAGAGGTGTATACCAAGACTGTAAAATAGGGAAAAAGGGAGGGTTAAGGGACAATCTGACCCAAGGAAGTGTTGAAGACAGAAAAAAAAGAGTGGCTGAAGAGCAGTGGGCAAAAGGAGCGGATGACTAAAGGGAGGAAGAGAATTAACAAGAAATGGCAAGTCAAAGAAAGTGCATAGAAGATGGGTCAGTGTGAAGAACAGGGGAGTGCAGAAAGAGCAGAGGTCATTAATAAAGTGAAAGGAAGAGAAAAAAGTGAACTATGAAGAGAGCGACTGAGTGAAAGGCAAGTACAGAGGAAGGGAGGAATGTAGAGAAAAAGAGTGTGTTGAGAGAACGATAGGCTGAGTGCATATCGTTAAGAAAGAAAAGAGTATGCAGAAGAGTGCTTGAGAAGTGTTAGAGGACTGAAAGGTAGGGGCAGATGTGTTTAATGTTTGGTTAAGATAGAATGCATGTGTTGTATGGCAAGGGCATAAGAATGTATGTGATGCAGGAGATTGTCTGAACTGATTAAGTGCATTTGTCAAACTGTTTTGGGGGAAGTAAGTGATAATTTAGGTTTGTGGATTTTTATATATACATCTTAAATTTGTACAAGTAAAGCATTTGAAAGAGTAAGGGCATCTCAAATGTGAGAAGCAAAGTCCCCAGCTCACTCCACGACCGGCCACTGGGAAAGCTCCCTTTCTTTAAAGCCAGGTAGAACTTACACTCCCATTCCCACAAAGGAACAGAATTGGCGGGTACCTGCATAAGGAGTGAAAGGGAGTGGAGGCCGTAAGAATGGTAGCATGGATCTCTTGTCCAAACTAAATAAAATTAAAATTTGAAAATAGCAGCCTCTTGAACGAGACTAATGGAAAGAGAAAGAGAGGAACAGCACTAAGGGGATGTCCTTCATTTGCCGTGTGAAAACTATTGCAATCACTGCAAAGCGGCTGGAGCAGGAGGACCCTGAAAAAGGACTTTTCTTTACTTATCAAAGGGAACAATCTGGTGGCAAGATCTGCACTCCTCTATTCCCCCACAATTTACCTCCCAAGTCCCATAACATTTGCCCCAAGTCCGGACTCCCATTAACACAGCTTATCAAATGGAGCTCCTGAATCCAGGAGAGCAAGCATCCCAGTCACCCAGCAACAGTTTTGCCTTTTAAGGGTCCATGTGGTATTGTGATGAATGTCTGTTAACCATTTTTCCTCTCGCTACTTGAATGTTGCTGTTGGCAAGGACATGCCAAGAGATAGCACGTCAAAGTTAGTTGGTGCCATAGATCCGTTCTTGTGCAAAACTGCTACCTTAGTGGTATTTCCAGCCCCGTTGAGTCTGTTTGAAGTACACATACAATTGTCTTGACACCAAAGCAGATAAAAGAAAGCACCAAGAAGTTGTTTGTGAAGGTACTAAATGTATAGACTCTCAGAGGTGGAGTAAAAAAATAGTTGCAGCCATATATTTGAGAAATTCATGGTTAACAGAACTGGGCTGAGCTGGGCAGGCATGTACTTTCTTAACATTCTTCCAGTGTCTCAATTTCCCCCATGTTGAGCCGCTCAGATGAGGCATTAACAGAAAACCCTGAAAAGACAGAGGAAACATTTTTAGCATAAAAACAAAGCACCATGAATAAAAGGTCAGAAAATAAATTCATAATGCTGGCAGATCTCTGCTGGTCAGAAAAAAGTGAAGAAAAACTACTTGGCTGTAATGTTAGTTCTTTAAACTTTTGCATATGTACCATGTTCATACCTTTTGAAACAGATATCCAACATCAGGGTGATAATTTACTGTTTTAAAACACTTTTTGCTATTTACCACCTTTATTAAAATGGCAATACACATTCCGCTTTAAAGCAACTTCACAGAAGCCATGTTAGTGTATGACTTTAAAAGTAAGGATTAATTAATAACACTAGTATTAAGAATGATTCATGGACTTACGGAGTCAAGGAATTTACATACTGCAACCTGGTTTTACATTTAAATACTTCTAAAGAATATACTAAGTATATTAAAAAAAGACTAACATTCATTTAAACACATCCACTTGTGGTGCTGCCTTTTCACACATTAATTGCACCTTATTCAATGTTCATGCAGTGTTTGACTCTGCATAATCGAATAATGTGAGTATGCATTATTTACTGAAAACTGCATCTTTTTACAATGTGTGGTTTTATGGCGATTTCGGAAACACTTAACGCACAAGTTACTTACTTGTGTAACAATGCATCTGTAAGAGACATTAGTTAGTGACAGATTCCTTACCTTGGAATATCCCCAGGTGTCAGACTGCATCCAGAAAGTTTTTCGTCAGCAATACCCCTGCGCGTCGGTAGGCGTCGTCGTACAGTTCCGCGTACGTCGCTGGTGTCGTAGCCACCGAGATGACGTCGAGCTACTTAGACGCGACCACTCACGCTGCCGTCAGTTCTGTACACAACTTTTCCGCGCCAGAAGCGCAGAGCCATGTCAAAGACCGACTACTGGTGCAATAGAACTAGGGCCCTGAAAGGGATGACCTGAACCCTAGAGAACAGTTCGCAGAAAGGGGAGGAGGGGCGGGCAGTAAGGAATCTATCACTAACTAATGTCTTTAATATATTGTTACACAAGTAAGTAACTTGTGCATCTGAAAGAGACACGTTAGTGATAGATTCCTTACCTTAGAATACATACCCAAGCAATACCAACCCCGGTGGTGTTCTGCGAAGTGAGATTACACCAGAAAGTCACGGAGAACTGAACGGCCAAAGAAGCCGTCTCTCCGGACCGGACTGTCAAGGCAATAGTGCTTAGTGAAAGTATGCAACGAGGCCCAAGTGGCCGCCTGACAGATGTCTTGCAGGGGGACACCCTGTCCCAATGCTGTGGTAGCTGCCGTCGCCCTGGTAAAAAGGGCGTGCAGCCCAACCTGAGGTTCCTTTTTAGCCAGAGAGTAACAGGCTTTCATGCACAAGACAACCCATCAGGAGATAGTTCGCTTGTGCACAGCCCGGCCTTTCTTGGCGCCCATGTAGCCAACAAAGAGCTGGTCATCCACCCAGAACTGTTGTGTGCGGTTGAGATAGAACGAGAGCGCATGTTTTGGGTCCAGACAGTGGAGCGTCTCCTCTTCAAGGGTGCGGAGGCGGAAAGAAAGTGGGCAGAGGTACAGTTTGCCCGAGATGAAAGGCAGAGACTACCTTTGGCAGAAAGGAGGGACACGGTCGAAGAACAACCTTGTCTGTATGAATCGCCAGAAAAGGAGGTTTGCAGGAAAGAGCCTGGAGCTCACTCACCCGCCGAGCGGAGGTGATGGCCACCAGGAAGACAGTTTTCAAAGTTAATAACCGCAAAGGACAGTTATGAAGAGGCTCAAAGGGAGCGCACATCAAGTATGTAAGAACCAGGTTCAAGTCCCATTGACGCATCACAAAAGGAATAGGAGGGAAAATGTGAGTAATGCCTTTGAGAAATCTATTGACAACTGGGGACTTGAAAAGATAGGGCTGATCAGGCAGCCTAAGAAAGGCTGAAAGAGCAGAAAGGTAGCCCTTGATAGTGTCCAGAGTAGAGCCCTGCTGGACCAAAGAAAGAAGGAACAATCGGACTTCAGAAAGAGGGGCAGCAAGAGGATCAACAGATTTCGCTGTGCACCATGCCACACATTTTTTCCACCGACAGGCGTATATCATTTTAGTGGCTGCCAGAATCACATTACAGACTTCGGAAGGCAAGTCAAATGGAATCAGCTGTCGCTGCTCAATCTCCACGCAAGGAGGTGGAGGCTGGACAGGTTCGGGTGGAGGACCGTCCCCGTTGCTGCGACAGGAGATCCTCCAAAAGAGGCAGTCGGATCGGGGGAATCCACGCTCATACTGAGTAGCTCGGGATACCAAACTCTTCGAGCACAGTCCGGTGCCACAAGAATGACTTGGGCCCGGTCGCGCCTGATCTTCTTCAGCACTCTGGGCAGAAGTGGTATAGGCGGAAAGGCATAAAACAGACCGCAACTCCACTCGCGACGAAAAGCGTCGCCTAGCGAGTGCCGCCTTGGAAACTCCAACGCGCAGGACTGCTGACATTGCACGTTCTCTTCGGTGGTGAATAGATCTAACCAAGGTTCTCCCCACTGCTGAAAGAGACCTTGCACCACCTCCGAGTGAAGACGCCATTCCTGATCCTACATGCACCTTCGGCTGAGTTTGTCCGCCCTGGCGTTCAGGGTTGAACCACCAAGGAAATGCCTTGACGTTCCAGCCACGTCCAGAAGCGTAGAGCCTCTTGACATAGGGTCCACGACCCCACCCCGCCATGTTTGTTGCAGTACCACATGGCGGTGGTGTTGTCTGTGAACACCTGCACCACTCTCCCCTTGACAGAGGGAAGGAATGCTTTCAGTGCAAGTAGGATCGCCCTGAGCTCCAAAAGATTGATATGGAGCTTGGACTCCGCCGGAGACCAGAGGCCTCTGATCTCCGCCACTCCCATGTGGCCGCCCCATCCCAGGAGGGACGCGTCCGTCACTACTGTGTGCTCCCGTTGGGGAAGGGAGAGGGATCTGTCGCTGACCCAACTCTGGTTTGTGAGCCACCACTGCAAGTCCTGTGCAGTGCCCTCCGAGATCTGGACGTAGTCTGACAGGTTGCCCCGATGCTGCATCCACTGGAACTTCAGGTCCCACTGCAGAGCCGGCATATGCCATCTGGCATGATTGATCAGCAGGATGCAGGAGGCCATGAGGCCCAGCAGCCAGAGTGTCTTCCTGACCGAAACCCAGGACCAGGGCCGAAAGATCTGAATCCTAGCCCGAATGTCCCGGACTCGCTGTTCGGGAGGATAAACCCGAAACTGCGCCGTATCCAGAATTGCTCCGATGAAGAGGAGCTTCTGAGAGGGAATCAGGTGCGACTTCGGCACGCTGATGGAAAACCCCAGCAAATGCTGGAGGTCGGCCGCAGTCTGGAGGTGGGAGACAACTGCCTGGGGCGAGCCCGCCTTTAACAGCCAGTCGTTGAGATAGGGGAAGACTGAAACCCCTGATCTGCACAGATGAGCTGCGACCACCGTCGAAAGGGAGCACGGTGAACTGAAATTGCTCATGGCCCACAGTGAACCATAGGTAACACCGGTAGGCTGGTAGGATGGGGATATGAAAATAAGAATCCTGCAAGTCCAACGCTACCAGCCAGTCTTGCGGGTCTAGGGTAGACAAGACCTGTGCAAGCGTGAGCATCTTGAACTTCTCCTTCCGGAGGAAGCAATTGACGTTCCGGAGGTCTAAGATAAGGCGCAGACCTTTGTCCTTCTTTGGAACCAAGAAGTAGTGGGAGTAACAACCACGACCTACTTCCGGCATCGGAACTCGCTCGATGGTCCCCTTGGCCAAGAGGGCCATAACTCCCTGCTGGAGAAGTGCCAAGTGTTTCCCAGACATGCGGTGGGAGTGAGGTGGCATGGCTGGAGGGGTAGATTTGAAGGGGACGGAGTAGCCTCTTCAGACTATTTGCAGAACCCACCTGTCCAAGGTTATGGAGCACCAGTGGGGAAGGTGATGGCGAATCCTGCCACCCACTGGCGTCAGGTGTGCCTGAAACACCTGACTAGGAAGGTTTAGAAGCGGTGGCAGGGGAGCTGGTGGACTGACCTGTCCCCAGGACCCAGCACGGCGGGTCTCACGTCCACGGCTACGCTGAGACTGTGGCTGCGCAGCCTTGCTGGTCTGAAAAGAACGCGCCTGGGCGCCCCGACCTTGACCTCGAAAGGACCGAAAAGCAGACCCCGAGGGAGGACGCGTGGTGGCGAGCCCCAAGGACTGGGCCATGGCCCGAGAGTCCTTAAAGCGTTCCAGGGTGCTATCTACCTTATCACCAAAGAGGCGTGTACCATCAAAGGGCATGTCTAACAGGGTGTTCTGGGCATCCCCAGAGAAGCCAGTAGTGCGGAGTCGAGCATAACGACGGAGCACTACAGTTGTTGAAAGTGCCCTACCAAGCAAATCGGCCGTGTCAAGCCCACAACGAATAGTAAATTTGGCAGCATCTCTCCCTTCGGTAATGGCTTGGGAGAAAACCTCCCGTGCTTCCACAGGGCACTGAGGCAGCACCTGTGCCACAGTGTCCTACACAGAATGGGAATAGCGGCCTAGCAGGCACGCAGTATTCACCACCCGCAACACAGAGCTGGCAGGTGTGAAAATCTTTTTCCCAAATTGCTCCAGTTTCCTAGATTCCTTGTCCGGAGGAGCAGAAGGGAACGCACTCGGCGAGGCAGAAGCCTGGACAACCAGACTCGCAGGCGTTGGGTGTTGGGTGAGAAAGCTGAAATGGCCCGGCGCCGGGCGATGGCGGCGCACCACATCCTTGTCTACAGGGACTCCTGTGTTAGGTTTAAGCCAGGTGCCCAACAGGATATCAGTAAGCACTTCATTGAAGGGCAGTAACGGCTCCACAGAGGAGGACTGCGGCTGCAGGACCTCAGTTAGGAGATTCGTCCCGATAGGCACAAAAGGGAGCTCGAGTTTAAGAGCCTCAGCTGCCCTATACAAAAACACCGAAAAAGTCCCAACCTCCTCCGTGGCCACGGAAGAAGGGGACAGAGAGTACCAGGGTGTGGAAAGAAATCCAGATCCACTGGACCCTCCACATCACCTTCCCACTCAGGCTCATCCTCGCATTGAGCTGCAAGAGGGTCCTCACACCACTCCCAGTATTCCCCTTCGTCCACCGGTTGCTGAAGAGGCCGGTAAGGATGAGGTGCCCTGGGAAACGGGATAAACTCCCCTCCAAGAAATGTGTGGGAGGGTAAGAGGTTGGAGCCGAAGCAGGCGGCACTGCAGGGTATTGTGCTGGCGTAGCCAGAGGCCAGCGCCACGGGGGCAAACCCTTCCGACAGATCCGCGGGGCTCGAAGGCGCTTCGGAGGGACCCAGCGGGGCAAACGAATGGCGCAAGGCCAACATAAAGGCCAGCACCTCGTCTGAAGTCGGCAGGTCTGTGGTTAGTCTCCGAGGTTCTGGGAGGCTGTTCCACATCCTTGCGCGTGGGAAGCCGGAAGATCTTCCACCCGTGCGAGCAGGCGTATTTTGGGCATGACGGCCAGGTTACGATTAGTTGATCTTAGGGACCTAGATGGGATGTAGCGGTTAACGCTCTTATTCAGGTAAGCCGTAGAAAGATTTGAAAAAGAGGACCATCGCTTTGAAGTCAATCCGTTCCTTCATACGTAGCCAATGTAGAGACCTTAGAATGGGGGCCATACTAGATCTAGGTTTGGACCTCACGATAATACTCATGTAGTACATAGTTTTGGTATGTAATAAAGTACTTTTCTTTTTAAAATTAAAGTACTAGGTTGCACAATCAATAATTGTGCCGCTTAGTGATCTAGTTCTGAGCTTGAACGCTCTCACACTACCTCCCAGAGAGGCCTCTAACTGTTCAACATCCCTACCACTGACAGTCAAGCGCTGAAGGAGTTGTACTTGGGCCACTTTGCAGAGCACTAGAAGGACAGACCATGAGACATCAGAAGAAAACAACCGCAACCACCACAGTTGAAAGCCCAGTAGCTTTAGCTTCCCCCAAAGCTACCTGAATGGTGTCTGACATGCAGTGGATACCTTTCACGATCCAATTTCCCCCTTTTGGGGTAGATCCTTTTGTTCTTAAATTTCTTGTTAAGGCAGTGAAAGTTTTTTTTTTCTTTCAATTTCAGGTTTTTTTTAAAATCAGTATGTGCTAATTTATGTATACAGAGGTAAGACAAAATACAATTTTCAAAGAGTGATCTCTCAATTTCTAGGCAAAAAGAATGACCTACATTTTCAGTTGTTTATGAAAAGGCACTCTGTTTGAATAAGAATGCAGTCAGATAACGTTCAAAATCTGCCAAGTTCACTTCACCTTGCGTTTTTGGTAGACTAACATTTGTTTTTGAGAAACGCAAGGCTTTTTTCCCTTTTCATAGATAAAAGTTAAAAAGAACATCTAGTATTTTAAGAAAATCTTAGGAAAAATTACCAGAAT
Organism: Triturus cristatus; assembly: GCF_964204655.1. Classification (NCBI taxonomy): domain Eukaryota; kingdom Metazoa; phylum Chordata; class Amphibia; order Caudata; family Salamandridae; genus Triturus; species Triturus cristatus. The sequence continues at coordinate 859,823,632 of NC_140594.1, forward strand.
CATACTGATAAGGTAATTAACCACTGATGTTACCACCATTTTATAGCTTCTATTCTTCTTCACCAGGATTAATATTTTGTGGACCAGTTCGCTAACATATTAGAAATAGTTTTTAAGGCCTTTTCTTTATTATATTGGACTGATGCTAGAAGATCATCATTTAATTAATTTCCCAATAATTCAGGAAGCCTGGTTGCAATGCCAGATAAAGGGTATCAAGTGCTTCTTTATGTACAATATATTTGAAGATCCAGCTTCTGATCCACCTTTAAGGAATAACCCAATATTTCGGAATATTGCCCTATTGTATTGATCAGAGCATGAATGGAATATTCAAACATTCTTTGTGAGCACAATATTACCTGCTGTCGCTTAACTGTGCCAGTGTTGAAGAAGATTCCTGAAATACTTGGATTATTCCTAATAGATAATAGTAGCCAACAAAAATAAAGTTGGAGATAGAGGACAAACTTATCTTGGGCTTTGCTCAAGACAAAAATAATCCGATAAGACACTGCCATTAGGACTAGTGGATTGATGCATAATGCAGTGGTCATGTCGATGAGGTCATTTCCCAGATTCAATTTATGCAATATAATTCACAGAAATGGATAAACTACATTGCCAAAAGCATTTCTGGGATAAAGTGCAATTACCACAGTAGATTAGCTTTTTTGTCTTTTCTACTACATGACAGAAAAGTCAGGTGTTGCCGCTAAATAATGTTTGTCAAGAATATGGCTTGTCTAGTGACTTAGAGTTGTCAATTAGCATATATTTTGCAGTCTAAATTTATTTGGGAGACTGCCCTGTATTTTTTGGGTTTATGTAGATCTTTGCCTTCATTTGGAACTAATGCGATTAGAGGTTCTGAGTACATCAGCTTTTGACTGTTTAGAATTGCGAAATACATATGATTTTTCAGAGGGGAGCTATTATCTGTACAAAAGGTCTCGTAAAAGAGGGTAGGTAAGCCCTCTGGGTTTGTTGCTTTGTCAGTTTTTAGATGTCTAACTATTTTTGATACTGCTCCAATTTTGAATTGATAAGGTTTCCAAGTCAGTCAGCGAGGGAAGATTAGATTCACTAGATTTTTTGCATTCCTTTGTGTTAATTTTTTTGGTTTTTGGGAGTATAAATTGGTCGAAAACGTTTTTAGCTACATTTTGCGTCTTGGTGTGTGCATTACCCTATTTATCTCGGATCACGATATGTTTGACATCACAAAATTCAATTTTAAATGAGGACAGCGTTCTTGCAGCTTTATTTGCTTTACAATATTTTAGGAATTTTTACTTGACCTATAAGCCAGCAACAGAGCTCAAGATTTTATTGTATTGATATTTGTTCTTCATCAGGGCACTAATTCATTCATTTTCATTGTTTATGTTGAATCTTAAATTTTCAGTTTATTTTTTAACATTTCTAAATTCAAGTTAATATTTAAATTAATTTTCAACCTTATGGTTACTGGTGGTTCATATGCTTTAATGGCAGGTACCTTGAACAATGACACACATTGCATCTCGCTGCCATAGCAGCTTACCTACAAAATAGGCAATCTAATTGATGTGTATGCTAGATTACATCTTTGAAGATGCAGCAGGTAACATATGATGTGTTGAACGGACGCATCTAGAGGATTGATTGTGTTGTTGGCACAGTATATACCAAATCTTTTCCACTTGGCTGCATAGCAGGCTCTAGTGGTGGGGCCCCTAGCCTCTCTGATAACATTCATACAATCAGGTGGAAGATTGAGGTAACCAAATTCTAGGACTTCAGGAGCCAGATCGCTAGGTTGAGCTGTGCTGGATGTCTGATCTCTCCATGTTTCTGTGTTAAGAGTTGTGGGGAGAGGTGTAGTTTTTGGTGCAGGACTACTGATAGTTCCAGCAATGTGTCTGGCCCATGTTGGAGCAACTAGGATCAGTGTTAGTGACTGTTATTGCAGCTTCCGTACCACTAATGGAATGAGTGGGAGGGGGGGGAAAGCGTACGCAAATGTGCCTGACCAATTCATCCATATCGCATTGCCTTTGGACAATGGGTGTGGATATTTGGCGGCGAAGCTTGGGCATTTTGTGTTGTAATGTGTGGCGAAGAGATCTATCTCTGGATGCCCCCACATTTGGAAGAACGGTTGAAGAACTTGTGGATAAAGTTTCCACTTGTGAATCTGTTGCGTTTGACAACTTAACAGATCTGCCATCTGATTCTGAATTCCTGGAAGATGTTGGGCTAAAAGGAATATGTTTTGAGGAATAGCCCACCTCCATATGCTCTGTGCTAGTTGAGAGAGCTGCAGAGAGTGCGTCCCCCCTGTTTTTGTAAATAATACATGGCTGTCATATTGTCCATCCAGACTAAGACAGCTTTGCCTGATATGTTTTTCTGGAATGATTTTAATGCCAGAAAGATTGCTAGTAACTCAAATGATTGATGTGGAGTAGCCTTTGCTGAGGTGTCCATTTGCCCTGTATGGTGTGATGTAGTAGATGAGCTCCCCATCCGGTGAGCGATGCGTCTGCTGTTAGCACAATCTGTGGAACCGGCTCTAGGAACGGTCGCCCTTTGGAAAGGTTTTGGGTGTTCCACCACTGCAGAGAGCGATGTGTAAGGCCGTCCACCAACACCAGATCTGTTAGCTGACCTTGGTTCCACTGACGTGCTAAGCATTCCTAGAAGGGGCGCATCTGGAGTCTTGCATGAGGTACTATGAATATACAAGAGGCCATCATCTCTATTAGTTGCATAAACACTAGAGCTGGAAGTGAGTGTTGCGGCTGGAATTTTGTTATAAGGGCTTGCAAGCTTGCTCTCCTGGCTGGATTGGGATATGCAAGGCCTTTTGAGGTGTTTATTGTGGCACCTAGATATTGTTGGATGTGGGAAGGTTGGAGGTGAGACTTTGTGAGGTTTATTGTAAACCCTAAGTTGTGTGAAGTAGTTGGATTGTGGTGTGTGTGTGATTTACACACTGGGTATGTGACTTGGCCAGTTATGGAAGACGTGAATTTGTTGTCTTCTTAAGTGGGCCGCTACCACTGCCAGACATTTTGTGAAGACTCTGGGTGCTGTGGTGACTCCGAATGGGAGAACCTTGAACTGGTAATGCTGACCGTCCCCTACAAATTGAACATATTTCCTGTGAGCAGGGTGAATGGGAATGTGGAAGTAGGCGTCCTTGAGATCTAAGGTGGCAAGGAAGTCGCCTTGTTTGAGTAGAGGAAGGACCTGTTGAAGAGTGATCATATGAAAATGGTCTGATTGTATGTAGAGGTTTAATGGTCTGAGGTCCAAGATGGGCCTCAGGGTTCCGCCCTTCTTTGAAATGAGAAAATACAGGAAGTAAACCCCTGTGTTTTGATAATGCAGGGGGAACTGGTTCTATTGCGTGTTTTTGTGGGAGGGAAAGCACTTCTTGTTTTAGAAGCGTTAAATGCTCTGTTGACATTGGACGCTGTTTGGGTGGTATGTTTGGGGGAGTTGAAGTGAGCTCTACGCAATAACCGGATTGGATGATTTGTCTGACCCACCTGTCCGTGGTAATGGTGTTCCAGACATGTAGGAACTGTAGCAATCTTCCCCCGACCAGAGTATAATAGTCCGGGGGGAGTGGAGGGAAGTCATTGTTTGGGGGTGGAGGCAGTGCGAGTTTTGATAGTTTTGCCTCTACCTTTGTTATTGCCCCTGTAGCCTCCTCTGTAATAACCTCTGGTAGATGAGGTCTGGGTGGGACTTTTGTAGGAAGTGGAGGGGTTATCAGTGGTAAAACCTCTAGAGGCGCCCCTATAAGAGGAGCGACGAAAGGAACTTCTGGGAGTTTGCATTTGTAAAGCTCCCATTGATTTGGCAGTATCAGTATCTTTTTTCATCTTCTCCAAAGATAAAACTAAAGTAGGCCCAAATAAATGTTCCTGGTCAAATGGTTGGTTTAGTATGGTAGATTGAACCTCGGGTTTGAACCCCGAAATACGTAGCCACGCACGTCTGCGCAAAAGGACACTGGTATTAATAGCTCGGGAGGCTGTGTCTCCAGCATCCAGAGCACAACAAATGGAGGTATTAGTTATAAGTTTGCCTTCCTGGATGAGATCATTGGCTCTTGTTTTATATTTATCTGGAAGGTGTTGTAGTAAGGCCTCTTGTTCGTCATAGTGTGCCCTATTGTATCTAACCAGCAAAGCCTGTGTGTTGGCAATTGTCCATATGTTGGCTGCTTGGGACGCTGTTCTTTTACCAGATGCGTCCAACAGTTTTGACTCCTTATCAGGAGGTGGAGCATCGCCTGAGGTTTGGGAGTTAGCCCTTTTCCTGGCATTGGAGACTACCAAGGAATCTAAGGGAAGCTGCCCTTTAATGTAAACAGGGTCAGCTGGGGCAGACCTGTATTTCTTTTCCACCCTGGGTTTAATGACTCTAGCCCTTACAGGATCCTTAAAGACCTCAGGAGGGTGTTTGATTACCCCTTTTAACATTGGGAGAATGGAAGTGGACCTTTGAGATGGTGCAAAAGTGTCCATAAGGAAATCTTCCTCTATAGGATCTGTGTGCAAATTCACACCGTGGTATCCTGCAGCTCTGTGTATGAGCTGAGTGAATCCTATAGTGTCCTCTGGAGGGGATGGTCTAGATGTGTAGAAATCATCTTGTGGTGTATCAGGAATATCTGGTGTGCCATAATCGTCCCATGGGTCATTTGGGATGACTAGGTTCCACTAAAGGTTCATCATCCCCTTCCTCCCCAGAGGTGTCCTCGTCATCCTGAGGTGGAGGAGGTTGTGAGGGTACTGGAGATGGGATAGGAGAGATGTGGTGTGGAGGAGTCGGTAGAGAAGGAATTCTTAAAGGAGAAATGGCAATGTCTCTCTTCTTTAAAGGGCATGGAGCTGGCACAGGTTTGTCCATTTTACTTTTCCAGGAAGGACTAACTACAGGTTGACCTGTCTTTGTGTCTATTTTGAGAGTTTTTTGGGTTGGATCAGGCCGAAAAAGCTCCTCCTCTGAAGTGTGTTTCGGTGCCGATTTTTTCAGGTCAGACTGTTTGTGTGGCTCAAGTTTTGGAGTTGTTTTATGCTCCTTAGGTTTCTAACCGGGAGTTTACTTGGGTTCCGTTGGGGTCTTCGGAACCGGTTGTTTGTCTGGTTCCGATGATTTTTTGGGATCCGAAGATTGGGCGCCAGTGGTCTTTGGAACCAGTTGTTTGTTTGTTCCGATGATTTTTTCGGATCCGAAAATTGAGTGCCAGTGGATTTTGGTGCCAAATGCGCAGATGTGGAACCAGGCTTCGGTGCGGACAAAGACAGTGGTTTCTCTATTGTTTTTGGTGCCGGAGATGGGATTTCTGTACCGGTGGTAGGGTGGCCTGAAGGCTTATGTGTTGACTTCTTTGCCGAGACCGAAGGCAGGGCGTGGGAAGTTTTGTCCCGGTGTGCACCTGGGCCCCAAAGTGAAGGTGTTACCCAAGCCCTTTTGTGAATGGGTGGGGGAGAGGGGTCGATGTCAGTACTTACGACCCGCTGCCCTGGAGTGATGTCTTCGACGTCGTAGTTGTCGGCTTCGGAGGCGCTAATGTTGCCCTCTTCGATGTGCTCCAGCTTCGGTACCTTGATTCCTTTTTGGAAGATATTGTCCGGTATCGATGTTGATGATCGAGCCATGCTTCTCTGAGCCCGACGATCCCGTATTGTTTTCTTGGAGTGGAAAGAGGCACAAGCTGGACAGTCTTTGGCCTCGTGCTCGGGCGAAAGGCAGAGGTTACACACCTCGTGAAGATCAGCGTGTGGAAACTTGGATCCCCATTGAAGACACTTTTTGAAAGCAGTCCTTTCCATGAGTTGAAAGGCCTAATGGCGCAGCTAGGCCCGAAGGCCTGCGTCGACGACCGGAATCGAAGAATTCAAGTTTGTAGAGATGCGCGTCGAATGGGAAATGCGATCGAAACAATACCGAAGAATGGGTGAAGGATTGCACGTCGAAAGGTAGAACGGTAACAACACCGAACTGGAGCGCGACGAACACATCCGAGCCCGATGGCGGAAAAAAACAATCTGAAGATGGAGTCGATGCCCATGCGCACTATTGTCCAGAGGAGTCGCCGCAACAACAAAGTACAAACATCCGGGCCAAACACCAGATGGCGATCTATGCACAGTGTGTGATCTGCAGCTCATTTGCCTCGAACACAGATTTTTACCAACTACCCCTGCCAACTCCAGAAGTCACGGACAAACCAGACTCTTACAGGCACCTCCATGACCTCCCATGCCAGGACGAGCGCAACAGTCAGTAGAGTGAACCAGATAATAGTAAAACAAAATGGTGCTACAGCTAAAAATATGTCTGACCAGGATAACCACTGCTGTTTTGGTATTCGCATAGAGGAAGTGAATAATTTTTCAGGCTGTTGCAGAACGGTTTCATGTGTTGGTCTCTTTGAAGCAGCAGCAACAGCTTCATATTTAGTTTTACATGGGGAACCCAAAGGATACACCAAGCAATAAAACCATGCAAACGTATAATCTACTAGGTTGGCTGTAGAGGACTGAAGGAAAACTGGTCAATGGTACCAAATACCTTGAAGCCTCTTTGAGGGAGGAAAAGACCTAAGGACGTTGGTGCCCAACAAAGCACAAGTCCTCATGTCTTGTACAGGAACAGCAAGGGTTTTTGTGCTCGTTTATACAGTGGTCTAAGTCACGCAAAAGGTTCACTGGCACTTGCAGCAATTGCACAGCTTGATTTGGAACAGTGAATTTGATTAACCAGCCATCTACATAGAGTAAGGTGTCAGTGAAAATCTCAAACATGTCTAAGAGCTTGTCTTGACTTCATCTTCATAACCCTTACATAGTTAAGTGCTAAGAAGGGATAACTCCACCGTAGTCAGAGCGCAAACATATTAGAAGCACTAGCGCATCAATGGTATAAACAGTACCTATGTTGGATACTACGCACAAACTCCTGATATACCTGGATGCCAAGATCAAAGCTATTGACATTCATAATACCAACAGAGTTTACTACCCTACAACTACTGACCGCCTTGGAAGCAGAGGAAAGGGCTCTCAGTTTCCAATTTGCACATCAATGTTTATCAAGCGTTGACATATATTCTTGCAAAAGAAAGTTAAAAAGGAATTTTTGTTTAAGAGGATAGGAAGATTCTCACTGCCTGCATAGAGACATTTTTCTGAGGAGACAGCAGAAGAATTCAAAAGGTGAATCTACTTCTCAAAACGGAGACTTTTGGTAGATAAAAGTCTGAAGTTTACAGAAATGGATGACCCTTTCCATATCTCCCGGAGTTTGCTTAGCTAACTTTGCTCCCTGTAAGAGAGCTCCCAATACAATTTCCATTACCCTAAACAGATTAGAGATATAAAAGTGAACATATGTCAACATGTTGACTGGTGTTTGCATAGGAATGTATGTTCTCCACGTCTCCTTATACTCACCAAGAAGGCTCGGGTCTGCTCGCACCATTCTTTGCTTTTTCTTCTTCTTGCCAGCGCTCTGCACAGTCTCGTAACTTGAATGCTGGTTGTTACTCTGGTTAGTCTGAAAGACTGACTGCACTGCAGGATGACTGAGCCCCCAGACTGAGTCCTGGAACAAATGCAATACAGCAACAAAATTACAGGAACCAAGAGACCACCAATCGTCCAAACAAATCATTGGTTTATTTACGTGTAGCAGTTCTCTAGAATTTAATTTTTCCACAAATCCACCTGCAGTGAATTTTTACACAGTCGGGCTGGGATCCTCAGTACATTAAATAAAGATTAATTTAAATTAGCTACTATAGAGCAGAATTGGACAGTGAGTCATCAATATCATGCAGATTTTTCACCTTCAGCAAATGAATGGGAATAAAGTTCTGCTCAGTAGGATCACAGAAAAAAAACAAGCAACTCACCTTCAGACCTTCAGTAAAGCTCTTCCTGGTTTATACTCTACCTAACGCACAAGTTACATACCTTCGGTAACGATATATCTGTAAGAAACCTAAGTGATAGATTCCTTACCTTAGAATTACCCCCAGGCGTCCGACTGGATCCGGAAAGTTTTCGTCAGCAGTACCCCTGCGCGTTGGAAGGTTGCGTCGTGAGGCTCCGCGTCCGTCGTGGTCGCCGAGATGACGTAGCGGCAGCTACTTAGAAGCCGCCCTCGCGCACAGACGTCAGTTCTGTACAAGACTTTCCGCACCAGGAACGCAGAGCCATGTAAGATACTGACCACTGGTGGTGCATTTAAAATAGAGCCCTGAAAGGGATGACCTTAACCCTAGAAATCAGTTCGCTGAACGGGGAGGATGGGTGGGGCGGTAAGGAATCCATCACTAACTAATGTTTCTTACAGATATATCGTTACCGAAGGTAAGTAACTTGTGCATCTGAAAGAAACAAGTTAGTGATAGATTCCTTACCTTAGAATAGATACCCCAGCAATACCAATCCCGGTGGTGGGTCTGCAAACCAAGATCACACCAGGAAGTCCCAGAGAACAGAACGGCCAAAGAAGCCGTCTCTCCGGACTTGGCTGTCCAGGCAATAGTATTTGGTGAACGTGTACAGCGAAGCCCACGTAGCTGCCTGACCGATGTCTTGTAAGGGGATACCACGTCCCAACGCCATAGTGGCAGCCATCGCCTAGTAGAATGGGCGTGCAGCCCCACCGAAGGCTCCTTCTTTGCAAGAGAATAACCGGCTTTGATACACAAGATGACCCATCGGGAGATAGTCCGCTTGTGTACGGCCCGACCTTTCTTGGCGCCTACGTAGCCAACAAAGAGCTGGTCATCAACCCGGAACTGCTGTGTGCGATTCAGGTAAAAGGAGAGCGCATGTTTTGGGTCCAGATGGTGGAGCCTCCCTGGAAGGATGCGGAAGTGGAAAGAGGGTGGGCAAAGTGATGGTCTGCCCGATGTGAAAGGCAGTGACAACCTTTAGCAGAAAGGATGGACGTGTCCCTAGCACAACCTTATCTGGATGGATAGACAGAAAAGCAGGTTTACAAGAAAGAGCCTGGAGCTCACTCACCCTCCTAGCAGAGGAGATGGCAACCAGGAAAGCAGTCTTTAGAGTTAACAAACGAAGAGGACAATTGTGAAGAGGCGAACGGAATAGGAGGGAAAAGGTGAGTAATTTCTTTGAGGAATCTATTTACAACAGGGGACCTGAAAAGAGAGGGCTGATCAGGGAGCCTGAGAAAGGCTGAAATAGCAGAAAGGTAGCCCTTGATAGTGCCCAGAGCAGAGCCGTGCCGGGCCAAAGAAAGTAGGAACAAAAGGACTTCTGAAAGAGAGGCAGAAAGGGGATCCACAGCCTTTGCTGTGCACCATGCCACAAATTTGTTCCACCTACAGGCGTATACCAACTTAATGGGGGGGGGGGGGAAATTAGGAACGCCTGGCTGCCAGAATGACATCGCAGAATTCAGAAGGCAAGTTGAAAGGAATCAACTGCCGCCGCTCAATCTCCATGCAAAGAGGTGGAGACTGGACAAGTTCGGGTGGAGGACCGTCCCCTGCTGCTGCGACAGAAGATCCTCCCGAAGAGGCAGTCGGATCGAGGGATCGATGGTCATATTGTGTAGCTCGAGATACCAAACTCTTCGAGCCCAGTCTGGAGCCACAATAATAACTTGGGCCTGGTCGCGCCTGATCTTCTTCAGTACTCTGGGCAGAAGTGGTATAAGCAGGAAGGCGTACAACAGACGTCAAATCCACTCGCGACGAAAAGCGTTGCCTAGCGACTGCCGCCTTGGAAATTCCAACGCACAGAATTGTTGACATTGCGCGTTCTCTTCTGTGGCGAATAGATCTAACCAAGGCTCTACCCACTGTTGAAAGAGAACTTGCGCCACATCCAAGTGAAGATGCCATTCGTGATCATACACCTGTGGATGAGTATGTCCGCCCTGGCGTTCAGTGCACCTGCCAGGTGTTGAACCACCAGGGAAATGGTCTGATGTTCCAGCCATGTTCAGAGGCGCAGAGCCTCCTAACATAGGGTCCACGAACCCACTCTGCCCTGTTTGTTGCAGTACCACATGGCGGGGGTGTTGTCTGAACAACTGCACTACTCTCCCTTTGTCAGAGGGAAGGAATGCCTTCAGTGAAAGTCCGATCGCCCGGAGCTCCAGAAGGTTGATATGGAGCCTGGACTCGGCCGGAGACCAGAGGCCTCTGATCTCCGCCTCTCCCATGTGGCCGCCCCATCCCAAAAGGGACGCATCCGTCACCACTGTGTGCTCCAGTTGGGGAAGGGAGAGGGATCTCTCATTGACCCAATGCCGGTTTGTGAGCCACCACTGCAATTGTTGTGCAGTGCCCTCCGAGATCGGGACGTAATTGGACAGGTTCCCCTGATGCACCGCCCACTGGAAGGTCCCACTGCAGAGCCCGCATATGCCATCTCGCATGATCGACCAGCAGGATTCAGGAGGCCATGAGGCCCAGCAGCCTCAGGGTCACCCTGACCAAAATCCAGGATAGGGGCCGAAAGATCAGAATCAGAGCCTGAATATCCTGGATTCGCCGTTCGAGAGGATAGACCCGAAAGAGCATTGTATCCAGAACCGCTCCGATAAAGAGGAGCTTCTGAGAGCGAATGAGGTGCGACTTCGGCAAATTGATGGAGAACCCCAGCAAATGCAGGAGGTCGGCCGTAGTCTGGAGGTGGGAGACGACTACCTGGGGCGATCTAGCCTTCAACAGCCAGTCGTCGAGATAGGGGAACACTGGAACCCCTGATCTGCGCAGATGAGCTGCAACCACCGCCATCACTTCTGTGAACACCAGAGGGGCGCTGGTAAGGCCAAAGGGGAGCACGGTAAACTGGAAATGTTTGTGGCCTACCGTGAACCACAGGTGACGCCGGTGGGCTGGCAGGACGGGGACGTGAAAATAAGCGCCCTGCAAATCTGAAGGTGGGAGAAGACTGTCCGGGCCGAGCCCGCCTTCAACAGTTAGACGTTGAGATTGGGGAAGACTGGAAACCCTTATCTGCGCAGATGAGCTGTGACCACCGCCATCACTTTCGAGAACTCCCGAGGGACGCTGGTAAAGCCAAAAGGGGAGCACGGTAAACTGAAAGTGCTCGTGGCCTACCGTAAACCGCAGGCAACGCCGGTGGTCCGGCAGGACGGGAATATGGAAATATGCGTCCTGCAGGTCCAACGCTACCATCCAGTCTCCAGGGTCGAGGGCAGACAAGACCTGAGCCAGAGTTAACATCTTGAACATCTCCTTCCGGAGGAAGTTATTGACGTTTCTGAGGTCCAAGATAGGATGCAGGCCCTTGTCCTTCTTGGGCACCAGAAAGTAGTGGGAATAACAACCACGTCCTACTTCTGGCGCAGGAACGCGCTCGATGGCCCCCTTGACCAAGAGGGCCGTGACTTCCTGTTGAAGAAGTGCCAAGTGATCCCCCGACATGCGGTGGTACCGGGGTGGCATGGCTGGAGGGGTAGTCTCGAAGGGGAGGGAGTAGTTGCGCAAGTGGGGGAGGTGATGGCAAATCCTGCCGCCCACTGGCGTTTGATGGGCCTGAAAAACCGGACTAGGAAGGTTTGGAGGCAGTGATGGCCAGGGTGGAGGTGGACTGACCCGCCCGCTGGCCCCCGGACCCACCTCAGCCGGTCCCACAGCCGCGCTGAGACTGTTGCTGCGCAGGCCTGGGGCTCTGGAACGAACGTGTCGGGGCGCCCCTTCCGTGGCCACGAAAGGAGCGAAAAGCAGAAGGCAGAGGAGGGCGCGTGGCAAAAGGCCCAGGGACTTGGCCGTAGCCCTCGAGTCCTTAAAGCACTCCAACACACTATCTGCCTTGTTGCCAAAAAGGCGAATGCCATCAAAGGGCATGTCCACCAGGGTGTTCTGGACATTCCCAGAGAAACCAGTAGTCCTCAGCAAGGCGTGGCGACGGAGCACCACTGTCGTGGAAATCGGTCTGCCCACCGAGTTGGCGGTGTCAAGGCCACATCGAATTGTGAACTTTGCTGCACCTCTCCCTTCAGCAATAGCTTGAGAGAGCACTGTCCGGGCCTCCTCCGGTCACTTAGGCAGCACTTGCGCCACTGTATCCCACACAGAGTGGGAATAACGGCCCATGATGTATGCATTATTCACAGCACGCAGCCCTGAACTGGCGGAAGTAAAAAATCTTCTTACCGAACTGCTCCAGTCTCTTGGATTCCCTGTCCGGTGGTGCGGTAGGGAATGCACTCTGGGACGCAGAGACTTGGACAACCAAGATCTCAGGGGTGGGGTGTTGGGAAAGGAAAAGGAGTTCACCCGGGGCTGGCCGATGGCGTCGGGCTACGTTCCTATCCACAGGAGCCCCTGTGTTGGACCTGAACCAGGTGCCCAAAAGAACGTCTGAAAGTGCATCGTTAAAAGGCAGCAGTGGCTCCACAGAGGTAGACGCCGGCTGAAGCACTTCTGTCAGGAGGTTAGTCCTGACGGCCACTGTAGGGAGCTCGAGGTGAAGGGCCTCGGCCGCCCTACGCAACACCACTGTGTAACCTGCACCCTCCTCCGTAGCCACGGTAGGAGGAGTTAGCATGCCAATGTCAGGAGAGGTATTAAGACCACTGGATTCCCCCAGCTCCTCTGCCCAGTCGAGGTCAAACTTATATTGGGCTGTGACAGGGTCCTCAGGCCCCTCCCAGTCCTCCCCTTCCTCGAAGGCTGATGAACAGGCTGAAAATAAGGAGGCTGGACATAGGGATAGAAAGTCCCATCAGCGTCGGAATTGGCGTCGAGCGACGCCGTTCCGGCGCCGTGTCCACACCGGGGCTGAAACCAGGGACGTCGCTTGGGGGCACGGGAGATGTCGGAGGTGACTGTTGGGGTGCAAGCAGCCACGCAGGGCTTTGCACAATTCTCGGTACAAGACCTCTATTCTTATGACTGTCTCTTCTTTATCCTTCCTTCGGTTCCCAGCAGACAAATACGAATTCCTGGTCTTAGGGGGGACTCCTAAATACTGAATTTAGGGGCATTTAGGGGAGTGTAGGGTAGTAGCCAATAGGCTACTTACCCCTGCAGTGACTACACCCCTATATGACTAATTCCTGTCAAGAGTGGGCATCATCCGGACCCAGAATTCTTAGTTTCACCAAATTCAAAATGGTGAAACCCTTTCTTGGCAGTCCACTTCAGGTGGCCCACCCTAGGCGTGTGCCTAGCCTAAAAGTGTAGCACACCTACTGACTATCTAATTTCCCACCTTCTCTGGTGCCAAATGGGCCCCCAGGGCAGGTGGTGGCGTTCCCCAGGTCTGGGGAGAGGCTGTTGTCACATTTCAAAGGAGGGAGAGCTTTTGAAGCCTCTGGCCTTGGCATGCTAATTCACTAGCACCGGAAGAAGCATTGTTTCTGGCCTCTGGGAGCATGGGCTCTCACCTACAGGGGGTCAGAAACATGTCTGTGGTGACAGGCTGGATTCTACTAGTCCGCCAACACACTAGAGGACTGGTGGGTTTTCAGGGGGCACCTCTAAGGTGCCCGGTGTAATAGAGTACTGACATCAGTACCTATTCATCAAGACAAAGTGTTTGATACCAAACACCACTGGTTTAAGTGCAGCATCATGTAGCTGGGTAACTCATTTTGACCAGTGCCCAGTACATGTCCTTAAGATGGCTGCCTGATAACTTGCAATGTCTATCAATGGAATTAGACATAACAGTGGTCTATCTGCTCATGCAGATGTGTACTCACATATAATATAATGCACCCTGCCTTAGGGCTTTAAGGCCTGCTATAAGGGTGACTTACAAATAGTATATGCAGTGCACCTTGGCATGGGCACAGTGAGTGCGCCATGTTTTGTTTACAAAATTATTTGCACCATTTAATGCATCCTGCAACGGCTGCCTGCATGCAGTTTTTGTGTGGGTCCCTGAAGGTACCATAATACATTCTGCAGCCCTTAACTACTCTTTAGTACCCATGCCCTGGGTACCATTTATAAGGGTGCTAAAGTCCTTGTCAATTGGATTATAATTAAGCATTTCATTTTAAGGGAACAAACACCCGCATTGGAGGTTGGTTAGGAGGCTTCAGTGCACTGTCAGAGCAAAAACCAGCATCTAGCAGTTCAAATGGGGGCAAAAATTGTGGGGACATCTACAAAGAGAAGTTTAACTTCCTACAATAGGCACCATCCGAAGCGCTGAGATCAGTCCCTTTTGTTCTGCGCCAACAGCATGGATCCGAAGTTCTACCTCTGCCAACTTTTTTAAAATTTTTTTGAGGTTTGCTCCCAGTGTGCTAGGATATCATGTCCCCTGCAAACGTTTCAGGGTTCAAGCTTTGCAGGGATCGCCACACCCATAGGTCTGTCCGATCCCCACTTCGTTTGTCCCCGGTGCTTGGAATTAAGACACGACCCCAAGGCCTGCACTAAATGCAAGTCCATGTTCGCAAAAGCTATTTGCGAGGGGGTGAAGAAGCTCCTAGCGACATGGCAAAGAAGGCTCAGTGTTCTCGGGTTAGTCAAAAAAGCATATGAAGAAGAATTAGAAGTGATCTTTGGCTTCACCTTCTCAACATCACGCTTACAGGACCTTCTCCCACACTCCATCTGCGGAGCTGAGGTCAGGCCTGCGCCTCGCTATCCAGAATTTCCCAGCACAGGAGCGACATCTGCCCAACTCAAAGAATTTTATGATGCCATGCTTGCCATCTTTGAACCATTGACTCCCTCTGAAGCGCCAAGAGATGCTCTGTTGCATTACCCTAGACACCAGCCGGTTGCTCTGGATCCGCTCCTGGAACCGAACTAACTCTGCCACAGGTACATCCACTGACCCCAGCTCTTTCGCTTCCAGTGCCACTCGACAAGCGGATTATCATCCTGATACCTACCCAGTGCTGCTCGAGGTCTATGCCGTCCAGGTATCAATATCCCCTGATTTTTTCACCCTGTGATAGGCCCCATCTTCCTGGCCGGGAAGATAAGGTGGTGTACGGTCCTCTAGAGGGGTCTGAAAATGACAACTGGAATAAGGAACTGGGTGAGGCCAGTGGCCATGATACCTCCCAGACACTGGTCGCATTTACCCTCCGGGCCACGGCCTCTGAAGCTTCTGATATCAATTGCAAGTCTTTGTCCAGATCACTGGCACTGGATTTAGAGGATTACGACCCATTCGTGTGAGAGAAAAACGTATCTCCGTGTTCGGGGGAGGGGAGGTGGGGGGGGGGGGGAAGGGGCCACCATGCTGTTTAGATCATCTGTTCGCTACTCACTGGGTCGTAATGCTTTCAGTGTGGAGACCGTAAAACCATGGACAAGTGGATGAATTGGAAAATAGTGGTATGTTGACTTAAGGGGGGTTAGAGACGGCCAGAGAGGATATATTGAGATGTTACTGACCCGCCTGTTCCTTTCCTGACTACCTTTCTGTTTTCTCCAGTTGCTCCAGGTCTTTAGATTGAACAGAATTCACATTTGTTGCTACAGGGTTTGAATTTTACACAGGTTTAACCAAACACTCCACACTGATCTGCTTGCATACTGCTAATTCTCGTTCCAGCAAGCCTCAGTCACCTCCTCTGGGCCTTTTGGAGCCTCCTTGCGAACATCTTGAAGCCGCTGCTCAGAAGTATCTTCCATTACAACTCAGTACGCAATCAATGAAGGTAAGAGATGCAAATCCCTGCAAGCCTCTCCATGCCCAGCAACCCAAGCTTTGTGATGAAAAAAACTGTGGGGTCTCTCACAGGGGCGTGGCCGACGCAATTAAGGGCGTGGCCTAAAACACTTAAGCTAAAAATATGCATAGTGTGTGGCCCCAAAGGTATTTTGCTGTTTTTGTCCATTTATTCAGCTATTTACCACAAGTAATATTACACCTACAACGAGAAAACTATTGTGAATGGTTGATAAATAAACAACTATTACTTTGTTGTATATAATATTGAAAATGCTTCCGTTCTTGCGGGCGAGGTTGCGGTTTAAGTTGCAGACTTTTGAACTGAGAAACCAGCTTCGAGCCTCACATCTGCTCAACATCCTGTGATTTAAAACATGAATATGTCCTTGTGTGATAATATAGTGCTCATGTTTGCGCTATACGATACTGAAAAATGAGTCTCTTAGAAGCTCAATCAAAAGCAGTGACAGGTAGAGTTAAGCTTTTCTTCCCCACCATAAAGGTAAAAATCAAGAGCCCGATAGGGACTCGTTTCTGCACTTACTTTTTTCAGGACTGTCTGTGCTGAGCACCGGCAGGACCTGGCCCACTTAAAGCCCTGCCAGCAAAAGGGTGACCAGACGTCCCAGATTTCCCCGGACAGTCCCAGTTTTCGGACTGTCCCGGTGTCCTGACACTTTACATAATTTTGAATAAATGTCCCGGTTTTCGGGACAAGTGCCAGCACATCCTACAAAAAAGAACTGTAATGTGCTCAGCGCCTCTGATGAGTGAAATAACGTGCGTAATTTATCTTTTTGTTTCAGGCAGCACAGGAGTAGCTACATACGTGAAGCAGAATTGGGGGTGGGGGCGGCAGGAGAGCTCAGGAGGAAGGTCCTGCAATTGCCATGAATAATGTTCTGTAAACTTAGACTTGTAAATGTGTGTGTTTGTATGCATGTATGTATGTGTGTGTATGTATGTATGTATTTTTCAAGCGGGGCGGAGAAAAAAGGGGGGTCCCAAAACGTGTTTTCTCCATCTTAATTCCCATAGGAAACTTTAGACATGGCTACAGCTCAAACTGCTGAAAGGAATTGCACCAAATTTGGCAAAAAGGTAGCCCTTGTTTCAGAAAGAGATCTTTTTTTTTTTAAATGGAGTAAATCTGTTCAGTAGTTCCTGAGAAATTAAAAAAAATAGAGGTCGGAAAATCAATTTCCCATAGGAAACTTTAAACACGGTTACAGCTGAAACTGCTGAACAGAAATACACCAAATTTGGCGAAAAGGTAGCAATTGGTTCAGTAAGAGACTTTTTTTTAAAATGGTGTAAATGCGTTCAATAGTTTTTGAGATATTAAAGGAAAAATGTGTTTATATATCTGGGCGGGACCTAACTACACAAGCACGAGCTTGGCTCTAATTGGCTGACAACATTTCAATCCAGGAAGTGTTGGCAGCCATCTTGGTGCAATGCTTTTAGGTCTCGCCAAGCGACGTAATGCATGCGCTGCACGCTTGGCGACATCTATTGTTGTCGATCTACCCAAACACCACTGCACTAACCTAAAGAACAAGTTACTTACCTTCGGTAACGATGTATCTGTAAGAAACATTAGTTAGTTGGATTCCTCACCTTAGAATATCCCCAGGCGTCAGGCTGGATCCGGAAAGATTTTTGTAGCAAGACCCCTTGCGCATCGCTAGGCGTCGTCTGTGGCACCGCGTCCGTCGTTGGTGTCGTGCGCCGGAATGACGTCGGAGTACTTAGACGCCGCACACGCGCGCTGACGTCAGTCCTTGTACATAGCTTTCCGCGCCAGGGACGCTGAGCCATGAAAGAGACCGACACTGGTGCCAAAAAATCTAGGGCCCTGAAAGGGAGAACCTTAACCCTAGATGTCTGTTCGCAGAACGGGGAGGCTGGGTGGGTCGGTGAGGAATCTAACTAATGTTTCTTACAGATACATCGTTACCGAAGGTAAGTAACTTGTTCATCTGAAAGAAACACGTTAGTTAGATTCCTCACCTTAGAATAGATAACCCAGCAATACCAACCCCGGTGGTGGGTCTGCGAACCAAGATCACACCAGAAAGTCCTGGAGAACAGAACGGCCAAAGTGGCCATCCCTCCCGACTTGGCTGTCCAGGCAGTAATGTCTCGCAAACGTGTGCAGCGAAGCCCACGTCGCCGCATGACAGATGTCTTGCAAGGGGACTCCCCGTCCCAGTGCAGTCGTGGCCGCTGCGGCCCAAGTAGAATGGGCTCGTAGCCCAACAGGAGGAACCTTTTTCGCCAAAGAATAGAAGGTCTTAATACACAACACGACCCACCGAGAGATGGTCCGCTTGTGTACAGCTTTACCCTTCTTAGCCCCTACGTATCCAACAAAAAGTTGGTCGTCCACCCGGAACTGTCTTGTGCGGTCCAAATAAAAGGATAGCACACGTTTTGGGTCCAGACGGTGGAGCCTCTCTTCATCTTTTGAAGGATGCGGAGGCGGAAAGAAGGTGGGCAGCGTGACAGATTGCCCGATGTGAAAGGGAGTCACGACTTTAGGCAGGAAAGAAGGACGTGTCCGGAGGACAACTTTGTCCAGATGAACTGAAAGGGAGGGAGGCTTGGATGACAAAGCCTGAAGCTCACCCACCCGCCTAGCGGAGGTGATTGCTACCAAGAAAGCAGTTTTCAAAGTCAAAAGAAGGATGGGACAGTTATGAAGGGGCTCAAAGGGAGCGCACATCAGAAAAGTGAGAACAAGGTTCAAGTCCCACTGAGGCATTACGAAAGGAACAGGAGGGTACATACGAGTAATGCCCTTGAGAAAGCGTGAAACAACAGGGGACTTGAAAAGAGAAGGCTGATCAGGAAGCCGAAGGAAGGCAGAGAGAGCAGCAAGATAACCTTTCAAGGTGCCCAGAGCGGAGCCCTGCTGGGCCAAAGAAAGAAGAAAGAGGAGAACCTCAGAAATAGGGGCAGAAAGGGGATCCACAGCCTTTGCTGTGCACCATGCCACAAATTTGTTCCACCGGCAGGCATATACCGTCTTTGTGGAGGGACACCTGGCTGCCAGAATGACATCACAGACTTCAGGAGGCAAGTAAAATGGCATCAACTGCCGCCGCTCAATCTCCATGCATGTAGGTGGAGGCTGGACAGGTTCAAGTGGAGGACCGTCCCCTGCTGCTGCGACAGAAGATCCTCCTGAAGAGGCAGTCGTATCGGGGGATCGATGGACATACTGAGTAGCTCGGGATACCAGTACCTTCATGCCCAATCCGGAGCCACCAAGATGACTTGGGCCCGGTCGCGCCTGATCTTCTTCAGCACTCTGGGCAGAAGTGGTAAAGGCGGAAAGGCGTACAACAGAAAGCAACTCCACTCGCGACGAAAAGCGTCTCCGAGCAAGTGCCGCCTTGGAAACTCCAACGCGTAGAACTGCTGACATTGCGCGTTCTCTTCGGTGGCGAATATATCTAACCAAGGCCCTCCCCACTGCAGAAAGAGACCTTGCGCCACGTCCGAGTTCAGACGCCATTCGTGATCCATCATGCACCGGCGGCTGAGTTCGTCCGCCCTGGCGTTCAGGGAGCCTGCCAGATTTTGAACCACTAGGGTGATGCCCTGGTGTTCCAGCCATGTCCAGAGGCGCAGGGCCGACAAAGGGTCCACGACCCCGCCCCGCCCTGTTTGTTGCAATACCACATGGCGGTGGTGTGGTCTGTGAACACCTGCACGACACTTCCCCGGACAGAGGGAACGAAGGCTTTCAGTGCAAGTCGGATCGCCCTCCGTTCCAAAAGATTGATATGGAGCCGAGTCTCCGCCGGAGACCAGAGTCCTCTGATCTCCGCCTCTCCCATATGGCCCCCCCATCCCAGGAGGGACGCATCCGTCACTACCACGTGCTCCGGGTGGGGAACGGAGAGGGATCTACCGCTGACCCAATCGCGATTCGTGAGCCACCACTGCAGCTGTTTCGCAGTGCCCTCCGAGATCAAGACGTGGTCGGACAGGTTGCCTCGATGCTGGGCCCACTAAAACTTCAGGTCCCACTGCATAGCCCGCATCCGCCATCTGGCGTGAGGTACTAACAGGATGCAGGAGGCCATCAGCCCCAGAAGCCGCAGCACCAACCTGACCGAAATCCAGGACAGAGGCCGGAAGATGGGAATCAGGGCTCGAATGTCCAGGACCCGCTGTACCGGCAGATAGACCGGGAACTGCGCCGAATCGAGAACCGCCCCTATGAAAAGGAGCTTTTGGGAGGGACTCGGGTGCGACTTAGGCACATTGATGGAGAACCCCAGCGAATGCAGGAGGTCTGCCGTAGTCTGGAGGTGGGAGACGACTTGCTGGGGCGAGCCCGCCCTCAACAGCCAGTCGTCGAGATAGGGGAAGACTGGGAGCCCTGATCTGCGCAGATGAGCTGCGACCACCACCATCACTTTTGTGAACACCCGAGGGGCACTGGTGAGGCCGAAGGGGAGCACGGTGAACTGAAAGTGCTCCTGACCCACCGTGAACCGCAGGTAACGCCGGTGGGCCGGCAGGACGGGGATGTGGAAATAAGCGTCCTGCAAGTCCAACGCTACCATCCAGTCGCCAGGGTCTAGGGCAGCAAGAACCTGAGCCAAAGTGAGCATCTTGAACCGTTCCTTCCGGAGGAAGGCGTTCACGCTTCTGAGATCCAAGATCGGGCGTAGGCCCCCTTTGCCCTTCTTGGGAACCAGAAAGTAGTGGGAATAGCAACCACGACCTACTTCTGGGCCAGGAACGCGCTCGACGGCCTCTTTGGCCAAGAGGGCCGAAACCTCCTCCCGGAGAAGATGCAAATGATCCCCCGACATACGGTGGTTCTGCGGTGGCATGGCTGGAGGGGTCGTCTCGAAGGGGAGGGAGTAGCCCCTTCTGACGATTTGCAGCACCCACCTGTCCGAAGTGATGGAGCGCCAGTGGAGCAGGTGATGGCGAACTCTGCCCCCCACTGGCGTTGAATGGGCCTGAAAGCACGGACTAGGAGGGCTTTGAGGCGGATGCTGCCGGGGTAGATGTGGACTGACCGGCACGTTGTCCTCCAGAACCGCCTCGGCGGAAACCACGTCTGCGACCGCGTGCAGGTTGGTTCTGCGGCCGGTGGCTGGGCAGGCGTGAGGAGGCGCCCCTTCCTTGGCCAGGAAAGGGGCGAAAGGCGGAAGTTTGCGGCTGCGGGGCCGAAGGACCCAAGGACTTGGCCGTGGCCTGGGAGTCCTTGAACCAGGCCAGCGCACTGTCCGCCTTCTCGCCAAAAAGGCGAGTGCCATCGAAGGGCATGTCCATGAGGGAGCTTTGGACATCCCCTGAAAACGACGTGGACCTCAGCCAGGCGTGACGCCGAAGCGCCACCGTGGTGGAAATTGCCCGACCCAGCGAGTCCGTGGTGTCTATTCCACATCTAATGGCGTGCCGCGCTGCATCTCGCCCGTTAGCAAGAGCTTGGGTGAGTCGCTCCCGGGCCTCCTCCGGGCACAAGGGCAGCACGTCCTCCACCGCATCCCACAGCGAGTGGGAGTAACGGTCCAAAAGGCAAGCGGTATTTAAAGACCGCAGTCCCAAACTCAGGGACGAGAACAGTTTCTTGCCAAACTGCTCCAACCTCTTGGATTCCCTATCCGGAGGAGCGGACTGGAAGGAGGATTAGGAGGTTGAGGCCTGGATAACCAGGCTCTCAGGGGTAGGGTGGTGGGAGAGGAATGTGGGGTCGCCCGGAGCAGGGCGGTGGCGCCGGACAACGTTCCTGTCCACAGGAGGGACTGTGGAGGGCTTGGACCAAGTGCCCTGGAGAACGTCAATGAGGGCCTCATTAAACTGCAGCAGAGGCTCAGTGGAGCTTGCTGTCGGTTGAAGGACCTCGGTGAGGACGTTAGTCCTCACAGCCACAGCAGGCAACTCGAGCCCCAGGGCTTCGGCCGCCTTGCGCAGCACCACAGAAAAGGCTGCACCTTCCTCCAAGGCCACAGTCGGAGGAGAGATGAATCCAGCGTCTGGAGAGGTATCCAAACCGCTGGCGTCCCCCAATTCCTCTGCCCAGTCCTGAGACAATTGGGCCTGTTCGGGCAGAGGGTCCTGAGACCCCTCCCAGTCGCCCTCATCATCCGATTCCTGGTAGACAGGAGGAATGATCGGAGCCGGACGGTGGATGAAGTGGTCACCCATCGGCGCCGGTAACGGCGTCGGACGGCGCCGGGTCCAGCATAGGGCTAAACTGAGGCTCGATGCCGTGCGGGGATGGCATCGGGGGCGGAACCGGTGTCGGCGCCGGAGGCGGCATCGTGAGGTTGACCGGCAGAGATCCAGGTCCCACGACGGCGCCGGGGCCGGAGCCGCCGGCACACGAGGTCGCCCAGTCAACCCTGCGGGGCCCGAAGGCGCGCCGGCAGGTGTTGACGGCGGAGCCAGATTCCTCATGGCCGAGAGGAAGGCACTGACCTCTGCCGGAGTCGCGTCAGTCCCAGGGACCGGAGGGTATGGGGACGAGCGCGGCTCCTGCGGCTCCAACGGAGCCGCGGGGGTGGAACCACCCGGACCCTCGGCCGGGTCGCGCGACCGGCGAGTGGAGTCCGAAGAGCGAGGACGCCGCTTGGACTTCTTAGAATGTTTGGAGTGACGGGACTTACCCGAAGGTCCCGACGAGCGATGTCGATGGCTGCGGCTCCGCGAACGGTCCTTGGACCTCCTCCTGGACAGGGACCGAGAGCGACGCGGAGCCGAGTGTCGAAGCGCGAGTAGCTTACGGGACCGCTCCCGCCTAGCCTTCGACGTCAAGGCCCGACAGTCGGGGCACGACTCCGCGTCCTTGTCGGCCCCCAGGCAGTACAGGCACCGGCGATGGTGATCCGTTACCGACATCAGTCGGTGACAGGCGTCACAATGCTTGAATCCAGGCATCCTACCGGCACCAGATGTCGAGTCGAGTAACCAAAAGAGGTCAAAAAGGTAGTCAAAAAGTGACTAGGGGTAAGCTCTTCCCGGATCGGCCCTTACTGGCGCGGAAAAAAGAAGAACTGACGTCAGCACGCGTGGGCAGCGTCTAAGTACTCCGGTGACGTCATTCCGGCGCACAACGCCAACGACGGGCGCGGAGCCGCAGACGACGCCTAGCGACGCGCAAGGGGTATTGCTACAAAAATCTTTCCGGATCCAGCCTGACGCCTGGGGATATTCTAAGGTGAGGAATCTAACTAACGTGTTTCTTTCAGATCCCTTAAACACTACCCGCAGCACGACCCCCTACACTACCCAAACACCACTGCACTACCCTAAACCCTAAAACACTACCCCCAGCATGAACTCCTACACTACCCAAATACCACTGCACTACCTTAAAGACGACCCCCTACACTACACAAACACCACTGCCCTATCCTAAACCCTAAAACACTATCCCCAGCACAACACCCTACACTACACAAACACCACTGCACTACCCTAAAACACTACCCCAGCATGAACCCCTACACTACCCAAATACCACTGCACTACCTTACACACGACCCCCTACACTAAATAAACACCACTGCACTTTCCTAAACCCTAAAACAGTATCCCCAGCACGGGCCCCTACACTACACAAACATGACTGCACTACCCTAAACCCTAAAACTGTACCCCCAGCATAACCCCCTACACTAAACAAACACCACTTCACTACCCAAAATCCTAAAACACTACTCCCAGCACGACCCCCTATACTACCCGAACACCACTGCACTACCCTAAACCCTAAAACACGACCCCCTACACTACACAAACACCACTGCACTACCCTAAACCACTACCCCCAGCACGACTCCTTACACTACACAAATACCACTGCACTACCCTAAACCCTAAAACAATACCCTCAGCATGATCCCCCTACACTACCCAAACACCACTGCACTGCCCTAAACCTTAAAACCCTACACCAGCACAACCCCCTACACTACCCAAACACCACAGCACTGACCTAAACGCTAAAACACTACCCCCAGCACAACCCTCTACAATACCCAAACACCACTGCACTGTCCTAAACCCTAAAACACTACTCCCAGCACGACCCCCTACACTACCCAAACACCACTGCACTGCCCTAAACCCTAAAACACTTCCCCCAGCATGACTCCCTACACTACCCAAACACCACTGCACTGCCCTAAACACTACTTGCAGCACGACCCCCTACAATACCCAAACACCACTGCATTACCCTAAACCCACCCCAGCATCACCCCCTACACTGCTCAAACACCACTGCACTACCCTAAAACACTACCTCCAGCTTGACCCCCTACACTACACAAACACCACGGCACTACCCAAAACCCTATAACATTACCCCAGCACGACAAGCTACACTACACAAACACCACTGCACTACCCTAAACCCTAAAACACTACACCCAGCATGAACCCCTACACTACCCAAACACCACTGCACTACCCTAAACCCTAAAACATGACCCCCTACACTTCACAAACACTGTACTACCCTAAACACTACCCCCGCACAACCTCCTACACTACACAAACACCACTGCACTACCCTCAACCCTAAAACACTACCCCAGGACGATCCCCCTACACTACCCAAACACCACTGCAATATACTGCCCTAAACCCAAAAACACTACCCCCAGCAGGACCACCTACACTTTCAAAACACCACTGCACTACCCTAAACCCTAACTCTACCCCCAGCATGACCCACTACACCACACAAACACCACTTCACTACCCTAAACCCTGAAACACTACTCCCAGCACGACCCCCTACACTACCCAAACACTACTGCACAACCCTAAACTCTAAAACCGTACGCCCTACACTACACAAACACCAATGCACTACCCTAAACCCTAAAACACTACCCCCAGGAGGACCCCCTACACTACCCAAACACCACTGCACTACCCTAAAACACTACCCCCAGCATGACCCCTACACTACCCAAACACAACTGCACTACCCTATACCCTAAAACATGACCACCTACACTACACACACACACCACTGCACTACCCTAAACCCTAAAATACTACCCCCAGCACGAACCCCTACACTAACCAAACACCACTGCACTACCCTATACCCTAAAACATGACCACCTACACTACACACACACCACTGCACTACCCTAAACCCTAAAATACTACCCACAGCATGACCCCCTACACAAACACCACTGCACTACCCAAACCCTAAAACACGACCCCCTACAGTACACAAAGACCATTGCACTACCCTAAACCCTAAATCTACACCCAGCATTACCCCCTACACCACCCAAACACCACTGCACTACCCTAAACCCTAAAACACTACCCCCAGCATGAACCCCTACACTACCCAAATACCACTGCATTACCCTGAACCCTAAAAGACTACCCCCAGCACTGCCCCCTACACTACACAACCACTGTACTACCCTAAACCCTAAAACACTACCCCAGCACTACCCAAACACCACTGCACTACCCTAAACCCTAAAACACTACCCCCAGCACGACCCCCTACACTACCCAAACACCACTGCACTACCCTAAACCCTAAAACACCACCCCTAGCACGACCCCCTACACTACACAAACACCACTGCACTACCCTAAAACACTACCCCCAGCATGACCCCCTCCACTACCCAAACACCACTGCACTACCCTAAACCCTAAAACACTATCCCAGCACGACTCCCTACACTCATGCACTACCCTAAAACACTACCCCAGCACGACCCCCCTACACCACCCAAACACCACTGCACTCCCCTAAACCCTAAATCACTACCTCCAGCACGACCCCCCTACACTACCCAAACTCCACTGCACTACCCTAAACCCTAGAAAAGAAACGCCCACCCCATGCCCAATCCCCCTTACCTCTCACTCCTCATGGTCTCTCTCTCTTTGTGGTTCCTGCTTCACGTCATCTCTGAGGGGCAGTGCACGCAGTCGTGAGGAAACGGAACAGCCTCGGTTTCCTTACAACGACGTGGATCGTGTACATGTTTTTTAGAACACATGGTCATTTACCATACATACCTTTACAACGAAATTCGTAGTAATGACTTTGCGATGTACAACACATGCATGGTAATGCATGCGTTGTATTGGTATTACGAAGTAAAAAAGTCATTGTAACGGCTGTTTAACGATCGAAGCTGGCCCCTGTTCTTCAGTGAGTCGTTTATTTGATAATTTAGGAGGAAGGCATGTGTGTTTTTTACCGAAAAGTGCATTACCGGCTGTTGTATTGTGAAAGTGTCCGCGTGGCCTGGTTTCACTTCCGGTGCGAGAGTGGAAGAGTCTGTTTGGATCTAAAGGAGTTCTGTTGTTGGACGGGGCCGGCGCGACACGTCATCAGAAAACACAGCTAATGGAAAGCGTCCTCTCTGAAGTGTGGAGCAGTGCCATGAGAGGTCAACGAGTGTGCGTCCCACCGCAGTATGATCGTACCGCGTGACCCATGTGCCGCCTCCAGGGTACGGGAGGCAGAAGCGGCATCGCAGGTCCTCTTGAAGACCGTTGTAGCACTAATTCTACATTTTGGAACTAGGGCATTTTAACCTCGTTGTTCCTG
Organism: Triturus cristatus; assembly: GCF_964204655.1. Taxonomy (NCBI): domain Eukaryota; kingdom Metazoa; phylum Chordata; class Amphibia; order Caudata; family Salamandridae; genus Triturus; species Triturus cristatus. The sequence continues at coordinate 859,849,885 of NC_140594.1, forward strand.
CCAGATACAAAGAGCAGCGTGTGCCATCTGCAGGGCCTCTGCCCTCAGATCACTGGTTTCAGTTTCTGGAGTGGCAACATAAACCATTGCTCCCAAAGGACTGGCCTGAACACTTAGGTGAATATCCCCTGCACCAGCATTCCACGGAAATTCTTTCCTAGCTCTCCCACGTCGACGAGGACATCATAATAGCACGGCTCCGCTTGCAACACCATATGACGTCATCGGAGCCATAAGAGGACCTAGTCGGCGTGCTGATGTCAGTTCCACCCATTTTTCCGTGCCACCGAGGCAAACAGGGGGACCGAGACATTTTTACATAGTATACTATATATATATATATATATATTTTTTTTATGGATAATTAAATGGCGGTCGCCAGTAGATAGTTATAGTTAGGACCTATTTTCCATAGGAAATCCGCAACATTCTATTCCCAATAAGTCTGGCGCCGGTTGATGAATCCTCGCGCAATTTTCCAAACTTTTGGCCAGTTCTGCTCCTACCCTGAAAGTTTCGTGGTGATTCGTCAAGCGGGGGGCCGAGAAAAAAGGGGGGTCCCAAAACGCGTTTTCCCCAAGCAATTTCCCATAGGATCTGTTGTCGCAGCTACAGCCCGAACTGCTGAACGGAATGACACCGAATTTGGCAAACAGGTAGTCCTCAGTTCAGACTCGTGCCTTTTGCTTAAATGGTGTAAATCCGTTCAGTAGTTGCTGAGAAAATTAGAGTTAAAAGTACATATATATCTATGGCCGGGGAGGATCCGCGGACCCTACCCGCACCGTGAGCGCACCCTCCCAGAACCAAGAGCGCACACTCCCGATCGCGCGCTGAATGCTAATTGGCTGTCGAGTGTCTGTCTACATTCAAAACCAGGAACTGTTGGCGGCCATTTTCTGCCTCGGTAGAAGCGAGGCTGAAGAAGCAAGGGGAATAAGTGTGTAAAACATATAAAGGGGGCAGAGTGGAAATACTCTGACCCTCTAGAGGTGCTTAGGGGGTCCCAGAAGTACCCCCAGGGGCCCCATTTAAAAAAAAAAAAAACGGCGAATGCGCGCACGGTGCGCGCATCCTATCGCGTTGGGTGCACTGATTCTCTCTTGTTGGGTGCGCGGATACAAGGAAAAAATAATTGAAAAAAAGATAAGAAATCATTGGTTGTATGACTACTTTCTACACTGAAAGGTAGGGTGTATATTTCTGTTTTTTAAAGGTATGAGTCTTATTGGTTAACAAAAACAGATTGTAAGGAACATTATATATGATAAGCTGATATGTTGAAAAGTCAAGCACACTTGCTGTCTTGTTTAGCAACATTGTGTGCTGAACTTTTGACCTGTGTGCTCAGTGCAGTGTTCCATGACCTCTTTCTATGGTAACAGGCAGAAGGCAGATTGGGGGAAGGGTTGAAATGTATTTCAGTTACAAAGGGTTGAAATGTTTAACCAATAGAAATGTGTGTTTGCTTTTGAATTTATGTGTGAAGGACTGTGATTTGACGTTTACATGTAAATGTGTGGAAAATGAAAGGGAAACTTTTCAATTCCTTGTTTTTGCTGAGAGGTGCACAGTGCAGAGATTCTGTAAAAGAAAATATGGTGTGTGACTGGTATACTTCTTAATCTACAAAACAACTTGAAAGGTGAGTTTAATTGTGAGGGGATGTATGTAGACTAATTTGATTTTAATCAGACTAATGTATTTGTCCTGCTAAAGTGTAGGGAGTACTTTTTTTTCTCTACAATCTTATTGACAGTGTGCGTGCATGTAGAAACCATTCTGTGATAAGCATTTGTGTTTTTCATGTGTTTGCAGACAGATAACTGTGCTGTTTTTATATTTTGGTAGAATTAGAAACCAGTCATTGTTTATAAATTTGTGAAATGAGTTAGGTTTCTATATTAAAATGTAGTACTCCTTCTAGATGAAGAAATGTGTTTTGGTATAGTGCAAGGGATAGTGTTGTTTGTTTAGAATCACACTGAGTCTGTGTGCATTTGGGAACCACTGTGAGAGAAGCATTTGGTAACGTCGTGTATTTGCTGACAGATAATTGTTTTAAAACCTGTCATGTTGTCAAGTTTTAGTAGAATTAGAAGCCAGTTTTTGCTTATGCTTTGATTAAATGAGTCAGGCTTTGACACAAAAGTGCAGTCCTGAAATATGAATATTGTGTGCAGTTCCTTTACCACTTCCACAGTAGTGAATGATTTTTGGTAAACTCCTAGGTATAGTGGTTGTTGTCTAGAATCACACTGAGTCTGTGTGCATTTGGGAACCACTGTGAGAGAAGCATTTGGTAACACCGTGTATTTTTTGGCAGATAACTCTTTTAAAACCTGTCATATTGTCAAGTTTTAGTAGCATTAGAAGCAAGTCTTTGCTTATGCGTTGATTAAAGGAGTCATGCTTTGACACTAACGTGCTGTACTTAAATATGTAGATTGTGTGCAGTACCATTACCTCTTCTAGACTAGTGAATGAGTTTTGGTAAACTGCTAGGGATAGTGTTGCTTGTCTAAAATCACACTGAGTCTGTGTACATTTGGGTAAGGATTGTGAGAGAAGCATTTGGTAAAATAGTGTATTTGCGGACAGATAACTGTTTTAAAATCGGTCATGTTGTCAAGTTTTAGTAGCTTTAGAAGCTATTCTTTGCTTATGCATTGATAAAATGAGTCAGGGTTTGACACTAAAGTGCAGTACCATGTACTATTCTCTTCACTGAGCCAGAACTGAAAATTGTAAAGTTTTACCCAGGCACTAACCTAGCAGTAGTCTGATGATTTAGTCAGTTTCCAAGTACTCATGTTGTGAACCATACATTACCACATAGATTGCTTCAAATGTCTATGCAGTATGCATGCAGTCTTCTAACATACTATACACTTGTCTTTCACATTTTCAATTCCCTAGTCAGTATCCATACAGTCCAGCAAACATCCTGTCACTCCCTTTGCACTCCTCTAGTGACCCATTCTGTACCAAGTACTAATCCATTCACTGTGTCAGAAGCCAACCACTTATAAATTCACCCAGGCACTCTCCTTGCAGTACTCTAATCATTCCGTCAGTTCCCAAGTACTCATGCAGTGAGCCAGACCTTAGCACATAAGACTGCTTCAAATGCATATTCACTATGCATGCAGGTCTCTAATTACCTACACAGTTGTCTTTCACACCTTCAATTCCCCAATCAGTATTCATACACTTCTAGCAAACACCCTGTCACTCAACCCAGTGTGTCTCCTTATAGTACTGTAATCATTCAGTCAGTTAGCATGTAGTCTTTTAGTGAGGTAGGTTTTAGGGCATTACCTGCTTCAAAGTAGTATGCACTATGCATGTAGTGTTTTAACGATCGTCACACTTGTGGTTGAGGGCTATAGTTTCTTAGTCAGTTTTTTTTTATATAAAATGTGTTTGTACAGTAATGGAATAGTATAAATTTGAAAGTTATTAATATACATTTATTTGTGATTCTTTTTTACAGATACAGAACAGGAGAGTTTCTCATCTGTTTGCACTCTTCTCGTGCAAGATTGTTTGGATGAAGGGTCATTCGGTGTTTCATCATACTTGCCGTGCTGTACGAGTATTTCTTGTTAGGATCCCCTTGCAACAGAACTCTTTTGCAAATCTTGCACGTGACCAAGGTGGCATTGGTCTTTGTTTGCCCCTCGGGAAAAGTAAAAAATGTCCACACCACGGAAGGAAAAAGTTGTGGGCGAGGTGCGTACTCCAAAAATTCATCCTTCGATTCAGTGAATATTTTAAAGCGGCAACATTTACAGTTTTTGTAAGTTAAACTTATAAAATTTTGTTAGCTGTAAGCATTTTATATATCTGTGATTTGTATCTTGTGGTATTTTGTTGAGAATAGCATGTTGTTTTTTTTAAACAATCTGTGATTGTTTTTTTTTTGCCCGCTGTTAAGTGATGAGTACAATTGAAATCACTATTTTTAGTGAAATTTAATATATTCTGAGAACAGCAAAAAAGGGAAACAAATTACTTTGTGGAAATTATGCTGTGTTGTAAAAAATGTATTATTACATGTTATAATTTTTTTTTCTTTTCTTTCACAGATCCAAATTTTAAAATAAGCAATTTATATGAATTTAGATTGGAATGAAAATCTGAAAAAAATGTATACCATTTTTTATTCCTATTACTGTGAAGGTAAGTTTAACTAAGTCTCAATATGCAGAATGAGGAGGTCTGCAAGAAGCTACAAAGTTGAAACACGTTTCTAAAAACACTCTGTTTATACGTATGTAGTTTTGAAAATTTACCATAATCAGATATCATGTGACCTGCAAAAAAAGAGATTTGAGGGGTTCATAATATTTCCCATTTTAGCTATTGAAGGACCGCAATTATTTCAATCATTCTTCTTTGAACATCTTTGCAGACAAAACTCCGTGCTTACCTTCTATCATTCGCAAGGAATTTTAAAAACAGAAATATGTCACTTTTTGTAACATAGTTATTGTGCAAGATACTCCTTCATATTTACAAAGAGAGGAAAAGGCACTCTGTGCACTTTTTATATTCCATGTAAATACAACCTCATCATGCACACCACTTTGTGTTGAAAGGGTGTTCTATAAGTGTTGTTGTGCATGATTGCACTTAATACTCCTAGAACAAGACATGTCTAGATTTATCAGAAATCATATATCTCTATGTGTGTGAATGCTGCAACATTCTAAAATTGGTGTAGGAAAGCACAACAAGGAGAATTGTTTTAATTTCTCCACATTTTTATATCTTCAATGCATGCTGAAATGTTCAGCATACATTGAAGGAGAAAAATGCATTTTCTCATTGTTTTTGTGCAGGAAGGTGTGTCTTCCTGTAGAAAAACAAAGAGCACATGACACAGATATCCTTGCACTATGGTGCAAGGGTGCCTGTGCCACCACATGGCTGCAGTTTAGGCAGCCGTGCAGAGAGAAGCATAGATTTGCAACATATTTATGTACATATGTTGCATCCCTGTGCTTCGGAATTACTACAGCACACTGCAGTTAAAGAGGTTACTGTGTGATGCTGCAGCACATCCTCATAGTTCTGCACTTATACATTCACCAAACGCTACTAATGCATTAATTCAGTCAATTACGTACTAAACATACATTCCTCTAAACTTTCACACACTAACAAAGAAATTTAGCTCTTTTTTAAAACCAGGAAAGTTACTTCTTACAAGAACTTTTTTTTTCTTCATTTATATATTTTTTGGGGTTTTCTGAACAATTTTTAAATTTTGGGGTTTTTTCTGCAAAAAAAAAACAACAAAAAAAAAACCCAGGAGAAACCAAACAATGAACTTCAGGGAACAATAAAATAAAAAAATAAAAACTAGCAAATGTGACTTTCTTGCCGGCATCGGATCGATCGACTGCTCACCGTAGCACAAAGTCGCATTGCACTTAGTGCAGAGTATTTTTAAATATTGAAATTGAGGACGGATGTCCAAATTTTGGGCTGATGGATGCACTCTTGAGGTGCTCGGCTGCGATGAGGTGGAAGGCGCAGGAGCGTTTCTCATCCGTTTGCACTCTTGTCGTGCAAGATTGTTTGGATGAAGGGTCCTCAGGTGCTTCATCATACTTGCCGTGCTGCACGAGTATTTCTTGTTAGGATCCCTTCGCGACAGCACTGTTTTGCAAATCTTGCACGTGACCAAGGTGGCATTGGTCTTATTCTGCCCTTCGGGAAAAGTAAAAAATTTCCACACCACTGAAGAAAAACGTTCTTTGGGTGGTGCCTCCACCAAAAATTCATCCTCAGATGTATGAGGAGATGCAGGTGATGCCTGCTGCCCTGAAGCCATTTTTAGGTGAAACAATTTAGAGCTAAGTGTAAACTTAGTCTAAAAAACTCTTCTTCTCTGCAAAGAGATGCTCCTCCAAAGAAGGTCAAAGAAGAATGATTGAATTGGGTGGGATCTTTCAATAGTTAGAAGAGGAAGTGTAATGAACCAATCAAATCTTTTTTTGCAGGTCACATGGGATCCGCTCATCCTGCGCTTACGCAGCACACACCCAGCGCGCATCCGCGAAATTGAATTAAATTTTTTTTATAGGATTAGATGTAAAAATATATTAGTTTTAAAACTACTTTAGAGTTTGTCTTCAATTAATATTCACATGAAATACATATATATATATATATGTTTTTTAAAATGTTAATTTCACGGGATCCGCGCACCTACCGCGTCAGACGAATTTGACACATCGCAGAGCGCGTAAACGTCGCGTTACGTACATCGAACGTGTCGCGTATAGGCTGGGAGTCGCGTACCGGTCGCATTGCGATCGCGCACTAAACACGTACCCTACGCATACCATGCGCGGATGCTATCGCATAGGGATCGGGAGCGGTGCGCTTAGGGTGCGCGGATCCAAAAAAATGGAAAACAAATATATAAAATAAAGTTTTTAACATATAGTTAAAAAAATATGTTTGAAAAACCCATTAAATTCTAATAATATTTTTTAATTTTTAAAAGAATTAATTGAAAAAATAAGTTTAAAAATAGTGATAAAAAAGTATTTAAAAAAAAAAAATTAATGAAATTGACACTGAATTTGAAAAATCTAGAAATCCAATCAAAATCATTAAACATGATATCTTCAGAGATAAGTTAAAGATAGGAATTAGCATTTAAAAAATTAGAAATTCACTGGTCAGTGACATCACTGATGACATCTCAAATGACATCACTGATGACATCACTGATGACATCACTGATGATGTCATCCATGTGATAAATTAGTGCATCTTCTCACACCTTAAAATAACCTTTGATACACCGACTCAAAATTTCAGACGGCCATTTTGAAAACCATAGATACTCCAATACCAATAACTACATACCCACTCATTGACTCTTAGGTCTACATATATCTCCACTCTCTCACCTGTACAGTCACTCATACTTACAGTCACTCCGTACAGGACTATCATATGCATTTATACACCTATATAGACACACACGCCGCCAATCATCCATTGAGGTACTGACACACCTAGTCAGTCATGCAAATAAATAATCACAGTCCAATTTACTCACCTATACAGTTAAACACACTCAAGTTCACTTTCTCATAAAAATACTAACAAATTCTGACGCTCTTATACAATTACTGATATAAGCAAACACTCATCCATACAGCCACTCCCGCAATCACACACTCTCACATATAGATAGTTATATACTCTTACACACATATACACTGCGTTTCACATATGTAGTTACTGACACATGTACAACTGAGATATACATTCAATCACTAACACACCCTTACATAGTCATCCAACCATACAGTCCATCACAGTTGCACTCTTAAAACCATGCACCCATAGCATCACCCACTCACACATCTATGCAGAGTCACACATCCCTTACCCACACACACTCAGGCACCCATACAGATACTCAGACAACCAATCAATAACCCATATAGACACTCATATTGCTATTCACAAAACCATGCAGCCACTTCTACTCCAACACACAGACGCATACAGATATTCACACAGTTTAGTCACTAGTCTGCAGTAAGATACATTTAATGACTCACTTATAGAGTCAGTTAAGCACCTAGAAAATCATCCATTCACACACTTATACACCCACTCATTCTTCCACAGGCCTTTCACTATAAATATATAAAACATATTTAAACTTTACAGAAACACACAGTCACTGGATGACGTCATCAGTGATGTCATTTGAGATGTCATCAGTGATGTCACTGACCATGTCATGAGTGATGTAATATGTGACGTCATCAGCAGTGCATTGCGGGGGCACGAGTTATAGTTAGCTGAACTAACTATAACGGGGGAATTTCTAGGGTTTTGTACGAGGGAAATGTCCAGCTAACTATAACGCCCCTGAAACCTATGGTTTTTTCAGTGAATTTCTAAGGTTTTTTAAATGCCAATTCCCAACTATAACGCCCCCGAAACCTGTTTTTTTCAGTGAATATATATATCTGTCTATCTATCTATCTATCTATCTATATATGTATGTGCACACACAAATGCATAACCAATAAAGGCATAAAGAAATAGCATTTCTCACTAATAAAACATACGCATGATTAAGACATATTAAAATCATTCATGCCAAACAGTAATAGCATCTTTTTGGTAGAAACAGGTGGACAATGGGGAGGCGGGTGGGACAGTGAGGAATCCACAGGCAGATACTGTATACACCAGAAAAAGCATTACCGAAGGTAAGTAAATTGTTCTTCTGATGGATACTTCTGCCTGTGGATTCCTCACCTTTTGAATAGAATCCCCAAGCCGTACCTCACCCGGAGGAGGGTGTCCACCTGACTAGACCAAAAAATCTTGCAAAACAGATCGAGCAAAATGGCCAACCCTCCTAACCGCCGAATCCATCATCGAACAAGTTTTTCGTCGAAATTATATTGAAAATAATACTTAAAAATAGTTTTAATAATCACTTGAAGGAAAACTTTTATTTATAATTAATTTAAAGATATTTCATACTTTACAAATTACGCCGAAGTCGCGCCCTCAGCGCGACTTTTCAAAATGGCTACCAGAATGCACGCAGCCATCGTGTAGGGTTTGCGACTTCTGTATAATATTTTAAAAAAAAAGAAAAGATTGACTAGTTTTCCTAACTCAAAATGATTCACAATTTTTATATATATATATATATATATATATATATATATATATATATATATATATATATATATATATATATATTATCTACTGGCGGTCGCCAGTAGATAGTTATAGTTAGGACCGTGTTTCCATAGGAAATCTTAAAATTCTATTTTGAATAACTGGCGCCGGTTAACGAATCCTCGCAAAATTTTCAAAACAAATGGGGCGCTCCGCTCAGCTCCTACCCTGAAAGTCTGGGGGTGATTCGTCAAGCGGGGGCCGAGAAAAAAGGGGGGATCCAAAACGCGTTTTCCCCATGCATTTTCCCATAGGACCTTTAGTCGAAGGTACAGCCCGAACGGCTGAACAGAATTACTTGAAATTTGGCAGAGAAGTAGTCCTCAGGTCAGGGAAGTGCCTTTTGCAGGTCTGGTGTCAAACTGTTCAGTAGTTCCTGAGAAAATTGCATTTAGAAGCATATAAATATCTATAAGCGCGTACCGTGCGGGCACCCTAACGTGCGCGAGCGAAATTCTGATTGGTTGTTACATGTCTGTAAACATTCGAATCGGTCGAAATCAGGAAGTGTCGGCCGCCATTTTGTCTGTCACACTGAAAAGGAAAGGTGGAGAACGTGAACAGAGGGCACGGTAGGGAGTTCCTGACCCCCTAGCGTTTGTCAGGGGGTCACAGTGGGACCCCGAAGGGCCAAAAAAAAGAATTAATTTTTTTTTTTAATTCGCGAGGTGCGCGCACCGTGCGCACACGGCAAAAAATTTTAAAAACAAAAGATTAAAAAAAAAAGATTAAGTGTTTGGATGTTGGTTGGCTCTAAAAAGAGCCGTTGTGTTCATTGAGTGTTTTTTGGTACCTACAAGTAAGTACCGATGCAGAGTCTAAAGTTCAAGAGGAAGACTCTGTTCCCTTCATCATTGAAATGTACACCGTCTCCTCTATAAATGCCTTGCATGTTGTAACGCAAGTTGTTGTGGTATATAGAACCCATACCATAGTCTCTAAGGAAAGCAGAAACAGACTTATTGACGTGCTTTTTTGCTTTCTCAAACTGCAGACAATATTGGTTGGACCAGTTCCACTTTTGCCTTTGGCATATATTAGAATATACAAAGGCAGTTTGTGGAAAAAGTGACATCAATTACACAAAGGTGTCCTTAATAAGCATTTCCAGACCTACGCCAGTTAAAATGCCTAGGTCATTTCCACCACAGTGCACAATAATAAGGTTAGGCTGTGGGAGATGTAGAAAGGTTTTCTCCAAAGGCATTAATTGGTGCCACTTTAACCCTCTCTGACCAATCCATTTAATGTCTACATTTGGCAAAGCAAGATCTTTCACAATACCTCTTTTTTCTGCAAACTTTTCGCTCCAGAAGACTTGGCTGTGACCTATAATCCATACTGTGAACATCTTCCAAGGAGATCTGGATGCACTCAGAAGGTGTCTTTCAGTAGAATGGCAATATGAAAAGAAAGATAGTTGTAAAATGGAGGCTTACATAATTTTTTTTAAAATAAAAAGAAATCATTGGCTGTTTCAGACCATTCAACAGTAAACACTAGGCTGTATGTTTAAAATATTAAAAGCATGTTTTGTATTGGTTCTTAAAAATGTGTTCCCACAGAACATTAGTTTGGATTTGCTGTTAGGTTTGAACAGTCAAGCACTCTTGCTATTTGGATTTGAAACATTGTGTGCTGAACTTCTGACCTCTCTGCTCACACCAGTGTTCCATGACCTGTTGCTATGGTAGCAGGCAGAAGTCATGTTGTGGGAAGGGATCATTTGGAAAGGGTTGAAATTTGCAACCAATAGAAATGTGTGATTGCATTTGAAAAAATGTGGGAAACACTGTGAATTGAAGTTAACATGTATATGTGTGAAAAAAGAGAGGGAAACATTGCCATTTACTGGTTCTGCTGAGAGGTGTACAGTTCAGAGATTCTGGCTCTGATAATCTGCTGTGTGAGTGGCACATTTCTTTCTCAACTAACTACTTTTAAAAGGTGAGTTATGAATTTGAGAGGGGATGTATGTGGTGTATTTGGATAAAAATAATAGAAATGTGATTCTTCTTTTAAAGTTGTGTTTTACATTTTATGTTAAGGAAGATATTTAACTGCCTTGAACATGTCAGATATTATGGAGTATGTCTGCAGGAAAGGGACAGCTTCTTTTCAAGAACTGTGATGGTTAGCATTCAGCAGAAATCACTTTCTCACAAATGAGAGGCAAATGCTAACACATTTGAAATTAGCATGGTACATTTTCCTTCCACTTTTAAAGTTGTGTTTTACATTTTATGTAAAGGAAGATATTTAAGTGCCTTGAACTTGAAAGATATTATGGAGTATGTCTTCACCATAAGTTAAGGTGTACTGGTATCACCCAGGTATACTGTTTTGTGCCTAGAATCACAACATGAGTCTGTGTGCACACAGGAATTCTTATCAGAGATTTAATTCGTGTAGCTCTTGCTCTGTTAGCCTTGCACTCGCAGGAAACGGGCAGCTTGTTTTCTTGAACTGTGATGGTTAGCATTCAGCAGAAATCACTTTCTCACAAATGAGAGGCAAATGCTAACACATTTGAAATTAGCATGGTACATTTTCCTTCCACTTTTAAAATTGTGTTTTACATTTTATGAAAAGGAAGATATTTAACTGCCTTGAACATGTCAGATAATATGGAGTATGTCTTCACCATAAGTTAAGGTGTACTGGTATGACCCAGGAATACTGTTTTGTGCCTAGAATCACACCTTGAGTCTGTCTGCACACAGGAATTGTTCTCAGAGATTTACTTTGTGTTGCTGTTTTTCTGTAAGATTTGCACTCGCAGGAAAGGGCCAACTTGTTTTCTTCAACTGTGATGGATAGTATTGAGCAGAAATCACTATCTCACAAATGAGAGGCAAATGCTAACACATTTGAAATCAACATGGTAGATTTTACTTCCACTCCCGCAATGGGTGAGGTAGTTTTTACATGTTGACAATTCCAATTAACCTTTATCACACATGTACTCTTACATACATCTGTGCAGTCTTCATGCAGTTGTGCAAGCGTCCATGCAGATCTGTCTTGCATCAGACAATAATCGGTCTCCAGAAGCACGCTCTTAGCACACAGACAGGTGCTTCTCCTGCACTCCCATGCTTACTACTCAGCTCTGTGTGGTATTTTAGATAGCAGTGTGTAATGCTAATACATTCAACGTCACCAAGGCTCATTTCCTTTGCTCTACTCTAATCATTCACCTCTGTAACACATGCTGATGGTCTCAAGTACCTGTTAGGATATGTGCTCTTTTCTGCCTCTCTAAAATATAAGGAAAATGTGTCAGGCTGCCATAGTAATTATCACTTACTCTACCACAGTAGTAAATGTGCTTTGAAATTGCCAAACAAAAATTGTTGTGTGCCTAGAATCACACCATGAGTCTGTGTGCACACAGGAATTGATGTTAGAGATTTAATTCCTTTTTGGTATTGTTCTGTCAGACTTGCAGTTGTAGGAAAGGGACAGCTCATATGATAGGATTTGAAAAGCTCAAATAAAAAATCGTAATGTATTAAAATTACATAAAGGTATTTTTTTTTTTAGTTTCTTTCAGGTATTCCTGAACAACAGTGACATTAATTAAAGATGCCTATAAAGTCAAGAAAGAGAAAAGAACAGCAACAACATCTACATTTGAAGAAAACTGGACAAAAAAAATTAGTTGAAGAACCTCATGTTGGAAAAAAGAAAAGCCTTCTGGTAAGCAGACTAAGGATTTTTTTAAAAATATCTTCAAACAAAGAAAAAATGTTAAAAATATATCCACTGCAAATAGTGTTTCAAGTACAAAAGAACAACAGAGTCGACAGAAAATACTAAAAGCTAATGTCGAATCAGAAGTAAGAAAGAGTGATTTAACACGAAAAATAGATTTTAAAAACATTCGTCGAAAAATGTTTCAGAGAAGAGTGATGTTAAATTTGCTAAAGGATGTGAAAAAATAAGAAGAGAACCAAATTTTATAAAAAAAAGAAATATATTGTAACAATTGTTGCAAAGGCTTTGGAAATAAAAAGAAAACTATTCATTTTAATTTTGAACAGGATGCGTAGATTAGAAAAAATAGTTAAAGCAATGAAGTCAGAAAGCAAAAGGAAAAGAGTAGTGAAAAAAAATAACTTTTGTAAAGTGTTCTTAGGAGAATGAAAGCATAGTTCAAGCACTGAACCATTTTTTAATGAAGAGAGTTATCTTCAAAGTAATAGTTTGTTGCATGCAGTTGACACCAATGGTCGAGCTTATGAAGTTAAAGATGGTTGTATAATGTAAAAGGAGAAAATGGTTACAAGAAATGTGGAAGAAGTGTTAGCTGATGAGGTTATGGGGAGACGTCCTAAAGCCCCAGTGTACACTTGGAATTGTAGTAGTATTTGCACTGTGCGAAAGGAATCTATTGATAAATTACGTAACTTTCTAAGAGAATATAGTAAAAAGAGTGTTAAACAGAAGATTAAGGTGCTTCAAAGACTAGACCCATGCAGAGTGAGAGAGAATACTGGTTTGCAAGGACATTCTCTTGCTTGTCCATCTAGGAAAGTTTGCCAAAGTGTTTTTCACCATTTTAGGATGCTGGCTGTTCATCATACTGAAATGAGAAAGTTTGTGAGAACATTGTATTTTGCGAAAAGTCCAGCACTAAAGATAGATGAGTTGAATAATGCTCTGTTCCGTGGATCTGTATCAGATGTAGTGAAGGTTACTGATGATATTCAGTTTTGTTACTTTGGTCCAGAGCACGAAAGTGCAGGAAATGACACAGTTATGGAGGAAAATGTGGAAGAGAATGTAGAACTCACTGTCAGTATAAATTTTGAAGATGAAATGACAAAATTTACTATCATCTCTAATGAAAGACCAAATATTACTTGTATTTGTTGCCGGAGAAGCCATTACAAAATTCAAACAAGGAATGTTGATCTCTATAAAAAAAGTGAAAATGAAGATAATTATAAGTGGAAGGATTTTGCAACATATATATTTCTGGAAAATTGTTTTGATTTGGGTGAAGATCACCGTATTTGTAAATACTGTTATAACAAGTTAGAAGAAAATAGAATGCCAGCTAGAGCTGTACATAATAATTTAGAATTGGTTGATATTCCTGCAGAACTTTCTGATTTAAATACCTATGAGTCTATACTCATTCAATGTGTCCATCCATTTCAGACCATAGTGCGTATGGAGCCCAAAACAGGTAAATTACCTCCTTCGGATTTACAAAGAGGTTTAAAAGGAAGAGTTGTCTATTTGCCATTGGATTTAAAAAAAAATATGGAAACAATTGATGCAGATAGATTGGAAACTGAACCATTAGTTATTCTGGTTAATGGTGTACCAACAAAGAATAAGAACATTTGGCAGGAGCTGGTAGATGTACGAAAAGTACAAAGAGCAAATTTATATTTGAAAAGAAATAATAAATGGTATGAAAATGTATATGGATGAAGATGAAGAAAAATTACTAGCAGACACAGGAATACCAACTGGGCAAATTGAAAAAGTGGATAAGTCAAAAGGAGAAGAAATGTATGAACATTTCAGCATACATCCTCTTCATTCTAAAGAAGTTATGGGAAACACTATTGATCTGTTTCAGATGAAAAAAGCACAAGGAACTCCCGTGAGTGTATGGGAGGAGAGCTTGGAAGCTCGTTGTTTTCCCCAGCTGTTTCCTACAGGAAAAGGTGGACGATACGATGAACGTCCAGTACAGATTCCTGCTTCTGAGTATCGGACTACAAGACTATATGCAGAAGATCCGAGATTTCGTCAAAGTATTCCTTATTTGTTCCATCTTTTATTTGAAAGTGACTTGTCTGCACTATCTTATGCAGTAAATCACTTTTTGAAAACTGGAGTACATCTAGATAATGTGTCTGCAAAGGATTTTATGAACAAAGTGCAACAGCGAGATGATCATTTGGAATCTCAATTGATTAATTTGATGGCTTGTCAGCGTGGGACTAATGAATATTGGTACCGACGCCATGGAGAATTGAAATGTATGTTACGGAATTTAGGAACTCCTACATGGTTCCTTACTGTGCAGAGTACGCTTGGGATGATTTACTGGATTTTCTTCGAGAGGCATATTCAAATATTGAAAACATCCAATACAAGACAGCAGGAGAATTGTGCTCATTGGATCCAGTAAATGTTTGCAGATATTTCAATCATAGATTTGAGGCTATGATGTCCTTTATCTGAAATAAAAAAAATCCACCTCTTGGAGAAGTTGTGGATTTCTTTTGGAGAAAAGAGTACCAAGCAAGAGGTGCTCCACATATTCATATGCTGTTGTGGATCAAGGATGCACCCAAATTTGGAACAGATGCTGATGAAGCAGTTTTATCTTTCATTGAAGAATATGCAACATGTGCTATACCTAAAAGCACAGAAGAAAATAACTTAAAAGAGCAAGTTTTACGTTTCCAAAGTCATCGGTGTGGAAAATACTGTCGACTAAAGTACAAAAGTAAAGATAAATTCTACACAAAATGTCGATTTGGATTTCCACGACCTGTTCTTTCAAAAGGAAGAGTAAACAGTTTTATGTCAGCTGTGCGACATACTATTACAAGAAAATCGCCTAAGAATACCTACAATCTAAGAAGAAAAGAAGAGTCGAAATACATAAATGACTACAACCCAGTCATTTTATCCATGTGGAATGCTAACATGGATATTCAATATGTAGCTGACAATTCTATTGCTGTTGCTCCGTATGTCACATCTTACATCACAAAATCTGAGAACACGGAATTGAAAGAAATTTCTCACGAGAAGACTGTCAGTAAAATCTATACAGTTTCAGTTTAAAGATGTTATCGCATCGAGAAATTGGATCCTACGAATGCTCAGATAGGTTATCATCTGCAAGTCTGTACTCCAAATCCAGAAGAATAATTTGGGTAATTTTAGGCCTGGCAGGAATGAGAAATCGCGTACTGAAATCTGTTCGAGAAATTGAAATTTAGCAGAGTACGAACCTGAAAGTACAGACATTTTAAGAACAAACATGTTGGACACATATTACCCAAAGAGAAGTCATCATCTTGATAACATGTGTCTCTATGAAGTGCTGCAGAACTACATTCATAAACGGAATGCCACAGAAGACATCAACAATGGAAAACATAAAGTCACTGGTGAGGAAGGATGTTTGGTAAAACAAACAAAAGGAAGTTTGATTAATCACAGGAAGCGGAGTTGCGACACTACTGACAAAAAGGAATTTTACTACTTGCCACTTTTACAGCTCTTTAAACCATGGCGTTCAGAGGACGAACTACTTGGAGATTTTCAGAGCTATGAAGATTCCTTGAATGCTTGCAAAGATAGCATAGAATGCAGTACTTTCACAACTTATGTTCAAATGTTAAATGAAGAAATTGAACAAGAAGCAACAATTGCAGCTGAAGTAGCTAGAGACAGTTCTCAAGACAGTCAAAGTTCTGGGACATTCAGTCAAGATCCTCTAGGACAACCAATCGTAGAAAATGAAGCTGCAATAGGCATGACTGAAGTGGAAACAGCTATGAATCAAGCTCAGGAAGATTTAATAAACTTACCAAATATTGAACAACAACTGAATGATGAACAACAACAAATTTATGAGGAAGTCAGAAAAAAAATTGATCACGGATTACTATATGAAAATAAAGAGTGCTCATGCACATCTTTTAAACCAATCAGAATGTATGTGAGTGGACAAGCAGGAACTGGAAAAAGTTTCTTGATTAAAGTAATTGGAAGCTATCTACAGCAAAAAACAGATTCAACTTTGTCTTGTGTTGTTACTGCTCCAACTGGGTTAGCAGCATATAACATAAAAGGAATTACCCTCCATCGTTTGCTAGTGTTACCAGTAGAGCACGAGAACAAAATACAATTCCACAAGCTAACAGGAGAAGCATGTTTTGAAGTTGCAAGAGTATTGAAAAAAATGAAAGTTCTCATCATTGATGAGGTAAGCATGGTATCAAACTTAATGCTTGCCTTTGTGCATTTAAGAATGCAGCAAATTCTAAAGACAAACTATGACGTGCTATTTGGAGGAAACATGTTATAGTTTTTGGGGATCTTCTGCAGCTCACTCCAGTTAAAGGACAACCAGTATTTCAAACCCTTACACATGAAGACACGAAAAAGTCATTAGGAAGTATAGGTAATGTGAATATTTGGACATACTTTGAGTATAAAGAACTCATTACCAATATGCGGCAAGCCAATGATGAGGATTATGCAAGTATTCTGAAAGATATCAGAATTGGACTACTCACAGAACATGGCAGAAAAGGTTTACAGAGTCGATTGCTATGTAATGTGTTTCCAACAGAACAAATAGTTCCAGAGAAAATATACAAGAACATTGCTGAAAAAAATACTGTAATCTGCTTAATGCCAACACTACGTGAATGCTCTATATTCAATCAAGAACTTTTGAAATTGGAAAATGAAGAGATTGTCAAACTGGAAGCTGTGGATAAAATACAACATGAAGGAATAACTATTATATTGACAAACAAATTGACAAGTAAATTGGATTCTCTAGAGTAATTTTAAGACGTAATTTGGATGTAGAGAAAGGTTTAGTGAACGGAGCTATGGGTAAAGTTGTGGGTTTTGTTAATTACCAGAAAAAAGTTGGAATTGAATTTTTAAAAATAAAATTTCATCAGATTGAAGAGGTTAAAGACATTTGTCGTTGTTCAGTTCGTTTCTTGCTTGTGAAAGACTTATATGTACGTAGGAAGCAGTTTCCGTTTTCTCTAGCATATGCAGTAACTATTGACAAATCTCAAGGATTAACTGTAGATAGTGCTTTTGTAAACACTGGATCTACTGTGTTTAAAGAAGGTATGGCATATGTTGCTTTGTCACGCGTGAAAAAAATATCTGGTTTATTCATGAGAGACTTTGATGACTCAAAAGTTAGTGCTGAAGCAAACTGTGTAAAGGAGTATAATAGATGCTAGAGAAAACGGAAACTGCTTCCTACGTACATATAAGTCTTTCACAAGCAAGAAACGAACTGATCAACGACAAATGTCTTTAACCTCTTCAATCTGATCAAATTTTATTTTTAAAAATTAAATTCCAACTTTTTCTGGTAACAAAACCCACAACTTTACCCATAGCTCCGTTCACTGAACCTTTCTCTACATCCAAATTACGTCTTAAAATTACTCGACAGTTCATACATACATAAAGATTCTTTTCTAAACCGGCTGTTTGAGATGTTTTTCTCTAGAGAATCCAATTTACTTGTCAATTTGTCAATATAATAGTTATTCCTTCATGTTGTATTTTATCCACAGCTTCCAGTTTGACAATCTCTTCATTTTCCAATTTCAAAAGTTCTTGATTGAATATAGAGCATTCATGTAGTGTTGGCATTAAGCAGATTACAGTATTTTTTTCAGCAATGTTCTTGTATATTTTCTCTGGAACTATTTGTTCTGTTGGAAACACATTACATAGCAATCGACTCTGTAAAGCTTTTCTGCCATGTTCTGTGAGTAGTCTAATTCTGATATCTTTCAGAATACTTGCATATTCCTCATCATTGGCTTGCCGCATATTGGTAATGAGTTCTTTATACTCAAAGTATGTCCAAATATTCACATTACCTATACTTCCTAATTACTTTTTCGTGTCTTCATGTGTAAGGGTTTGAAATACTGGTTGTCCTTTAACTGGAGTGAGCTGCATAAGATCCCCAAAAACTATAACATGTTTCCTCCAAATAGCACGTCATAGTTTGTCTTTAGAATTTGCTGCATTCTTAAATGCACAAAGGCAAGCATTAAGTTTGATACCATGCTTACCTCATCAATGATGAGAACTTTCATTTTTTTCAATACTCTTGCAACTTCAAAACATGCTTCTCCTGTTACCTTGTGGTATTGTATTTTGTTCTCGTGCTCTACTGGTAACATTAGCAAACGATGGAGGGTAATTCCTTTTATGTTATATGCTGCTAACCCAGTTGGAGCAGTAACAACACAAGACAAAGTTGAATCTGTTTTTTGCTGTAGATAGCTTCTAATTACTTTAATCAAGAAACTTTTTCCAGTTCCTGCTTGTCCACTCACATACATTCTGATTGGTTTAAAAGATGTGCATGAGCACTCTTTATTTTCATGTAGTAATCCGTGATCAATTTTTTTTCTGACTTCCTCATAAATTTGTTGTTGTTCATCATTCAGTTGTTGTTCCATATTTGGTAAGTTTATTAAATCTTCCTGAGCTTGATTCATAGCTGTTTCCACTTCAGTCATGGCTATTGCAGCTTCATTTTCTACGATTGGTTGTCCTAGAGGATCTTGACTGAATGTCCCAGAACTTTGACTGTCTTGAGAACTGTCTCTAGCTACTTCAGCTGCAATTGTTGCTTCTTGTTCAATTTCTTCATTTAACATTTGAACATAAGTTGAGAAAGTACTGCATTCTATGCCATCTTTGCAAGCATTAAAGGAATCTTCATAGCTCTGAAAACCTCAGAGTAGTTCGTGCTCTGAACGCCATGGTTTAAAGAGCTGTAAAAGTGCCAAGTAGTAAAATTCCTTTTTGTCAGTAGTGTCGCAACTCAGCTTCGATGATTAATCAAACTTCCTTTTGTTTGTTTTACCAAACATCCTTCCTCACCAGTGACTTTGTTTTCCATTGTTGATGTCTTTTGTGGCATTCCGTTTATGAATGTAGTTCTGCAGCACTTCATAGAGACACATGTTCTCAAGATGATGACTTCTCTTTGGGTAATATGTGTCCAACATGTTTGTTCTTAAAATGTCTGTACTTTTAGGTTCGTAATCTGCTAAATATTCAATTTCTCGAACAGATTTCAGTACCCGATTTATCATTCCTGCAAGGCCTAAACTTACCCAAATTATTCTTCTGGATTTGGAGTACAGACTTGCAGATGATAACCTATCTGAGCATTCGTAGGATCCAATTTCTCGATGCAATAACATCTTTAAACTGAAACTGTATAGCTTTTTACTGACAGTCTTCCCGTGAGAAATCTCTTCCCACATTTCTTTCAATTCCGTTTTCTCAGATTTTGTGATGCACGATGTGACATACCGAGCAACAGCAATAGAATTGTCAGCTACATAGTGAATATCCATGTTAGCATTCCACATGGATAAAATGACTGGGTTGTAGTCATTTATGTATTTCGACTCTTCTTTTCTTCTTAGATTGTAGGTATTCTTAGGCGATTTTCTTGTAATAGTATGTCGCACAGCTGACATAAAACTGTTTACTCTTCCTTTTGAAAGAACAGGTCGTGGAAATCCAAATCGACATTTTGTGTAGAATTTATCTTTACTTTTGTACTTTCGTCGACAGTATTTTGCGCACCGATGACTTTGGAGACGTAAAACTTGCTCTTTTAAGTTATTTTCTTCTGTGCTTTTAGGTATAGCACATGTTGCATATTCTTCAATGAAAGATAAAACTGCTTCATCAGCATCTGTTCCAAATTTGGGTGCATCCTTGATCCACAACAGCATATGAATATGTGGAGCACCTCTTGCTTGGTACTCTTTTCTCCAAAAGAAATCCACAACTTCTCCAAGAGGTGGATTTTTTTTTATTTCAGATGAAGGACATCATAGCCTCAAATCTATGATTGAAATATCTGCAAACATTTACTGGATCCAATGAGCACAATTCTCCTGCTGTCTTGTATTGGATGTTTTCAATATTTTAATTTGCCTCTCGAAGAAAATGC